>NC_092707.1:213496063-214096063 GCF_047496885.1 Scyliorhinus torazame
TTTCATTTCTCGTTTCCCACCCTGCTCTGACCTGCGCCTTCCAACATAAAAATTGAGGCTGGGTGGGAAAAGGCCCTCAGTGGTCATTTAAGGGGCTGAATAGCGGAAAGGATGGGTTTCTTCCCCCAGACCCTGTCATCCCCATTGTGAAATTGACTCTAGGTCAGGGAAGGCGGGATCCTGGAGGATCCCCCCTGTTGTGTTATGTACTCTGGGATAACACAGGCTTCAACTTGATGCAGCTTTGACCAAAGGATACTCCAGACTTTGAAGTAAGTTCAATGTGATTTATTGAACCATCAGCACAGTTCTCTATGAGTTCGACTCTCCTGCTAATCTTGCTATAGTAACTCAGTCTGACTACCCAGTCTGCTCTAAGCCACGTGGTGGGTGTGATGCTTCTGATCTGCCCCTGTCCTACTCTCTAAGTGTCGCCTGTGGAAAGAGACAGAGCATGTGTGCCCTGTCCTTATATATGGGTTGTGTAATGCCTCCTTGTGGTAGTGTTACCTCTGGGTGTTTTGACTGCCCATTGGTCGTGTCCTATTCTATGTGTTCATTAGCTGTATGACTGCATGTCATGACGTCTCCGATGCTCCCTCTAGTGTTTGGTTAGTTGTAGTGTATTTACATTAATCCCTTGTGTATAAACAGTGATGAATATCACCACACCCCGCACCCCACCTCCCTTACCCCTCAAAACTCGCTGGCGGAGGAGCGTCAAATTCTGCCCCTGGGTAACTCCACTGAATAACCCAACCCCCCCAATAATAAAAATAGCCATTCACCACAACATTCAGTTTCTATCCTTTAATCAATTTGGTGTCAATGTGTCTCCTGTCTCTTTTATCCCACAGGCTTCAAGTATCAATAATGAAAACCTTCAGCAAATCCTTTTGAAAGTTCAAACTGCACTGCCCTCATTCAGCCACACTGTTATCTTATCAGAAAACCCATTAAAGTTAGCAGTACATACTTTGTGATTAACAAATGCATATTGGATAGAGACAAGGAACAGAAAACCTGACTGGCTATTACTCATCGCAAACCTTCTCTAACTCAGAGTGCTGATGCCACTTCTGAGATTGAGTGGTACACTCAGGATTAGAATGGGGACTCACCTACTTTGTGTGGTTTGTCATTGCATAACATTTAACATTGGAATCACTAGGAAATTGTGGAGCTGTTGTTGAGAATGCTTTGACGTCTGGACTGTATAATGACTCTGTCTTGTACATTTACTGATTCGGTAATGCGACAATGCCGTTAAACCTCGAAGGAGGTCTCTCATGACATTTACGGTGCTCAAAATGCCTCTCGAGATCTAACAAGATCTCACGAGACTTTGCGATCTGAATCTCGTCCTTGCTGGCGAGATCCAGATGAACATATTCAAATGAGCCATTAGACTGGCAGGGCCAAGCTGCCTGGGTGCCAGGTTTCCCATTCCAGGGATCGGGCTTGGGGTGCCCTGCCCATAAGAGGTGGGGTGAAGGGGGACCTAAGAGGTATGTTGGGGGGTCTACAGGCTGAAGTGGGGTGGCTGAGCGGTCGAGAGATCGGGCAGCATTTAAAAATGGCACCCTGATCTCTTCCTGCACTGACGATCAGAGCTTGTAAGTACAGGAAGTGAGGCAAGTGCGGCCTCGGCGTGGTGCTCTCAACCAATGCCAAAAAAAACCCAAAATCCCATTTGATAGAGGAGTCATTCTTGGCGCTGCAGGCTTTGAGAAACACCCCGCTATTCACGCCCAAAACGGGACTGTTTTTGTCCCATTAAATCGCACCCTTGATCTATAACAGCACTTTGCCTGTGTCCAAGGACATTGTTGGGTCTGAGACCGTGGACGTCATTCTCCGATCCCCCGCCGGGTCGGAGAATCGCCGGGGGCTGGCGTGAATCCCGCCCCCGCCGGTTGCCGAAGTCTCCAGCACCGGAGATTCTCCGGCCCGGATGGGCCGATGTCCCGCCGATAAATTGCCTGTCCCGCCGGCGTGGATTAAACCACCTTTTGAACGGCGGGACAAGGCGGCGTGGGCGGGCTCCGGGGTCCTGGGGGGGGGCGCGGGGCGATCTGGCCCCGGGGGGTGCCCTCACGGTGGCCTGGCCCGCGATCGGGGCCCACCGATCCGCGGGCGAGCCTGTGCCGTGGGGGCACTCTTTCCCTTCCGCCTCCGCCACGGTCTCCACCTGTTCCGAAGGGATGGTCTTCATCTGAATCATGCTGGGACCAGAGTGTCAAGAGGCTTGGAATATAAAAGCAGGGATGTACTTCTGAAGCTTTATAAAGCATTAGTTAGGCCCCATTTAGAATACTGTGAGCAATTTTGGGTCCCACACCTTAGGAAGGACATACTGGCACTGAAGCGGGTCCAGCGGAGATTCACACGGATGATCCCAGGAATGGTAGGCCTAACATACGATGAACGTCTGAGGATCCTGGGATTATATTCATTGGAGTTTAGGAGGTTGAGGGGAGATCTAATAGAAACTTACAAGATAATGAATGGCTTAGATAGGGTGGACGTAGGGAAGTTGTTTCCATTAGCAGGGGAGACTAGGACCCGGGGGCACAGCCTTAGAATAAAAGGGAGTCACTTTAGAACAGAGATGAGGAGAACCTTCTTCAGCCAGAGAGTGGTGGGTCTGTGGAATTCATTGCCACAGAGGGCGGTGGAGGCCGGGATGTTGAGTGTCTTTAAGACAGAAGTTGATAAATTCTTGATTTCTCGAGGAATTAAGGGCTATGGTGAGAGAGCGGGTAAATGGAGTTGAAATCAGCCATGATTGAATGGTGGAGTGGACTAATGGGCCGAAAGGCCTTACTTCCGCTCCTATGTCTTATGGTCTTATGGTCTCTTAGATAGGGTGGAACATGGAACAATCTGCATCAATAGGGAAACGGTGCTCAACAAACTCTTGGGATTGATGGCAAACAAGTCCCCAGGGCCTGATGGCCTAAATCCTATGGTGTTAAAGAAAGTGGGAGAGATAGTGGATCCATTGGTTATGATATTCCAAAATTCCATGGATACAGGAAAGGTTCCGGTGGATAGGAAAAATGCTAATGTAACATCCATTTTCCAGAAAGGAGGGAGGCAGAATGTGGGAAATTGCAGACCAGTTAGTTTAACATCTGTTGTTGGAAAATTGTTGGAGTCAATTATTAAGAACGTAATATCAGGACATTTGGAAAGCCAAAGCACTATTCATCAGAGTCAGCATGGCTTTATGAAGGGCAAATCATGTTTGACTAATTTGCTTGAGTTCTTCAAAGATGTAACAAGCAAAGTGGATAATGGGGATCCTGTAGATGTAGCATATCTGGATTTCCGGAAGGCATTTGATAAGGTCCTCACAGAGGTGAGATCACATGGGATTAGGGGTAATTTATTAGTTTGGATAGAAGACTGGCTGACAGACAGGAGACAGAGAGTCAGGATAAATGGGCCTTTTTCAGGATGGCAAGATGTAACTAGTGGGGTGCCACAGGGTTCGGTCTTTGGGCCCTAGCTATTTACAATCCATATTGACAATTTGGATACAGGGGTAGAAGGTTCTATAGCCAAATTTGGAGATGACACAAAAATAGGCAGGACAGTAAGTTGCAATGAGGAAATAAGAACCTTACAAATGGATATAGATAGTTTAGTAGAGTGGGCCAAAATGTGGCAGATGTAATTTAACGTGGATAAGTGTGAGGTCATGCATTTTGGTCGAAAAAATCAAAAGGCAACTTATTATCAAAATGGGGAGAGACTTTGGGATGCTGTGATGCAGAGGGATCTTGGGTGTCTTTGTGCATGAGTCACATAAAACAAGCGTGCAGGTGCAGCAGATAATAAGGAAAGGAAATGGAATGTTGGCATTTATATCAAAAGGAATTGAGTATAAAGGTAAGAAAATGTTGTTGCAACTGTACAAGGCATTGGAGTATTGTACACAGTTTTAGTCCCCTTATTTGAGGAAAGATGTAGTGGCATTGGAGGCAGTTCAGAGGAGGTTCACTAGATTGATCCGAGAGATGAGGGGTTTGTCGTATGAGGAGAGATTGAACAGTTTTGGCCCATACTCTCACTCGGGTTTAGAAGAATGAGGGGAGATCAAATCGAGGTATACAAGATGCTAAAAGGTATGGATAAAGTAGACGTGGAACGGATGCTTCCTCTTGTGGGGCGTTCTAAAACGAGAGGTCATAATCTTCGAATAAGAGATAGCAAATTTAATACAGATTTGAGGAGAAACTGCTTCTCCCAAAAGGTTGTGAATCTGTGGAATTGGCTACGACAGAGTGTGTGGTTGCAGGGACAGTGAGTAAATTTAAGGAGGAGTTAGACAGATTTTTAATTGGTAATGGGTTAACGGGTTTGGAGAACGGGCCGGACGGTGGAGTTGAGGACAAGATGGGACCAGTCATAATCACATTGAGGGTGTTAGGCTTGGGAAGCTAATTTGCCTACTCCCGCTCCCAGGTCATGTGTTCTAGGGAGGAGATGCTCTGGCTGATTTTACAATCCAGCCCTTGGTCTGTAACATTGTAGGTAGCAGATGAGGAACATATCAGCCATGATAGAATGGCGGAGCAGACTCGATAGGCCGAATGGCCTAATTCTGCTCCTATATCTTGTGAGCTTATGAGCACGACTGAGTGAGGGATAGGAATAAAGTCTACATGGACTTTTGCGACTCGCCTTTCTACAGTGCTGCAAAGAGCACTGTTAGCGGATAAGGAGCTCAGCTATGATGTCTTCCAAAGTCCAATAGCCTGCTGACATTAGAGACTTAATATAAAGAGTTGCCACTTGGAGGAGTTACTGTAGGACCAGCACTTCATATCCCAGGAAAAGTTAACGCCTTCCAGAGAGAAGGGTAGAAAATCTGAGGGGGAAGAGATAATTCAATTCAAGATTCCTCTTAAGGAGGCAGTGTGCAGGGCATGGCAAACGTCCAGTGCTTTCTCCGGAGACACTAACCAGTTTTGGGATTACTTGGAGAGTTTGTGATTACTGCTCATGGTTTATTCCCAGTTCAATATTTGGTTTGTTTTATTTGGAACCCCTCTGCTGGATCAATTTCATAAAGTAAAATCCTTTCACACAACTCAACGTTTCATACCTTGCAATAATTTTTCCATTTTGAAAACCTCTGAGTGTGCGTTCTGTCACATTAAACAGTGAAGACTCAATATGAAAATAAATCCCTGTCTTACCATGATGTGTCCTTTCTGGCTGAGATCCAATAAGAAACCGGAGTCTGTCCTGTTTTGTGCAGGTTAGTTCATTCCAGGCAAAGTGTTTCCAAGGTAAACAGTGTGGGGTGAGGGGGCCGGGGGTGGGGGGGGGGTGGAGTTGCTGAGCTGTGGGAGTTTTGTAGGTGGGGGTGGGTGCAGTGTGCAGGTGTTAAAAGTGTATCTATATCAAAGAGATAGTTAAAATTTACAATTTTCTTTTCCTTTGAATAGAAAACCAAAGTTGTAACAGGTTTAAGACACTTGTCAGTCCACATTCAACTTTGAAGCTATTCATAGTCAGCTGTAGTTTGTATGCACTATAAAGGCAAGTGTTCAATGCTTAACATAAAAAACCAAGTCATAGTCCCAGAGCGCACCTTGAAATTGAGCTGTAGACTATTATTAACCAATCCATTAATGGATTCCTCCTTCAAATAAAAAAGTTCATCACTTTTGTTATAATAACAAGACATTTGCTGTGAATCCATTAACATGCCCTTTAATAATATTGTATGGTGCCATCTCAAGTCATTAAAGTTGTGCTCTCAGAACACCCTGCACACCCCCTCCAGGAATGCAGTAAATCTCTTGTGATGGTTCTCCCAGCAAGCCATGTATAGAATGTAGCACAAGGGCTGGAGAATCGCCGATGACGCGGGAAATTCCCGCCACGCCGCACCGACACCGGGACACGATTCTCCAGCTGCCGGAGAATCGGCGCCAATCGAGCCCGCGGGGGTGATTGGTGGGGGAGGGGGCGGGGGATCTGACTCCGGGGGGGTGGGGTGGGGGCCTTCACGGCATCCAGGCATCCACGGCATCGGCAGGTGCCCGCGATCTGGAGGGGGCCTACCTCCTTCTGCGCGGGCCCGCTGTAGGTCTCCGCCGCGTTGCTCGCCGCCGGCGCGGAGACGGCCACCACGCACATGTGCTGGTGCGGAGAAGGGCGTCATGCGCATGCGCCGGCACGGAGATGGCCGTCGCGCGGACCCGCCAGCTGTGCAGGGCCGCCTTTCGGTGCCAGAGCAGCGCGCAGCGCTTCAGTGCCATACTGGCCCCCCGAGAACCGCTGAGTCGCTGGGCCAGGAGGCCTATTGACGCTGGCGTACACCACTCCGGTATTTACGCTGGCGTCAACTCTTGGCTGGGATTTTGGACAATCCCAGCCAAGGACTTTCTGTTTGGCACACTCAGGGCTGGATTCTCCGCACCCTGACGCCGGGGCGGAGAATCCAGTTTGACGTCATTTTGAGTGGGTGACACGATAGTGAGATGCGCCAGCTGGCCCCCCCTCCCCTGCAACACAATTCCACCACCCCCTCCCACCAGTCACCTCCCACAGTATTGGGGTAACCCAACACCTCATCAGAGACCCCCATAACAGAGCCGCCACTGGAGACCCCCATAACAGAGACAAACATAATAATCCCCATCCCATTACAGAGACCCTGGCCTCGAAGTTAGAGAGCAGACCAGATAGTGAAAAAAATCACTGCACCTACTGCCTCAAGCAGAGAAAGCAACAGCTGTAAATTCCTAGAAAATGAAGCACATCTCCAGGATTTGAAATCCCTTCAGATCTTTGATCTGCCAACTTTCATCAATGAGAAATGGCTTTTATTAGGCTGAGGTTGACTGCTTCCAGGTAGTCAAATGTCTCGATTGTTTAAATTTAATTTCCTTTCATGGTTGAATAGGTCTCTGCTGCTTTTGATGTGGCCAAGAGCTGTCAGTTATAGCTAGGTGTTTATAAACATTGTGGTTAGTTTTACAGGAGGCTACATGAGATCCATTCAAGTGTGATTTCATAATGGACAACAACGAGATGGCAGACCAGTTGAACAAATACTTTGGATCTGTCTTCACGAAGGAGGACACAAATAACCTTCCGGAAATACTAGGGGACAGAGGGTCTTGCATAAAGGAGGAACTGAAGGAAATCCTTATTAATCAGGAAATTGCATTGGGGATTAAATGGGATTAAAACCCGATAAATGCCCAGGGCCTGACACTCTGCATCCCAGAGTACTTGAATGAAAAATGAAAATCGCTTATTGTCACAAGTAGGCTTCAATGAAGTTACTGTGAAAAGCCCCTAGTCGCCACATTCCTGCGCCTGTTCAGGGAGGCTGTTATGGGAATCGAACAGTGCTGCTGGCCTGCCTTGGTCTGCTTTAAAAGCCAGCGATTTAGCCGAGTGTACTAAACCAGCCACTTAAGGAAGTAGCCCTCGAAATAGTGGATGTAATGGTGATTATTTCCTGCATTTGATAGGCTGTATTTGTAGGTTTCCAATGGATTGGAGGACAGCTCCTTTTTAAAAAAGGAGGGAGAGAAAAATGGGGAATTATACACCAGTTAGCCTGACATCGGTGGTGGGGAAAATGCTGGAGTCAATTATTAAGGATGAAATAACTGACCATTCGGAAAGTGAGGACAGGATCGGTCCAAGTCAGCATGGATTCATTAAAGGGAAACCTTCTGAAATTTTTTGAGGATGTGACCAGTAGAGTGGACAAGGGTGAACGAATGGATGTTGTGTATCTGGACTTTCAAAAGGCGTTTGACAAGGTCCCAAACAAGGGGCGGGATTCTCCGACCCTCCGCTGAGTGGGAGAATCGCCGGGATGCTGCGCGAATTGTGCCACGCCGCCACGCCCCCGCACGCGATTCTTCCACCCCCACCCCCCCCGAAACCAGCGCCGCGCGAATCACGCCGGGCCGCTCGGAGAATCGCCGCAAACGGTGAGCGGCGATTCTCCGGCCTGGATGGGTCGAGCAGCTGCCGAATAAAATGACAGTCTCGCCGGCTTCGTTCACCCCGGTCGCTGCCGGCGGAACCGGGGGGGGGGGGGGGGGCTCCGTTGGGTCTGGCCCGCGATCGGGGCCCACCAATCGGCGGGCCGGCATCTCCCCCCCCGGGCCTACTTCCTGACCGCGGTGGTTGGGTCGGGGCCAGCTCGTGTAAGAAGTTCCCCGCAGGATGGCGCGGCCCAACTGCGCATGTGCGGGTTGGCGCGGCGCCAGTGGCGTGAACTGCTCCAGGCCGTGCTGGAACTCTGTGGAGGCCAAAATAGGTCGTGCCCGGGCCCTGTTGGCGCTGTCGTGAAACGCAATGGCGTTCACGACGGCGCGAACACTTGGCCTCAATATCGGAGAATCTCGCCCAAGAGATTAGTGACCAAAATTAAAGCTTATGGTATTGGGGGTAATGTATTGACGTGGATAGAGAACTGGTTCGCAGACAGGAAGCAGAGAGTGGGAATAAACGGGTCCTGTTCAGAGTGGCAGGCAGGGTTCAGTGCTGGAAGCCCAGCTGTTCACAATATACATTAATGGTTTGGACGAAGGAATTGCATGCAATATCTCCAAATTTGCAGCCGACACTAAGCTGGGTGGCAGTGTGTGCTGTGAGGAGAATGCAAAGAGGCTGCAGGGCGACTTGGACAGGCTGGCTGAGTGGACAAATACTTGACCAGTGCAATATAATGTGGGTAAATGTGAGGTTATCCACTTTGGTGGCAAAAACAGGAAGGCAGATTATTATCTGAATGGTGGCATTTTAGGAAAAGGGGAAGTTCAGCGAGACCTGTGCGTAATGGTGGAACAGTCGCTGAAGGTTGGCATGCAGGTACAGCAGACAGTGAAGAAAGCTAATGGTGTGCTGGCCTTCATAGCAAGAGGATTTGAGTACAGGAGTAGAGATTTTGTGCTGCAGTAATACCTTGAGTATTGTTTGCAGCTTTGATCTCCTAGTTTGAGGAAGGACATTCTTGCTATTGAGAGTGTCCAGAGAAGGTTCACCAGACTAGAACATAGAACATAGAACGATACAGCGCAGTACAGGCCCTTCGGCCCACAATGTTGCACCGAAACAAAAGCCATCTAACCTACACTATGCCATTATCATCCATATGCTTATCCAATAAACTTTTAAATGCCCTCAATGTTGGCGAGTTCACTACTGTTGCAGGTAGGGCATTCCACAGCCTCACCAACTCTTTGCGTAAAGAACCTACCTCTGACCTCTGTCCTATATCTATTACCCCTCAGTTTAAAGCTATGTCCCCTCGTGCCAGCCATTTCCATCCGCGGGAGAAGGCTCTCACTGTCCACCCTATCTAACCCCCTGATCATTTTGTATGCCTCTATTAAGTCTCCTCTTAACCTTCTTCTCTCCAACGAAAACAACCTCAAGTCCATCAGCCTTTCCTCATAAGATTTTCCCTCCATACCAGGCAACATCCTGGTAAATCTCCTCTGCACCCGCTCCAAAGCCTCCACGTCCTTCCTATAATGCGGTGACCAGAACAGTACGCAATACTCCAAATGCGGCCGTACCAGAGTTTTGTACAGCTGCAACATGACCTCATGACTCCGGAACTCAATCCCTCTACCAATAAAGGCCAACACTCCATAGGCCTTCTTCACAACCCTAGCAACCTGGGTGGCAACTTTCAGGGATCTATGTACATGGACACCTAGATCCCTCTGCTCATCCACACTTCCAAGAACTTTACCACTAGCCAAATATTCCGCATTCCTGTTATTCCTTCCAAAGTGAATCACCTCACACTTCTCTACATTAAACTCCATTTGCCACCTCTCAGCCCAGCTCTGCAGCTTATCTATGTCCCTCTGTAACCTGCTACATCCTTCCACACTGTCGACAACACCACCGACTTTAGTATCGTCTGCAAATTTACTCACCCACCCTTCTGCGCCTTCCTCTAGGTCATTGATAAAAATGACAAACAGCAACGGCCCCAGAATAGATCCTTGTGGTACGCCACTTGGAACTGAACTCCATTCTGAACATTTCCCATCAACCACCACCCTCTGTCTTCTTTCAGCTAGCCAATTTCTGATCCACATCTCTAAATCACCCTCAATCCCCAACCTCTGTATTTTCTGCAATAGCCTACCGTGGGGAACCTTATCAAACGCTTTACTGAAATCCATATACACCACATCAACTGCTCTACCCTCGTCTACTTGTTCAGTCACCTTCTCAAAGAACTTGATAAGGTTTGTGAGGCATGACCTACCCTTCACAAAGCCATGCTGACTATCCCTGATCATATTATTCCTATCTAGATGATTATAAATCTTGTCTCTTATAATCCCCTCCAAGACTTTACCCACTACAGACATGAGGCTCACCGGTCTATAGTTGCCGGGGTTGTCTCTGCTCCCCTTTTTGAACAAAGGGACCACATTTGCTATCCTCCAGTCCTCTGGCACTATTCCTGTAGCCAATGATGACATAAAAATCAAAGCCAAAGGTCCAGCAATCTCTTCCCTGGCCTCCCAGAGAATCCTAGGATAAATCCCATCAGGCCCCGGGGACTTATCTATTTTCAGCCTGTCCAGAGTTGCCAACACCTCTTCCCTACGTACCTCAATGCCATCTATTCTAATAGCCTGGGTCTCAGCATTCTCCTCCACAACATTATCTTTTTCCTGAGTGAATACTGACGAAAAATATTCATTTAGTATCTCACCTATCTCTTCAGACTCCACACGCAACTTCCCATCCCTGTCCTTGACTGGTCCTACTCTTACCCTAGTCATTCGCTTATTCCTGACATACCTATAGAAAGCTTTTTGGTTTTCCTTGATCCTACCTGCCAAATACTTCTCATGTCCCCTCCTTGCTCGTCTTAGCTCTCTCTTTAGATCCTTCCTCGCTACCTTGTAACGAGGAAGGTATCCATCGCCCCAACTGAAACTTCACACCTCATCTTCACATAGGCCTCCTTCTTCCTCTTAACAAGAGATTCCACTTCTTTGGTAAACACGGTTCCCTCGCTCGACGCCTTCCTCCCTGTCTGACCGGTACATACTTACCAAGAACACGCAGTAGCTGTTCCTTGAACAAGCTCCACTTATCCAGCGTGCCCAACACTTGCAGCTTACTTCTCCAACCTATTCCCCCAAGTCACGTCTAATGGCATCATAATTGCCCTTCCCCCAGCTATAACTCTTGCCCTGCGGTGTATACTTATCCCTTTCCATCATTAACGTAAACGTCACCGAATTGTGGTCACTGTCCCCAAAGTGCTCTCCTACCTCCAAATCCAACACCTGGCCTGGTTCATTACCCAAAACCAAATCCAACGTGGCCTCGCCTCTTGTTGGCCTGTCAACATATTGTGTCAGGAAACTCTCCTGCACACACTGTGCAAAAAACGACCCATCTAATGTACTCAAACTATATCTTTTCCAGTCAATATTTGGAAAGTTAAAGTCTCCCATAATAACTACCCTGTTACTTTCGCTCTTATCCAGGACCATCCTCGCCATCCTTTCCTCTACATCCCTAGAACTATTTGGAGGCCTCTAGAAAACTCCCAACAGGGTGACCTCTCCTTTCCTGTTTCTAACCTCAGCCCATACTACCTCGGAAGATGAGTCCCCATCTAGCATCCTCTCCGCCACCGTAATACTGCTCTTGACTAGCAGCGCCACACCTCCCCCTCTTTTGCCTCCTTCTCTGAGCTTACTAAAACACCTAAACCCCGGAACCTGCAACATCCATTCCTGTCGCTGCTCTATCCATGTCTCCGAAATGGCCACAACATCGAAGTCCCAGGTACCAACCCATGCTGCCAGTTCCCCTACCTTATTTCGTATACTCCTGGCATTGAAGTAGACACACTTCAAACCACCTACCTGAACACTGGCCCCCTCCTGCGACGTCAAATCTGTGCTCCTGACCTCTATACTCTCATTCTCCCTTACCCTAAAACTACAGTCCAGGTTCCCATGCCCCTGCTGCATTAGTTTAAACCCCCCCAAAGAGCACTAACAAATCTCCCCCCCAGGATATTTGTGCCCCTCAGATTCAGATGTAGACCATCTAATTCCCGGATGGCAGGACTGATATATGAAGAAAGACTGGATTGACTGCGCTTGTACTCACTGGAATTTAGAAGAATGAGAGGGGATCTCATAGAAACATATACAATCCCGATGAGACAGGACAGGCTCGATGCGGGAAGAATGTTCCCGATGTTGGGAACGTTCAGAACTAGGGTCACAGCCTAAGAATAAGGGGTAAGCCATTCAGGAAGAACATCTTCTCTCAGAGAGTTGTTAACCTTTTGGATTGCTCTACCACAGAAAGCTGTTGGTGCGAGTTTGTTGGATATGTTCAAGAGGGAGCTGGACGTGGCCCTTGTGGCTAAAGGGATGAAAGGGCATGGAGGGAAAGCGGGAGTGGGATACTGAATTTGCAAGATCAGCCATGATCATATTGAATGATGGTGCAGGCTCAAATGGCCAAAAGACCTTCTCCTGCACATATTTTCTATGTGAAGAGAAATGGAATTAAACAATCCCGATATCTGGCTGGCTGGAAGCTGTCAATTACAGCCTCGTAAAAACAATTTCTCATTGATGTGAAGCCTTGCAGAACAAAGATCTGAGGGGGATTAAACCTGAGATGTGGTTTTCACTTTCTAGGAATTTACAGCTGCTGCTTTCTCTGCCTGAGGTCAATTTGACCTATTTGCATCCTCCTGCTGGCATGGGGCAGGAACCTTGATGCCCCTACCAGCAGGAGATCGGAGAAGACCTGGTAAATTTCCAGCTCTGGGTCTCAGAAATTAACAGTTTAAAGTGTGCTGCCAGAAGTGTGAAATTTCATTTTTAAATACAGTTGCTGAAGATCACTAATGGCAATGCTCAAAAGATAATACACTATTTAATAACGAGGGATGTTATACTATATAACGTGGCTTTAAGTGTGTTCTGATCTTTCAGAGTTCAATTGCCAGAGAATTGTAGTTTCAAGCTGGAAGTTCAAAATAACCGATATTTAAAATCAATCTGAACCTGAGACAATGGTTTCTAGGCAGGCTCCCATTGTCACCTGAGGGCTGAGGACTGCTAAAAAGATCCAGTGATTCTGATATTTACTTAAAGAATTTGGGTGCCGGGAGTGGCATGTCAATGAACTGTGCTTCACTCCTAGAGCATACATGGGATAAGATACTGTAACAAGACTTTAAGATTATTGCAGTCTTCCAGAATATTGCAGTTAGAACATAGAACATAGAAAATACAGCACAGAACAGGCCCTTCGGCCCACGATGTTGTTACTAGAGATTATATTATAAAATGCAATGGTTATTGGACACTCTGTAATAGAGGACTGTAGTTATTGGGGATTAAGTAATAAAGAGCTGCAGTTATTGGGACTAGAGCCCTACAGCAGACCATTTAAACTGTCTCCAGTTAGCACTCCCTTTCAACTTTAAGGTGTCCAATAAGTTGGGAGTAACATAGCATTTACTCTTTCCGTGTAAAGCTCTCAGAAAATGTTGAGAATACATGTTGGTAACAGTGTTGGTGAAGTCTTGAGCTAGTGCCCCAGAACTTCTCCTGATGTGTTTCAAATCATCTCTTAAAACTAGTGAATAGTAAATGGTGATATATCTTTAAAGAGCCTTCAAAATCCCCTGAAACAACTAGTTTACTTCCATCTGTAGCCAGGAGCCCGAATCGAGTTGGTAAAAAGAAAACTGCTAGGTTTATTGCAAAGCAATTATATTTACAATATACATCAGATCCCAGCTGCGTCTGCTCTGTCAGTTCCACATCTCGCCGACTTTATATAGAACTCAATCATGAATGTCCTCGGGCTCCCCGCCCCCTTAGCAGGGGAGCTTGTACTCGGCGAGACTCATAGCAAGACTGATGACTCCAACCTTGTAGGTTTCATGTGAGTTATAACATCCCTCACCACCAAAGTCCGAAGTCTCTTCTGACGACTGCTGAGTGGAAGAGCACTGGACTCTCTCGCCCTTGGCTGTACTTGTGGGGCTGGATCAGACGATGTATATCTGGACAACGAATGCCGCTTCCATTTGGGACGCTGTGGTGGAGGTACTGTCTGAGGCCCAGTCCTTACGCTCAGTCGGAGACATCCGATGCCTGGGTCTCCATGTCGGAATCCGGATCTACGATCTCTAACATTTCAGCTTCTTGACTCTTCTGCTGAAATGCTCTAGCCTCCTTTGGCAAAGGATTTGCTTCGACTGTAATTTTCCTCTCCTGAAGAATCTTTCATAAGACTGGTAACTGGACCATATGTGATCAACTTGTTTCTCCATGCCATGACCCTGTGTCTAAACTTGATTGGCCTTGTCTGGCAAACAGTTGATCCTGAGATCACTTAGTGCCATCTGCAGAATTGTGAACATTGACTGTGTCATGTGGTACAAACTGTCTGGGTGGTTTTCGTCTAACCGGGCAACGCCTTTGCTGCTCCTGGCTGTGGTGTACCTTCCCGCCAATATCAGGGAGAGCAAGACTAAGATGGGTTTGAAGCCTCTGGCTCATTAGCAACTCAGCCAGTGCTACCCCAATCGGGGCATGCAGAACCAGAATCTGGCCAGGCTTGTGTCCAATTATCTCGAAGTCTGTTTTTTCAGCCCTCATTTGAATGTTTATGTTGCCCTTTCTGCCAGCCCATTGGAAGCTGGATGATATGGGGCTGTGCAGATGTGAATTCCTCATGGGTGAAGGGCGTTCCATTGTCGGCAACCAACAGCTCTGGGATACCGTGCATACTGAAAGACATGCGCAATTTCTCAATGTTCGCCTTTGAGGTGGTCGACAACATTTTGTGAACTCCTAACCACTTAGAATGGGCATCCATTGAGCCTTGAAAGGGGCCGGCAAAGTTGACATGTAACTGCACCCATAGTCGCGTCGGTCATTCCCGTGGGTGAAGGGGCGACTGGCAGAAGCTCCTGTTGTTCCTGACAAATGCCGCACTGCTAGGTCACATGTTCTATATCTGTATCCAGGCCTGGCCACCAAACATAGCTGTGGGCGAGCATTTTCATTTTGGACACCCGTGGATGTCCGTTATGCAGGCCCTCAAGATCGGGACTTGGCCCTTATCCGGGACAACGCTGCACGTCCCCCACAAAAGGATGCCATCTTCTACACTAAACTCGGACATCTTCATCGAGAATGCTCGTAACTTGTTTGGTAGTCTTTTATGCTGACCCCCTTACAGGACTATGTGTCGAATTTTCAAAAGGACTGGGTCGGTTTGTGTCCACTCACAGATTTGGGATGTTGCAACAGGCAACTAGTCCATAAAATTGAGGGTGGACACTATCTTGTCAGTCCTGGGGGAGAAGGAGGGCGCATTGACAAAGGCTTAATGCATCTGTGTTCATGTTCAAATGAGTACTCATGGGCGGCCAGCAGGAGGGCCCAACGATGTATACTGGCGGAGGTGATGGGCGGAATCATTTTGTCTTCTTTGAAAAGACACAGCAGGGGCTTGTGGTCCATGACGATCATGAACCATCAGCTGTATACATACTGATGGAATTTCTTCACCACGAAGACAGCTGTCAAACCCTCTTTCTCAATTTGCGCATAACTGTGCTCGGCCATGGCCAGTGTCCAGGAGGCAAAAGCGATCGGCCTCTCCGTGCTATCTTTAATACCATGTGATAAAATAGCGCCAATGCCATATGGTGATGAGTGACACAATATGTTAACAAACCTGAGAACGTTTTTTCACCTGTGTGAAAGCTTCTTTCTGTTGCCTTTTCCATGCCCATTCTTGGTTCTTTTTTAAGAGGAAATCTCGGGCGGCTAACATGTTCACGAGGCTGTTGATGAACTTTGCGTAATAGTTCACCAATCCCAAGAAAGACTGCAACTCAGTAATGTTTTCAGGTGTAGGAGATGGTGAATTGCTGCACTATCTCGGGGACCAGATGTAACCCGTCACAGTCCACATGGTAGCCCAGGTACACTACAGGCATTTTTCCCTCTGCAGGCAAACCCTCTGGAAAATTCCACAGACCGACGAGACTCCAAAGGGCAGTCTCGTCTACTGGTATGGGCCTCTATGGGTGTTTATAGTGAGATATTTACATGAGGCAGGGTCCAATTTTAACTGCAAGTATGCGTGGCTCATATTGAGCTTCATAAATGAGTGTCCACCGGTCAGTTTTGCGTACAGATCCTCGATGCGGGGTATCAGGTAATGATCCAGCCGGGAAGCCCTGTTGACCGTCAACCTATTGTACCAACACAGTCTGATTGTGTTACAGGTTTGAGCACCGGCGCCGCCCAGTCGGCAAAATGTACTGATTTAATGATCCCATGGCCTTCACGCTAGCTCAATTTGGCCTCAAACTTCGCTAACAATGCATAAAGGTCTGGGCGAGACCTTAAGATTGTGCGTCCGGCCCCAGCCTGGATTGGAAAACCTCAGGGTGGGCGGCACGATGGTGCAGTGGCTAGCACTACTGCCTCACCACGTTGAGGACCCGGGTTCGCTCTGTTGACTCCTATATTTTGATGTGAACCACAAGTTGTTTCTTATATTGACAGAATGACCACACAACTAGTGTATTAGTTCAAAGACAGTTTATTAATAACACAAGACTTATTACTATATGCAATAACACACACGACTACGCACTAAGCTAGACCTAATAACTAAGATGACCTTTACTTAACTTCGGGGTGACTGGCTCTGTGCGAGATAAGGCCTTTATCTGTGTCCACAAGGGTCGGTTGGAAGTCTTCAGGTTCATCTCGGCTGGGCTCGTCCTTCAGGTAGCGATCGCGGGTCCTTGAACTTGGCTAGCTGATATGCTATAATTGGTCGCACACAGGCCGGTCCAAAAGAGGCCGATCCTTAATGCGCAGGGCTTCTTATCCTTCTTCTCTTTCGCGTCCTTTTGGGTGGTCCTATCTCTAGATCGATAGGGTTTCGATCACCCTCATTGATCCTGGCCAATTAGGGGGCAGATACCTCGGTGGCTGGGCGGGTCCTAGCTACCATGTCCTAGTCCTAGGCACGTAGGCCTTTCCAAATAAGGGGAAGTGGCGGCGGTTAGTCTGCTACTGTTGTAACTCCTTGATTCAAACTCTATTGTCCTGGGGGAAATGATGATTGACTCTTAATGGATACAAGTTTCACTCAGGAATGGCCTCCTTCTGCACTGTAAATTCTATGATTCTTTGCACAATACACGGAGGCTGTGTACCTGTCTGTGTCCAAGCTGACCACAATTCCCATGGTTCTTTGCAGGTGGCCATTTTAGATGGCTACAGATCCAGACCACAGGTCACTGTCCATGTGGAGCTTATACATATGCCTGGGTCTCACCTCCGCAACCCCGAAAGATGTGAAGGGTAGGTGAATTGGCCACGCTAAATTGCCCCCGACTTGGAAAAAAAGAATTCGATATTCTAAATTTATTCAAAAAAAGGAAAGCCTCAGGGTATTTCCCGAGCACTTCGTATAGGCCCCCAGATCACATTTTGAAAATTTGCTGCCAGTCCAGGTGTAGGGGCTTTAGCCAATCGTGGCCTAGCAGGCTAGGGCTATGTCTTTTGACCATGATCAACGCTAGTCGTACCGACTAACGGTTTGCCGGTGTATGTTGCTAACCATGCCTCGGTGTCCCGCAGATCTAGCTGTTGCACCCCTATCTTCATCCTATCCAAGGTTTGTTTTCCAATAACTGAAACTGCAGTTCCATTTCTAATGGATGACCATTAAATTGCACAGTTATCCTGATGGAGGCTACTCGGGGCACTGCAATGCAATTCAGCTACATAGACTCCTCCTCTGGCTAGCCCAAGTGGAAGGTGTAAGTCCTTGGTTGGTGCCTGCCTCTACCGAGGTGACGGGGTCGCTGACTGACTTGTGCCTTGTGTTCCCTGCGGCTTCAGCGTTCGCATGCCCCACAATGCTTGGGCTCTCTCTCCACAGACTGCGGGAAGGTATCCCGTCGAGGTGTTTCGGTCCTTGACGAAAGCACCTGGCTCCTACAGTGTTGAGTCCAGGGCGGGGTTTCACTCTTGGGGGGGGCTACTCGTCAGGAGGGGAAGTGTCCAAGGGCATTTACCTTCATCTCCTGGATCTCTTTCACTTCTCTCTCAGCGCTTTGCAGGACAGTGAAATTTGAACAGCCTGCTGCAGGTCTAGAGATGGTTCGACTAGCGACTTCCTTTGAGTAGCCATGTTATTTACGCCGCAGACAAAGCGGTTATGCAGCATTTCAGAAAGAGCAGTTCTGCATTCACAATATTAGGCTAGTTTTCGTAGCCTCGTCAGAAACCGCCTCTCCTGGTATCCTCTCTGCCATATTAAAAGAGTGGGCTGGATTCCCCCAAAATGGGACTATATCCCCACGCTGGCGTAAAAACGCTGGAGTTTTACTCCAGAGATTCCTGGAAATAAGTACAGCTAATTCAATGCACTGCAGGGGGCTAGCAGGGACCCGGAGTAAATCTCACACCTTTAACTGCAGATACGGGCACCCGCACTTCCGGTTTTGAGTCCGCGCATGCGCTCGGTGGCGGCCACCCATGGCTGCGCCGAGCTCCATGGCGGACTCGGACTGCGGAGGCAGACATAAAAATTAGACCCCCCCGATTGGCCGCCGCGCCCAAGCATCTGACCGCATGGATCTAACCCCCGGCTGCCTATAAGACCCCTTGCCCGGTGTCTGATCCCCCCGCCCCCCACCAGGGCGGCCGTGGACTGAGTCCGCAGCCGCCATGCCAGCATCCCGACCGGCAATACCAGGTTAATTCCACGCTGTCGGGAACTCGGCCTGTCGGGAGCGGAGGATCGCTGGGCTGGCCCAAATCGGGGGCGGCGACGATTTGACTCATAGAACATAGAACAGTACAGCACAGAACAGGCCCTTCGGCCCTCGATGTTGTGCCGAGCATTGTCCGAAACCAAGAGCAAGCTATCCCACTCCCTGTCATTCTGGTGTGCTCCATGTGCCTATCCAATAACCGCTTGAAAGTTCCTAAAGTGTCCGACTCCACTATCACAGCAGGCAGTCCATTCCACACCCTAACCACTCTCTGAGTAAAGACCCTACCTCGGACAATCCTCCTGTATCTCCCACCCTGAACCTTATAGTTATGCCCCCTTGTAAAAGCTACATCCACCCGAGGAAATAGTCTCTGAATGTCCACTCTATCTATCCCCCTCCTCATCTTATAAACCTCTATTAAGTCGCCTCTCATCCTCCTCCGCTCCTAAGAGAAAAGCCTTAGCTCCCTCAACCTTTCCTCATAAGACCTATCCTGCAAACCAGGCAGCATCCTGGTAAATCTCCTTTGCACCCTTTCCAATGCTTCCACATCCTTCCTATAGTGAGGTGACCAGAACTGCACACAATACTCCAAATGTTGTCTCACCAGGGTCATGTACATAGAACATAGAACATAGAACAATACAGCGCAGTACAGGCCCTTCGGCCCACGATGTTGCACCGAAACAAAAGCCATCTAACCTACACTATACCATTATCATCCATATGTTTATCCAATAAACTTTTAAATGCCCTCAATGTTGGCGAGTTCACTACTGTTGCAGGTAGGGCATTCCACGGCCTCACTACTCTTTGCGTAAAGAACCTACCTCTGACCTCTGTCCTATATCTATTACCCCTCAGTTTAAAGCTATGTCCCCTCGTGCCAGCCATTTCCATCCGCGGGAGAAGGCTCTCACTGTCCACCCTATCCAACCCCCTGATCATTTTGTATTCAGTTTGTATACAGTTGCAGCATAACCCCGCGGCTCTTAAACTCAAGCCCCCTGTTAATAAACGCTAACACACTATAGGCCTTCTTCACGGCTCTATCCACTTGAGTGGCAACTTTCAGAGATCTGTGGACATGAACCCCAAGATCTCTCTGTTCCTCCACATTCCTCAGAACCCTGCCGTTGACCCTGTAATCCGCATTCAAATTTTTTCTACCAAAATGAATCACCTCCCATTTTTCAGGGTTAAACTCCATCTGGCATTTTTCGACCCAGCTCTGCATCCTATCAATGTTTATTTGCAGCCTACAACAGCCCTCCACTTCATCCACTACTCCAGCAATCTTGGTGTCATCAGCAAATTTACTGACCCACCCTTCAGCCCCCTCCTCCAAGTCATTGATCAAAATCACAAATAGCAGAGGACCCAGCACTGATCCCTGTGGTACACCGCTGGTAACTGGTCTCCAGTCTGAAAATTTTCCATCCACCACCTCCCTCTGTCTTCTATGTGATAGCCAGTTACTTATCTAATTGGTCAAATTTCCCTCTATCCCACACCTCCTTACTTTCTTCATAAGCCGACCATGGGGAACCTTATCAAACGCTTACTAAAATCCATGTATACGACATCAACTGCTCTACCTTCATCTACACACTTAGTTACCGCCTCAAAGAATTCAATCAAATTAGTGAGGCAAGACTTACCCTTCACAAATCCGTGTTGACTATCCCAGATTAAGCTGCATCTTTCCAAATGGTCATAAATCCTATCCTTCAGGACCTTTTCCATGAACCTACCAACCACAGAAGTAAGACTAACTGGCCTATAATTACCAGGGTCATTCCTATGCCCTTTCTTGAACAGAGGAACAACATTCACCACTCTCCAGTCCTCTGGCACTATCCCTGTGGACAGTGAGGACCCAAATATCAAAGCCAAAGGCTCTGCAATCTCATCCCTTGCCTCCCAAATAATCCTTGGATATATCCCATCCGGCCAGGGGACTTGTCGACTCTAAGGTTTTTCAAAATTGCTAATACATCCTTCCTGAGAACATCTACCTCCTCCAGCCTACTCGCCTGTATCACACTCTCATCCTCAAAAACATGGCCCCTCTCCTTGGTGAACACTGAAGAAAAGTATTCATTCAACGCCTCTCCTATTTCTTCTGACTCCATGCATACTTTCCCACTACTGTCCTTGACTCGGCCGGTTTTCGATTCTCCGCCCCCTCCGATATGGTGTCATCGAGTTGAATGGCTTTGGCGTGTCATCGGAAGGCCCTCCCCCAATTCTCCGCCCCTGATGGGCCAAGTTCCTGACTACAGGGTTGACGTGTGGTCCGAGCGGTCGGGAATCTGCTGTGGAGGCTGCGGACCGCGTTCAGCGCCGCCACTGTCGCCTGGGAGCCGTACCGCTGCCTGGGGGTGGGGGACTTCCGCCAGGGCTGGGGGGACTGGTGAGGGGTGGCCAGGGGCCCATATTTGGTAGGTTGGGTCCATTGGCAGCCGGCACATGTTGTACGGTGCGACCGCTGCAAGTCCTCGGCATGTGCATGCAAGACCATGCACCCAGCCATTCTCCGGACATTTTAGACACGGGAGCCGGGGTTTTTACCACTAAGGTTACCAATTCTTCAAAATTCTTAGTGTCCGGATCTGCAGGATATGTAAGGCTTTTTATCACTCCCTAAGTATGAGCTCCGCAGCAGTCAGCACCACTGTCAGTCAATCATCACCTGTCATAGCGTTTGCCTGGAAAAAGTAAAGCATGCGTACTGCATACTGTGTCCAATCCTCTATGCTCACATTGAACACATCCAATCTTTCAAAAAAAGGCATTTGTGCGATGAGAAAACAATTACTCCAACCTTGGTCCAGCAGTGGAAAGGAGGTGGTAGCAGCGTTGACAGTAATCCAATTTTAATCCCACTCTCATTGCCAGTTTTGTAGGCCACAAACGAGTCGGAATTGAGTCGGTAAAAGGAAAACTAGGTTTATTGCAAAGCAATTACATTTACAATGTACATCAGGTTCCAGCCGGGTCTGCTCTGTCAGTTCCATACTTGGCCGACTTTATATAGATTTCAATCATGAATGTCCACGGGCTCCCCGACTCTTTAGCAGGGGAGCTTATACCCGGCGAGGCCCGCGGGAGATTGATTGCTCCAACCCCGTAGATTTTGTGCAGGTTATAATACTTCCAATCATTTGGTCACTGTTAGGTGAGGGTGTTAGGTCAATCACTATTTACCCAAATGCAGTGAAGGCAATTTCAGTGGTAATCAGCCCCTATCAATCCTCCGGGTGGCAAGTCCTGATGCAGGCTTCATCTCCTTGACCAAGATGGTGGTTTGCTAATTCAGGCTAAGCTGATGTTTCAGTTTAAGGCCTCTGGTCACCTCAGAGACACTTTCTAAATCTAAAGATATTGGAGAAAAGCTCTCCCATATGTTTAATAAAGTACACAAAAATAATTTATGCAAAAATTCTGGTTGACTTAATTTAAGTAGAACTTTGTGTCAAATAATTTAATTGGATGTTTGTTCCTTGAGAAGTTGTAGAGTTTGCCTGAAATTGATCAACCATGCAAGGTGCAAGTTTGCATTATTTTCTCCGAAGGTTGCTAATGGGAGCATTACTGCCGTCAGTTGTACCCGATTCTGGACACCACACTTCAGGAAGGATGTCACGGCCTTCGATAGGGGACAGAGGAGATTTACTAGAATGATTCCAGGGATACGGAACTTCAGCAATGTGGCTGGAGAAACAGCGATTATTCTCCTCAGGGCTGTGAGGATTATCAGAGATTTGATAGAGGTGCTCAAAGTTGTGAACGATTTTGGTAGAGGGAATAATAAGAAACTGTTCTCACTGGCAGGAGAGTCAATAACCAGAGGGCACAGATTTAACGTCTAAAATTTCACACTGCTCCACCAGGCATGCGCCCGACCTGAACGTCGAATTGCATGATTTGATGTTGGGAAAGTGTCCCCATATCACCATACACGAAAGCAAAATTGAGGTCAGAGGGTGCGTGCGGGAGTGAAAGCTGGGCCTACCGACAATTAAAGGACAAATTATGGTCATCAAAATGTCTATTATCACAGATTTTAGATTGCCCGTATGATCTTGCTTTCTAAGCTAGCTCACCTACAAATCTGTACCAAAGTTCTAACAAAATAGATCAGTCTGTACAAACCATGGGGAACATTGACTTTTTTCAAATGATATTGACCTTGAATATCCGTGACCATTTGGCATATCGCCACTGTAATTAAATCGAGGGTGGGCAGGTGAATTGAGCTGAGGGTAGGGACTCTGAACGTCAGACACCCCATGACCCAGGCCATCATTATGACCCAGCATGCTGGTTTGTCACTGAGGTGCCCCAACTGACCCAAAAATAGATGCAGAATATGACTAGATCCCTGATTAATTAGAACTGATTTTAAAAAGGATTCTCCTACAAAATGAAACAACCACACTTTGTTTGCAGCCCCCAGAACATCCTCCCTCACTTCAGCCCCAACCCCATCCCCCTCTCCCCACGACGGCCATCAGTCCTAGGTATGGGACCTCAGCCAGGCAGTCCAGAGCTGCTGAAAGACCAGATGCACCCTTGATGACCTAGGTATCTACCATGTTAGAGCATTCTGCCCTCTGGAGTTCAGTACGTTATGACTTCAACTCCCACTCCAGAGAGTTGAGCAGTGGGTTTATAGTTCCAGTGCAGTCATGACAGAGTGCTGCATTGTCTGTGGTGCCAGTGTTCAGGTGAGATGAGACCATGGGCATGATCTAACGGGCGTGTGGTGCCCAACTCGGGATGTAATGCGGTCGATAAATACTGTAAGAGGCCCCTTGCGAGAGTTATCCAGCTCGTCACACCTCCCGAGATCTAACGGGATCTCACGAGACGTCGCGATCTGGATTTAGATGCCACCCACAATGGCCGGGACCTAGATTTTCATATTAAAGTGTGCAGTTAGGCACACTTGAATATGCACTCGCTGGATCTAACCAGCCCCCAGGATCTAATCCCCTTGCCGAGGAGACCCCAGCCAGGCGCTGTTTAGCACTGGTCTCCACAGAAAAGGGCCAGGCGAAATGGCACTTGGGGTGTCTCCCAGGCAATCGGAGGCTCCCGGATGGTCGCCGTCTGGGCACCTGAGCACCCTGACAGTGCCTCCGGGGTGACAGCCTGGCAGTGCCAGAGTACCCAGGTCGCACTGACAGGCTGGCAGGAGACATGACAGCCTGGCAGTGCCAAGAGGCATTTTGCCTATGCTAGGGATTAGGTCCAGGGGTGCCCTGCCCATATGAAGTAGGGTGTAGGGTGCTTGATGACTCCCTCATAGGTGAGTTGAGGCGGTTAGCACTGCAGCTACGGTGTTGAGGACCCAGGTTTGAATCCCAGCCCTGGGTCACTGTCCGTGTGGAGTTTGCGCATTCTCCCTGTGTCTGCGTGGGTTTCGCCCCCACAACCCAAAGATGTCGAGGTTAGGTGGATTGACCACGCTAAATTGCCCCTTAATTGGAAAAAAAAAATAATTGGGTACTCTAAATTTATTTTTAAAAAATAGGTGAGTTGAGGCGTTGTGGGGGTCGAGAGGCTGCGGTGGGGTGGGGGATCTAGAGATTGGGGCGCTCGTTAGTGTGGGAAATGGGACTAAGTATGGCCTCAGCGGAGCATTCCTCGCTGAGGTCTCAAAATGAAGCCGAGTCCCGTTTACTAGCCGGATGGTTCACGGCGTTGCCAGCCCCGGGAAACACCCGGCTAAACGCACTCGACACGGGACATTGTTTCATTTCTGTTAACTTGCAACCCAAGTCAACCCTCTCAGATGGAGATAAAAGATCCAGCATCGCTGTCTATGGGAGCTTGCTGTGTGCAAAGTTGGTTGGCACCTTTTCCACATTATAGCGGTGACCACACTTCAAAAGGCGATGAGGTGCTCTGGGACATCCTGAAGTCATGAAAGATGTTGGAGAAATGCTTATTCATTTTTTTTTTCTTTCTTCACTGATGTAAGTAGATGACAGGATCCCCCTCCCCAAACTTTTTTCTCCCTCCCCCACCACATCCCCCTCACTGCTGCCACAAGGTTTAGTTGGATCAGTGGCAGATGCTGGGAAGGACCTGTAGATTTTTGAGGCATATTTCAGAGCTACTATATACAAATACATTGAGTCAGCCAAGGTTTTAGTCAGGATCAGTTCATAGCCACAGAATTAACACCAAATTTGTTTCCATGTTGTAGGGCTGTCTGTTTTTCTACCAGAGGTTTAATTGAAGTTTTCAAAGTGGTGGGGTTATCATTGGACCTGGTGCCTGGTGGCTCCCCACCCCAGCCTGCAACCCAGTTGGCTGTCAGGCCAACCAGAAGACGCATTTCACATTGGGCAGGCCTTAATTAGCTATCCTGTGTGCAATTGCGTTGCCAACACGATTTCACCAGGGAGTGGATTCGACATCCCCTTCCGGGACTGATGATTTTGCACGTGCGCCAAGTGTGAAATTCAGGCCAAGTTAACTAGCAAAACAGCGTGGGAAATGATGTGAGTTTCTTTAATGCAGTGAGTAGTAATCCAGAACACTCTACCTGTAAAGCTGCTGGAAGCAGATTTAATATACATACTTCAAAAAGGGAATTGGATAAATACTTGAAAAGGAAACTTTTGCAAGGATATGGGCAAAGAGCAGGGAAATTGCTAATCAAATAACTGTTGCAAAGAGCTGGTATCAGCACGATGGGCTGAATGTGCTGCATGATCCTAAACCAGAATCTGGTTTCCAAATATCCACACATATACTTCCAGCAGGGGATATGAGATAATAAAAAGGAGACCTGCCATTGTTTCCAGCCTGGTGACCTTGAGACTAATTGTAGCATTCTGTCAAGCCTCAACTAGGATCAGCTGACTCAGCACAGACCAGGACCAAAGCTGGGGCCTTACTGGCCTCTATAGACTAGAATCATGGTGTGCAAATAGTGATTAACCTATGAATATTGTACGTATTTGTTCGTACAATATTACTCAATAACTTCAGAAAGTCTCCGAGGTTCAGTCTAGCATATTGCCGCATGGAATGATTGGGCAAGCTCTGTATTCGCATTTCTCTAAATGCTAAGATCCCCTAACGGGTAATTGACAAGCGAAGGCCATGCTTTCCCATGGCAACGGAATAAAATGCACAGGCTACTACTGACTGTTATGGTATGAGTAGATAAATATTTAATGCATTTATAAGGCAATCTCTGCTTTCTATTTGAACAGAAGTGTTAATCTATATTCTTCTGAACAGTTTAGTTAAATTAACAGAAACAAAAGAAGGACATATGAATGGTTTATGTGCTATCCGCTGATATCACCATTCTAACTTTACATCTCGAGGAACTACAGAAACAAATAAAGTCCTTAATTTTCGTATCGATGCTGAAATATGCTTGCCTCCTGTGGGCCTTCTTTTGCTGGTAGTGAAACAATGATTCCCAGTGCTGGGCAGTGTTGACCTGAGTTTAGAGGAGATAGTTTGCCAAAGGTTTCATAGGTGAGGAGGCAGTGAGTTAAATGTCTATGACCCTATTATGAGTATCACTCACTGTGCCACCTTTCAGAATTTACACAGACTTTCGCACCCAACATATGCCGATGCAGCAAAGTTTGGAGCACAGCACCTTGCAGTTATACAGAGGCCTGAGCTAAGCAAAAAAATCCTTGGCAAATTAGTCATGCATTTGTCAGAAAACAGCACTTTTACTTGCAGTTTAAAAAAATAGTTTTCTTCAACTTAATTTTGATTTTTGTTTGGCTTCAGGTGTAATTATGCCTATTCTTTGTTCTGGGCTCACTGCACTCCAGCTGTGCCAAGCACCATTGAAAGAGAAAAACACATTGTTAGCAGATTTGAAAGGTTACCTTTCTATTGTAAGATCCCGCTGATTGGTGTGGCTCACACATCAGCCAGACTGATGATTTAAAAAGTGAATCACGCAGCCCGGTCCTGCTGGGAAAACCCTTCCATTGGTGAGAACTTTAAACTGTGTTTCAAATTAAGTGAACATCAAACAGTTATTGCGAATACAAACAGTTTAAATTCCCAATGAATTAGTCCCTAAATAGAGGGCAATAAAAAGTTTTTTAAAGAAACAATTCCATTTTTTAATGAAATTTTTAAATTAATGCAGTGGTTGAAATTTCCTAGGTGACAATCGTATTAATAATAGTTGTTTAGTAGCTGAATCTGGGTGGGAAGTTGGTTTTGGCTTACTGCCTCAATCCAATAGAACTGGCAGAGAGGTATAGATTGAAACATATGAAAATAGAAGCAGGAGGCGGCCATTTCGGCCCATTAAGCCTGGCTCTGTCATTCGTTATGATCCTGGCTGATCATCAACTTTAATACCCTGATCCCGCCTGCCCCCCATACCCCTTGACCCCTTTAGCCCAAGAGCTATATCTAAATCCTTCTTGAAATTACCAACATTTTGGCCTCAACTACTTTCTGTGGTAGCGAATTCCACAGGTTTACCACTGTCTGGGTGAAGAAATTTCTCCTCACCTTAGTCTGAAAAGGTTTACCCCTTATCCTCAAACTATGAGCCCTAGTTCTGAACTCCCCCATCATTGGGAATATTGAATGCAAAAGCATGATTCTCACCAGTACCAGTTTTGTAGACCTCAAAGGAGTCCGCACCGAGTAGTTAAATAAAATAAAGTTTTATTACAATAAACTATTATTTACAATTCACGAAAGATCCCTACTGGGTCTCTCTTGTGGGCACCAAACAGGCTGACTTTATACAAGTGATAATTGAACCTGGTTTAGAGTTCCCCGCCCCTTAACGGGGAGCTCGTATTCGGCGAGGTTGATAGAGAGTCTGATTGTTGCCACCCCGTATGCCCCTTGCTGGTTATTACAAACAGACAGTAAAATTTCATCTCAACAGTAATGCAGGTGAGCAGTGGGAAATGAGTACGAGTAAACCACTGCTTCACAGGAAGGAGTGTTGCTCTGTTTATCTGGTTATAAATATGGCGGTCAATATGGTCGCCTTCCTTAATCCTAATTATGTTACTTTAGAGTCGCCAGGTATCTTTTGATACCGCACAAAGGTTCAAACCTGAATACTGATCAAAGAGCCAATACACCAGTTAGTTAGTTCAAGGTCAATACTGTTTATTTACACACACAGTAATATCTACTCATGCACAACAGTACTACAAACTAAACTATCTCTAACGCTAATGCCTATACTTAACTTTGGGTGCCCAATTAGTCAGAGGAACAACGGCCGTTGTTCGGATCTGAGGCTGTTGAGTTCGAAGAGATACATTGAACAGCTAAGGTCATCTGTCTGGTAGCGAGCGTTGACCCTGAACTTACTTGCTTCTGGTGCAGCTGGTGGAAGGGTCTCTCCGCTTTGAGAGCCAAGTCCAAGAGAGCAAATCTCTTGTGGGGGTTCCTTCTTATACTTGGAGGGGCTTTGCGCGCTTTGAGGCGGGCCTTAAACTTGGTCCCAATTAATTGGGCCGCTTCTCGATCACTGTTATCGATCTTGACCAATAAAGGGGTGGGTGCCCTGATGGCTGGGCGTGTCTTAGGTGGCCGTTGGCCTTGCTTTGTTTGTGCTTTTCGGTTGGGGAACTGGAGCCGGGATGTCTGCAATAGTATCGGTTACCTGTGTGTCATTCCTTTGTTTCCCGGAGATGGGCCATCAATATGCTAATCGACCCATAGTTTCAATTCCGTCTGGGAGCTGTTTCCCAAATACACATTCAGACTCTGTGCCTGCTTATTTTCTAGCATTGTCCACAGTTCCGGATATTCTTTGCGAGCGTCCATTTTGTATTCTGGAAGTGGCCATTCCAGATGGCTATAGGAGTGTTTAGGGCCTTTGACAGCGGAAGGAGAGGAGGTAAAAGGGAAAGTGATACACCCTCTGGGATTGCATGGGAAGATGCTGTGGGAATGGGATGAGATGTTGGATTGGTAGAGGAGTGGGTCAGGATGCCACGGAGTGACAGGGCTGAGGAAGGGAATACGTATTTGGTGATGGCATCCACAGGGTGGTAGCCAGCCTATCAAGTCCTCTCAGGAACTGATATGTTTCAACAAGATCACCTCTCATTCTTCTAAACTCTTTAACGGGTGTAGGCCCAACCTGCTCAACCTTTCTTCATGAGATAAACCCTTCATCCTGAGAATAAGTCCAGTGAACCTTCTCTGCACTGCTTCTAATGCAATTATATTCTTTTTCAAATAAGGAGATCAAAATTATACACAGTATTCCAGATGTCGTCTTAACAAAGCCCTGTACAGCTGCAGCAAAACTTGCCTACTTTTATATTCCATTTCCCTTGAAATAAATGACAACATCCCATTTGTTTTCATAACCACTTGCCTGCAGACAAATGTTTTGTGATTCATGTATCAGGACGCCCAGACCCCTCTATCCCACCGAGGTCTGCAATCTCTCTCCACTTCAATGGTGTACTGTTTTTGTATTTTTCCTACCAAAGTCATTTTCCCCACATTATACTCCATCTGCCAAATGTATGCCCACTCACACAACCTATCTAAATTGCTTTGTAGACTCTCTACCTCCTCATTACAATTTATTTTCCTACCTATCCTGGTGTCATCAGCAAATTTAGCCACCATACATTCAAGTTATTGATACAGATTGTAAATATTTGAGAGTCCACACTAATCCTTGTGGCATTCTGTCAGATATAGCTTGCCAACCTGAAAATGACCTGTTTATGCTACTCTCTGCTTCCTGTTATCTAACCAATCATCTATCCATGCTAATGTTACCTCCTACACTATGAGTTCCTATTTTCTTGTGGCAATGTTTGATGTGACACCTTATCAAATGCCTTTTGGAAATCTAATTACACCACTTCTACAGGTTCCCCTTTGTCCAAATTGCTTTTTACTTCCTCAAAGAACTCTAATAAATTAGTTAAACATGATTTCTCTTTCATAAACCATATAGATGCTGCCTGATCTAATTATGATTTTTTTCTGCAGCCATCTGGGATGGCCACTTACAAAGGGAAACTTGGCCACTTACAAAGGGAAGTATGGCCACTTGCAAAGAATCACGGGAAATATGGCCAATGCAGGATCCAGACGAACTCAAAGCTTAAGTGTATATTGTCACTAGATAACCAGACACGATAGAAACCCCCAGCTAATTTGTATTCTAATGGCCCATTTCCCCAGAACAAAAGACTTGTACTCAGGTATCAGATACAGATACAGACTCATCGCGCCACTCCCTTCACCCAGGAAGCCCAAGCAGCCAAGGTCAATGACCGCACAGGACATGCCCAGCCATCAAGGCACCCGCCCCTCTATTGGCAAAAATCGAAGGCAGTAATCGAAGCCTGCCGAATTATTGGGTCCAGAGCTAAGGACCACCCAAAAGAGCGCGAAACCACCAAAGGATAAAAAGAGACACTGCCATGTGTTCGGTCTCTTTTGGCCCCGGCGCACTGGCACTCTCTAGGCCCGCCCTATGCCTGATATCAATTGCAGCACCACGACCAGAAGCAAGTTCAAGACCAACGATCGCTACCAGACGGATGAGCCCAGCAGAAACCGTCATGATATTCAAACATACATCATAACACATACATAATGATAGACAGACCAACGGACCAATTAGCACACATAACACGACAGCCAATCACAGACAAGAGCAGACACAGTATAAGACAAGAAACACGACACTTCCTGGGCAGTCCATCTGGAGACAGCACAGGGCCAGGACCTCATAGCAAGACACTCACACCGTCACAACGTGCTGAGTACCAAGTCTGATGTATAAATAGTTAAATGGAATAAAACTGCGTTGTACCAATCGCAACCGTGTTGGTTCGTCTGTACCTCAGAGCACCCAACACTTCAGAAACAAAGTCACTTCTCCAGACCCAGCCACACAAGATCCGAACAAAGGCCTTGTTCCTCTGCATAAAGCCGAATGCCAGAAGTTACGTACAGGTTGTTGTAGTGTTAGGTGTAATTTAGCTTGTAGTGTTTTATGTTGCATGTCGAAGTAATTCTTGTGTGTAAATAAACTATCATTGAACTTGAACTAACTAACTGTTGGGTCTTTGATATTCGGTTAAACCTTGTGGTGGTATCATCTGATACCTGGTGCCTCTGAAAGCAATATCATCATTAATAGCTGTCATATCAATATCCAGTTAAAAAGAGCACCATTATTGGCGTCTCCGGTGCAAATTGGCAACATTATTGGTGACTCTGATGGGATAGTGTTTCACTCATTAAAAAGAGCAACACTTCATAATGGATTGTAGCAGTTTCCCTCTGACAAATGATAGACTAACTGACCTGTAATTTCCTGTTTTCTATCGTTCCCCCTTTCTTGAACAAAGGCCTTAAATTTGTTATTTCTCAATCCACTGAGACTCTTCAAACACTGTAAGGAATTTGGGAAAATTATGACCAATGCCCCTACTATCTCTGCAACCACTTATTTTAAAACCCTGGAATTCAGGTCATTGGGTCTTTGTGCTTAGTAGCTTTTAGGTTTAATAATTTATTTGTACCTTTTCCCTGGTTATGGTGATTGTTTTAAGTTGCTCTCTTCCTTTCACCTCTTGATTTTCAAGTGGCTTAGGGTAGTTTTCAATGTCTTCCACAGCGAAGATGACACAAAATACCCGTTGAACACCTCTACCATTTCCTTGTTTTCCATTCTTAATTCCCCAGACTTGCACTCTAGTGGACCAACACTCAGTTTAGTTACTCTTTTCATTTTTCAATACTTGTAGAAAATTTTACTATCTGTTTTTATGGGCGAGATCGTCCAGTTGTTCACACAGTGGGATCTTCCAGGCCCGCCGACGATGCTGCCATGCCGTGGGTTTCCCAGTAGCGTGGCATCCCACAGCCGGCCACTGGTGGACTGTCTCCCACCGCCGCGAAGCACATCGCGGGAGGTTAAAGAATCTCACCCTATATTTCTGGATAGCCTTCTCTCATGTTCTAATTTCTCCCTCTTTATTGTTTTTAGTCTTATTGCTGGTTCCTAAAATCTGTCTAATCTTCTACCTTACATCTAACCTTCACAGAATTGTAGTGTTTCTTTCACTTTGATGAAACTTTACTGTGAGTCATTAAATATCTCCTTAAAAATCTGTCACTACATCTCTACTGTCCTACCTTTTAATTTAGTTTCTCTATTCTGTTTAGCCAACTTTGCCTTCATATGCTTATAATTACCTTTATTTAGGTTTAAAGCACTAGACTTTGACCCACACTTCTCACCTTCAAACTGAATGTGGTTTCCTCTCATGTTATGATTGCTGTCATTTAGAGGCTCCTTTGCTATGAGGTTATTGATTAATCCTGTCACAGTGAATATTACCAAGTCTGATTTGATTAATATGTAGTGTATAGTCATTTCATAATTATATATTATATGGACAGGGGTCTTGTATCCCTGTAAAATATGGGGATGATTTTAGTCTCCATTATGCCCCAGAAAAAGGAACAAAGAGACATAATAGAATATAACTTTCAGTAAAGATGAACCTTGATACATTTTCACCATTTTAGAAATTAGTTTCCTGAAGGAACTGCATTAAATTATAGAGGTAGGTGTGGCCTGTCATCTATTCAATTTCCTCATGCACTGTGTAAACCACATTGAGGATTGGCCTGCAGTAAGTCAGGTTGAAGTTAATTCCTGTTGCTCAAGAATACAATGAGAAACATTTTCAGAATTTATTTGTACATTTTTTTGTTTTTCTTATGTTGGTCCTTGCACGATTCTTTGTGCAAGTAGTTATGATTCTTTTTGGTTCAGCATCATTGTGGTTCCCAATGAGAAACCATTTATCAAAATGTGATACCTGACTGAGTGTAGTCTGAAAAGACAGGCTGGAACAAAAAGTGCACTGTGCCAATCGCTGATGCCCACACGCTAAATGTGTTGTCACATGTGAACATATCTCATGTTGGCAGATGATTTATTGCAGGTGTAGGTTCCTATTGTTGAAGGAAGCTGATTCAGAAGTGGCACTATTAAATGTCTGATTAACTATGATGTTGAATGCCTGCTCAGAAGTACCCGCTTCACTGATGTCCTCCTTTCACTGCTGTTGCAGCATAACCTGATTGCTTTTGAGAATCCATCAGTTACATCTGCAATAATTGATATTGACCCTGGAAATCTGTCTCCAGACTGCCTGGATCAGCAGTCAGATGGACACTCATACTAACTTCTGCAAAGATGCCTTCGGCCAGCATGGAGCATAGGGCTGGCACACCCCTCCAACAGCAGTTAGTTATGGCCTCAAAAATGATTTGCATCCTTGCAGATATGCTGATTGATGCGAGAAGATGAGTTAGATTGACATCATTTCCACTTCAACAGGCATCAATCAGTAATTTGGATTGTTCTGCCATTTCCATGCAAGCTCATGTCCTTGGATCAGCTCCCCTTCTTCTTTATGGTTGCCTGTTACTGACCTTCTCTTGCTCTGTTAGCTTTTCAAAAGCTGCAAATGGATTCAGAAGCTCCTATTGTAATGTTCTTCTTTCCGTAGCCCCTTTCTTGAAACTTTCTAAGTGTGTTATAATATATACAAAGAGGAATCATGAGATATTTGAACAATTGTGTTGATGGCAGCAATGGGATAAAATTCTACTTATTTGAAATGATTCTTTGGGTGAGACAGAGCGATAGAGTTGTAACTCAACTGATATTGACACTTCTGGGACAGAAGGAGGTGTTGTGGTGGGGGAGGGAAGGACATTATTGTTCAGAATAGAAAAAAGGCACAAATTCATTGGGATTCAGATAACTAATCGCTTCCAATTTTGTTGCTGAAACTTAGGACATGTAATATTGTTATACACCATACAAAAACATCAATTTGGATTTATATAGCATGTTTAAAATAGTAAAACATTCCAAGGTGTTTCTCAGGAATGTCATCAAGAAAAATTTGCACAAACCAGAAAACAAAGCCATGTTATAGTGCCACTCAGCAGCTCGTTGACTTTGAGAAATGTAGTGGTCTGCTAGATCTGTAGGACTTATTTTGGTCCTTTCCATCACTTCCTCTGTGAGGCTTAGATAAACGAGTGTGAATGTGTTGACGTAAGCGCAGTCTCGCTGGACTCACTGGTATTCTGATGAATTTGATGATGCGGCAGATATGTGTGGTTTCTACTGTTTAACTGTTCCTCTTCAGCCTTGTTATAACACACTCGCTGAGCCAAACATTTTGCCTCAATAACAAGCTGAATATCTTCTAACTTGCAGTCAAATTTATCAAAGTAAAGATCTTACTAAGTGCATTTAGTACAGCAGGTTACCAAGTTTCTTCTTCACCTCTGGGGCTTGAAATTGAATTAGCCACTACTACTGGAATGAAAGTTCTGTCTACCTCTGTAATGGCCTAAAGTTACATACGTTTTGCGCAATTTCAAGCTAGTTCCTGGTGGGCATGGGCCCAGGACAAACAAGTCTTCATAATCCAGCAATAATTGGCAGTGAATTAGCAATTTTATTCAGAAAGCTTCATGGCTGTTATTGGAGCTGATGCAGCAGTTTTAAATGGCGAGGAATGAAGATATGGGGCGGGATTCTCGCTGGGGGCTGGCATGAATTCCGCCCCCGCCGTTTGCCGAATTCTCCGGCACGGAAATTCAGCGGGGGCGGGAAACGTGCCGCGCTGGTCAGCGAGCTCCCCCCCCCCCGCCGAATCTCCGACCCACGATAGGCCAAAGTCCCGCTGCTGGAATGCCTGTCCCTACGGCGAGGATCAAACTACCTCTCTTCCTGGCGGGACTAGGCGGCGCGGGCGGGCGGGCTCCAGGGTCATGGGGCGAGGCGATCTGGCCCCGGGGGAGTGCCCCCACGGTGGCCTGTCCCGCGATCGGGGCCCACCGATCCGTGGGCGGGCCTGTGCCGTGGGGGCACTCTTTTCCCTCCGCCTCGGCCACAATCTTCACCATGGCTGACGCGGAAGAGACACCCCCCCTGCGCATGCGCGGGGATGACATCAGCAGCCGCTGACGCTCTCGGGCACGCGCGGACTTCCGCCGCCCGGTGAAGTGGCCACAAATGGCCACAGCATCGAAGTCCCAGGTACCAACCCATGCTGCCAGTTCCCCTACCTTATTTCGTATACTCTTTTGCCTCCTTCTCTGAGCTTACTAAAACACCTAAACCCCGGAACCTGCAACATCTATTCCTGTCATAAGGTCTAGATAATTATCTAGATAATTATCATAAGGTTTAGATTAGCTATTGAAAAGGACAAGGAGCAATCCAGAGTATAAGTGATGAATTGGGGGTGAGAATGGATCTGGTCCAATTTAACTGGAATTAAAGATTGTCAGGTAAACTGTAAGTGAACAATAGGCTGCCTTTTAGAGAAGGGATGGTTTGGGTACTGTTGTAAGGTGAAGCAGAAAAAAGGTGTGTATGACAGATGTCAGGTTGTTAATACAAGGGAAAAAAAGTAATAAGAGAAGCTAAAGAATGAGTATGAGAAGAAGCTGACAGTAACAGAAATGGAAATCCAATCGTCTTCTATTAGTATATAAATAGTAAAAGGATGAAAAAAAGATGAGTGAGACCAATTAAGGACCAAAATGGGGATTTAGGTGGCATAGGCCATGGTTAAGGTATGAAATGAGTACTCTGCGCCTGTCTTTAATAATCATAGAATTATCATAGAATTTACAGTGCAGAAGGAGGCCATTCGGCCCATCGAGTCTGCACCGGCTCTTGGAAAGAGCACCCTACCCAAGGTGAACACCTCCACCTTATCCCCATATCCTCACCCAACACTAAGGGCAATTTTGGACACTAAGGGCAATCTATCATGGCCAATCCACCTGACCTGCACATCTTTGCACTGTGGGAGGAAACCGGAGCACCCGGAGGAAACCCACGCACACACGGGAAGGGTGTGCAGACTCCGCACAGACAGTGACCCAGGCCAGAATTGAACTGGGACCCAGGTGCTGTGAAGCAGTTGTGCTATCCACAATGCTACCGTGCTGCCCCAAGGAAGAAGATGCTGCCAAAGTCATAATGAAGATGGAGGTAGTTGAGACACTGGATGGGTTATAAATTGATGAAGAGGAGGCATTCGAAAGGCTGGCTGTACTTAAAGTTGATAAGTCACCAGGACCAGATGAGATGCATTGAAGGATACTGAGGCATGTAAGGGTAGAAATTGCGGAAGTACTGGCAATGGTCTTTCAATTCTCTTTAGGTAGAAGTGTGGGCCAGGATTCTCCGACCCCGCGCCAGATCGGAGAATCGCCGGGGGAGGGGGGTGGGGGGCACGAGAATCACGCCATGACACCCCGCCAATTCTCTGGCGCTGATTCTCGGGCGCCCGCAGGAACGCCGCCGCGCCAGTAGGGGACCGTTGAAAGCGGCCACACCGGCGATTCTCCGGGCATCGACAGGTCGCATGCCCGCCGGGTTCGGCCGAGTCCCGCCGGCGTGGGTTCCACAAGAGATGAGGTTTGTTTGTGCTACATTTCAAGGAGCTGGGGCAGGATTCTCCCCTACCCGGCGGGGCGGGGGCTCCCGGCGGGATGGACTGGCATGAACCACTCCGGCGTCGGGTCGCACCTTTAGGGGCCAAGCCCTCACCTTGAGGGGCTAGCCCCGTGCTGGAGTGGTTGGCGTGCCGCCAGCCGGCGGGAAAGGCCTTTGGCGCCACGCCAGCCGGGGCCGAAAGGACTTCACCCATCAGCGGAAGTCCGCGCATGCGCGGGAGCATCAGCGGCTGCTGACGTCATCCCCGCACATGCGCGGGGGGGGGGGGTCACTTCTGCATCGGCCACGGTGAAGACTGTGGCCGAGGCAGAAGGAAAATAGTGCCCCCACGGCACTGGCCCGCCCGTGGATCGGTGGGCCCCGATAGCAGGCCAGGCCACCGTGGGGGCACCCCCCCGGGGCCAGATCGCCCCACACCTCGCCCAGGACCCCGGAGCCCGCCCGCGCCGCCAGTAAGGTAGGTGGTTTGATTCATGTCGGCGGGACTGTCATGACAGCAGCGGGACTTCGGCTCATCGCCAGCCGGAGAATCGCCGGGCGGGGCCCGCCGACCGGCGCGGCGCGATTCCCGCTCCCACCGAAATTGCGGTGCTGAAGAATTCGGCGGCCGGCGGGGGCGGGATCCACGCCGCCCCCCGGCGATTCTCCAACCTGGCGGGGGGGGGGCAGAGAATCCCGCTCCTGGTTACCGTCAGTTGTTAAAGGGGGGGCAAAATGGGGTGTTTGATGAGATGACTGGGAGGAGGGAGGGGGTTGGAGGTTTGTGTTGTTTTTTTCTTTGCTATGTTGTATATTTAAAATGTTAAAATATCAAAACCTTGAATTAAAATATTTTCAATATTTAAAGTGACTCACAGAAATTCTCTTTCGGGTTAATTTATTCACACATTCAAACCTGGGAAATGGTCTCAACTAACTAGAGGGCATAGATTTAAGATGAGAGGAGAGAGATACAAAAGAGACCAGAAGGGAATTCTCTTCACACAGAGGTGGATGAGCATCAGGAATGAGCTGCCAGAGGCAGTGGTAGAAGCGGGAACAATTTTTTCCTTTAAAAAACAGTTAGACAGTTACATGGGCAAGGTGGGTATAGAGGGATATGGGCCAAATGCGGGCAAGTGGGACTAGCTCAGTGATAGAAACTGGGTGGCATGGACAAGCTGGGCCAAAGGGCCTGTTTCCATACTGTAGACATCTATGGTTCTAAGCAAGTACATAATAAGAAGATAGGAAAGAGTAGTTTTATAACTTTTAATAACTTAAAGAAAAAGGGTCACAGATGTGGTTAACAATTCATGTGATTTCCAGGGTCCAGTGAGGGATCATAGGAACTTAAGGGTAAGAGTATGCCATTCAGCCCATTAAGCCTGTTCAGCCATTTAATATGATCATGGCTGATTCCAAAGATTCCAATGATTCACAACCTTCTGAATAAAAAAAATCTTCATCTCAATCTTTCATGGAGGTAATTGAGACACTGGATGGTTTATAAATTAATAAAGAGGAGGCATTTGAAAGGCTGGCTGTACTTAAAGTTGATAAGTCACCAGGACTGGATGAGATGCATTGAAGGATACTGAGGCAAGTTCAGCTAGGTGAAGCAGGATTTGCAGAATTCCTTTAAAATTGATGGGGGCACAGCAAAATAAGGTTGGTATCCAGAGACTTGGTCTGTTCAGCAGGAATCTTACAGAGAAATAGGATCCAAAGAGGCAGGTGCAGGATGGTCGTCAGCCTTGAGTACTGCTTTGATGCTTTCAGGCTGAAGTTTGAACAGCAGACCGAGTTGCAAGTTTAGAAATGTAATATTAAAACTTTCCAAAGGCCAGAAGCTTACACAAATGTTTCCATTAATGAATCGGTTGCAGGCTAACAAGCAGTTGTTATGCCTCTGGTCAAAATCCATTGTTCACCTTTAGAGGTAGATGGTTGCTGTGATAAAGGATAAAAGGTTCTTTTTCGGAATGGCAACCGGTGACGAGTGGTGTCCCGCAGGGTTCAGTGTTGGGGCCACAGCTGTTCTCTTTCTATATTAACGATCTAGATGACGGGACTGGGGGCATTCTGGCTAAGTTTGCCGATGATACAAAGATAGGTGGAGGGGCAGGTAGTATGGAGGAGGTGGGGAAGCTGCAGAAAGATTTAGACAGTTTAGGAGAGTGGTCCAAGAAATGGCTGATGAAATTCAACGTGGGCAAGTGCGAGGTCTTGCACTTTGGAAAAAAGAATTGAGGCGTGGACTATTTTCTAAACAGTGACAAAATTCATAATGCTGAAGTGCAAAGGGACTTGGGAGTCCTAGTCCAGGATTCTCTAAAGGTAAACTTGCAGGTTGAGTCCGTAATTAAGAAAGCAAATGCAATGTTGTCATTCATCTCAAGAGGCTTGGAATATAAAAGCAGGGATGTACTTCTGAAGCTTTATAAAGCATTTGTTAGGCTCCATTTAGAATACTGTGAGCAATTTTGGGCCCCACACCTCAGGAAGGACATACTGGCACTGGAGCGGGTCCAGCGGAGATTCACACGGATGATCCCAGGAATGGTAGGCCTAACATACGATGAACGTCTGAGGATCCTGGGATTATATTCATTGGAGTTTAGGAGGTTGAGGGGAGATCTAATAGAAACTTACAAGATAGTGAATGGCTTAGATAGGGTGGATGTAGGGAAGTTGTTTCCATTAGCAGGGGAGACTAGGACCCGGGGGCACAGCCTTAGAATAAAAGGGAGTCACTTTAGAACAGAGATGAGGAGTAATTTCTTCAGCCAGAGAGTGGTGGGTCTGTGGAATTCATTGCCACAGAGGGCGGTGGAGGCCGGGACGTTGAGTGTCTTTAAGACAGAAGTTGATAAATTCTTGATTTCTCGAGGAATTAAGGGCTATGGAGAGAGCGCGGGTAAATGGAGTTGAAATCAGCCATGATTGAATGGTGGAGTGGACCCGATGGGCCGAATGGCCTTACTTCCGCTCCTATGTCTTATGGTCTTATAAAGCCAGGGGAGTCCAACGAGCTTCTTAAAAGTCCTTTATTTCAGCAACAGTATCATACATGCACAGGGCCCGTTTCCCTTTCACCGGGTCCTCATTCCTTTTTAGCTGGCTCTATAGCTGCCTTTTATGCTAGTGCTGGGTTAACTCAGTCCAATTGAACACGGGGAACAATCATCCCCAGGTGGATGAGTCCTGTGCAGGTTATTACACCCCTCCCCCCCCCCCCCCAAAGCCCGAAACCCCTCACAAGGACGGCCAATTGGGAGGAGTGGATAGGAAAGGACCAAACGGGTGCAAACCCCAGTGACCAGACAACAAACCTAAAAAAAAATTGATTCGGATAAGGCTCCACCGAACGGAGAAGCAGGACGGGCAGGCGTGTACTCCACCAAGCATTACGTCCGGCCCAACACCCTCACCAGTCCCACAGGGGGCGAAGCTGCCAACAGCCGAACCCGGGGACGGCGCGCACCACAGCATCGGACCCTTCAACCCAAGGCCCAATCGGCGTGGCATGCCTTCCAGCCACAGAGGGAACAGGGGGGGGAGAACCATCAGACAAGGTCCACCTCAACGTCCCGCAACTGCGAAACTCCGCTTAATTTTTAATATTTGGCACTCTAAATTCTACCCAAATAAACACCTACCAAAATGCCCAGGGAGCTGTCGCCCCGACATTCTTACAGTACACAGGCAAATAAACACACAGCGCAAACAAAAAAAAAACAGCAGGGTTCCGTGCCAGCTTCCACAGGACCAGAAGTCACATATGGAATGTCCAGTCAACTCCACACCAGAGTCTCCAGGCACAAAACCTGCAGTCGTGCAATAACTGTCAGGTCGCAGGCAAAACATCACTGTTGCAAATCCCACAGTCCAAGCTGCCGCAGAACAGTCTTCCAAACACAACGTGGCACTCACGACCAGAATGACGTTCCAAAACGGCGGTGGCAACTGGAGAACGGACTCGCCGGTGGACCGCTCTGCCAGCATCAGGAAACAACAGCAGACAGAGATGGACGAAACGCTGCGCGATCCACACCAGAATGATACCGCATCTGGTACTGCCGGACACATCAGACTCCAGATCACTCCCAGCGGACACACTTCACAAGCCGGCAGCAAAAAAAAAAACTCGACCCGGTTCTCGTCTTCCATGACATTAGAGGCTCGAAAAAAAAAAACCACAGAAACAAACTCGGCACCATAGTCCACTCTTTAAAAAAAAAAAAATTCCCGGGAGGTAGCTCAGCCGAACAAGCAGCACGCCGACAGCTCCATCAGGTGATGTCCCGGAGGACTGGAGAATAGCCAATGTTGTTTCTCTGTTTAAGAAGGGTAGCAAGGATAATCCAGGGAACTACAGGCCGGTGACCCTTACGTCAGTGGTAGGGAAATTACTGGAGAGAATTCTTCGAGACAGGATCTACTCCCATTTGGAAGCAAATGGATGTATTAGTGAGAGGCAGCATGGTTTTGTGAAGGGGAGGTCGTGTCTCACTAACTTGATAGAATTTTTCGAGGAGGTCACTAAGATGATTGATGCAGGTAGGGCAGTGGACTGAAGTCTATATGGACTTCAGTAAGGCCTTTGACAAGGTCCCTCATGGTAGACTAGTACAAAAGGTGAAGTCACACGGGATCAGGGGTGAGCTGGCAAGGTGGATTCAGAACTGGCTAGGTCATAGAAGGCAGAGAGTAGCAATGGAAGGATGCTTTTCTAATTGGAGGGCTGTGACCAGTGGTGTTCCACAGGGATCAGTGCTGGGACCTTTGCTGTTTGTAGTATATATAAATGATTTGGAGGAAAATATAACTGGTCTGATTAGTAAGTTTGCAGACGACACAAAGGTTGGTGGAATTGCGGATAGCGATGAGGACTGTCAGAGGATACAGCAGGATTTAGATTGTTTGGAGACTTGGGCAGAGAGATGGCAGATGGAGTTTAATCCGGACAAATGTGAGGTAATGCATTTTGGAAGGTCTAATGCAGGTAGGGAATATACAGTGAATGGTAGAACCCTCAAGAGTATTGACAGTCAAAGAGATCTAGGAGTACAGGTCCACAGGTCACTGAAAGGGGCAACACAGGTTGAGAAGGTAGTCAAGAAGGCATATGGCATGCTTGCCTTCATTGGCCGGGGCATTGAGTATAAGAATTGGCAAGTCATGTTGCAGCTGTATAGAACCTTAGTTAGGCCACACTTGGAGTATAGTGTTCAATTCTGGTCGCCACACTACCAGAAGGATGTGGAGGCTTTAGAGAGGGTGCAGAAGAGATTTACCAGAATGTTGCCTGGTATGGAGGGCATTAGCTATGAGGAGCGGTTGAATAAACTCGGTTTGTTGTCACTGGAACGAAGGAGGTTGAGGGGCGACCTGATAGAGGTCTTCAAAATTATGAGGGGCATAGACAGAGTGGATAGTCAGAGGCTTTTCCCCGGGGTAGAGGGGTCAATTATTAGGGGGCATAGGTTTAAGGTGAGAGGGGCAAGGTTTAGAGTAGATGTACGAGGCAAGTTTTTTACGCAGAGGGTAGTGGGTGCCTGGAATTCGCTACCGGAGAAGGTGGTGGAAGCAGGGACGATAGTGACATTTAAGGGGCATCTTGACAAATACATGAATAGGATGGGAATAGAGGGATACGGACCCAGGAAGTGTAGAAGATTGTAGTTTAGTCGGGCAGCATGGTCGGCACGGGCTTGGAGGGCCGAAGGGCCTGTTCCTGTGCTGTACATTTCTTTGTTCTTTGTTTGTAATTCATCATTGTCGCCAATGTGATAAAGCCAGGGGAGTCCAACGAGCTTCTTAAAAGACCTTTATTTCAGCAACAGTATCATACACGCACAGGGCCCGATTCCCTTTTGCCGGGTCCTCATTCCTTTTTAGCTGGCTCTACAGCCGCCTCTCTTTTATGATAGTGCTGGGTTAGCTCAGTCCAATTGCACACGGGGAACAATCATCCCCAGGTGGATGAGTCCTGTGCAGGTTATTACAGTTGCTTTTAGTGCCTCTGCAGGTGTAATGGGTTTTGATGATCCCCCTTTATTACAAGACAAGGTGGGGGAGAAGTGTGAGATTCCACAAGATAAGGGTTGTGCTTTAGTCATGTAACTGCTGTTGGAAATTTCCAGAAACTGTAGCCAATTTGGTTCAGCAAGGTCCACTTTTTAAATAATCAAAAAGGTAAGGTTTGATTTGAACAGGTTATGATCTCGTTCATGTCTTAAGGACATAACAGAAGGCTTTTAGAGGTGATAATCTGGGAGAATATTAATCGTCTCTGGGGCAAAAATGGATTAATTAAGGCTAGCCTGTACAAATTTGAGGAAGGTAAATCATTCTTAACAAACTTGATTGAACTTTTTGATGAAGTAAGTGAGGATAATGTGACTGATGGAACATTATATGGCATAGAGTACAAGAGCAAGGAAGATATATTGAACCTTTATAAAACATTGGCTCGATCTCAACTAGATTATTGTATCCAATTCTGTACCACACTGAAGACATTGGAGGGTGCATGAAGATATAAGAGGATGGTTCCAGGGATGAGGAACTTCAGTTACATGGATAGATTGGAGAAGCTGCGACTGTTTTCCAAAGTCTGAAAATAGATTCGATTGAGCTATTAAAACTCAGAAAGAGTCAGGCCAGAGTAGATATAAAGAAACTGTTTCCATTGGTGGAAGGGTCGAAAACTAGAGGACACCGATTTAAGGTGAATGGCAGAAGAACAAAAGGCGACTTGAGGAAGAACATTTAATGCAGCAATTGTTTAGGATTTGCAGTGCACTGCCTGAGACTGTGTGGAGGAAATCTTGGTTGTGGTTTTTAAAAAGGAATTTGATAATTATCTGAAGAAAATAATGTTGCAGGGTTACAGGGAAAGGGCGGGGGAGTGGGACAAGTTGAGTTGCTCTTGTGGATAACTGCAGTGGAAACAAAGGCCAAATGGCCTTCTTCCATGCCGTAAGCAGTCTGTGACTCTCTGATTCTATAATTCACACTTGATCTGCATTAAATTTAAACTGTAATGTGGTTACTTATTTAACTAGTTTATGTCTCCCTGAGGTCTATGACTGATTTCTCTTTCATTTGCAAGTTCATATACACAAAATTAATAGCAAGATCATCATTAACCTTCTCCATTACTTCATCAAAGGACTTGATCGGGTTAATCAAACATAATTTCTCTTTAACAAATCTATGTCAATTGTCAATTTTGCCCTGGGTTGCCTCTAAACCTTTCCCCGCCATGAACATGGGGCAGACTGGCCTTGAGTCAGCATGTTTACCTCACTCTCCTTGCTTTTGTAAATGATGGTGTAAAATTTGCAGACTTCCAGTCCACTGGCACCATCCCCATATCTAAAGAGGATGGGAAGAGATTGTAACCAGATCCTCTGCCATTTCTACACTTACTTGCTTCAGTATCCAAGGATGCATCCCATCCAGGCCTGGTGATTTTTCTACTTTGAGGACTGCCAAGCTTTCCATTTATCAGAGCCTCCCATTTATCTATTTTTATCCTATCCAATATCATTGCTGTGTTCTTCTTTACTGCTACATTGGTAGTATCCTCTTCTCTAATGAAAACAGATTCAAAGTACTTATTCAGTTTCTTAGCCTTGCATCTCTCAACCTTGCCTCTCCCTTATTGGTCCCAAATGAACCCCAACCTTTCATTTAACTACCCGTTACTATTTATTATTAATGAGCCTTACAACTGCCATTAACTTCCTTTTTCAGTCTCATTTTGGTCCCTAGATTTTCAGTAATTCAGGCAGCTCTACCTTTAATATCCTTTATTAGGGCATCTCGGTGGCGCAGTGGGTAGCACTGCTTCCTCACAGCGCCGAGGACGCGGTTTTGATCTCGGCCCTGGGTCACTGTCTGTGTGGAGCTTGCACATTCTCCTCGTGTCTATATGGGTCTCAACACCACACCCAAAAAGGTGTGCAGGCTAGGTAGATTGGTCCCGCTAAATTGTCCCTTAATTGGAAAAAAAAATTGGGTACTCTAAATTTAAAAAATGTATCTCCTTTATTTCCCAGTCACTGATCTGGGAGTGCTGATACTGATATAAGGGGTATTATGGACCGGTTTAGTTCACTTGGCTGGAGAGCTGGTTCATGATGCAGAGCAAGGTCAGCAGTGCGGGTTCAATTCCCATATCACTGAGGTTATTCATGAAGTCCCGTCTTCTCAACTTTGCCCCTCGCCTGAGGTCTGCCAATCCTCAGGTTAAATCACCACCAGTCAGCTCTCCCCCTCAAAAGGGAAAGCAGCCTATGATCATCTGGGACTATGGCAACTTTACTTACTAATAAGGGGTATAATATTCTGGCAGTGTGTCAGTTTCAGTGTGAACACCATTGTGTATCTCTCCAGCTGCAAGTCGGTTTTTTGCTCCAGATTCTCTGGCAGTCTGCGCACAGAGAATCTGGGGGCGTGGTTTGTGCCATCACTCTGGTAGGGCGGGGCCTGATACAGCCAGCAAGACTTTAGAGAGATCGGGGCACCAAATTTAAAATGCACCCCGGTCAGTGCTAAAAATAAACTCGCCACCTCCTGCTCCCCACCGACATGGGGAACCTCCCACACAAGCTTTGGGGTGACCCACTCCCCCCACCATGAAAACTGGGGCAGTCTGCCCCCACCACCACACAAGCATCGACATTGGGTCATTCCTCCCCCCACTCCACTCCCCACCCAAGCATCAGGGCACTCCGCCCCCCACAACCACGCAAGCATCAGAGGGGGTGTGGGGGCAGCAGGGAAGATCCCAAACCAAACCAAAATCTCACCAGCACAAATCTCGTTTTGGGCTTCTCGCAAGATTTAGTGGCCATTGCGGAATTTGATCTGCCAATCAGGGTGGCTGAGAGGCAATATTTCCAGTTGTCAACACACACTCAGTTAACTGGTCCTTGGATGTAAAAGTAAAAACTGTTCCCATCTGCAATACCTCAATGTTGAACTTCACCAAAAATCATTCCAATCAAAACCACTGAATTTGAAAGTTCTTTTGCAATTAATTGCTCTCTCTTAATATTCTTATGCTGTTTCTGTAATCTGGCTGTTGGTATCATGGCTTTTTGAATGGTCTCCCATGCTTCCTCTGATAGAATTATATACACTCAATCTATCTCTCCCTCACACACACCTAACTTATTCCTATTGCATTAACTTAAAACATTCCCTTGACCACCTTTTGTTACGATGATCTCCCTCCCTCATGATGGTGTTGACTATCGCTGGAATAAAGTTCCACCTTGCACTCATGTCTGTACTATCTGGTGGAGTGCAACAATGAGCATCCATAGGGTATTTGGAACTGTCACATTTCAAGAGTTTTGATCTTTTATTTAATTGAATGGATTTTAGGTTAGAGCTATGTTTAAGTGCTGTGTTTTATAACAAGGTGAATTCATGCAAGTTTAATAGGAAAGCTGTTGACTGCTGGGTTGAAGCCATATAAACCAGTCTGTGGAAAGCCACAGCTGACAGCCACTGAAAACTAATTCAGTGAGGGTTAATCGCCTCCACCATTTCAAACCCACTACCCAGTGTGGTCTTCGCTCATTCTTTTTGAATTTGTGCCCCAAGGTGGGAGGAAAGGTCACTAACTTTATTGAGAATCATATTGGATTCCTCCACAAAGGAACGAGACCAAGAGACACCGGAACACACCGTGCAGGCAAGTGTTAAACTTCAAGCTGCAGGCCTGCTGCTTGGAACCGGGACAGTAGGTCAATTTTTGCAGAAGATAGCCGAATGCCAAAACCAAGTCCAGGGAAGAGACAGGGTGTGTGATTTATACTTTATTCCTATTTTCCCAAGATGATAACTAAGATTAAATAAAGTAAATGGAATTTGCTTTGATTGTTGCTCTGAGTATATGTTCACTTTCTGTCAATGACATAAAGCAGCTTAACTATTCAACCTGCTTTGTCTCATTAAGTGTTTTCAACCTGACTTTGGAAAAGTTTGATATGGTGCAAGTTTGGAAATGTACAAAAGACACAATGTCCAGTTCAGTTCCCAAGTGTGAAACCCCTGGAGTACTGGGCAGTGTAGACACACTTCTGAACATAAGGAGCTCAGATACGTATGTGAGTGACTAATACTATTCCAGTCAAGGGGCTATCTAATGCAGGCTTTTTCAAACTCCGGGTCGTGACCCATGGGTGCATGCCCCCTCAGGCGGATCCAGCATTGTGCAGGCACGAAGCCCAGTGGGGGAGGCTGCCTCCTCCTGATGTCAGCTTGCAATCCCAGTACCGTCTCCTCCTGACATCAGCGCACTGTCCAAGGACTAAATTCATTTTTTAAAACAGCAGGATCTTCCCGCCAGAAGCAGGTCATGTGCCCAGCATGTACACTGACGTTACGCGGTGCGTGCTTTGGATGCAAAATTACGGAGGAGAGATTCCTCAATTTTGTAGCTGCCAGCAAGCAAGCAACATGACTGTGTGAAAAACTGAAGATGGATCATTTTGTAATAAGGAAGAGAGGGCCAGAGACATAAACAAGCCAGGATCTCACAACTGAATCTACTGGAGAGAGCTTCCCAGGAGAGTCTACGGCAGGTCAAAGCAGTGCTGGTGTAAGCTTCAGGGCCTCTGATGAACAATCCATTAACAAGAACATGAAATCGGGAACAAAGCAGTATAAAGATGATGTCCTGAGAAATGGCTTTATTAATTGTGCCCATGCAAATCGTGATGCAAAGCCCATGTGTGTTACGTGCTGGGAAGCACTGGCAAATGAAAGTTTAAAGCCCGCAAAACTTTAAAGGCATTTGAAGACTAAGCATGGTGAGTTCGAGGACAAATCTCTTGATTTTTTTCAAAGGGTGCAGCGAAAACTTAAATCATCAGCTGAAGTCCTTGTAAGAAATGTAACATTGAATGACCATAAGACATTGGAGCAGAATTAGGCCATTCAGCCAATTGAGTCTGCTTGGCCATTCAATCATGGCTGATATGTTTCTTCCCCTTTTCCCAAAACCCCTGATCCCCTTATTAATGAAGAAATTATAAAGCAAGTGAGATAGTGATGACCAAACAGACTCACCTGTAGTGTTAAAGGTAACCAAATAATGGTGTGGTGCAAAGTTCGGGTGGCATGGGTCACGAAGGTCAGCTGACATGGGTCCCGAAGGTTGGCTGGTTGATAAAAGTGGGCCCATGAAAAAAAGCAGTCTGTTTGACTGGTATCCCATCCACTATCGTAAACATTCACTACCTTCACCACTTGCAACCAGTGGCAGCAGTGTAGACCTTTCCTCCCACCTTGGGGCACAAGTTCAAAAAGAATGAGCGAAGACCACACTGGGTAGTGGGTTTGAAATGGTGGAGGCGATTAACCCTCACTGAATTAGTTTTCAGTGGCTGTCAGCTGTGGCTTTCCACAGACTGGTTTATATGGCTTCAACCCAGCAGTCAACAGCTTTCCTATTAAACTTGCATGAATTCACCATCTACAAGCTGCACTACACAAACTCACCAAGTATCCTTTGATTACACCTCCCAAGCCCAAGATCTCTACCACCTAGAGGATCAGCCGCATGGGAACACCACCACCTGCACATTCCCGTTCAAGCCACATGCTGTCCTGACTTGGAAATATATTGTTGTCCCTGACTGTCATTGGGTCAAAATCCTGAACCTCCAACCCTAACGACACCATGGGTGTATCTCTACTGCAGTGATTCAAACAGGTGGCTGACCACCACCTTCTCAAGTAGACCTGGCCAATAAATAGATGCCTTGACAGTAACGCCCAAATTCCTTGAATGAATAATAGAAGAAAATAAGTATTCCCTTTTTCTTAATGATTCATGAAATGTGTCCAATAAGGTTGACGTGAACTACTCAGAAAATCTCCTGGAAAAATATTTCTTGAGCCTTTGATGAAATCTTGACAAAATATTTGAGAATTTTTCCTAATGTATCTCATAACTCTTTTTCAAATGCAGTGTAGTCAGTCGACCTCAGTCATCAGATGGACTTTGAAAACGGAGCATGAGTCCTCACCAGTCTTTTATCGATCTTTTATAGAATTTACAGTGCAGAAGGAGGCCATTTGGCCCATTGTGTCTGCACCGGCTCTTGGAAAGAGCACCCTACTTAAGTCCACCCTTGCACCCTATCCCCATAACCCAGTAACCCCACCTAACCTTTTTGGACACTAAGGGCAAATTATCATGACCAATCCACCTAACCTGCACATCTTTGGACTGTGGGAGGAATCTGGAGCACCCGGAGGAAACCCACGCAAACACGGGGAGAGCGTGGACTCTGCACAGATAGTGACCCAAGCCGGGAATCGAACCTGGGACCCTGGAGCTGTGAAGCAACTGTGCTAACCACTGTGTTACCGTGCTGCCCATATGTCAATGACGTCTGTTGCTGTTTAGCAGGTCGCTGTTATCCACCAAAACCGTGTGCACCCTCTTTAATGAGCACAAGCTGGCAATATAATTGCCATCAAAGCCATAACAATCCTGCAGTCTCAAGAATGTGCTCTCACTCCTTTACCCAGATGGCATCTTGCGCGTAAGGCAGGCTAAACTGGCATTATATCTTAAGAATCCATTTTGGCAGCTTCAGAAGTTCTTTAGTGCCATCAGCAACTTGGGAAAACTGCCTCTGTTATATTTTGTTTTTTGCAAATTCTGTGTTTCAGTGAATTAAAATAGCTGAGTCGTTGGGTTTTGAGAACTTGACTTTAGCTGATATTTGAGTGGTGGGTCTATTTTTGGGCAGTATCCATTAACCTACTAGCCTGTTCAAAATCACCCTTTCATCGGTCTGCATTTCCGAGCATCAGCACAATAGTTCAACGTTGTGGTTGTCTGTCAGCAGAATCTAGGAATGCTGTGCAAGGCGTTTTCACTATGCCTGGGTTTTAAGTGATGAAAAAGTGTCGTCAGAAACCCTGGAGCTATAAAAAAGCAGGATATGTAACAAAACAAGAGTAACTAAATCAAATAATGCTGTTCGGCTGTGAAGATCTGAAGCTACATTCTGAGAAGCACCTTTGTTTGCCTTGTGATGTTTAAGATGGAGTTGCACCTGTGTGTGTTCATGAAGTGTATTAGGATGTGTTGACAGGAAAGAGTATTGAGTTCAGTTCAGTAGTTACATATTCCAAATATGAGCGATGCCCTAATTCTATAAAAAATATTTGATTCTCCTATTTGCACAAAATGTCCTGGACAAGAACTGTCTTTTGTCAGGGAAAGATTGATCTTATATCCTGAGAACTGTCCTCATGAGACTCTACAGTACCCTCTCTATCTAGGAAAGATCTTGGCCCGATGAGCAACTAACTCCACAAAACTGTGCAAGACCCTCACAAATTCTGAATAGCTGTCAATAGCTGATTCACTCTGGGACACGAGCATGTAATCTAGGCTGCCAATCAAGTGTAGTATTGAAGAAATGTTGCACTGTTGGAGTGTCATTCTTCATAAAATCGAAGAATCAGTTTAGCTGGTCACTCATTCATTTGCTGTTGTGAGATTTTCAAGTATACTCAGTCTGCCAACTATATTTCAAACGATGAAGCTTTTGGGTTGTTTCTCAATGATCTGCCCAGGTAATATAGCTAGTACACTGTTTTCCCAGGGAAGCTGTGAGTGCTGCTGAGTTCAATATAAAAAATTAAAACGTAGGTCGAGATGGGAGCATTGTTCTGAGCATTGCATCTCATCTAGTTCGGGAGAGCTAATGGAAAATATTTTACAGGTAAATAAAAAGAGTAGCTAAAGTAAACATTGGTCCCTTAAAGGCAGAGACAGGAGGAATTGTCATGAGGAAGTTAGAGAGAACTCTAGAAAATGTAGAACTATTGATTGTGATTTCCAAAGCTCCCCATGGACAGGAGTTTTCAGATGGTTGGGTTTCATGCCACACCACCCGAAGAATCAGCTGGAAGTGTAACCGCACCCGATTGTAACCCATTGATTTAAATGGTGGGAGATGGGACTTCTGCTGCTTACTGGCAGCTCTCTGAGGCAGGACTTCTGGCGGAAGTCCTGCCTCAGAGAGCTGCTGGCCAATCGGATTGGTCTGCAGATATGTAGACCCAGCAGTACCAGTATCGCAGTGTCCTACGCTGGATCACAAGCAAACCCCGGATTCAAAGTCCCAGAGTCCAGGACCAGATATGTGGAGAGGGTGGAGAGATAAGGCCTGGTGATACAGGGAGAGAAGGGTCGGGGTCCTCATGGAGAGTCTGGGTTGGAGGGAGCAGCCTCTGGGGGGAAAGATTTGCAGGGGGAGTCTCGATATGAAAAGGAGGCCTTTGAAGGAGGTGCCTTCCTCCTCCTTCCCACCCAAGGCCTGAGCAGGATGACTTTCCAGGTTTCCCCCCCTGCTCCTGAACTGCTCCCTCCTGTCTCAATATTAAGGCTAGTTAATTGTCCACTTACAGGTCTCAACTTGGGCAAAGGCATGTGGACCAGCCTAGGCTTCGCCCATCTCATTATAAAATTGCAGATAGGTCAGGACAAAAGTGAGGGCGGGATGGAGTGGGGGATTTTACATGCCCACTCACAAACATGCTGGCGGGGGAGCAAAAAATCCTGACGCATGTTTCAGAACAGTTCCTATGGGTTGGAAGTTACGCTATTTGATAAAAATAATAGAAAAGTTAAATATTTTTGTGAATTTGTGCGAGGAACAAAGAAGGCAAATGACATGTTGGCTTTTATTGCAATGGAACTGGAGTGCAGGTAGAAAGAAGTCTTGCGACAATTCTAGAGTGCTTCGGTGGGACCTCATCTGGAGAACTATGCACAGTTTTGATATCCATATCTATGGAAGGATATACGTGCCCTATAGGCGGCAAAGAATATTGTTTGGTTAGATGAGAGAATTGTCTTATGATGAGAGGTTGAGCAATTAGGTTGATATTCTCTGGAGTTTAGAAGAATGAGATATTATCTACTTGAAAATAAATATTCTGAAGGGATCTGAAAGGGTAGACACCGATAGTTTGTTATCCCTGGTTGGGGAACCTAGAACATGTCGCCACAGTCGCAGGATAAGTAGTCAGTTATTTAGGATTGAGGTGAGGACAAATTTCTTCACTTAGAGGGTTATGAATCTTGTGAATTTTCTACCCCAGAGAATTGTAGATGCTTCATCGTTGTGTATTTTTAATGCTGGGATGCTGGGATAGGCAACTTTTTCGTCTCTCAGGGGTATGGGAGTGAACAGGAAGGTAGAGTTGAGACAGATCAGCCATGATCATGTTGGATGGCATAGCAGGCTCGCGGGGCCATATGGTCTACTCCTGCTCCTATTTCTTATGTTCCTGTGTTCTTATATTTCCAGGGTCACTGGCTGACTTTTCTTTTCCTTAGTGTCTAGATGCTAAGGCTAATTGTAATACTTCTCTGGTCCTCAACTGAGATCAGCTAAGTCAGCATAGGTCAGGGGTATAATCTTGCAATCTGGCATCTGTGAAATCTTGGTGACTTAGCTCCACATGGTCAGTCATGGTACCACTGAGGGAAACTCACTGTAACACTATTAATTCCTTTTCAAACAGGACATAGAACCGCATCACTGTCTGAGACACCATTTTAAATTCAAACACACTTCGCATGTGTAAAATCTTCACATTGTAAACTGCAGATACCTATGTGTTCTCCCAATTTTCAGCTTCAGCCACTGAGATTATGTTAACTGCTCCCATTCTTTCTGGTGTTACAGCTACTCTCAGTCAAGATACCTATTCTTAATCACTATTCTGTGACTGTTAATGGGAACGGCCCACGTTCAGATGGCAGGTGAGAGTAGGCAATGGTGCCAGCAATCACAATCTGGAATCGCTGTCTTGGCTCAGCTGATGAAGATTGGCCAATCAGGCGAGGTACAGGAGGTCAATATCCAAACAGATAAAGAAACATGGCCAGGATTTAGTCAATGACATCAGCATCGGAACATTCTATTGAGCGCAATATCAATTTGGCCATGAGATGAAAGAAGCAGGCAGTGCATTCAAGTGTTTAAATCTCTCAATATTATTATTTTAAATAGTGGTCTGTTTCTTGTCAGAATTTAAATAGTTTGATTTTTGTAGCTTGATTTAAGTTTAGTTTAAATCATTATAAATTGCAGATATTCAGTACATCAAACGTGGAGACCGATACTGGGATTGTGTATTGCAAGCGATAATACAAAGGAAAACCGCAAATGCTGGAGATCTGAAATAAGAAAGTGCTGGACATTCACAGTGGGTCTGTGAGCATCTGGAGTGAGCAACAGCCTCAAACAGCTGCCTCAGTGCAGCTTTGTCTGTCTTACATTCACTACCTTCCCCCAAATCTCCTCATGCAATGATAAAAAACAGGAGCATTGTTGCAGCATATGTCAGACAGTAGCTGTGGCAGTGTGTGGACAGTGCCGTATGATGTTCAGGAAGCCATTGTCAGTGCTTTGGTTAATGCTATTGATCAGTGCTGCATTGTAACCAGCCTCCAGATAGGTACAGGATTAATTGGTGCCAAAAGAAGTTTTTCTAATGCATGTTGCATTTGTGACTAACTAACAATGTGACGATGCAAAGTATTTCAGGCCATTCATCCCACCCATTCTTTGATAGAAACCTAACTTTCAGTCAATACTTTATATGTTAACAACCACACAAAATGTCTACAAAAGGAAGGCTGCCCAAGTACCATTTGACTTTTCTTGTGGATTGAAACACTCCCCTATCTCAGGAGGGAACAAAAAGAACTTTCCAGACTAGTGTTGATTCAATACCTCTTTCTAAAACTAATTCAAAAAGATAATTTCCAATTGAATAGTTATTCAAATACAGAAACATGAGTCGTCTCAAATTTTCTGGGCATGAACGTCATTGATGTATAATCGATCTGGCCATCCATCTTACTTGGAAAAAGGCGTTGAGCTTGTAACAGATCATGTGGTGAGACAGCTATGTCCATTGCCTGCTTTTAAAACAGTAGGAAGCTATTCTGCAGAGGAAGGTTCCACCAGAATCTATCAACCAGTTTCAAAGACATCCAAGTAGCTAAGGTAACAAACAGCAATACCTTATTGATCAATGAAAACTTCTTAATTAAAATCAGAAAGTGATGGGAAACCTCAGCAGATATGCCAGACCTGCTGAAAATGTGAGAAGGATTCTGTCCAATCAGTTCTTAACTCAAGTTCACCCGAGGCCCAACTTCCTGGAAATTCAACTACAAAAGGCTTTGCAGCTTACTGAAAACCCTCCGCTTTACAAGACCTTTATTTCAACCAAAGCCTGAATTCATCTAAGAAAGCTGGTCATAAAAAGAAATTGTGATAATAGTGAATTGTAATTGTATTGTTTTTACCTGCACTTGTATCTAAAATCTGTTCATGTAATAGTGTGGGTGAGTCGAATTAGGGAGCCATCACGTTTCGAAACGTCCAGCCAAATGTGTGTACTACATAACTATCCTTATTTTTAAATTCACAAAAAGCTTGCTGATAAAATTATTTAATTGGAACAATCATTCTGAGGGTAAGAAATCACACACCCCTCACGTGCAAAAAGATACTGATCACAGGCTGTGAGAAAACACATAAATTCTGTCCATGACACTATACTTTCCCATTTAACTGCCTCTTGAATAATTTGAGTATTTCACTACTCTGCTCCTTGCATGAAATATTCCCTGACAGTGTGATGTTTTCTGTTTAGTCCCTCAAGATGGTTAAAAGTCGTAGTGCTGACAAAGAACATCAAGCTATGTATTTCAAACAAAGCTAATTTATTTACACTATTTTAAATGATTACCACACCTTACCACAGCTAAGAAAATAACAGTATTAAATCTATGCTACAGAAATCTATGCTGTCTGAACTCTCTCTAATACAATGAATGTCCTGGGTGGGATTCTCCTTTCCGGGGACTAAGTCCCCACGGCGGCGGGAAAACCGGCGTCAACAGCCCCCGAAAGTGCGCATTTCCGGGGACCAGGTGGACGCCGGAGGGGTTGGCGCCGCGCCAGACAGTGCCAAAGGGACTGTGCGAGTTCACGCATGCGCTAAAGGGCCGGCGTGATATTGCGCATGCGTGGAACCGCTGGCGTGTTTTGGTGCATGCGCGGGGAGTTCTCTTCTCCGCACCGGCCATGGCGGAGCCCTACAGGGGCCGGCTCGGAAGGAAGGAGTGCCCCCAAGGCACAGGCCCCACCGCAGATCGGTGGGTCCCAATCGCGGGCCAGGCCACTGTGGTGCCCCCCCCCCCCCCGGGCGTCGGATCTCCTGGCGAACCCCCGAGGACCGCCCCCGCCGACTTACCTGCCAGGTCCCGCCGTGTGGGTCCATGTCTAACCCATGCCGGCGGGAATGGCCAGAAATGGACGGCCGCTTGGCCCATCAGGGCCCGGAGAATTGCCGGGGGGGGGGGGGGGGCGCTGCCAATGGCCCCCGCCTGGCATGGTGGGAATCCCACCCCCGCCTGAAAAACGGCGCCGGAGAATGTGGCAGCTGGCGTCGGGGCGGGATTCGCGCCACCCCCCGGGGATTCTCCGACCCAGCGTGGGGTCGGAGAATCCCGCTGCCTATCTCAAGCTGCCACGAACACCTTCTCCCCGAATCCCAGGAGTCACAGTATATTTATATGACTGCTCTGTGGTGCTATCTAGTGTTGAGATGCATGAACATCATCTTGTTAACCCGTTACACTCCCTACACTATATATATCATTACAGACAATAGTCCTGAACTTGCCTTTAATTATTTTGTACAGATGTTCCATTGTCCTGCACAATGGTATAACTTTTTTAAAATTTAGAGTACCCAATTCATTTTTTCCAATCAAGGGGCAATTTAGCATGGCCAATCCACCTACCCAGCACATCTTTGGGTTGTGGGGGTGAAACCCACGCAAACACAGGGAGAATGTGCAAATTCCACACGGACAGTGATCCAGAAACGGGATCGAACCTGGGACCTCGGCGCCGTGAGGCAGCAATGCTAACCACTGCACCACCGTGCTGCCCTACAGTGGTATAACTTAAAACAATGCACAGATTTACATTTTCTGGCCTATTTAATAGCTTATGTGTGCCTATCGGGTCCCTTGCAATCACTTTCTCTTGACACTAAAAATGTTGAAGTTGGTCAGTGGCACTAATCCGTCTCCTTCTCATTTGCAGTATTGCTGCACCTGTTTGCTTCCATTGTCCCTCAGTGGCTAAAACTTTAATGCGGGTCTGAGCACAGCACTACATACCTTCAATCATTTGAGCCAAATTCTATTGATCAATGAGGACTTCTTAATTAAAGAAGGTGATGGGAAACCTCAGCAGATATGGCAACATCTGCGGAGGGAGAAGCATAGTTCATGATTTAAGTCAACTCGGACTCTTTGAAACTTCCACTAGAGTTATATTGGACTTGAAAGGTTCACTCTGTTTTCTCTCCACTGATGCTGCCAGACCTGCTGAGTTTTTCCAGCGCTTACTGTTTTAATTTCACATCTATAGCATCCACAGACTTTTGCTTTTATTTTAGGGACTACTTAATTATTTGTACCTCCACAGAACATAGAACATAGAACATAGAAAAATACAGCACAGAACAGGCCCTTCGGCCCACGATGTTGTGCCGAACCTTTGTCCTAGATTAATCATAGATTATCATAGAATTTACAGTGCAGAAGGAGGCCACCTGGGCCATCGAGTCTGCACCGGCTCCCGGAAAGAGCACCCTACCCAAGTTCAACACCTCCACCCTATCCCCACAACCCAGCAACCCCACCCAACACTAAGGGCAATTTTGGACACTAAGGGCAATTTATCACGGCCAATCCACCTAACCTGCACATCTTTGGACTGTGGGAGGAAACCGGAGTACCCGGAGGAAACCCCCGCACACACGGGGAGGACGCGCAGACTCCGCACAGACAGTGACCCAAGCCGGAATTGAACCTGGGACCCTGGAGCTGTGAAGCAATTGTGCTATCCACAATGCTACCGTGCTGCCCTTAAGAACAAATTAATCTACACTATATCATTCTACCGTAATCCATGTACCTATCTAATAGCTGCTTCAAGGTCCCTAATGTTTCCGACTCAACTACTTAATTAGGCAGTGCATTCCATGCCCCCACTATTCTCTGGGTAAAGAACCATCCCCCCTATATCTTCCACCATTCACCTTAAATTTATGTCCCCTTGTAATGGTTTGTTCCACCCGGGGAAAAAGTCTCTGACTGTCTACTCTATCTATTCCCCTGATCATCTTATAAACCTCTATCAAGTCGCCCCTCATCCTTCTCCGTTCTAATGAGAAAAGGCCGAGCACCCTCAACCTTTCCTCGTAAGACCTACTCTCCATTCCAGGCAACATCCTGGTAAATCTCCTTTGCACCTTTTCCAAAGCTTCCACATCATTCCTAAAATGAGGCGACCAGAACTGTACACAGTACTCCAAATGTGGCCTTACCAAAGTTTTGTACAGCTGCATCATCACCTCATGGCTCTTAAATTCAATCCCTCTGTTAATGAACGCTAGCACACCATAGGCCTTCTTCACAGCTCTATCCACTTGAGTGGCAACTTTCAAAGATGTATGAACATAGACCCCAAGATCTCTCTGCTCCTCCACATTGCCAAGAACTCTACTGTTAACCCTGTATTCCGCATTCATATTTGTCCTTCAAAATGGACAACCTCACACTTTTCAGGGTTAAACTCCATCTGCCACTTCTCAGCCCAGCCCTGCATCCTATCTATGTCTCTTTGCAGCCGACAACAGCCCTCCTCACTATCCACAACTCCACCAATCTTCGTATCGTCTGCAAATTTATTGACCCACCCTTCAACTCCCTCATCCAAGTCATTAATGAAAATCACAAACCGCAGAGGACCCAGAACTGATCCCTGCGGTACACCACTGGTAACTGGGCTCCAGGCTGAATATTTGCCATCCACCACCACTCTCTGACTTCTATCGGTTAGCCAGTTCGTTATCCAACTAGCCAAATTTCCCATTATCCCATGCCTCCTTACTTTCAGGTTTAAGATATAATCATGGCTGTGAGGAGGAATGATGCTGATAGCTATGGATCAAAAGAACAAAAAAGGGGCAATCATACTGCTGGGAGTATATTTGAGACCCCCAAACAATCAAAGGGAGACAGAAAAGCAAATAATGTAGGCAAATTACTGAGACGTGCAGAACAATAGGGTAGTAATAAGAGTCAATTTCAATCATCCTGATATTAACTGGGATAAGATCAATTTGGAAGGTATTAGAACGTAGAACATACATTGCAGAAGGAGGCCATTCAGCCCATCAAGTCTGCACCGACCCACTTAAGCCCTCACTTCCACCCTATCCCTGTAACCCAATAACGCCTCCTAACCTTTTTGGTCACTGAGGGCAATTTATCATGGTCAATCCACCTAACCTGCACGTCTTTGGTCTGTGGGAGGAAACAGGAGCACCCAGAGGAAACCACGCAGACATGGGGAGAACGTGCAGACTCCGCACAGACAGTGACCCAGCGGGGAATCAAACCTAGGACCCTGGCGCTGTGAAGCCACAGTGCTAGCCACTTGTGCCACCGTGTATTGAAGGTGTAAAATTCTTAAAATACTTTCAGAATAACTTATTTGCCAGTACATAGCAAACCCAACAAGAATTAATTTTAGAAGATTAAGCAAACCCAACAAGAATTAATTTTAGAAGATTAAGTTGACATGTGGAAGGGAAAAAGTATTTTGGTGGTAGCGATCGTAATTCATAAATTATTGTACTTACGAAAAAGGGCAAAGATAGGCAAAGAATAAAAGTTTGAAATTGGGGAAATTGAGTATTTTACTGGGCTGGGATGTGATTTAGTAAAAGTGGGCTAGAAACAGCTTTTTGAAGGTAAATCAATGTCAGAGCAGTGGAAGATATTCAAAAAGTGGATAGATAGGGTGCAAAACAATTCTATTCCCCGAGGAAAAAAAGAGCCCCAAATCTAAATCCTCCTGAATGCCGGAAACAATACCTAGCAGGAGGAGGCAAAAAAAGTAAGGTTATGTTAGATACAGAAAGCTCAATACTGCAGAAAGGCTAGAGAAGTATAAAAAGTGCAGGGGTGAAATTAGTAAAGGAAATTAGTAAAATAAAGAGACAGGTGCAAATATATTGACACAGAAGTCCAAGGCTGTATTATAATTACATAAAGAGCAAGAGGATAACTAAATAAGTTAACTTGTGTGTGGAGATGGAAGGAGTGAGCATATTTCTTAATTAATCTTTGCATCAGTTTTCATACGAGAGGAATAGTATCAAATATTGGATGGGGTAAGTGTAGTGACAGAAGAAGTATTAGGAGACTTAGCATCTTTGCAACTGGATAAAACACCAGGACTCGATGAAATGCAACCCAGGCTGCAGAGTAGCAAGGCCAGAAATGGCGGAGGTTCTGAACATCATTTTCCAATCCTCTGCCTATAGGTGTAATGTCGGAATGTTGGAGGACCAACAACGCTGCAATGTTGTTCAAAAATGGAGGAAGGGATCGATTCAGTAATTATAGTCCAGCCAGCCTAAACCTGATGATGGGCAAATTATTGGAAAACGTTTTGAAGGATAATACAAATCATCATTTGTAAAGACACAAATTACACAAGAGCAGTCAACATTAATTTGTTAAGGAAAGGTTGTTTCTGATTAACTTGACTGCACTTTTTGCAGAGGCATGCAAGGATTGGGGGAGTGATGTCGACTTTGTGAATTTTATCAAGGCTTTTGACAAGGTTCCATGTAGCAGCTGGTCAGAAAATTAAAAGCCTATGGGATCCAAGGGCCAATGACAAGTTAGATCAAATCTTGGTTCAGTGACAGGAAGCAAAGAGTCGAGTGTGGAATTCTCCCAAATTCCAGCCGGGGGTTCAATGGTAGGTGGGAGCGGGCCGGGGGATGGGGATGGGGGGGGGGGGGGGGGTAGTACCCACAAATCGGTTTTATGGTGGCGTACCTGGGGATCTTCCTCTGATGCCTACCATGACAGATGAATAGTGAAAGTACAGTCATGTTCCACACCTGCGTAATACATTTAGGGGTGATTTTGAGCTCATATTGGCCATCAGCATAAAATGCGATGCAATCCCAAAACCTCACGAGTCAGGAAATATTATTTTCACTGGTGAAATCTCATTTCCTGATTTTCCACACCCATCACCTGTGATGTAACGACATTCCCACCCCACAAAGATAAGTATAGTCCCCAGAGGAGAGGGATATGCTTGGGTAGTGCCAATCTGGCAGTGCCAGGAGTGGGCCCTCTAGGAGCCCCATTGGGGGGGGGTGGGGGGGGGCACATAGTGCCAGAAACCCCCCCCGGCTGTGCAGCTGGAGAGCTACTCGCCAGTTTTCTCACTGAAACTGACATTCGTACAAAATATCATAAGATTCTGCTCCTGGTTGTGTTGACATTTGTCAATTGTATATCATTTGAGTTTATGTAAAAATCTCCACTTCAAAGCAATTCAGAGGATAAAAGGACGGTTCAACAATTCTTTTGGAATTTGATGAAATGATCAAAAGCCCATGTCATCATTTTGCTCAAGTGTTTACATTACAATATGCTGCTGCCAAAGGTAATACAAGCTGATGATAACAACTCTTAAAGCTGCTTTGCCAGAAATTAGCACATTGTTTTGTGAACCATCAGGTGCTGTTTTATTTCTTCAGCAGTCATTCTTGTGAAGGGTGGCTGACCCATCACAGGCTCCTTGCAGGAACTATTAGATACATTGCACTTCTTCTATTTTGATCCGTTTTAGTGCTTTCGATCATTATTTAAGCAGAGGGTATTGGTGAACAACTGTTTTTCAGACTGGGGCAAAGTATAGTGTTCCCCAAAAATCAGTATTTGAATCACGACACTTTCTAAATGACATGGACAGGCCATAATTTCAAAGTTTGCAACTGATCCAAAACTCCAAAATGCGGTAAGCAGAGAGGAGAATTGTAACAAACGTCAGGGGGACATTGACTGGTGAAATGGGGAGACATATGACCAAAGAAATTTAATGCTGCAAAGTGTGAAGTAATGCATTTTGGTAGAGGTAATTTAAATTAAATGATACATGTTTAAAGAGGGTGCAACAACAGAGAGACCTGCAGGTTTACGTACAGTGCAGGTTTTAGTCTTTGACAGTGGCAAGTCAAGCTCAGAAGGATGTTACAAAACATACAGGTTTCTTGACTTTTTACGTGGAGGATTAGAGTAGAAAAGCTAGGAAGTTATGATAGAAATTCATAAATCACTGCTTTAGCATCTGCTGGAATATTATTGTGTCACCATATTTTCAGAAGGATGTCAAGTCCTTAGAGAGGCGCGGAAGAGATTTATAAGAATGGTTCCTGGAATGAGGGACCCCAGTGTGAAAACAAAAGAAGCTGGGATTATTCTCCTCAGAGCAGAGAAGGCAAAGAGTATGTTTAATAGAAGCATTCAAAATTATGAAGGATTATTTTTTAATAAATATTTTTATTCTCCTTTTTCAGATTTACCATATTTACAACAACAAATAATTAACAATAACAACAAATACAATAGCAATCCCCTAGCCAACAATCCCCTCATCCCATCCACCCTCAAGAAGCCCCAAACATTTTGAATGCAAAGCACCAATGAAAAATAATCATCATTCATTTATACATTCCAAACCTCCCCCCAACACCCCCCCCCCTGTTAAGTAATGGGTTAAGAGACATTCCAATTCGTGTCTCATTTATGTTAAGTATCCAATAATTGATACTGATATTTAAAAGGGCTTCAGGTGGCCTTTGTGCCAGGTGATGTGATGATAGAGTTTTGTGTAGAGGCTGTTAAAGTGAAATAAAGGTGTTGGTGAAAAGGCACAGAACCTTTGACTCTTTATACAACAGCAGCTAAACGTCTAACAAATGGTAGCAGAGGGTGGTTGCTGTGCAAATGTGAAGGGTTGAAAGATATAACTTTTCCAGACCAAACCATGGAGTGAGTGAGAAGAAAAAAAAATATATGGCTGAATCTAGGATAAAGATGGCCGGATATGACTAACCCCCCTTATTTTCTGAAAGTGGATCGTACGACTAATGGAGAAGTGCAGTAGTTATGTAGACGAAGGTAACTGCCTTGGGAAAGAGAAAACAAGGTATGGCATTGGCTCTTTCTCTACCTTATGACAGTAAAATCTGGAGCAAAGTGTTTTTTGAGCTGGAATTGGAAGAGTTAGACTCAGAAGAAGGTCTGCAGACTCTATTATGTTATATGGATAAGATTTATAAAAAGGATGACTTGTTAAGTGCATATGAAGCATGGTCGGATTTTAATAGGTTCTGGAAAATAGAGGATTCCTCCATTGAAGACTATCTAATAGAATTTGGCAGACTATATAAAAGGCTGCAGAAACACAACCTGGAATTTCCACAGTCTGTGTTGGCCTTTAAATTACTTGATTGTGCATAATTGAGCAACATGGATAGGCTCCTGGTTTTGAAAGGAGTTCAGTTTGCGGATAAGGATACCTTATTCGATCAGATGACAGAAGCTTTAAAAAAGTTTCTGAGGAAACATTCGATTCCGATGGCTCTGAAGACCCAAATAGGTCAGCCTACAATAAAGCAGAATATGGAAGATACACTACTAACAGGATGGCAAAATCGTACGGCTACGAACAGGTTCCAAAACTACAGGAGGAGAGCGGGACCCGGAAATTATGAAGACAGAAACCCAGTTAGAACCTACAATAGGAAGATGAACCCCAGAAATGCACGGGGCATGATAAATCGATGTTTTCGATGTGACTCTCATAGATTATCATAGAATTTACAGTGCAGAAGGAGGCCATTCGGCCCATCGAGTCTGCACCAGCTCTTGGAAAGAGCACCCTACCCAAGGTCAACACCTCCACCCTTTCCCCATAACCCAGTAACCCCACCCAACACTAAGGGCAATTTTGGACACTAAGGGCAATTTATCATGGCCAATCCACCTAACCTGCACATCTTTGGACTGTGGGAGGAAACCGGAGCACCCGGAGGAAACCCACGCACACACGGGGAGGATGTGCAGACTCCGCACAGACAGTGACCCAAGCCGGAATCGAACCTGGGACCCTGGAGCTGTGAAGCAATTGTGCTATCCACAATGCTACCGTGCTGCCCAATACCATTATGCTTTCAACTGTCCAACATGTTATAATAGAGTGTTTGAAGCGACACATGAACCGGAAGAGTCAGAAGAGGATAAAGATAGTGACCAGAAAGAAGGCATTGTCCTATTAACAAGCAGTTTTACGCCGGTAATGAGGGTGTTGGTTGCAGAGACGTTTGACTGGTTAAAATGTTACTTGGACTCCTTGAATGTTGAAAATCGTTACAAGGTTAAGGAAGTTGAAAGTTCCCCAAGTTTCAGGTTTGGGGATGATAATACTTTGAAGTCACTGAAAAGAGTGGTGATCCCTTGCAATATTGCCGGAGTGAATCATTTCATTAGCACGGATGTTGTATCAAGTGAGATACCTTTGCTTCTGAGCAGTCCATCGATGAAGAAAGCACACATGAAACTGGATATGGAACAGGATAAGGCAAAAGGTTTTGCAAAGACAGTGGACTTATAATTTACACAGTCAGGACACTATTGTATTCCACTACTGACAAATAATATTTCAAGTAGAGTTGTTAAGGATGTGTTAATGGCAGTTGAAAATGGGACTTTAGCTGAAAAAAAGCTTGTTGCATTAAAACTGCATTGGCAATTTGCGCATCCGTCTCCTCGGAGGCTGAAAAATTCATTAAAGTATGCAGGGATAAGGGATGAAGATGACACTCAACTGATAGAACAGGTTAGTGATCGCTGTGAAGTTTGTAGGAAGTACAGAAGGACACCAGCACGACCGATAGTAACTCTACCTTGGGCCAGGGATTTTAACAACATTGTGGCCATGGACCGTAAGATCTGGGATAAAGCCAATAATATATTTATTTTGCATTTTGTAGATTTAGCAACCAGATTTAGTCAATCAACGATTGTACGAAGTAAAAAAGAAATAGTAATTCTGGATCAAATCGTGGAAAAATGGATACGGACAGTAATGGGCCCATAGGCAAAATTCCTTACGGACAATGGGGGAGAATTTGCTAATGATGAGTTTAGGGATATGTGTGAAAACGTGAATATCACAGTTATGAATACGGCTGCGGAAAGCCCATTTAGTAATGGTGTCTGTGAAAGAAACCATGCTGTAATCGATTACATGCTCTGGGAGATTTTGACAGATAGACCGAATTGCAAGCTAAATTCAGCTTTAGCATGGGCGGTACATGCAAAGAATTCATTGCAGATGGTTGGGGGCTATATCAATTAGTGGGGGTAGAAATCCTAAAATTCCGTCCATTTTGGATGACCAGCCTCCTGCTTGGGAAGGGACTACAATTAGCTCTGTCTTTGCTGAGCATTTAAATGCACTACATAGCAGTAGAAAATCTTTTTTTGGAAGCAGAAGTCTCTGAAAGAATTTGCAGAGCTTTAAGGCATAATGTACGGCTATCAAATACCGTTTTTCAGCAAGGGGACATAGTATACTATAAGAGAGACAATTTTAATGAATGGAAAGGCCCAGGGAAGATCATAGGCATAGATGGCAAAACAATTATTTTGCAACATGGCAATCAAACTGTTAAGGTACATTCATCAAGGATAATGGGTACAGACTACAAAATTTCAAATTTAGACAGAGCAGACAGACATGACGAGGAACCAGGGTCATCTGGTACACACGTATTACAGAACTATGAGGACCAGTTGACTGATATAGACAGGGTTTCTGTAGAGGAACACAACACTTCTGATTAATTAGAACAGGCTATTTTTCCGAAAGGACAACTGCCAAAAGTTGGTACAAAAGTGACATATTGCCAGAACGGTCTAGTCAATGGAAGGATGCACCTGTTATAAGTAGAGCAGGGAAGGCCACTAGAAAGTATAAACATTGGTTGAATGTACAACATTCAGGGGAGGGAATCAAGACAATGGATTGGGAACACAAAGTTCAAAAATGGAGGGCACAGAAATGCAGTGCCAGTTCAGATAGTACATCGGATAGTGAACAGGTCCACAGGAAAAGGTTGAAGACTATTGAAAGGACATCCCACAGCAGAAGGGAAAGATCAAGCAGTAGCAGTACAGAATGAGATACCAGGCGGGAGAGGAGACGTAGTTTATCAAGGTCTCGGAACATGAGTAAGACTACGAATATTAATAGGAGTAGAAGCCCACATGCACATGAGATTTTGGTTGCTTACAATAAATTCGATGGAAAAATTATCAAAGATGCCAAACAGCAAGAACTGCATAGTTGGAGTGAATTTGGGGTATACACGGAAGTACCGGATAGGGGACAAGGAGCTTTATCCCACAGATGGATTTGGACGGAAAAGGTTATTCCGGCTGGAACTTATAAGGCAAAGGCCAGGCTTGTGGCAAGGGGATTTGAAGAAAACGTAGAAGATCAGGATTTAAGGGTAGATTCACCTACGGCAGGAAAGGTTATTTTAAAGATCTTCTTGGCTCTATTAGCCACAAAGGCATGGGAATGCAAATCTATAGATATAAAAGCTGCCTTCTTGCAGGGGCATCAGCTCCAGAGAGACTTTTTTTTCCGTCTTCCTCAAGAGGCAGCTAACACAGAAGGGGTACTCCAGAAGATGAACAAATGTATATGTGGATTAAATGATGCGTCTAGAGTCTGGTATTTTTCGGTTAGGTCAGTTTTGTTAAAGTTAGGTTGTTGCCGGCAATGTTTTACTGGCACTATAAAGGAAATCTTTCTGGCATCTTTATGATGCATGTCGATGATTTTTTGTGGGGTGGGACGAGTAATTTTGAAGCTATTGTAATCTCTGGTTTGAGGAAAGAATTCAGTATTGGAAGTCAGGCTTCCGGTGCATTTAAATATATTGGACTGCAAATCGGACAGACTAAGTTAGGGGCAACTTTACGTCAGCAATCTTATTTGGAAAGCATCAGCCCAATAGCAATTAGTCGTGGCCGGGTTTCACAAAAAGACGCAATGGTTTCAAAGATGGAAAAAGAGCAATTGCGAAGTTTAATTAGGCAACTGAATTGGTTAGGTAGACAGACTAGACCGGACGTGAGTTTTGATGTTTTAGAATTAAGTACAAAAATGAATGATCCCAAAGAAGAAGACATAATAAGAGCAAATAAAGTGTTGGTCAAACTAAAAATGCAGGAGTGTGTTTTGAGGTTCCCGGTTTTAGGTGACCGTAGGCACTTGAAACTCATAGTTTATAGTGATGCGTCCCATGCAAATTTATGTGATGTGGTTTCAAGCGCAGGAGGTTTTTCAAATTTTCCCTTTGGGAAACAATGGTAAATGTTTCCCTCTTGTGTGGGAAACAAAGAAAATAAGGAGAGTGGTCAAAAGCACTTTGGCTGCTGAGACATTAGGCCTTGTGGAGGCGGTGGATATGGCCTTTTATATATCACAGATATTGACAGCAAATTTGGGATTTGGGATTTTGGGCAATCAGCGAAACAAAGGCTAAGGCGTCTGTTTCCAACCCCGGCTGATCCGACACCCCGAATATGGCTTTTGGGGACCTGATTCGAGTCTCACGTGCACCACATTTGAGATTACCCAAAAGACCTCCCTCCAATAGCCCTCCAGTTTTGGGCAGGCCAAAAACATATGCATGTGATTTGCACCCCCTCCCCCACAGCGTTCACAAACATTCTCCACCCCTCAAAAAGTCGGCTCATCCTTGCCCTTGTGAGGTGTGCCCTATACACCACCTTCAACTGTATCAGCCCAACCTTGTGCATGAAGTTTGACGCATTCACACCACAACAGTTCCTCCATGCCCTTCTCCAACTCTTCCTCCCACTTTGCCTTAACCCCATCCAGTGATACCTTATCTTCTCCCAGAATAATCCCATAAACCGCCGACACCACCCCTTTCTCCAATCCCCCTGCCGTCAATATCTCTTCCAACAGTGTGGGGCTGGTGCAATTGGAAAGCTCTGTATCTCCTTCCTGGCAAAATTTCGGACCTGCATATACCTAAACATCTCCCCCTGCCCCAACCCACACCCACCCCTCCAGCTCCTCCAACTTCGCAAACCGGCCTTCCAGAAACAAATCCTTTAATACCCGAACTCCCCTCTCTTCCCATTTCTGGAAATTCCCATCCCACCTCCCTGGTTCAAATCTATGATTCCCTCGAATCGGCATTTCCCTTGACCCCCCCCCCACAATCTAAAGTGCTGGTGCAACTGCCTCCAAATCTTGAGCGTCGCCACTACCACCGGACTCCCTGAGTATTTCCCTGGGGCCATCGGGAGAAATTATGATTATGATAGAGTAAATAAGAAACTGCTTCCAGTGGCAGGAGGGCCAGTAAGTAACCAGAGCCTATATTAATTCAGTGAAATAACTATGGCAAGTAGGATAATTGTTAATCACAGGACACTAAGTTCAAAGGGGATAAGGACTGTTTTGGGGAACTGCTGTTAAAACATCGAGGAATCCCATTCGTGTAATAAACTGCCTTCATAAACTCATTCTGAACAACTCTGGTGAACTTACAGTGATACTGATGTTGTTTTCCATTCCGAGGACGTTGTTTGAGATTTATGTTGGTGATTTATAAGGGCTAAAAGTTCTTGATGAGCAACTGTCTCATAGTAAGCTTCATGTTATCTATTATCTCTGTTTACACCCAGAGAGTCCTTCCACTATTGCTTTAATGGAATATGACACCTATTTAGTTATTGCATACATTTTTATTATGTACTGTAATGACCCCTTGGGCTAATGCACGGTTATTTCCAGCCCCACTTGACCCGGAGTCACAACACAATTGAAATTAATGAATAATTCTTAGAAAACACCCAAAGACTTTGGTCCTTGGCTACCCAATAACTACAGTCATCAGGTTTGTAAATTTAAACACAATTAATTTGATTAATAATAACTATAATTAGTAACAAAGCTATAAATATGCAGCAAATACACCAGGTTAACTATTATCACAGAGGGCAAAAATAGGTGTAAAAATAATACTGTACGTAAAAAGATAAGACTGTTCATTTCAGATGGTTGTCTTCTAGCGTAGTGTTTTTCAAACTTTTTTTCCCCGAGACCCACTTTAATCTTCGGACACACGTTGGCCGACCTTCGCAACACAGCATTTTGTTTCCCTTTAATGCGACATGTGGACCTGCTTGGTCTTCACGATTTCACTCCAATCAGGTTCACAGGAAGAGAGGGCAATGTGCAGAGTTCAGCTGGGGGTCCTTTGCGCTGCCTTCATCTTTGTGACGACAGTGATTCCAGCCTCGCACATGTAGGTCATTGTGAAGGGCAATAACAACAAAATACTTATTTTACTCAGCACTACTCCTTGGAGACACTACTCCAGAATGCTGACAGCCTCATGCATCTGTGGCGTGTTTTTAATGTGCTGTCACAGATGAGGCACAGAAGTTGAGTCTCTTAATTTGGAGTCAGCTGTAAATTAATAATTGACTCTGGGGTCTGAAACTCAAAAGGATTTTTCACCCACCTCTTCCCTTTCAAAATCTGAAACTTCTCCTCTGGAGGGTTGCGACAAAAATTGTTGTTCAGCGCAGCCAGATGCAACTGAATAAAGCTGGTCAGTTCCCATACAAACATTGTTTTCTTCGATGCATCATAGAAGCGTGAGGAACATGTAGTAGTTTTGTCTTTGTACTCGTACTTACCAAACTTTCAATTATTTTTGGAAAGCATCACTTTCTTCACAGTGCTGAAAGCAATCATCATCCTGTCCTTGCAATTTCAGGTTCAGTTTGTTTAGAATTGAAAATATGCCTGCAAGGTAAGATATAATTAGCATCCAACTCTTATTCATTCTGATTTACCAGTACTTCCCTGCATATAAAACACATGGGTTTTGCATCCTGATTTGCATTGGCACAATTAACCTCAATAAATCATCTTTATACTGCATTGTTCCCAATTTTAGCTGCTCTCCTGAGCAGCTCTCTCCAGCAGATTCAGCTGTGAGATCCTGGCCTGTTTGTGTCTCTGGCCCTCTCTTCTTTATTACAAAATGACCCATCTTCAACTCTTCACAGTCCTGTTGCTTGTTTGATGGCAGCTACAAAATAGAAGAATCTATGCTCCCTGATTTTACGGCCAAAGCATCGACGTACAGGGAGCGTGACGTCAGTGTATGTGCCGGGAGCGGGACCTGCTCTCTGCCACCCCCAACCAATTGAACTGAGCCCCACAGGGCTCTCTCGTGTGCCATAAAAGTCTGAGTTCTGCTGTTCAGAATAGAAAGGGCCCTTAAAGTACCAACATGCCTTTTAGGCATAACTTTGAAAGACTGGTATCACTCTGGGAGTACGAATGTCCTTGGATACTGTGATGAACGGTTACTGTAACATTGTACCCTTGTCATCATGTAAGGTGATGTCCCCTTTAAGACCGGGCTTGGAACCCTGGGGAACTCCGCCTCCAGCTCCGCCCATCTAGGAGCCGTATATAAGGGGCCGCCTTGTGGGCAGTGCAGCAGTTAGCACACGTCTCGGCACTAGTCTAGTTCTTAGTTTTTTAAAGCCTTCTTTACTGTTTACCCTCTAAGCGTCGTTATTGAGGGTACCACAGATACTTTAGGTGCTAAGGATCTTGCGAGATGACTAAGGTGCAACTTGAGCTGCCAACTTGGTAACGGAGTTGAAGTTGGCACTAGGTACAGCTACATGGATGATTGCTAAGTGTTGATTGCCACTTAAATTTTGAGATAAAGTTAATTAAAGAGAATGTTTAGAATGTTGTTAGCTGGCACTTGACCTAACACTGTCTAACAGTGACCAGCTGATTGGGAGCAAACTAGTTATTGCAAAGACTTTTACTGTTCACTAGTTGTTGGATGTTTTAAGAGGAGATTTGATACATATTAGGAGATTTTCTGGACACTTTGTCAAGATTTCATTAACATCCAAACAACATCTATTCCAGAAATTCTCCTTAAAAGAGTAGGTGTTGGGCGATTCCATCTATATAGGAGTCACCAGGTGAAAGGGAGTGCTTGGCCATGGTTTCCTATAGCCTGGTTAAGGGCATGAGGCCAGGCAGGGCAGCACTAGCTGCTGTGGGAGAGAGGGATAGGAGAGTGAGAGTGATTCATTCACCTTGCAATAAATCCTTCCTTTGCTGAGTCTGCCATCCAGGAGCTCCTGCACTGCATCCAAGAATCTGTACAACCTCTCACTCAGTCCATGAACCATCCTAAAATATGCCACTGTGTGACAGCACACTTCAGTGGAAGTGGGTGAGGGGAACCCATAAAAACTGCTCCACCAAAGTTGTGCCTATTAATATTATTAGTGGTGGTCCCTTGCTCGCGAGGATGATTGTCTTCCATGAGTCTCAAGATGTTTGATGAGGCCAATTCGTGATTTAGAGACTTTATGGCCATAGGGATTTGTTGTCATGTGGGATGTCTGGTTCTTTATTGTCAGTTTAGGTCATGGTGCGTTCTTTTCTTCGCTATCACCTTTCGTTTTATTGCCAGTGGGTCTCAAAATGCTAAAATCCTTCCCACGGACTCTGCCACCATCTTTTTTGGTCCAAGGCAATGGTCTCCCAGGAGTTTATGTCAATGTTGTATTTCTTCATGTTGACTTTCAGCACATCCTTGAAGCACTTTTTCTGTTCTCCGGTACATCTGTCCTAATTGAGCTGGGAGACTGATATCTGAACTATATACCGACCCAACTAAGCTGATGCTTGTAGTACCTGCTTGTGAAAAGGCACTGATGTTGGTGTGTCCACCCTCCCACTTAATATGTAAGATCTTCCGCAGCAGCTTTGATGGCATGACTTCTGTGCTCTGAGCTGTCCATGTTGCCCATGTTTCATCTCCATGCAGCAAAAAAGGAACGACAACCGCATGGTAAGCCATGAGCTTAGTTTCGGTTTTGATATTGCAATCTTCAAATGCTCCCTTCTTCAGAGGGACAAAGGCTGCACCAGTACATTTCAGGCAATGCAAGATTTTTTCATCAATGTCAGCCTTCTGTGAAAGGAAACTTCCAAGGTACTGGAAGTGTTCCATATTTTCCAGGCACTCAGTATGAATCCTAATCAATGGGGCTGGGGTGTGTGCATTTGGAGCTTGCAGATGGGGGACATTGGTTTTTGGAATGTTGAATGTAAGTCAACAATGTAAGTACTTATGTTTTCAGTAAATACCTAAGTCACATAGTTGACTTTTGATTCTCTGAAGTCCCATTTACGATATAGCACTTACTGCAGAATTATCAGCGTGTTGGAGCTCAATAACTGGGGTTGGGGTGGTCCTAGTTTTTTATTGGAGTTTTCTGAGATTAAATAGTGCACCTTCCATTTGCTGACTAAGCGGCATTCCAGCTGGGAATTTGTCTCTAGTTGGACAGAGCATGGCAATAAGGAAAATCGAAAAAGAGGTGGCACGATGAGACCACCTTATTTTACTCCTGTTTTAACCTCAAAAGAGTCTGTAATGGGTCCCTTGTTAAGGATCACCACTCACATATCATCGTGAAGCCGGTGAAGGATGGTTATGAATTTTAGAGGGCATCTATCCTTCAGCAGAATCTTCCAGAGTGCTTTGCGATTTACAAAGCTGAAGGCCATTGTTAAGTCAAAGCTGGTATGTCGAGAGGGTGATGCTGTTCGCAAATCTTTTCTTGTAGTTCATGCAATATTTCCTATAATGGAAAGCAGGAAGATGCCTTTGTAATTTCCACAATTATTTTGTCCCTTTTCTTGAAGATTGTTACATTCCTGAAGATCATTTGTGACTATAACTAAATTCTAGAACAGTAGGATAAGGGGGTGGAACTGTAAAGTCAGTTCTCTCTTCCATGCCTAAAGATTTCAGTGGGGTTTCCATTACCTCCTGATTTTGTTCTTCATTTGTGTGAAGGCTTTCATCACCTCCACAGATGTTGGTGGATTTCTGAGCCAACTCGAACTGAGTGTTGTGGGATGGAGTTGAAAGCACTCTTAACATCAATTGATTCATGGTTGAAAAGGTCTTCAAAATGTTCCCACCAACAGCATCTATTTCCTTGATCAGAACCCTCCCATCCTGAGCCTTCAGAAGAGCTGTTCCTTGGTGCAAGGGTAATAAATGGTCTTTGTAGCAGTGAAGAAGCCACAAATCTCATTCATGTCAATGAGATGTTGAATTTCCTTTGCCTTGTCTGTCCACCACATGCTCTTCATGTCACATATACACTTTTGAACCCAAGCCTCTACTTGTTGGTAAGCAAGTTTATTTTTCTTTGTCATTTGGTCAGGCATAGAAAGTCTTGAGTCTTGTGTTTAAGATCAATTAGTTCATTAATATACTGATCATTTTTATCAAACCAATCCTGACCTTTCATGACAGAAAATTCAAGTGTCTCTTTGCAGGCATTGATGATATTGGAGTTAATGATATCCCAATCACTGAGAACCCTCTTCTGTTCTTGATTAAAGTTTAAAAGTTTTTCCCTAAGATATTGTTGGAATTGGTCTCTTTTCATTTGATCCTTCACAGCTCCGACATTGATCTTTTGTGGTCATCTCCTTTTGTACCTGTTGCCATTTGTTGGTATCCGGAGGGCTTGCGAGATATGCTCAGAAAGAAAGATGCCTGTGCGTAACATCTTTTCGTGTGGAGAAACTATTGCACACCAGCTTCCACAAATAGCAAGGAAACCAAGACCATTGGAGGTTTCGTTCTGCTGCAGCCTTTGTCTGCAGAACAGCCGTTCAGGTATTCTGGATGGCAGATCCTCCTCTACCTGTTTTGCCATTGAGGACTTGTTTGCCACAGCACCATCTGCTTAACAAATTTTCAGGTTGCTAACAGGAATTCACAGTAACTGAAGCAGCCCAGGACATAAAGAGGCCCACCAAACATCATCCTGCTTTAATCAACCATTTACTTAGGTTCTCCGGTGGGATGAAGGGCTGGGCTTTTGGAACAGCCATGGCTAAACATACAATGTCTGGTTTAACACTGTCAAGCCAGTTCAAATTCTGGTAATCAGCAATTAAGCCCAAAATTGCATGCTAAAATCTGACTTTCAGACAGCCAAATTTCATTCGCACAACCCGTTTTTACCCTTTCATCAAAACAACCCACAGGGATTTTGATCCAATGCAGCGACTTCAGCTGTGACAAAGCTTTCTCTCCCTCATTTTCAGGACTTTGAATCCAGTCCAGCTCATGTGAAAAGCTCATTTATCTGTTCCCTCTCTGGGAAATTATTTAACAGCAGCCTTAAATCAGCATCTTGTTAAGACAATCCACAGCACAAAACACCAGGGGCGGGATTCTCCGTTGGCCGACGCCGCAATCGGGAAAGGCTATGAGGGCAGAGAATCAGTCGCAAAGCCAAAATTGTGGCGGGCGCCCAGAAAGCCATGCTCCGGTGCCTCAACAGTGGCGTCAATGCGTTCTACTCCGCACATACAGTAAACGCCATTTGCATATCATTAGCGGGCCCGACCGGTATTCTTGGGGGCCTCCACGATGCTCCCCCTCCACTGGGAGGAATTACCAATGGCGTGTTTCACTTATGGTTTCAGAAATCGGGAAACAGGCGCCATGGCTGATGAGTGAGAGAGAGGAGGTAGGACATACAGCGGCACGTGCATGGGCTTCCAAACCTGCCACTGGCAGGGCTGGCTGGGGGGGAGGGGGGGGGGGGGATGGTGGGGACTAGGGAATGGGCTTTCGGGTCAGGATGACACCCACAGGCCCGCGACACCCACGCATGGACCGTCATTGCTGCGGCCTGCAAGGCAACCATGTTGCTGCGCACCTCATTGACCGCCATCCGTGACCCGTGGTTGCTCATACCGGCCACAGGGGTGCACCCATCCCACCAACCCGGAATTCCACTCCTCACCCCACCAAATCCCTCCCCCCCCCCCCCCCCCCCAACCCCCCCCCCCCCCCCCCCACCAACCAGCTGTCACCTGCCGGCGGGTCAGCCACGGCCCACTCAAGGGCAGTGCCCACAGTAGCCCCTGCAGAGAGCACCGCCATCATGTGTAACGCCAGGCAATGGTACCCCTGGCAGCAGGGATGGGCGCCAGGGGCAGAGGATCCCACAGTGCCAAGCAAGTGGGAGAGTGCCAGGGGGAACGGCCGGGATGGGTGCGGGGGGAGAGGGTCACGAGAGGGCAGGATCTGCGGTCCAAACCCTGGCGGGGCCATCGGTTCTGGGTTGGGCACGGGGGTACGCACCATGCTAACATATCTGACTTTCATCCCCTACAGACAAAGGACTTTGGAATCCAATCAGGAATGGTGGCCTTCATCCTAGTCATGACAGCCCTCGGGAATGCACTGAGGCTGTACGAGCTGGAGCTGCAGGGGAGGACCCTGCAGCTGCGGAATCTGCCCCAGAGGAGCCTGCCCCAGAGGAATAGGAGGCAGCCGGTGAGGGTAAAAGGCCAAGGAAGAGGTGGGAAAGAGGCACAGCATGAGGCCTTGTGTGTACCAGCAGTACCTGTCATTTGAGGACCTACCGGACTGGGCATGCCGGCAAAGACTCCGGCTGAGCAGTGGGACATGCAACATACCTGCCAGATCATGGCTCACCTGGAACCGTGGGGATATGGGTTAGGACACCCACTCCGGTGGCCATCAAGGTGATGGTCACCCAGAACATTTATGCCACGGGGTCGTTCCAGGCATCAAGTGTTGACCTGTCTGGGATCTCCCAGACCTCAGTGCACAGGTGCATCTGCGCCGCCATGAGCTCTATACGCAGGGTCAGCATAATATATCAAATTCAATGTGGACTGAGACAATCAGGATGCCCGGGCAGCGTGGTTCGCCACCATCTCCGAGATGCCCCGGGTCCAGGGGGTCATCGATGGGATGTATTTCCTCCTCCGAGCACCGGCTCATGACAGGTTGGTCTTCACAAACTTGATGAATGTGCAGCTGGTGACCATGAGATGCACATCATGCATGTCTGTGCCTGATACCCGGGCAGTGTGTACGATGCCTTGCCTTCATACTGGCACATTTTATATTTCCTGACCTCTTCGAGGCATGCCCTGGACAGAAGGGTTGGCTCCTGGGCAACAGGAGTTCTCCATCGTGGCCATGTCTGATGACGCCTATCCGGAGCTCACAGACCAACGCCAAGACCCGCTACAACGACTCCTATGCAGCTACCAGGTGAGTTAGCGAGTGATACTTCAGCATCCTGTAGATACAGTTCAGGTGCTTGGACCGCTCTAGAGGGCACCTCCATTATAGTGCTCCAAGGGCCTCCCACAGCGTGGTGGCCTGCTGCACCCTCCACAACATCGCGCAGCAGAGGAGCGACGTGCTGGAGGAGGAGGCTGAACAGCAGGCCTTGTCCCACGATGAGGATGCGGAGGAGGGTGAGGATGGGCAGGACATGGGGCCCAGGCAGGCACAGGACAGACAACGTGTGCGCCAGGGTCGGCACGCACCTGATGCTCTAATCGCCTCCAGGTACACCAACCTGGGGGCCCGGCGAGCGGCACGGGTATCACATCGTTGCTCTGCAGACCCCCCACACCACACCACCCATCCGCCTTCCCCCTGCAACCCCTTCCATGATTCCTACCTGCATCATGATGGGGTGCAGGTCCTGGTTTGGCAGTAACAGTGGGTCTGGTCCATGGGATGGAGGGTGATGACAACCCGCTCTACGATGAGTTCTGGTGCTCAGCATCGTTTGACAACATCTGACTCTGACCCACGATAGCACTTTCCACCGTCCACTTGGGTAATCCCTGCATGTGAGCTGGTCATTCCATCATGAGGTCCCACTAAACCCTTGAGGTGGGTGGAGCTGGAGACGGTGGTATGGGGTGGAGAGGGATGGGGGCGCTTGGACACCGGAGCAGTGAGCGCTGGCTGAACTGGGGTCCCTGACCCACGCCCACCTCCACCATCCGCCTATCACCCACCCCCCCCTCCCCCTCTGCAGCCAGCCCAGCCCAGAACATCCCTTTACCCATCTGACAGAGCATGGGGCAGGTTAAAACGCTGTGAACGGGTGTTTATTGTAAAACGGTGAACATATATATACAGGTTTGTGCCCTAGCCCCTGATGACATGTGTGTGGAACCCATACCAACCTAATTGGTGTCTATATTTCTGGCTGTAATGCTAGGTCTAGTTGGATCCCCAGACGATACATCAGGAGTGGAGGTTTCGTGCTGCGATTCCCGCCCTGTGACCTGGGTCTTCTTTGGCGGCCGCCTTCTTGGGTGACCAGGCCGGTGGGCCTGGTTGCTGCTCAGGTGTCCCAGGTGGCATGGTGCCACCCTGTTCTGCCCGCTGTAATTCAGATGCATCAGGGACAGGAGGAGGGAATCCGAGGCACTGTGGTGTTCTGGCACCTTCCCTGGCTGGCACGCATGGTCAGCACCACGTCCTGCCACTGCAGGTGGTTGAACTCCTCCAACTGCACCTGCAGGTGTTGGATGGTTGCTGACAGTCCCTGTTTCTGTGACTGCATTTGCACTATCAATGAGACCGACCTTTCCAGAACCCCGAAACCTAGTTGGACGGCAGCTAGTCTCTGGGGTCGGCTGCCCTCCGACCATCCTGTCCTTTGGGGATTCCTACCTCCACCTGATGTACCGCAGCACATTGTGTGGTGCGGTACAGGAACCCCAGGAGCCTCTTCACCAACATGCCCAACCGAGGTGAGTGTCTTTGGGATGGTGTCTACATTTCTGGCCGTATGGGCCCTAATGCTGAAGACATTTGTGTCGGGAAGTTGGCTCTTAATCGTTGCTATTCGCTTGGGGTGTGGTTGGAGTCAGCAGACACCAGAAGGGCCTCATCACCAGGGGATCCTACAAGACATGATGCATAATAGGATCATAGGTTGGGGTGGTGTGGTGGTGGAGGGGTTGTGTAGGTGGGGTGTATGGGTAGTGGTGGTGGGGATGGTGACACACGTAACATGGGGAACTGCAACTCAGCGGGGTCTCACTTACTTGCCCGATGCTGATCTCTGCCTTGGTGACTGTCCTCTCTCCGGGCCCACCAACCAGGTCCAGTGCCTGCTGCTTTGCTGTGGTGAGGGACCGCAGGCCCAGTGGTCCTCCTCCTGTCTTTTCCCTCGACTTGCAGTCGTGGGCCTCCATCTCCTGGCCCGGGGGGGGGGGCAGAAAATGCAATGTTTTATAGTTGGATGCATGCAGCACAGGGGTGGGTAGCTGGTGGTGGCCTTCATTGGTGGCCTGTATCGGTGCTGGCATGTAGTGCAGGGTGGAGATTCAATTGCCCTCCGGGTGGGGTTGGTGTTACAGGTGTGTGTGGGACGGGGGTTGGTGCCAGGGGCACAGTGCTGTTTACTCAGTCTGGCTGCCTTGAGGAGGTCATGCAGATTTTGCGGCACTGTAGTCCAATCCTGGCGGTGGGGTCCACAGCGCTCATAACCTCTACTACCTACGCCTAGGCTCCATGTACGGCGGCAGGTGGCCACCTCCTTCCCACCCCGGGGAACAGGGTAGCCCACCTCTCCTCCATAGCGTCTAGCAGGGTCTCCAGCTCCGTGTCCTTAAACTGGGGTGCCGCTCTCCGTTCTGCCATCTTGTTGGCTGGGATGAGTGTGTGTGGCGAGTGGAGTGCTAGTATATGGCTGCAGCACTGAAACGGATAATCCCATCCCTGATCTTGTGTTCTTCGCCAAGGCAATTTTACACTTGATGGTTTCCATGATCTTGTTCTTGGACATATACCTGAGTCCCATCCTTCCCCGTCACATTCCAAAACAGAGTCCGAACTCAACGACCTATTGGGCCTTACTGGATAGTGCAGAAGCTCTCCATTTGTTGCATTGAAATCAGAAGGCATATTGATATGTAGATCTATGATACTTTTAACTAAATTTGGGTGCTTGTGATAAAATATACCTCATTGACAGAAGTTTGTATTACTTTTAGTGATTGCATACCTGGAGTGGTGAAGTTCCTTGGGAAAGCATGCTGCATGTGCGAAGTATAAAACGCCAACCTGAGCGATGTAAGGCATTCTTCTGAGATAGTAGCTGAGGAACATACATCGAAATGTGAAAATGGTGCTCACGCTACATGTAACTCTGCAATGAAGTTACTGTGAAAAGCCCTGAATCGCCACATTCCGGCGCCTGTCCGGGTACACAGAGGGAGAATTCAGAATGTCCAAATTACCTAACAGCGCGTCTTTCAGGACTAGTGGGAGGAAACCGGAGCACCCGGAGGAAACCCACGCAGACACGGGGAGAACGTGCAGACTCTGCACACACAGTGACCCAGTCGGGAATCGAACCTGGGAACCTGGCGCTGTGAAGCCACAGTGCTAACCACTGTGCCACTGTGCTGTTTGATGGGACAGTGTGGAGAGAGCTGTATGTAATCCATCCTGTGCCTGCCCTGGGAGTGTTGTATGTAACAATGTAGGGGAAGCTTCAATCTGCCCCGAAACTGTGTACTATACCTGGGAATGTTTGGTTTTAAAGTATAGAGACCATATTACTCTGCATCTAATCCACCTCATCTGGCAGTGCATGGCACTGCACTGATTGTTTTAAATGGGAAATTGCTGCATTTGCCAGCAATGAGATCCTGCACCCTGATGAGTACAAAAGAAACAAAAAAGCATGTAACTCAATGGGTTTGGTTTCACTCCTCATAATTTGATGTGTTGATAAGATATGGAACCAGTGAGGTCTAACATTCTCCCACAAAACTCATCAAACACAGCCAGATGTAGCTGGCTGCCATTGCAATACTCGAAGGCTGGACTAGCAATAGAACCGTAATAATTGAAGATTTTGTTATATAAATTTAAATGGCAGATTGATGGTGGTAAAATTACATCATCAGCAATTCTCCTGCCAACTGCACTGAGACACACAGCTGTTCTTAACACGAAGTCGCTGAGGTCATCTTACTCTGTTAAATCACTGTCAATTTTGTGGAGTTTTTTCTGTTTATTTGGTGCCCATGGAGGTGAGGATAATGCTGTGGAATAGAGCACATTCCATTTTTGTACTCAATACCCACATCAGTGACTCGAGTTCAGCTTTTGTGCAGAATAAACTGGAGACTAAAGAAATTCTGGTAATTGACTCTAACAGTACAGCTCAGCCCAATCTGTGCCCTCAACTCCATCACAATGATTTTCTTTTCTTTTCAGACAACAGCCTTCCTTCTTGATGTTTTCTGACAGTGATTGCCAATTTGTTCTGGATCAAATTTAATATAGTTCTGAAAGTGACACAGTCTTACTCTGGTGTGGGGATTATAGGGTGGCTCGGTGGCACAGTGGTTAGCACTGCTACCTCACAGCGTCAGGGACCGGTTCGATTCCGGCCTTGGGTGACCGTCAGTGTTGAGTTTGCAGTTTCTCCTCCCACAGTCCAAAGATGTGCAGGTTAGGTGGATTGGCCATGCTAAATTGGCCCTTAGTGTCAAACGGTTAGGTGGGGTTAAGGGTTGGGGCAGGGGAGTGGGCTGAGATAGGGGGCTCTTTCAGAGGGTTGGTGCAGACTTGAGGTGCCAAATGGCCTTCTTCTGCACTTTAGGGATTCTATAATTCTATATCCTATATAAGCTCGAGGAAATACTTGTTAGGAAGGAAGATGTGTTGGGCATTTTGAAAAACTTGAGGGTAGACAAGTCCCCCGGGCCTGACGGGATATATCCAAGGATTCTATGGGAAGCAAGAGATGAAATTGCAGAGTCATTGGCAATGATCTTCTCATCCTCACTGTCAACAGGGGTGGTACCAGGGGATTGGAGAGTGGCGAATGCCATGCCCCTGTTCAATAAAGGGACTAGGGATAACCCTGGGAATTACAGGCCAGTTAGTCTTACTTCGGTGGTAGGTAAAGTAATGGAAAGGGTACTGAAGGATAGGATTTCTGAGCATCTGGAAAGACACTGCTTGATTGGGGATAGTCAGCACGGATTTGTGAGGGGTAGGTCTTGCCTTACTAGTCTTATTGAATTCTTTGAGGAGGTGACCAAGCATGTGGATGAAGGTAAAGCAGTGGATGTAGTGTACATGGATTTTAGTAAGGCATTTGATAAGGTTCCCCATGGTAGGCTTCTGCAGAAAGTAAGGAGGCATGGGATAGTGGGAAATTTGGCCAGTTGGATAATGAACTGGCTAACCGATAGAAGTCAGAGAGTGGTGGTGGATGGCAAATATTCAGCCTGGAGCCCAGTTACCAGTGGCGTACCGCTGGGATCAGTGCTGGGTCCTCTGCTGTTTGTGATTTTCATTAATGACTTGGATGAGGGAGTTGAAGGGTGGGTCAGTAAATTTGCAGACGATACGAAGATTGGTGGAGTTGTGGATAGTGAGGAGGGCTGTTGTCGGCTGCAAAGAGACATAGATAGGATGCAGAGCTGGGCTGAGAAGTGGCAGATGGAGTTTAACGCTGATAAGTGTGAGGTTGTCCATTTTGGAAGGACAAATATGAATACGGAATACAGGGTTAACGGTAGAGTTCTTGGTAATGTGGAGGAGCAGAGAGATCTTGGGGTCTATGTTCATACATCTTTGAAAGTTGCCACTCAAGTGGATAGAGCTGTGAAGAAGGCCTCTGGTGTGCTAGCGTTCATTAACAGAGGGATTGAATTTAAGAGCCGTGAGGTGATGATGCAGCTGTACAAAACTTTGGTACGGCCACATTTGGAGTACTGTATACAGTTCTGGTCGCCTCATTTTAGGAAGGATGTGGAAGCTTTGGAAAAGGTGCAAAGGAGATTTACCAGCATGTTGCCTGGAATGGAGAGTAGGTCTTACGAGGAAAGGTTGAGGGTGCTAGGCCTTTTTTCATTAGAACGGAGAAGGATGAGGGGCGACTTGATAGAGGTTTATAAGATGATCAGGGGAATAGATAGAGTAGACAGTCAGAGACTTTTTCCCCGGATGGAACAAACCATTACAAGGGGACATAAATTTAAGGTGAATGGTGGAAGAAATAGGGGGGAAGTTAGAGGTAGGTTCTTTACCCAGAGAGTAGTGGGGACATGGAATGCACTGCCTGTGGAAGTCGTTGAGTTGGAAACATTAGGGACCTTCAAGCAGCTATTGGATAGGTACATGGATTACGGCAAAATTATATAGTGTAGATTTATTTGTTCTTAAGGGCAGCACAGTAGCATTGTGGATAGCACAATTGCTTCACAACTCCAGGGTCCCATGTTCGATTCCGGCTTGGGTCACTGTCTGTGCAGAGTCTGCACATCCTCCCCGTGTGTGCGTGGGTTTCCTCCGGGTGCTCCGGTTTCCTCCCACAGTCCAAAGATGTGCAGTTAGGTGGATTGGCCATGATAAATTGCCCTTAGTGTCCAAAATTGCCCTTAATGTTGGGTGGAGGTGTTGACTTGGGTAGGGTGCTCTTTCCAAGAGCCGTTGCAGACTCAGTGGGCCGAATGGCCTACTTCTGCACTGTAAATTCAATGGTAATCTCTGATTAATCTAGGAAAAAGGTTCGGCACAACATCGTGGGGCGAAGGGCCTGTTCTGTATTTTTCTATGTTCTATCCCTGAAGGAGAAGGGAATAGAGGAATTTGTGGGCAGAGTCTGTAGGAGGATGCAAATATGATGGGGATAAAGTATTGGGGGAGAGATAGAGTAAAGGATTAATATCAGAAACATACATGATGCTGATGTAATAATGATGTTGGATCACATGACTCAGTAATAAGAAAGATCTTGGAAAAAGCAGAGATCAAACCTTGTATGGGGGCCCATATGTGTAAATACTTATGGTAAACAAATAGTGCTTGTGAAGAAGACTATGGACTCAAGCAGCAAACGTTTGGGAAACTATTCTCTGAACTCCTTCTAATCCCGTACCACACAACTAAACATATTGGCAGTGAGCAAAAGACACAGCAGAGACTGAAAGAAGCTACAGGGCTGGCAAGAAAAAAGAATTTCAAAGGAAAGACAAAATATAAAATTCCAAACTCACCAAGAAATCAGAACATTTTGCGGGAGCAGCAGAGGCAAGCTGCGACACAGATCCACCGACTGGACAAGAGTGAGAGCAGGCTCAAAACAGCAAGCAGCAGCGAAGAATGCAGGATTAAATGCAGGAAAAATCAAGGAATCCACCTTACCACTGCCAGAACCATTTCAGAGTGCAGAAGACCTACAACTGGGACAATTAGAGAAAAAAGGCTCACAAGGCACAAAACTGCTTTGGGATTACATAAAAAAGACCAGAAAGACATTGGTCAGTACACAACTTTATGCTGAAGAAACTATTGCTGATGATGTAACAGAAAGTGGAGATTTTAGCTCCTTATGAGGAAGTCATGCAAGCTTTCGATTCTAACTTCAGCATCCGGAGCAACTTAATAATTGTGAGGGCAAAATTCAGCAGAAAAAGCAGAGGCCATTTGAAAGCATGGATTATTTTATCATTGATCTCTACAGGCTGGCAGGGAACTGTGATTATGATATTTGAACAGACAAGCTGATTCACGATCAGGATTGTTGTAGACAAAACATTCTCAGGTCTTTTATAGACAAGGGAAGATTTAATGCTGGTGACACGAGGGTCGATCGCAAGACAAATGGGACCTAGAATCGGGTGCTCATTCACAGGGAAGGAGAGATTTCACAGAGAAGATTGAGTGAGATCACTCAATTTGTAGACTATAAAATGGAAAGTACGCAAAAACTTAATCCTGCCAAAGCGCACCAACCGCCATTTTTTAATGTCCCCAGTGTGATGGGAATAACCCACACAAACAAGGAGAATGCCCAGTGAGGTGTGGGCGGGGGGGGGGGGGGGGGGGGGGGAGGGGGGGGCAGAGGTCGCGGTGCAGAGTATCAGAACTGTGGATAAATAAGGCACTATAAAACCGTTGCTGGAAACTGCTGACAGAATGACATAGATTGGGACCTAAATATTGAAGCGTTTGTGACATTTAGGAAGGGCAGAAAATTGGAAATGGCAGATGGGTGGCTCTGTTAACTGAAGGTGATATTAGCTCAATACAGAAGTACAGAAGGATGACCCAAATTCAGGAAACCAGGATGTCAAAGCCTTTTGGGTAGAGATGAGAATTGATAATGGCAAGAATCACTTGTGGGATTGGAATACAGGCCCCTTAACAGTAATTATGCGGTAGGATGGCGTAAGAAAGAAGAAATAATGGGAGCTTATCAGAAATGTAAGGTGATTATCATGGATGATTTTAATCTATATAAATAGTGGAAAAAAACAAATGGTAAAACGTAGCCTAGATGAGGAATCCATAAAATGTTTTGGGGCAATTCCTAGAATATCACAGGCGGGATTCTCCGAGCCTCTGTTCCAAAATCGCGATCGGCGCAGGGGCGGAGAATGAGCATTGACGCTGAAATCCGGCGCGACGCTGCTCCTGGGAGTCCCCGGTCCCCGGAGAATTGCTGTGAATCGCGCATGCGCGGTCTACGTGTCGTGGTTAGGGGGTTATTGACCGAGCCCCGTGGCAATTCACCGAAAAAACTGGCCGAGTTCCTGATGGCGTGGTTTTAACCACACTTTGCCTATCGGGAACGGCCAGTGGCGGCTGCGGAGTCAGTCCGCAGCTGCCCTGGTGGGGGGCGTGAAAATCCTTCACTGGGACGGCCAGACTAGCGATCAGAGGCCACCGATCCGCAGCGCGTGCGATCTCGGGGGGGGGGCCTATATTTTGGGGGCCGATCCGCGGTGTGAGTCCACCATGTCGCACGGGGCTAATCTGGACATTCTGAATTCTCCCTCCGTGTACACAAACAGGCGCCAGAATGTGGCGACTCGGTGATTTTCGCAGTAACTTCATTGCAGTGTTAATGTAAATCTACTTGTGACAATAAAGATTATTATTATTATTCCAACGGGTCCTTTCCTTTTTTCGGTATTAACATGATCGTTGCCTGCGTAATAATCCCTAAATGCATCATTTATCTTTCCTGGCTCCGACACCACATCCCGTGCTCCAGTCTGTATCTTCAGTATTTTCCTGGAAGCGGCCTGCCTCCGTGGCGATGCGCTAACATTTGACTCACCTTCTCCCTGTATTCGTACTGCTCCCTCTTACACAGCTGTCCTACCACCCTCCCCGTTGTCAGCCTACCAAATTGCCCCTGTAATATTTTCCTCCTCGCCAATCCTTCTGAGGTGGGCACCCTCGGGTACTCCCTATCCACCTCCACTATCTCGTTCATTAGCCGCTCATATTCCTCCCTCCTTTTCCTATGCGCATGAGCCTTGAACAAGATAATCTCCCTCTGGATCACCGCTTTTAGCACTTCCAAAAAGGTGGCCGCCAATACCTCCCCGTTTTGGTTCAATTCTACATAATCCTTAATTGCAGCCCGCACCTTGTCACAAAACCCTCTATCTGTCAACAATCCGAACGAGCCTCCACCCCAGCCTCTGCTCCCAGCCCGATCTCAGGAGAATCTCCTGCAATGGGGCGCATGGTCCGAGATTACTATCCAAGAGTATTCTGCCCCCTCCACCCCGACCAAAATCTTCTGGCTCACCACAAAAAAGTCAGTTCTGGATAACACCCTGTGAGCATGCAAAAAAAAGGATTACTCCCTTCTCCTGGGTTCTTGAAGCGATCCTCGGCTCTAGGACACAATTAAAATCTCCTCCTATAATCAACTGGTGCGTGGCCAAGTCCGGGATTGCTGCCTGCAACCCCCTCATAAAATCTACATCATCCCAATTCAGTACATATACATTCACCAACACCACCTGCGTCCCTTCTAATACCCGACTCACAATCACATATCTCCCACCTGGCTCCCTTACTTCCATCGCGCTCTTAAACCCCGTTTTCTTATTCATCAAAATTGCCACTCCACTCGCCTTTGAATCAAACCCCGAGTGAAAATTCTGACCCATCCACCCACCCTTTCCTTAGCCTAACCTGGTCCTTCTTGTGGAGATGCGTCTCCTGCAGAAAGACCATCCCCGCTTCCAAGCTTATGAGGTGCGCAAAGATCCAAGATCTTTTGACCGGTCCATTGAGCCCACACACATTCCATGTCACCAGCCTTACTGGGGGCTCACGCCTCCATCCCTCTCTACTGTCCGCCATCCTCCCCTTTTGGCTCCAGCCTTGTTAATTTTACCCTATACCTGGCCCATCCAAGATGGCCCCTTTCTCCGTCCCTGACCATGTTTCTTCTCCCAACTCGCTTCGTCACGCTCCTATCTCCCCCATCCTCCCCTGCCCCCTCCCCCCTATGGCCACCTCTCACGGCCTTATCCCTCACCTCACTTCCATTCACCTGCATTCCTGCCAGCGTGTCAGCTCCTGCCCAAAGGCTTCTCCCATTGACCTCCCCCCCTCCACCCTCACCTCTCTGCTCAGTGAAGAAGGCTCCCTGTGACCTTACCCTCCCCCACCCTAACGAAGACTCATCTTAAATCACAAGTCACTTTCCCCAAGAACAAACCAACGGGAAAAAAAACACACAGCCCCAGGTGGTTGGAGGGGGGATGGGGACAGTCGTCCTGATGTAAACTTTTCACCCCGCTACCCTTTATCAACCCAACAGTAAATAAAAAACAAGAAAAAAAACTCCATATCGGATGAAAATTTAACCCCCCCCCCCCCCCCACTCCTTAACCCACTCTACCCGTATTCCCAATTGTTTCAAAGTGCCAGCACCTCAGTGTCCCAGAATTGTTCAGTTCAGTTCTCCCTCAGTTTCTGGGGTCTCAAAATAGTATTCCCAACCTTCATACGCCACCCATAGTTTCACCAGGTAGAGCACCCCAAACCTGATCCGCCATCGATATAGCACCGCCTTGGCTTTGTTGAACCCTGCACGCCATTTCTTCAGCTCCAATGTCCTGCTATATTCAAGACCTTGTTCCTCTCCCTTCACAGTTGAGCTTCTCCCTGGCCCACTGCAAAATCTTCTTTCTTCACGAACGTATGGAGCCTCACGATCACCGCCCGCGGCAGCTCCACCCCTCTAGGTTTCTGCCTCAGAGACCTCTGTGCTCTGTCCACTTCTGGGGCCTTATCCAGCACCCCCTCCGCCACCAGCCCCACCGGTATCCTCGAAACGTACCTCGTGGCACTCGCACCTTCCATTCCTTCAGGCAGGCCCACTATCTGCAGATTCTGCCTTCTCAATTTATTTTCCTGTTCAAAGTCTTGCAAAGGTTTCCTAAAAGGCCCACCTCCGCCTCCAATGCCACCACCCAATCGCTGTGGTCCGACATCGCCCTCTCAATCACTCGGATCTGAGATCCCTGCTCCTCCAAGCATTTCTCCACCATCTCCATCGAGCCCTTCAGGGGTGCCACAGCCCCTTCGATGGCCTTCGAGCGATCCTCCTGCATCTCCTTCCTCTGTTGGCAGAACTCTTCCATGATGAAGGCCATCAATTGTTCCATCTGGGGCAACTTGCACTGGCCCTTCCCCCTTAGCCATCCTTCCACTGGTTACTGCACCACAGGTCCCTTCCTACTCCTTGACTAGGCCTTTCACCTTCTTCTGCTAGGTTTGGTAACCATCAGGCATACCACTCGGGTAAAAAGAGCTCTTTTCTATGCCTTCAAGTAGGAGGTGCCCTGTGTGCGATCACTCACACCACGGCCGCCACCGGAACGATCAACACCTCAGAAATTAACAGCTGTGAATCAGGAATAGGAAGGGAGGGAGGAACTTGAGAAAATTACAGCCACCAGGGAAGTGGCACTTAGCAAATTGTTGGAACTGCGGGTTGACAAGTCCCCAGGTCCTGATGATTTCATCCTAGGGGTTTACAAAAAATGGTTCTTGAGATAGTTGATTCATTGGTTTTAATTTTCACATTCACAAGATTAAAAGAAGGTCCAATTAGATTGAAAAATAGACAATGTAACTCCAGTATTCAAAAAGGGAAGGAGACTGAAAGCAACTACAGGTCAGTTAGCTAAGCATGCTAAACATCTGTCATAGGGAAAATGTTAGAAGCCATTATTAAAAACATTATAGCAGGACACTTAGAACAATCCAAGGTCTTCAGGTAGAGTCAATATAGTTTTGCGAAAGGGAAATTATGTGGGCGATTTTGAGCCCACGTTAGCCATGCACAGGATTGCCGAACTGGCTCAAACTCTGGAGTGAATCGGAAAATGCAAATCTCACTGGCAAGATCATGATTTCTAATTTTCAAACCCTCTCATTGGCCAAGTAACGGTAAAAACATGGTGGGAGCCCGGGAACCTCATTTTAATAAATCAGCATATCATTAGTGAGCACACAATCTGGGACTTGCCCCTCATGGCATATTCAGCGGGCGCGGCTTAATCTTTACACCAGTTTTCTAAAAACGTGAACGAGTGACCTCACCTCCGATGGGGATATTGAAGGTGAACGCTCAGGTCACCCTCACCTTCTTGGTGCCAGTCGCAGAGGAGGTAATGAAGTTGACATGGGGAATCCAGAAAAGTTTGACTCGCGGCCAGGGGGAGGTCAAAATGATCCTTCCCTCTCACTGACCATTCTCTCACAGGATCGCCATTTGATACGGCCAGATGACGCAGAGGTCTCTGGAGCTCATTCCAGCTGCCCCTCCATCCCATGAAGGCCCTCAGGGCCTAAGGGCACCGTCAAGGAGGAGGAAATGCTGATGGCCAACTTGGGGCCTGCCACCAAGGAAACAACGGCGGTCTCCAGTTCTTCTGAATCCCCTCCCTCCAGACACCGGCGCATCTCAAGGGCAGCGAGCAGAACAGGGTGACACAGCGGAGCCAGTAACACCGGTAAGTTGGCCGGGGCATTCCAGCTTCAGATCCTCCAGAGGACATCCACCAAGGACATCGAAGGCCACAGGGCTCGAAAAGCAGCATGCTCCCCCCACTTCTGATGTGCATCCTGTAGACACACCGAGACATATCAATAGACCATGGAAGACCAAAAAGATTGAAGATCACTGATTAGGCAAGGGGAGAAGGGGGGGGGGGCACTATCTGTAGCTAGGGGGAATGGAAATGTCTAATATTCACAATTAAAACATGTTACATCTGATACATGTGAAGCCTCTGTCATGTTAATCTTCACAGTGGGCTTGCCTGCACCCGCACTTCCTGTTGACCTCTGCTTCCCCCATCCCCCGTCCCCGGGCACAGTTGTCCAAGATCAAACACCCCCGTTGCAGACCTTGTTCAGAGGATGTGTTTGAGCGCACTGTCTGCAGAAAGACAGGAGACAGACTGGCATAAACTGAGGAGCACCAAAGTTAACCTCACAGTGAGTTATCAACACTCTCCTGCCTTGTAAATCGACCCGCTGACAGTGCCGACACAGGCCCATTGCCCTGGAGTGATGTGACACAGACTGTGGGAGGGTGGAACAGGGTCGTCGGGGAGGTGGTGGGAGGGACACTCGTTGGACATTCAGGCAGCCGGATCCCTTTCTCTTAATGAAGGGCACTCCCTGATGCCTCTGTGCGCGGTAGACAACATGCAAGCCATCGATTACCCCCTGGAACTGGGGAATCTCGGCAATGGTGGAGAATCCTGCAGCCCTGGCAACTTGGTGGGCTTGATCCAGCTTATATTTAATATGTTACGCTGCCCAGACATACAGGGCATCCGTGACTCCACAATCATTAAGGATAAACAACAACACACCCTCCACGATATTCCGCAATTCCAGGGCCCCGCAAGGTTGCGGACTTAACGCCCTACTATACTCCCTATATCACACGACTGTGTGGCAAAAATTGGCTCCAACTCTATCTACAAGTTTGCTGATGACATGACCGTAGTGGGTCGATCTTGACCAACAATGAGACAGAGTACAGGAGGCAGATAGATAACATAGTGGTGTGCTGTAACGACAACAATCTCTGACTCAACATCAGGAAAACTAAGGAGCTGGTCATTGACTTTAGGAAGCGAAGTATCGTACACACCCCTGTCAGAATCAATGGTGCCGAGGTGGAGATGGTTAGCAGCTTCAAATTCCTAGGAGTGCACATCACTAACAATCTGCCCTGGCCCACCCATGGCGACGCTACGACCAAGAAACCACTACAGTGCCTGTACTTCCTCAGGAAACTAAGGAAATTCGGCGTCAACATTGACTCTTACCAATTTTTTGGGATGCACCATAGAAAGGATCCTATCTGGCTGCATCACCTGGTATGGCAATAGCTCGGCCCGAGACCATGAGAAACCACAGAGAGTCCATCACGCAAACCCGCCTCCCATCCATCGACTCTGTCTGCACCTCCCGCTGCCTTAGAAAAGCTGGCAGCATAATCAAAGACCCATCTCACCCGGGATTATTCTCTCTTCCAACCTCTTCCATCGGGCAGAAGATACATAAATCTGAGAACACGCACTAACAGATTCAAAAACAGCTTCTTTCCCGCTGTTACCAGACTCCTGAATGACCCTCTTATGGACTGAACTGGTCTCTCCACTCATCCTCTCTACTGAGTAGTACTACAGTCCGTATGCTTCAACCAAAGTCTATATCTATGTATTTAATTTGTGCATCTATCGTATGCCCCATGTTTTTCATGTATGGAATGATCTATCTGGACTGTACGCAGAACAATATTTTCACTGCACCTCGGTACAGGTGATAATAAACCCCAATCCAATCCAAAGGATGCACTTGTGGATTGTAGTTTGTGATATGCTGCACAAGTCCTGGAATAATAATAATCACTTATTGTCACAAATAGGCTTCAATGAAGCTACTGTGAAAAGTCCCTAGTCGCCACATTCTGGCGCCTGGTCGGGGAGGCCAGTACGGGAATTGAACCCACGCTGCTGCCTTGTTCTGCATTATAAGTCAGCTATTTAGCCCAGTGTGCTAAATCAGAACTGGTGCCATAGAAGTTCAGGGCTGCGGTGACCTTCACAGCCACCAGGAGTGGGAGTCCTCCTCCTCCATGGGGTACCAAGTCCACGAGGACATGGCACAGATGCCGCACTGTCTCTTTGTTGAGATGGAGTCTCCTGCGGCACATGATGCCCGTCATCTCCTCAAAAGACCAACGACGCCTGTACACCTTGGGCCATCGCTGGCGTCACCATCTGGGTTCCTCCTCGGCCTGGTGGGCAGCCGGGTCTTCAGGATGTGCAGCAGCCCCCTGCACAGGCGGTGCCGCCCTCAGCCAGGGTGGATGTTGCTGCCTTTTCCGAAGTCTGGCCGCCTCGGCTGCCACCAGCTCCGCAAGGGCAGCCTCCACGGGACAATACCACAATTCATTTTGGTCCCTGTAAGGAATTGGAGAAGGAGATAGACCAAGAATCAGTTAGGACTTCCACCCCGGTACCCTCAAATCCCCCAAGCCTCCCCCACCTTTATGTTTCCCACCTTCTCGCAGAGTGCCATTCACCGAGTTAGTTGTGCTGGAAAACCTCGCTCTTCACACTCACCCCCGGCCACAGCAAGAGTCCCTAGACCCCAGAACCCTGCCGGGAACATTAGGGAGACTGTGCTCAGGAGCCCTGCCCTGGTCCACACATTCACCCTTTAGTTTCAAGGATAACCTCAGTGCTCTCGCCCAGATTTTGAGTGACTGCTCGCTGCTGCCTCTATGGTGCTGACACTTTGAGAGGCCAGGCTTCAAAGTTTGATTGAAATACGATGTAATAGTCATCGTCTGAGACATAGCACATGTACCCACAAGAAGACACTTGAGAGCTATGAAGTGCTATCACAACTAACAAGGCCAGTTCCTTATTAGCAATAACCTTCAGCTGTGAAGCCAAAGGCTGCTCACAATCAAAGGAAGTTAAAGTAACCGTCAGCCTATACCCAAGAGCAGGGCTTTGTCCTGGAAGTGTTTGGTAGGACAGACAGGCAGCAGCTGTAGTTGCCCCTGTTACGGGTATCCACAATATTTAAAGATGGCTTCAAGGCCTCGGAGATGAAAAGCCCCTCCCCCTCTCCCCCACCCCAGCCCAGGGGTGACCCCCGACCTGGAACGCTTCAGCCCCCCCGACCAAGCCCGGCCCCTCTGAGCACTGGGCAGCAGTCTTTGCTGGAAAATAGAAATGGCCGCTCACCTCCCCAGTTCCCCTCAGCAGCCATTGTGCCAGCTTAACGTTTTCGAAAATGAGTACTAAACAAAGTGATTTCTCACAGGGGAGCCAGTTAATTCCCGGGAGGTCGTTACATTCAACGTCAATCTCACTGCTCAGAATGAAATTAATGCAAATTGGTGTTAACGATATGCTCGCCATATTTGGGTCAGATCCGGAAATCGCCATCGGGAGCAGGCCGGTTAGATAGCAAACTGAATCGTGTCCAGCGTGAATCTCGATTTCGGCCTTTCCCATTATTTAACAAGGTGGTTAAATCACATCCCAGATCCATGGCACCGGTTGCTGGTTCTTTTAAAAATCAGGAATGAAAATAACTGGATGTATCCGATAGATTGAAATTGAACACATTATGCTTTGGTTTTGCACAACACTATCGGTGAATGGAAAGATGTGTGTTGTGACATCTGGTGGTAAATGTCCAGTTATGTCACAGGGCAGGGCTGCGTACTGCTTGTGTGAGACGTAATAGTCACAGGCAGCATGTGGCCCGACAGTGAAGTTGCCAAGTTAGTGCCAGATATGGGTCAGTTTGGGATCTGGGCCCATTGTCTATTGGGAACTGGATTAAGAAAGACCTATTTTAACTTTGCATGGTACTCTTACATTGAACAGACACAGGAGATATTTTTCCCATTTGGGCTGGATTTGAGCCAGTTTCTTACATTTGGAAGGATAATGGATAACTCAATGCACCGCTTAGCCCCTAGCCCAGCACCCTCTAAAAACAGGAATGAGGAATGAACCTTTGGTCACCCAGCTGAACAAAACATAATATTCCAGGGAAAAATTCTTATTTAAGACTCTGCGTGCAATTACAGACTGAATGTTTCAAATCCATCAGGCTGTTCACAGTTTAATGCTTGTTCAATTGTTCTGTTTACACTCTCTGTTGGCAGCATTTGTGAAGAATGTGCCCAGTCCTGTTTTAAGTGTCAACTTGACTCTTGCCTTTGAGCTAGGTTATGGATTCAAGCCCCAGTGATGAAGCACATAACCTAGGCTAACATGCCAATGCAGTACAAGTAACTGCTATGTTGTTGAAAGTGCTTTCTTTTGGATGAGAAATTAAATTGAACATCCATCTACCTTTCTGACTGGATATTGAGGACAGCATGGCTCTATTTACAGGATGAATTAGCTTCTCTCTTGTAGCTGTTGCAGGAATCTTGCTGTGCAAAATGCCTGCTGTGCTCATCTACAAAGTAAAATCATCTTGTAAAAAAGAATTGGAGATGCTTCCAAGAGGCAAGATGCTTTATAAATGCAAAGCTTTAGGCTTTGTTTTTTACTGTGGTTCTGATTTTGGCGAGCGGAGTAACTCACACAATGGTCAGAATCTTCTACCCCCATAGGAGGGCAGGAGGGCCTGAACATTAGGTGGGTTGGCATGGGGACTAAAATCTGACATCTTCCCACCTCCACAAGTCATAAATTCTAGGTGGAAAGGCCTATGGTAAATCTTCCCTACTCCACTTGAGACACATAAGTGTCCAATTAACAACCACTTAAGATTTTCACGACCGGGTTAAACTGTGCGGGCTGCATGTCTGCTGTTGGCCAGTGGGGGGGCACTCCCTGTGAGGGGGGGTGCCTGTGGGTGGGAGGTGCCTTTCCTGAGAGAGGGTCGCCTGGTTAGTTGTGAGAGCATTTCACAGATGCAGGCTGTGTTTGCTGTTTGCTCCTGCTGGTGGCTGCAAATGCCTGGAGGATGCCTGGTTCCTTCTTTTTCTGTAGCAGGAAAGAAAGACAATTTTTTCTAAGATACCTGGGTTCTGGAACACTGGTCTTAGGGGGATGTATGAGTGTGATGAATGATATCTGTACACATATGTACCTTTAATGCGTAGGCCCCTTTAAGACCGGGTTTGGAACGCTGGGGGACTCCGCCTCCGGCACCGCCCCCAGAAAGCTGTATGTAAGGTTACGTTCAGCAGGCCGTGTGCAGTGAGCACGCTTCTCGGCAGCTGTCTGGTTTTCTGGTTATTAAAGCCTTTGTATTATCAAACTCCTCTCCTGAGTCGTAATTGAGGGTATCTCAATGAGTCCAGAAGGCAATTCGGTTTGAAGCGAGAAGATGCTGCGGGACCTGGTGCACGACATTGTTCTAAATGGGCCCTTGATGATGCTGTTTAAGGAATGCTTTAGCGGATTGCTGGTGTGGTGAATGCTGCATGTCACTGAAACATCACCGTGGGTCAAACACTCTGGAAGTCAAGAATATTCAACAGCACCAGTGGAATATATGAATGTCAGGATTTTGTTCGGTGAGACTGGGCAGTGAGGGGGGTCCTGCACACCTGTGGCTCCTAGACAGAGAATTGCACTGATATGTGGAACAAGTAGTACATTGATGGACAGATCATTTCTGCAACACATGATAACACATTCTCAGGCTTATCCTCAGTTTCTGTTGAGGAACTTGTGACGGGTGATACTGTATGTTTTTTCTTTTTGTGAAAATGAGCTGATATAGCTTTGTATTGGTACCAGTATGGAGCGGCGATGTTTCCTTGTTGTTTAATGGTTAGTGTGATATTTGGAAAGTTACGTAGCTGATATTCAAATCTTTGATACTGTTGACCGTTTAATAAACAAAATATTCTCAATCTACACTAATCTGTGTATAGTCAAGGGGATTGGCAGCTGATAGCCAGCCCCCTGCCCTTGCTGCGGACACCCATTTTCCCCGCAACCTACACCCCACAAGACCCCCTCAATAGCACTTACCCTATACCTGGGTTGCTGCGCGATCGTGGGACCCACGGGCACCGGAGGAGTTGTTGTTCCCACAGCAGCAGCTATGGCTTTCATGGTGCTGTCAAGTACAAGAGCTGCTGGCCTCTGATTAGCTGACAGCGTTAAGGCGGGTCAGAAGTCATATTCCAGGCTCTGCAGTCAGGAGGAAGGCCCATCGCTGTTCATTTAAGTGTCTGATGGGCAGAGGATTTGGCGGGCCTTCTTTCTAAGACAGTGTTGGTGTCTTGTAGCTTTTTCAGGAAGAGTACGAGACACCCGCTGAAAACAAAAGATTCCATCCAAGGAAATCCAACTGTGCATAACAATTTTCAAACTAATCTGCAGCGAAACCCACATTGGGTTGTTTGGGGTTATATGGAGAACATTTAAAGTGCAAGAAAGGTAGTATCTGATAGTCCTTAGCCCTGTCAGTTGAGGTATGCAGATTACTGCTTCTGAACGTCAGGTTGCTGGTGGTACAAAGCGATGAGAAGGATATCAAACCACCATTGTCAAACAAGAGAGACAGAAGTGATTAGCTATATGTAGCCTTCTGGTTTATTTTTGCATCCTATCTGGCTGCATCACAACCTGGTATGGCAACTGCTAGGCCCAAGACCATAAGAAACAACAAAGAGTCATGAACACCACCCAGTCCATCACAGAAACCCGCCTCCCATCCATTGAATCTGTCCACACCTCCCGCTGCCTTGGGAAAGCGGGCAGCATAATTAAAGACACCTCCCACCCGGGTTATTCACTCTTCCAACTTCTTCCATCGGGCAGGAGATAAAAAGGTCTAAGAACACGCACTAACAGATTCAAAAGCAGCTTCTTCCCTGATGTTACCAGACTCCTAAACGATCCTCTTATGTGTCATGTTGTTCACCCTGGAGTAACACAGACTGCACACGATGCAGTTAACTGATCAAGTATACACCAAACATGGTTCAATATAAGATTTATTGAACTTCAGTAACGAAGCACACAGCTGCCTGTGGGTTGACTCACTACTACTCTAAGTAAACTAACATTAACTATCTAGACCAGGCTAGCTCTGATCCACGTGTAGAAGATGTTGAATGATTTGTACACCCTGACTGTCACTACAGTTGTCACTAGTGGAAAGAGGCAGAATGCTGATGCCTCATGTGTTTTATAGTTGGAAGCCCCCCTCTGGTGTCCTGTCTTGTGATTGCTGATGTTCTGTTCTGTATATTGATTGGCTCACCTGGGTGTCTGTCACTGCCTGCTTTTACCTCATGATGTCATGATGTGCATGGGTGCATATTATGACATCCCCCCTTTTTAAAAAAATTGTCGGCTGCTTACAGCAGAAACAACATATTTACAAGAGTAACTATATACAGCAATTGGTGAGTGGATGGATATGTATAGGTAAGGTGTCTAGCGTGCAGAAACATAACAGCATATATACAAAGGAACTATTTATAACTCCAGTCGTTGAGGCTGTTGTCGGATTCTTGTGGACCACCTGAGAGGTGGAGGCGGAGATTATGGTGTCTTGACCAGTTGGCATGCAGCCAAATTGGCGGCCTCGTGGAGCGAGGTGTCCGGATAGGGCAGAAAGACATCTGGGAAAGTGAGATCCGGTGGTGGGCAGGCAAGTTTGCGTAGTGCCCTTCTGTTGTGCCTCACAATAGATCCATCAGCCATGCGAACCACAAACGACCTGGGAGCAGCCTGTCGAACAACAACAGCTGGAGCTGACCAGCCTCCACCAGGCAACTTGATGCGAACAGCGTCCTTCGGAGAGAGCACCGGCAGATCCCTAGCGCGAGTATCATACGTCAGCTTCTGCCGGGTTCTGATCTGCTGCATCTTTTGCAGCACCGGAAGGTGATCCAGGTCAGGTACATGAATGGCCGGAACAGTCGTCCACAGGTTACGATTCATAAGAAGCTGTGCCGGAGACATACCATTGGACAGAGGGGTTGCCCTGTACGCCGGAAGAGCAAGATTAAAGTCCGAAGCTGAGTCCACAGCCTTACAGAGCATCTGCTTCATGATGTGGACCCCTTTTTTGACCTTCCCATTAGATTGTGGGTAATGCGGGCTCGAGGTGATGTGCTGGAACTGGTATTGCTTTGCGAATTTGGACCACTCTTGACTATAGAAACAGGGACCGTTGTCGCTCATGACTGTGAGCGGGATTCCGTGCCTGGCGAATGCCTCTTTGCAAGCCTTTATGATGGTCCTGGATGTTAGGTCCGGCAGTTTCACTACCTCTGGGTAACTGGAGAAGTAATCAATTATCAGGACGTAGTCACACCTGTTGGCGTGAAAAAGGTCCACTCCGTGGACCATGGAGAGATCACAATCTCATGCTGGTGGAGCATTTCTTTGGGCTGAGCAGGCTGGAAGCGCTGGCAATTCGCGCAATTGAGGACCATGTTTGAGATATCCTCATTGATGCCGGGCCAGTAGACAGCCTGTCGGGCCCTGCGTCTGCACTTCTCAATACCGAGGTGTCCCTTGTGTATCTGCGTGAGGCTGTGCGGAATTATGATGCGATCCAATTTCAGGAGGATCCCCTCGACAATAGTTAGGTCATCATTTACATTATAGTATTGGGGGCATCGCCCTTTCTGCCAGCCATTCGTGAGGTGATGTATGATCCACTGCAGCAGAGTGTCCTTGGTGGTCTCTTCTCGAATGATGCCAATTCGTTCGTCAGATGACGGGAGGGTGCTGGCACACAGTTTCACCTGCGCCTCAATGTTGTGTATGAAATCGACCTGCTCACATGGTGAGGTGATGGCATGCAACAGGGCATCCGCGATGATTAGCTCCTTTCTAGGCGTGTAAACCAGTTCGAAATCATACCTGTGGAGTCGAAGGAGAATGTGCTGGAGCCTGGGTGTCATGTCATTTAAGTCCTTGTGTATAATGTGCACTAGGGGTCTGTGGTCCGTCTCTACTGTAAAGGTCGGGAGACCATAGACATAATCATGGAATTTCACGATGCCAGTGAGAAGGCCCAGGCATTCTTTCTCTATTTGAGCATATCGTTGCTCAATGGGGGTCATGGCCCTTGACGCGTAGGCCACTGGAGTCCAGGACGAGGTGTCGTCCTTCTGGAGGAGCACCGCCCCAATGCCGTCCTGGCTGGCGTCTGTGAAGATATTAGTCTCCTTTGCTGGGTCAAAGAAAGCTAAAACAGGAGCGGTAGTTAGCTTCGCTTTCAACTCAAGCCACTCTGCTTGATGTGCAGGCAGCCACTGGAAAATGGTGGACTTTTTCACTAGGTGTCTGAGGGCCGTACTGTGTGACGCGAGGTTGGGAATGAGCTTCCCCAGAAAATTTACCATCCCCAGGAAGCGGAGGATAGCCTTCTTGTCCTCTGGGGTCTTCATTGTGTTGATTGCCTGGACTTTATCCGAGTCGGGCTGCACGCCCTGCTGGGGGATCTGATCACCCAGAAACTTAATTGACGACCTGACAAAGGAGCATTTGGTTTTATTTAACTTCAGGCCGTTGGCATGTATGCGCCTGAAGACTTGTTGCAGACGAGAAATATGTTCCTCCGGGGTCGTGGACCAGATGATGATGTCATCAACATAAACCCACACATCGTCAATGCCCTCGAGCATTTGCTCCATTATTCAATGAAAGATTTCGGAGGCCGAAACAATAGCATGCAGTTGTAGTAATATCTTCCGAAGGGTGTATTAAATGTGCAGAGCTTCCTGCTGGACTCGTCCAGCTGTATCTGCCAGAAGCCATGCGATGCATCCAGCTTTGTAAAGAATTTGGCATGCGCCATCTCACTCGTCAGCTCCTCCCGCTTCAGGATCGGGTAGTGTTCCCTCATGATGTTGTGGTTCAGATCCATGGGATCGATGCAAATGTGCAGTTCTCCAGAGGGCTTCTTGACACAAACCATTGAGCTGACCCAGTCAGTTGGTTCCGTCACCTTGGATATTATTCCTTGATCCTGGAGCTCCTGCAGCTGCGCCTTTAGACGCTCCTTGAGGGGAGCCGGCACCCTGCGTGGCGCATGGATGATAGGCGTGGCATCAGGCCCGAGCAGAACTTTATAGCGGTAGGGCAGCGTCCCCATCCCACTGAACACATCCGGGTATTGCAATAGTAGCTCCTCAATGTCGGCTTGAAGAGTACTGTTGGGAGAGGAGATGGCATGTACACGCTGGACGAGATGGAGTAGCTTGCATGCATGGCCAACAAGCAGAGAAGCCTTGCCGGGCTTGACGATCTCAAACCGCAAAGTGGCCTTGATACCTGCAGGTGACAGGACCCTAACGCCATGATGGCATTCCCATTGTAGTCGAACTGGCAGGCCGGCGGAAGAATGGTACGCTGCCTTTGGATACGAGCAAGATATGCTTGGGATACTAGGTTGGGCGAAGCACTGGTGTCCAGCTTGAGCCGGATGCTACAATCGTTGACTTGTACTGTGGCACGCCACTCGTCCGCATAATCCACGTTCAGGATGGGTGTGTGTGTTGGTGAATGCGAGGAGGCCTTGTCATGCATGGTGATGATGCCCACTCGATAAGGGGACTCCGGGCAGTCATCCTCGGGATCGGTGACGGGATCCGGTTCCAAGTCGAGCAGCTCTTGCTGCACACTGCGAACTCGTCTGCATTGGAACTGGGATCGATGCCCCCCCATCGGAGGTGCAGACCTGCACAAAGCCGCATAATGGCCAAGCTTCTTGCAGTTGAGACTCACCTGCCTCTTGCAGGGCATTGCCACTTTAAATGGGCGGTGCCGCAGTTGGGGCACGTCATCACGTCGACGTCGTGACGCTCGGTGCGTCGACGCACAGGCGCAGTGCGGTCAGCCGCCGCTCGCACCTGTGCAGTGTAGTCCTGACCGTGGTGCGCATGCGTGGGACCCCTGGAAAAGCGCGCAAAATGGCCGCCTTCATCGATGCTCAGGCCCCGCATTCGAGCGATGGCCTGTACACTCTCAGCCTCGTGGGAGGCAAGTTGATCCTGCTCTGGCGACTTAATGTGGGAATAGCGACTTTTCACCTGTTCGTAGACTTTACACATCTCGATGGCCACTGGCAGGGTCATATTTTGTATTTTTAGGAGCTGCTCCCGCAGGGCGTCGGAGTGGACGCCAAACACGATATGATCCCTGATGAGGGAGTCAGCGGTGTCACCGTAGTTGCAGGATTGCGCTAGGATGCGAAGATGAGTGAGAAAAGACTAAAAAGGCGTGTCCTTACCCTGAAGTCGCTGCTGGAAGAAATAATGCTCGAAGCTTTTGTTTGTCTCAACCTCATAGTGATTGTCGAATTTGGCTAAGACGGTCTGGAACTTGGTCTTGTCCTCACCATTGGCAAAAGTGAGCGAATTAAAGATTTGGATGGCCTGGTCCCCCGCGGTAGACAGCAGCAGCGTGTATTTTCGGGCATCGAAAGCACTTTTGAAGCCTGAGGCCTCAATGTATAGACTGAATTTCTGCTTGAAGACCCGCCAGTTGGCGCCAAGGTTTCCGGAGATCTGGAGCTGCCTGGATCTTTTCCTTGCCACTGGAAGGCTGGTTGTCAGTGAATTTTCGAAGGTAAATTACTTAGAAGCATTAGCCACTTCCGGTATCATGTCATGTTTTTCACCCTGGAGTAACACGGACTGCACACGATACAGTTAACTGATCAAGTATACACCAAACGCGGGCGTTGGTTCAATACGATTTATTGAACTTCAGTAACGAAGCATACAGCTGACTGTGGGTTGATTCACTACTACTCTAAGTAAACTAACATTAACTATCTAGACCAGGCTAGCTCTGATCCACGTGTAGAAGGTGTTGAATGATTTGTACACCCTGACTGTCACTACAGTTGTCACCAGTGGAAAGAGGCAGAGTGCTGATGCCTCATGTGTTTTATAGTTGGAAGCCCCCCTCTGGTGTCCTGTCTTGTGATTGGTGATGTTCTGTTCTCTGTATTGATTGGCTCACCTGGGTGTCTGTCACTGCCTGCTTTTACCTCATGATGTGCATGGGTGCATATTATGACATTATGAAGTGATCTGATATCTTCACACATCTTCTCTACTGAGTAGTACTACACTCCTGTATGCTTCACCTGATGCCTGTGTCTATGTATTTACATTGTGCATTTTATGTTTGCCCAATGTATTTTCTTTTCATGTACGGAATGATCTGTCTGACCTGTACGCAGAACAATTCTTCTGACTGTACCTCGGTACACGTGACAATAAAATATTCCAATCCAATCCAACCCAATGTTTGAGGTCCCTTGCAATTGCCCTGAGGAGGCGGTGATGGTCTTTTTGACCAACTGCAGTCAGTGTGATGCTGATCTCCCTCTTCGGTTGGGAATTCCAGGATTTTGACCCAGGAACAATAAAGGAATGGTGATGTATACAAAAGTCAGATGGTGTGCATGTTTGAAGGAAGCAAGGAGCTGTTTCCACACCATTGCTGCTTTTGTTCTTCTTAGTGTTAGAAATCACAGGTAAAGGAGGTGCTGTTAAACTCACCATTGTGAGTTTCTGCAATACATCCTGCAGATTGTAGGCACTGCAGACACTCTGTGCTGGTGATTTAGGGTTGATAATGAGTCCAGTGGTATGTGCAGTAATCAAATAAATGACTCTTCTGGATGGCTTGAGCCTTTTTAGTGTATTTTAGCTGCATCAACTGAGAAGAATGGAGAATATTCCATCACATTCCTGATTTGAGTCTTGCAGATGGCAGAAAGATTTTGAGGAGTCAACGAACGTGAGGTGATTATTGTAATGCTCTTGTAGATTTTTAAAATTCGGTCATAGGACATGGGTATCGCTGGCAAAGCCAGCATTCATCGACCATTCCTAATTTTCTTTGAGACGGTGGGAGTGGGCTGCAATGCTGATCTAGTTCAGGTTCTGGTCAATGGTGACCCCCAGCCCATTGAAGATGGTTGTTCTTTCTCTTTTTGGAAAGGCATTTATCTGAATAAATGTCACCTGCCACTTATCAGCCCAAGTCTGGATACTATTCAGGTCTTGTTCAAGGCTGAAATTAGCTGTTTCATGATCAGATGAGTTGTAAATGGAGTTAAACACTAGGAAATCATAATTAAAGAGCTGTACTCCTGATCTTAAGATGGAGGAAAAGTCACTGATTACTGAAGATGGTTGGGCTGAGAATGTTTCTCCAAAGAACCCTGCTGGGGCCGTGATGACTGACCTTTTGTTTTTATTTGTTCACGGGAGTCGCTAGCTGAGCCAGCATCCATGCCCATCCCTGTGGGCAATTAAGAGTCAACCACATTGCTTTGGGTCTGGAATCACATGTAGGCCATACCAAATAAGGATGGCAGATTTCCTTCCCAAATGGACATCATTGAACCAGATGGGTTTTTATGACAATCGACAACGGTTTCATGGTCAACTTTAGAATTTTAATTCCAGGTTTCTTTTAAATTGAATTCAGATTTCACCATCTGCCATGCGGGATTTGAACCCGGGTCCCCAGAGCATGGCTCTGAGTCTTTGGATTGCTAGTCCAGCGACAATACCACGACACCAGTACCTTCCCATAATACCTATGCCTCCAACAATCATGACTCCTTCCATCAAAGGTCTCTAAACTCATGGCAGTCCAGGGCAGGACTGATCATGTGGACATACTTGTGCTTCTATTTAAGTTCTTCCATGCTCCCAGGTCTCTCAGTATTTTCAGCTTCAAGGGCAGTCAAGAACTTTCTGTTGAAGCATGAATGAGCTAATGTGAAACCAGTTCTAAATTTTAGCTAGCAATTCTCACTGCACTGAGTTGTGTGAAACAAAACATTCGCAAATAAATCTTTGACTGCAGTCACACATGAATTATGAAAAAGAAAATAATTATATTTATGATTCCACATGATCATTCAGGAAGTGATAGTCCACTCTAAGAATGGATTTTGAAATCCTGGGATTGACAGTAATGAAAATCCAAACAGTTCTTTCTTGAGCATAAGAACATAAGAACTAGGAGCAGGAGTAGGCCATCTGGCCTCTCGAGCCTGCCCCACCATTCAATGAGATCATGGTTGATCTTTTGTGGACTCAGCTCCACTTTCCGGCCCGAACACCACAACACTTAATCCCTTTATTCTTCAAAAGACTATCTATCTTTATCTTAAAAACATTTAATGAAGGAGCCTCTACTGCTTCACTGGGCAAGGAATTCCATAGATTCACAACCCTTTGGGTGAAGAAGTTCCTCCTAAACTCAGTCCTAAATCTACTTCCCCTTATTTTGAGGCTGTGCCCCCTAATTCTGCTTTCACCCGCCAGTGGAAACAACCTGCCTGTATCTATCCTATCTATTCCCTTCATAATCTTATATGTTTCTATAAGATCCCCCCTCATCCTTCTAAATTCCAATGAGTACAGTCCCAGTCTACTCAACCTCTCCTCGTAATCCAACCCCTTCAGCTCTGGGATTAACCTAGTGAATCTCCTCTGCATACCCTCCAGTGCCAGTACGTCCTTTCTCAAGTAAGGAGACCAAAACTGAACACAATACTCCAGGTGTGGCCTCACTAACACCTTATACAATTGCAGCATAACCTCCCTAGTCTTAAACTCCATCCCTCTAGCAATCAAGGACAACATTCCATTTGCCTTCTTAATCACCTGTTGCACCTGTAAACCAACTTTTTGCGACTCATGCACTAGCACACCCAGGTCTCTCTGCACAGCAGCATGTTTTAATATTTTATCATTTAAATAATAATCCCTTTTGCTGTTATTCCTACCAAAATGGATAATCTCACATTTGTCAACATTGTATTCCATATGCCCGACCCTAGCCCATTCACTTAGCCTATCTAAATCCCTCTGCAGACTTCCAGTATCCTCTGCACTTTTTGCTTTACCACTTATCTTAGTGTCGTCTGCAAACTTGGACACATTGTCCTTGGTCCCCAACTCCAAATCATCTATGTAAATTGTGAACAGTTGTGGGCCCAACACTGATCCCTGAGGGACACCACTAGCTACTGATTGCCAACCAGAGAAACACCCATTAATCCCCACTCTTTGCTTTCTATTAATTAACCAATCCTCTATCCATGCTACTACTTTCCCCTTAATGCCATGCAATTTCCCTAGCCATCTCTTTTAGCACTCTGGGATGCATTCCATCAGGTCCAGGAGACTTGTCCACCTTTAGCCCCATTAGCTTGCCCATCACTACCTCCTTGGTGATAATAATCCTCTCAAGGTCCTCACCTGTCATAGCCTCATTTCTATCAGTCACTGGCATGTTATTTTTGTCTTCCACTGTGAAGACCGGCCCAAAAAACCTGTTCAGTTCCTCAGCCATTTCCTCATCTCCCATTATTAAATCTCCCTTCTCATCCTCTAAAGGACCAATGTTTACCTTGGCCACTCTTTTCTGTTTTATATATTTGTAGAAACTTTTACTATCTGTTTCTATATTCTGAGCAAGTTTACTCTCATAATCTATCTTACTCTTCTTTATAGCTTTTTTAGTAGCTTTCTGTTGCCCTCTAAAGGTTTCCCAGTCCTCTAGTCTCCCACTGATCTTTGCTACTTTGTATGTTTTTTCCTTCAATTTGATACTCTCCCTTATTTCCTTAGATATCCACGGTCGATTTCCCCTCTTTTTACCGTCCTTCCTTTTTGTTGGTATAAACCTTTGCTGAGCACTGTGAAAAATCACTTGGAAGGTTCTCCACTGGTCCTCAACTGTTTCACCATAAAGTCTTTGCTCCCAGTCTACCTTAGCTAGTTCTTCTCTCATCCCATTGTAATCGCCTTTGTTTAAGCACAAAACACTAGTGCTTGATTTTACCTTCTCACCCTCCATCTGTATTTTAAATTCCACCATATTGTGATCGCTCCTTCCGAGAGGATCCCTAACTATGAGATCCTGAATTAATCCTGTCTCATTACACAGGACCAGATCTAGGACCGCTTGTTCACTCGTAGGTTCCATTACATACTGGTCTAGGAAACTATTGCGGATACATTCTATAAACTCCTCCTCAAGGCTGCCTTGACCGACTTGGTTAAACCAATCGACATGTAGATTAAAATCCCCCATGATAACTGCTGTACCATTTCTACATGCATCAGTTATTTCTTTGTTTATTGCCTGCTCCACCATAATGTTACTATTTGGTGGCCTATAGACTACTGCTATCAGTGACTTTTTCACCTTACTATTCCTGATTTCCACCCAAATGGATTCAACCTTATCCTCCATAGCACCGATGTCATCCCTTACTGTTGCCCGGATGTCATCCTTAAATAACAGAGCTACACCACCTCCCTTACCATCCACTCTGTCCTTCAGAATAGTTTGATACCCTCGGATATTTAACTCTCAGTTATGACCATCCTTTAACCATGTTTCAGTAATGGCCACTAAATCATAGTCATTCACAATGATTTGCGCCATCAACTCATTTACCTTATTCTGAATACTACGAGCATTCAGGTAAAGCACACTTATGTTGGCTTTTTTACCTCTGTTCTGAATCTTAACACCTCGATCAGTAACCTCTCCTAAGTTATATTTCCTCTTAACCTTCCTCCTAATTTTCCTTGTCGTTGAACCCATATCTTCATGTAACAAACTGCTGCGTCGCTTACCATTAATGTTTTCACTTCCCGTTTTATTCCTTTTAGTATTCCTGGTCCTATTCACTGAGCTCCCCTCAGTCACTGTATCTTGTACTGTTGCCCTTTTTGATTTTTGACTATGGCTTCTCTGCCTTACACTTTCCCCCTTACTGCCTTTTGTTTCTGTCCCTGTTTTACTACCTTCCAACTTCCTGCATCGGTTCCCATCCCCCTACCACATTAGTTTAAACTCTCCCCAACAGCTCTAGCAAACACAGGACATCGGTTCCAGTCTGCACAGGTGCAGACCGTCCAGTTTGTACTGGTCCCACCTCCCCCAGAACCGGTTCCAATGTCCAGGAATTTGAATCCCTCCCTCTTGCACCATCTCTCGAGCCACGCATTCATCCTATCTATCCTGACATTCCTACTCTCACTAGCTCGTGGCACTGGTAGCAATCCTGAGATCACTACCTTTGAGGTCCTACTTTTTAGTTTAACTCCTAACTCCCTAAATTCAGCTTGTAGGACCTCGTCCTGTTTTTTTTACCTATATCGTTGGTGCCTATGTGCACCACGACAGCTGGCTGTTCACCCTCCCCCCCCAGAATGTCCTGCAACCGCTCCGAGACATCCTTGACCCTTGCACCAGGGAGGCAACATACCATCCTGGAGTCTCGATTGCATCCGCAGAACCGTCTGTCTATTCCCCTTACAATTGGGTCCCCTATCACTATAGCCCTGCCATTCTTCTTCCTGCCCAGCTGCGCAGCAGAGCCAGCCATGGTGCCATGAACCTGGCTGCTGCTGCCTTCCCCTGGTGAGCCATCTCCCTCAACAGTATCCAAAGCGGTATATCTGTTTTGCAGGGAGATGACCGCAGAGGACACCTGCACTGCCTTCCTACTCTTGCTCTGTCTTTTGGTCACCCATTTTCTATCTTCCTCAGTACCTTTCACCTGCGGTGTGACCAACTCGCTAAACGTGCTATCCACGACTTCCTCAGCATCGCGGATGCTCCAAAGTGAGTCCACCCGCAGCTCCAGAGCCATCAAGCGGTCGAACAGGAGCTGCAACTGGACACACCTCTTGCACGTGAAGGAGCCAGGGACAGTGGACGTGTACCTTAGCTCCCACGTCGCACACGAGGAGCATGACACGGGTCTGAGATCTCCTGCCATGTCTTAAACCTTCAGTTAACTTCAACAATGACAATTTACCAAAAAAAATTAAATAAACAAACAACGAAGAAAAGAAAATATATATCAATGTACCAATGAAAAGAAAAAGAAACCAGAAACACTACTTACCAGCCACTGACCTCGAGCCTTCTTGATTGAGAATAATTAGTCTCCTCAATTCTGAATGGACAACGGTCGAGTTAACGAAGGTTTGTATATGATCGGTTGTTCCTAGTTTTGCTGTAATCCCAGAAACAATATTTGGTGTTTTTTCTACTGGGATCAAACAACTGTATCTGTACCAGAGGCTCACGAGAAAATAACGCTGTACAGGATTGCAAATTGGAACCTCTGGGGAACGGCAGATAATTTTATTTTTTCCAGATGAATTAAGTTTGTGAAAAAAAGAGTATGAAGCCAGGGGCCTAGCTGTATTCGCTGACGAAGCCCAAGCTAACCCTTGCATCAATAAACATCATTTATAAAATGAACCTGACATATACCTATAAATACTTAAATCACACGAATAGCCATTTCAGCAATCCTGTGTCCATGAGTCCTTCCAGCACTGCTCTCTACATCTGTCTCCAACAGATGCCTCTTTGCCATACTCATCAAGGAACCTATCTTTACCCAAATGAATTATGAAAGAATCTATTATTAACACTTTATTAATTTGTTAATTTGAGAAATCTAAGATGAAGCTTTAGAGTAAGACATCACCAAGGTTGAAAAGCGTGGGAGAAAATTGGGGACTTTGAAGTGTGTTCCACTTCAATTTAAAGACTTGTTACTTTGTTGTGTTGGGGTGTCTGACTAAAGTAGGCTCCTGTTGTGGTCACTCAGGCAGCTTATTGTGTTTGTGGACTATCAGCATAAAGTGATAGAGGTTAGGACTAAGGCAGAGCACAAGCGCATAATGTATAAAGGCTGAGCGCAGCAACAAATCTAGAAAACTGATGTCACAGCAGACGTGGTATATACAAAATGTTCACTTTTTCCCCTGAGGTTTTTCTTTCCTATTTTAAAAACAAATCACAAATGTCATCAATCTGTAGCTGCTCTGGTGTGATCTATTTTGGTTTTCCTGTTGCTCAAGATTGCTCTGGAAGATCTGATAAAATGTTCTCATAAGCACAGAGATCATCTTTACCAACTTGTTTTTTGTGCTCCTCACAAATTGCCTGTTGTTCTGTCCTTACCTGAAGGCACTGATCTTTGCTGGGCACAGTTCCAGGGGCACCTAGCTACCTAAGCTGAGTGGCCATTATTCAACCCAAACCTAGATGTCAGCAGACTGTTTGACTATGTAGCAGACCCTGATCATGTACCATGAAATGAAAATTAAAATTGCTTATTGTCACAAGTAGGCTTCAAATGAAGTTACTGTGAAAAGCCCCTAGTCGCCACATTCCGGTGCCTGTTCGGGTAGGGTGTTACGGGAATCGAACCATGCTGCTGGCCTGCCTTGGTCTGCTTTCAAAGCCAGCGATTTAGCCCTGTGCTAAACACCTTTGATAATGGTCCAAAGCAGCAACTCTTTCCTAGTTGGGGGACACTGATTTGTAAAATTGAACTGCTACACAGACCAGAGATTTAATTAGATTTCCTGGTCCTGTATCACACACATTTCATTAGTACAGTTAGTTCCTGTGAGAGTAAGTTTCACAAAAAAATGTTATTTTGGAGGTAAACTCTTTGCAATCAAATCAGGCCCACATGACAGTCTCTTGCTGCTGGGCCTTCTGTCAGTGCTGCTTTGAACTGGTTAGCACCAGGTGTGTGCAAGTGCCTGAGGCAACTCCCACGTTTAGTTCATTCCTTTTCGGGTCACTTGTTTATCAACAAAGGGAATATCGGTTCTGCATTTGGAGTTTAGAATCCTTTGACATGGAGTTAGATGCTGCGAAAGGGGGCTGTAGAGATTTTCTTTTTTTTAATACATTTAGAGTACCCAATTCATTTTTTCCAATTAAAGGGGCAATTATTTTAGTGAGGCCAATCCACCTATCCTGCACATCTTTGGGTTGTGGGGGCAAAACCCATGCAAACACGGGGAGAATGTGCAACTCCACACGGACAGTAATCCAGAGCCGGGATCGAACCTGGAACCGTGGTGCTGTGAGGCAGCCACTGCGCCACCGTGCTGCCCTCTGGAGAGATTTTCTTGATGTGCTCTCCTTTGTTCCTATTCTGATTGTGTGAATTATTCAGAATCTGCATCACAGAATTTCCACACAACCTCTCTACTGAGTGACTTCTCTACTGAGTAGCACGACACTCCGATGTCTATGTATTTACATTGTGTATTTATCGTATGTCCTATATATTTTTATGTATGGAACGAACTGGATGGACTGTACGCATAACAATAATTTTCACTGTACCACATGACAATAAATCAAATCCAAATCCAATCTATTGAAACAGACCATTCAGCCCAACAGGTCTATGGCAGTTTTATTTTTAAATTAATTTTTACAGGATGTGGGCTTTGTTGGCTAGGCAGCATTTGTTTCCCATCCTTAATTGCTCTTGAGAAGGTGGTGGTGAGCTGCCTTCTTGAACCATTGCAGTCCATGTGGTTTAGGCACACCCACTGTTCTGTTAGGGAGGGAGTTCCAGGATTTTGACCCAGCGACAGTGAAGGAACAGTGATATGTTTCCAAGTCAGGATGTGACTTGGAGGGGAACTTCCAGGTGGTGGTGTTCCCTTGTATTTGCTGCTCCTGTCCTTCTAGATGGTAGTGGTTGCGGGTTTGGAAGTTGTTGCCTAGGAGCTTTGGCATCTTGTAGATGGTACACATGTCTGCTGCTCTGCGTCAGTGGTGGAGGGAGTGAATGTTATTGATGGGGTGCCAATCAAGCGGGCTGCTTTGTCCTGGATGATTTTGAGCTTCTTGAGTGTGGTTGAAACTGCACTCATCCAGGCAAGTGGAGAATATTCCATTACACTCCTGACTTGTGCCTTGTAGGTAGTGGAAAGGCTTTGGGAAATCAGGAGGTGAGTTACTCGCCGCAGGGTTCCTACCCTCCAGGTCTGAGGTGGTCCTAATAAAGTCAACAACTGCGGAACAAACTATTGAAAAGTTCAAGGAGATTTTTGCCACATTTGGGAAACCCCAGAACCAATTGTGAGTGATAACGGGCCACAATTCATGGTTCAGGAATTTGAGGACTATCTATGATGAGTGGTATCCAACACATAAAATCAGCATCTTACCACCCATCAATGAATGGTTTGTCTAGTCCTTGAAACGGGCACTGAAAGCCTCCAAGGACCAAGGTTCAATAAATTGTATTCTATCACATTCCTGACATGTGCCTTGTAGGTGGTGGTCAGGCTTTGGGAATCAGGAAGTGAGTTACTCACCAGGATACCTAGCCTCTGACCTGCTTTGTTGCCATAGTATTTATATGGCTGAGTCCAGTTCAGTTCCTGATCAATGGTAACCGGCAGGATGTTGATAGTGGGGGAGTCAGTGATGGTATTGCCTTTGAATGTCAAGGGGCGATGGTTTGATTCTCTCTTAATTGAGATGGTCATTGTCTGGCACTTGTGTGGTGCGAATGTTACTTGACACTTGTCAGCCCAAGCCTGGATATTGTGCACGTCTTGCTGCATTTGGACATGGACTGCTTCAGTGTCTGAAGAGTCACGAATGGTGCTGAACATTGTGAGGTCATCCGCGAACATCCCTCAACTGACCTTATGTTGGAAGGAAGGTCATTGATGAAACAGCTGAAGATAGTTGGGCCTAGGACACTACCCTGAGTAAATCCTGCAGAGATGCCCCAGGACTGAGGTGACTGACCTCCAACAACCACAATCACCTTCCTTTGTGCTAGGGATGACTTCAACCAGTGGAGAGATTTTCCCGATTCTCATTGACTCCAGTTTTGCTAGGGTTCCTTGATGCCATACTCACTCAAAAGATGCCTTGATATAAAGGGCAGTCACTCTCACTTCGCCTCGGAAGTTCAGCTTTTTTGACAATGTTTGAACCAAGGCTGTAATGAGATCAGGAGCTGAGTGACCCTAATGGAACCCAAACTGAATGTCAGTGAGAAGATTACTGCTAAGTAAGTGCAGGTTGATAGCACTGTTGATGACCACTTCCATCACTTTACGATGATTGAGAGTAATTGAGAGATGATGGGGCAATAATTGGCCAGGTTGGAATTTTTTGTGTAGAAGACATACCTCGGCAATTTTCCACATTGCCTGGTTGATGCCAGTGTTGTAGCTGTATTGGAACAGCTTGGCTAGGGGTGCGGCAAGTTCTTCAGTACTTTTGCCGGAATATTGTCAGAGCCCATAGTCTTTGCAGTATCCAGTGGCTTCAGCTTTCTCTTGATATCACATGGAATGAATCAAATTGGCTGAAAACTGGCACTGATGTTGGGGTGGTCTGGAGGAGGCTGAGATGGATCATCCACTCAGCACTTCAGCCTGAAGATTGTAGCAAATACTTCAGCCTTGTCTTCTGCACAAATGTGCTTGGCTCCTCTATCATTGAGGAAGGGGATCTTTGTGGAGCCCGTTCCCCCAGTGAATTGTTTAATTGTCCATCGCAATTCACAACTGGCAGGACTGCAAAGCTTAGATCTGATCCGTTGCTTGTGGGATCTCTCGGTCTATCATTTGCTGTTTATGTTGTTTGGTATGCAAGTAATCCTGTGTTGTAGCTTCACCAGGTTGACACCTCATTTCTCAGTATGCCTGGTGCTGCTCCTGGCATGTCCTCCTGCACTCTTCATTGAACCAGGGTTAATCCCCTGGATTGGTGGTTATGGTAGAGTGGGGATATGCCAGGCCATGAGGTTACAGATTGTGGCTGAGTACAATTCTGCTGCTGCTGATGGCCCACAGCACCTTATGGATGCCCAGTCTTGAGTTGCTAGATCTATTCTGAATCTATACCATTTAGCACGGTGGTAGTGCCACACAACACAATGGATGGTATCCTTAATGTGAACATAGGACTTCAAGGACTATGCGGTGGTCACTCCTACCGATACTGTCATGGAGAGATGCATCTGTGGCAGGCAGATTGGTGAGGCTGAGGTCAAGTATGTTTTCCCCTCTGTTGGTTCACCTGTCACAGATCCAGTCCAGTAGTTGTGTCCTTTAGGATTCGGCCAGCTCGGTCAGTAGTGGTGCTACCGAGGCACTCTTGGGGATGGACATTGGAGTTCCCAACCCATTCTGTGCTCCTGCCACACTCAGTGCTTCCTCCAAATGGTGTTCAACATGGAGGAGTACTGATTCATCAGCTGAGAGTGGATGTTACTTGGTAATCAGCAGGAGGTTTTCTTGTCATTTTTGACCTGAAGCCATGAGACTTCATGGGGTCCAGTGTCAATGTTGAGGACTCCCAGGGCAACTGCCTCCTGACTATATTCCTGTGTCGCCACCTCTACCAATGGGACAATACATATCCAGGAATGGTGATAGATGTGTCTAGAATGTTATTTGTAAGGTATGATTCTGTGAGTATGACTATGTCAGGTTGTTGCTTGACTAGTCTGTGAGACAGCTTTCCCAATTTTCGCATAAGTCCCCAGATGTTAGTAAGGAGGACTTTGCAGGGCCGACAAGGCTATGTTTGCCACTGTCATTTCCAATGCCTCGGCCAATGTCCGGTGGTCAGTCCGGTTTGCACAATCCTCTCACTCTAATTATCTCTTCTCACTCTGCTCTGTTTCTTTCTCACGGAGGTACCAGAGCATTATTGCATTATTTTAAAATAAAATCTAATGTTCAGAGATTGTAAAATTTTTAGAATTTGCAATTGTACATCACAGGGCATGTTCAGAAAAGTCAGGAATTCAGCTCACCTGATTGCTTCAAAGATAATCCAAGAGTGATATAAAACTTCAAATACATTTTTAAATCAGCGGATTTTTATGGTGACTTTGCTACAGGTGGTTATATGTTTGTATCTCAAGGACATTTCACACAAATGTGTTGGAAAGGGTGCAGTGGGAGTAACTCCAAAATTATGTAAAGAAACTCTGAGAGTTGAAATGCCTTTCATTATAATATAAGGTAAAGTCGCCATAGTCCCAGATGACCAGAGGCTGCTTTCCCCTTTGAGGGGGAGAGCTGACTGGTGGTAATTTAACCTGAGAATCACCACACCTCATGCGAGGGGCAAGGTTGAAGAAGTGGGCCCTTTATGAATAACCTCAGCCGGTACGGAGATTGAACCCGCACTGCTGGCCTCGCTCTGCATCACCAACCAGCTGTCTAGCCAAGTGAGCTAAACCGGTTAGGTGAGGTTATGGGGGTAGGGTGAAGGAGTGGCCTCTTTCTTTCAGAGGGTCGGTGCAGACGTGATGGGCCGAATGGCCTCCTTCTGCACTGTAATGATTCTATGATTTATAACATACAGGGTTCTGGGCCAAGTGCTGGCAATTGGGATTAGATCGGTAGGTCATGTGTTTTTCATGTGTCGGTACAAACTTCTTCTGCATTGTACTTTCTGTGATTTTGTGATTCCCTGACAGAGTGGATTGTATATGGTCTGTGTAAGGAGTTCTTACAGTTTATTAGTATAAAATGCAGGTGAGTAATGAAGGCAATATCTCATCCAACCAGATGACTCAGGATTTCCTGCGCTTTTTGGTTTTTCAAAGAAATCTGCTATTGTCAATTAATTTAAAAAAATAGTTTTCCCCTGTCTTCTAAAGCATGCAAGTTCATCTGTAGAACATTTTTCTTGTGCTCCTTTGCTAAATCACTCAAGTGCCTATTTCTTGTGCTGAGCTGTGACATTATTTAGCTATCAAGGCTATCACATTCTTGCCTCAGTCTGTCCTCACCTTACAGCTGCACATGTCGGGGACAGTAATTGAACTCTGGATGAATTTTCCTTCATTAGACCAGGGGATTCAGAAGCTGATGGGTACATCTTGATTTAAATCAGCTAACTCAGCAGTCCAAGGAGTCAGTTCCTGTTAAAGGAGAAAGCTGATAGTTATAACCTTTTCATCCACTTATCACTGTGGAACATCAATGAGAACACTGTGTTAAACAATGCATTGAATGCCTTTACTGGTGTACCACCATCCTGGTACAATGATGTACATATTAATCATCAGATAATTCTAGACAGCGCCATGGCAATCGTACATAGATGTTAATGCATTACCAATGTGTTGGTGTCAACAAAATATTCCAACCATAATGGTGACAATTGTACAATGGACAAAAACATACTACAGAGAGGGAGGAAATCAGCTGGGATTCCCTAGTCACCCCTGTTGGAAAGTGTACATGCCTGAACATCTATAAATGCATATGAATGTGCATGTGTGTGTTTAAGATGCTGAAATGTAGCATGTTCCATTCCCAGCACTGACATTCTCCTATGCACGAAATACACCCAATTTGTTTTCAGATAGATTCAGGAGTCACTTGCTAGACATTTAGTTTGTGAATTCGGTCACATTTTTTCTGAAGTGTAGATTTGACTTAGCTTCTCAAAACCTCGTAATACCAAAAAACAACAAAAGATGCCTGCACTGTCCTGTTCACTACATGCAGGTCAAAACAACAGTCAACAGCAGACTCTACATATGTCTAACCTAAACACAAACCTCCCATATTTACACTTTAGTCTGGTTGTTCACAACTCTCAAAACAATTCATATTCTCCCTTTGCTCAGAAATTTCTGCTCAACAAATAATTTGTCATCAAATCTCACTCAACGATAGGAATACGATTTATAATTGATCCCCATCCGATTTTCTCTGATTTCTCCCCATCTCTGCAGAATCTATTCATTCTTGCTGGGTTGGGTTGCACCAGCCTCTCGTATCTCAGCTACACGACCTTTCTGCAGGTTTGAGTGTAGTCTTTGATCATTAAGAATATCCCAATAAGTGATTAAGTGATATCTAGTTTCATCAATGTCTATGTGCATGAGATTCACTGAGAACCACGAGGCAGTGATCAGCAGTGACAATCCTGACACCCAGTGCTGGCGAACTATTGCAGCTGAACGCAATCCTCTCCTAATTTAACATGAATGTATTTGCATTACCAGCTGTTAGTACAGAGTGGAGATTGACCCTGTGACTATCGGTAGCGCAGTGGTTAGCAGTGCTGCTCCACAGCGCCAGGGTCCCAGGTTCGATTCCTGCTTGGGTCACTGTATGTGCAGAGTATGCACATTCTCCCTGTGTCTGTGTGGGTTTCCTCCGGGTGCTCCGGTTTCCTCCCACAAGTCCCGAAAGACGTGCTGTTAGGTAATTTGGTTATTCTGAATTCTCCCTCTGTGTACCCGAACAGGTGCCGGAATGTGGTGACTAGGGGCTTTTCACAGTAACTTCATTGCAGTGTTAATGTAAGGCTACTTGTGACAATAAATATTACTATTATTATTATCCTGGTCAGTGTGTTTCAGTAACACAGTGCACAGTAGTTGACTGTGTGTTTAAATTATGAGTGAATTCTGCCATATTGCAAATTTCGAAGAGGATTTGGATCTCACATATACCATTCCAAAACTTCCCCTTCTTCCTGCAATATTGATCATGCAATAGGTTAATGCAACATCAGATTCTACATTTACTGGAGTGTGTTTTTAATTATCATAACAAGAGAGGTCAAAGTGATTAGCAGAGAATGCCATGACATCATAAGACTGCATCATAACTTCAGATCACTGATGCTCTTGAAACAGATTAAACTATCTCACAGGATACTACACATGAGCAGTCAGTTTCCAGTGGGTTCGGGCACCAGATTTGTAAATACTGCTGTAATTGTCATTCTAAGCGAACACTTCTCAGCAAAACAAAAGCTGCTGATTTGGATTCAGCTGCCAGTCTGAATTGATCATTGCAGTAGAATGGCAGAAAGCCACACGTTACTGGCATTATTTCCTTAAAACTGGTCACTAAGATATCCTAAATGGGAGCACGCAGTGTGGCATTATTGTATGGAGCCGCTGTTTTTTTTGCAAACCAGTAACTTGTATTTTTCATAGGGGCATTATTTAAAAAATGACACTGAATCACATAAAGAGATATTAGGGCAGATGACCAAAAGGTTGGTCCAAGAAGTAGATTTTACGAGTGTCTCAAATTGGGAAAGCGAGGTGGAGAAGCAGAGAGGTCTAGGGAGGGAATTCCAGAGCTTGGGGCCTAGGGAATTGAAGGCAATGGTAGAGTGATTAAAATCTCAGATTCTGAAAAAGTCACAGATAGAGGAGTGCAGAGATCTGAGGATTGTGGGTCCAGAAGGAGTTTGTAAAGATAGAGAGGGATGAAGACCTGAAAGGATTTGAAAATATGAATGAGAATTTCAAAATCAAAGCAGTTCTGTAAGCCCAGGGTGTTGGGTGAATGGGATATGGTGCAAGTTAGGGAACAGGCAGCAGAGTTTTGGATGAATTCAAGTTTATGCAAGGCAGAAAGCAGGAGGCTAGCCAAGGACACATTACAACAGTCAAGTCTGAAAGTCACAAAGTCATAGTTGAAGGTTTCAGCAGCAGATAAGCCGAGGCAGGGGCGGAGTCAGGTGATGTTACCAAGGGGAAACAGATAATGGCACGGATATGTGAAAGCTCACCTTGGGATCAAACATGACATTTGCGAACAGTAGCTTCAGTCTCATATAGTTACCAGGCAGCTGCTAGGAAGCAGCGTTTGTGGCAGGGACCAGCTACCTTCTTGAACCGCAGAAGCCCCTGAGGTGTAGGTACATCCACAGTGCTGTTAGAGAGGGAGTTCCAGGCCTCAGTCTCAGCCTGTACATTTGCAGTAGTATGGGATAATATAGTCAGAGGGATTGACACCATTCTCTGCAGCAAAGAGTGAGTTCCGACAACAGTGCGGCTGCTTGATCCCACGGTTTGGGACATCTTCTTGGGGGAAGAGAGGAACTTGCAGAGGTCCATGTAGGTACCAACGGCATAGGCAGGACGAGGAAGGACATTCTGCATCGTCAGGATGAGGATCTAAGCACTAAGGTTTAAAGATTTTCAAGGTTACAGAGGGAAGACTTGCCCCATGAACCCCATCCCGGGAAAGGCCACCGACCAGAGCCCCTCCAGCGTAGCCCATCCTCCTGACCCCCACCCGTCTTCTCTGAAGGACCCCCCTTGACACCCTGGAGATAAGTGTAGAGTGGATACTCACCCGCTTGCCCCCCCTCGATGTCCTTGGCACATGGGCCCCACATTTTTAGGACAAATGAGTTGTGATAAGGTTCTTGCCCGTTCTGGGCAAGATCCTGATCACCCGAGCTGAAGTAGGCCAGGAGAATGGAAAACACATTTGCGTCTGGAGAATTGCCCTATATGTTTTTAAACTTAAATAAGAGCAATTATGAGAACATGAAAGCTGAGCTGGTTGAAGTGAATTGGTAAAATAGAGTTGCAGTTGCAAACATTGAAGGGGATGTTTCAGAATGCACACAATAAATACATTCCAACAAGTAAGAAAAAGTCCAAAGAAGGGACCCACAATCCATGGTTAACTGGAAAAGTTAAAGATAATACCAATTTTTTAAAAAAGGCTTAAAATTGTGGAAAGATAGGTGGCTGGTCATAGGATTGGACAGCACATAAGGAAGCAAAGAATGACTCAAAGTTTAATAAGAATGGAAATTTAAATTATGATAGAAAGCTAGCCAGAAATATAAAAAATAAGGGCACGATTCTACGGCCTTGTTACGCTCTCACTCAAGCGAAAAAAGACTGGTGAATAGCGGGAGAGGCTGAAAATGAAAACGTTGACAGGCGACAAACAGTTTGCGATACAACTGGCCAGCTCCCCTAGGCAAAATCAAGATCTCGCCGTAGCGAAGCAAGAAACCAATTATCACCACTTAAGCCGTATTTCCATACAATTAACGGGAGCCACCATTATCCAACAGCCTCCCGTCATTCATTGGCCTCCCCAGCAAGTGACCATGCAGGCGCCGATTAGTACTCCTTTTGAAAAGCGAGAACCTGGCGGAAAGGCTTCAGTGGGGAGCCGAGGAACCTTTGTTCACAGGCAAAGAGCCCGGGGGCGCTGAGCTTGCCACCCTAGTGATCGGCGGGAGGCAGGGTCCTCAGCTGGGGATGGGGGACCATCCCAAGGTGGGCCGCATGGGAGGGTGGGGGGCGCTGGGGAAGCAACACCGGGGCGCAACCGCACATGGCACCACCATGCCAATCTCTGGATTGTGTACCAATTCCTGGGGCAACTCTTGCTATGCCTGTCTGCCCCACCGCCCACCCATAACCCCCATCGACTGCCGAGGCCTCTGGCGTGTGGCTGAAGGCTATTGCTAATAGGAAATTGGCAATCATGGTTAAGTGAGCACTTCACACAACCCAAGTGGATCCCTGTGGGTGGGCGGGCCATGTAGCATGTGGGAGTCACTGCCTAGCATTCCAATCACACCTTGATGACTGGACACTGTGCTTGAACACTCCGTGAGGCAACGCCACATATGCAGCAGCCAACATCCGAACACTCAGGAGATGGGACACAGATCCGGGGACCTGTCCACGGCCGGAGGGTGGGCGGGTGCCACAAGGAGAGGGAGATGCCTGGAGGGATGGGCCATGGGTTCGGAAGTCATCCCGCATTGCAGAAGAAACTGACAGAGGTATTATATTGGTTGTGCACAAAGGTGTTTATTGTGTTTGACAATTCCCCACCCTCGTGATGCTGCTGCCCCATAATCCACCCCTTGGTGCTTTCAGTGACTTTCGATGTGCTTTGCCCTCCTAGCTCTACTACTACGTCTAGGTGCGTCCCCAGGATGCACATGTGAAGTGGAGGCAGCCAAATGCTTACCATGTCCCGTGGCCTTCGATGCTCTTGGCGGGGTCCTCTGGGGCTCGGAGACCGGAAGACTCCTGTTCACAGTCGTGCCGCCCTGACTATTGTGCTGGCTGTGAGACGCGACTTCATCAGAGGGGTAGAACTCAGGGAAGCTGATGGACACTGTCGCCACTCCATGGTACAGCTCCAGGTTGGGGCCCAGCGTCCCCTCGTCCCGCCGGATGCCCACAGGCCCTGGGGTTCACCTTGGGACGGAGGGGCAGCTGGGTTGGAGCCCCAATTGCCCCTGCATCATCTGGCTCTGTCAGTTCCCCAATGTCTGCACCATCGTGTTGACGCCCTCAGCGACGCTTTTCAGTGACTGGGACATGCTCTGCAGCGCCTCGGCAATGCCCACCTTCGACTGGGACAAGCTTCGCAGCACCTCGGCCATTCCCATCTGAGGCAGGGACATGTCCCGTAGAACCGCATCAAGGTCAGCGAGGCGGACATTCTGTCGGGACCTTCAGCCATGACTATCACAGACTCCATGATGCCTTGGACATCTTCACTAATGATGCTGATGTCTGCACTAGGTTCTCCACTGCGGCCGCCACCCAAGCAGTGTTGGCCTCGGTGCCACGCATTGCCGGCGAGGGCTCCAGCACCCGTAGCCTCTGGGACACCTCCAAGCGGCTATGGATCTGCTGCAGTGTCACTGACATCTCCCTCTGAATGTCCTGGCCGCACCTTATTGAATCCATCAGCTCCGGGATGACATCTTCCATGGGCTTAGCATCAGACTGGGACCCAGCTAAGTCCTGGGATCCAGCAGACCTCCGACTGCTGTCTCATCTGGGGCTTCCTGCCTCCACCTTATGTACATCAGCAGCAGTGTGGTGCACACCAGATTGTGTCCCAGAATCTTGCCCACTAACATTTCTCACCGAGGTACGTGTATCTGTGCTGGTGGAGGGTGATGCAACTATTATGCTGGCATCCTTGGAACTCTCCTCAGAGGTGGTCTCCTGGGAGGCTGGACAGGGGGCCGTCCGGAATGGGCCAGCGCTGTCGGCTGGAGGACCTGCGGGTCAATGGACATGTGGTCAGCGGGACGGATGGGTCAGTCAGTAAGGCAATAACAACTAACATTTTACAGCTCCTCCGGGTGGGGCCTGGTGGTCCCTCACCTCTGCGGCATTCGTCAGCCTCCATGTTGGTGACCGCACTGTCCACGGCCATTCCAGACACCTCTTGGCCACACACCTCGAAGGTGGTGAGGATCCTGATATCTGCCACACCACCGCCAGTCTGGACATTCTCAGGGCGATTGTGGGAGAGTTCTTCCTGAGGAGATACAGAGAGGGCATCGTTAGCCACACGCGTGGTTCACAGTGGTGGGGATGGGGGGGGGGGGGGGGGGTCGCTGGAGGGAGGAGTGGGTAGAGGAAGGGTTGGGAGGTTGAAGGCGAGGGGAGGTGGACACTCTGTGGTGGGGGGGGGGGGTGAAGAGGTCTCGGGAGGTGGGGGGATTGTTGGTGTCTACTCACTCGTGCTGCCTAGTGTAGGTCATTGACGTTCTTCTTGCACTGGAGGCCAATTCTCCTGGTCACACTCCCCGAGCTCACTGCAGCTGCCACCTCATCCCAGGCAGCACTGATTGCCCTGTGGCTCACCCTCCGGGACCCTCGGGGGAACAGGACATTCCTCCTGGCCTCTACAGCATCTAGCAGCCTCCCCAGGTCAGCGTCCCTGAATCATGGGGCTAGTGACTTCGGTGCCATTGTTGCGAGCTGGCTGGGGTTGGCTTAGCAAGTGCAGGTTAGATGCTGCTTGACCTTGTTAGTGGGGAGCTGGCGAGCACAGTGCTGGCGAATCAGCTGGCGAGCCTCCATGTGAGGCAAGAAGCCCGTGAGGCCTCGTTAAGTGGACCAATTAATGTTGAATGGAGTTGCCGGCCTTGCTGGGCTGAGCCCCAGGAAGCTTGCGGCAATTTCCGCTCGCTACAACACTTAGACATCTTTCCGGAGAATCGCACTCTAAGAGTTTTTAATAAATATTTTAAAAAGAAAAGTTAACAAAGTAAGCATTGGTCCTGTAGAAAGTGAGCTTGGAGAATTGATAATGGAAAACAAAGAGATGGCAGGTGAATTGAATGGGTATTTTGCATTAGCATTTACGATAGAGGATACAAATAATATCCCAGAAGCAGCTATAAAGCAGGAAATGGGAGGAATTCGGTAAAATTAGACCTAAGAGTAATTATTTTCCTTCCCACACCTAGTGCTGCACAAGGCAGACTTTCATCAGTCTCATAGTGAGGTTTTCCGAAGAACTGGTCACTAGCCTGTCGCCAGAGGTTTATAGCTTGAGGGACTCCCCACATCAAGCATGGTCGACCAGGGGTCGCTCCCGTTCTTATCGCCAGTCTTTGGCATTTTTGGAAGGATTTTGCAGGTTGATACTCAATTTGCTTGGCCATGTTATGAATGCAGTTTCTTTGGGCATCAAGTCCTTGAACCCAGAGCTTCTGGCTCAGAGATAGGGACGCTACCCACTGCGCGACAAGATCTCCTCCACCAGAGAAGTGGTACTGAGTAACTTGTTGAAACTGCAGGCTGACGAGAGTCTGGATCTGATGTACTTGATCCTAAGATCTTAAAAGAAATGTCCAGTGAAATAGTTGATGCATTCGTTTTAATTCCCCACAACTCCCTAGATTCGGGTAAGGTCTCAGGAGATTTGACGATAGCAAATGTAACTATTATTCAAAAAGTGAAGACGACAGAAATCAGGAAACTACAGGCCAGTTAGCTTAACATCTGTTGTAGAGAAAATGGTAGAAGTTATTATTAAAGAAGTTATAGCAGGGCACTTGGATAAGCTCAAGGTAATGAGACAAAGTCAATATGGTTTTGTGAAAGGGAAATCAACTTCAACCAACTTATTGGAATTCTTTGAGGAAGTAACCTGTGCTGTGGATAAAGGGGAACTGGTGGATGTACTGCACTTAGATTTCCAGAAGCCATTTGATAAAGTGCCATATAAATGGTTATTGCAGAAAAGTAAAGCTCATGTTATGGGGGTAACATATTTGCATGGACAGAAGATTGACTGGCTAACAGAAAACAGAGGGTAGGCATAAAAGGCTGAGAGTCACTTCTCTTCCTATTTTCCAAACCCCTACTACCCCTCCTCCATGATACGCCCCTTCCTATGACTGCCTTCCCTCCATCACTCATCCGAACCTGAGCCCTCCTCAATCGAAAGCTTCAGGTGAGTGTAGTACTCAAGGCAGCCAGATTGGCTGGGAACCTTGATCCTGGGGTAAGACCCAATGCTGGCCTGTTAAGTGCCTGAGTGGCACAAGATGTGGCCAGCCTTCTCCAGCTGGCGGCTAAGACCCCAGTCACCTCCACAAGTTTCTGCCATATTCTATAGAAAGTTCCTCTGGGCTGTGGAGAGTGATGCTTGTACATGGAAGAATTTTAATTGGTTTCTAGAAAATATGGTCCCCATAATAATATGGAAAATGTTTGCAAATTCTCTAAATTCTCATTGTGCTGAAGTAAACACAAAAGAAGGGAATATGTTAGGGAGATGAGGATAAAAGAGTTGTCCCTTAAAGCTATTTGACCTTTCCCTGTGCCTCAGATCATAAAAGGAGCTGGTTATTTCTCACCGTTGATTTGGTAGAAAAGGATGACACAAGTATAGAGTTTGGGGTGGAACATCTCACATCCAGGATCTGTGCAGTGCTCCTGCACAGTGGGGGCGGCACAGTGGTTAGCACTGCAGACTCACAGCACCAGGGACCCAGGATCAATTCCGGTCTTGGGGGTGACTGTCTGTGAGGAGTTTGTACATTCTCCCCGTGTCTGCATAGGTTTCCTCCGGATGTTCCGGTTTCCTCCCACAGTCCAAAGATATGCAGGTTAAGTGGATTGGCCAAGATAAATTGCCTCTTAGTGTCCAAAAAATAACGGTTAGTTGGGGTTATGGGGATAGGGCGGGGCCTGGGGTGGGGTTCTCCTTCAGAGCGTTGGTGTAGACTCAATTGGCTGAATGGCCTCCTTCTGCACTGTAGGAATTCAATGTTAATTCTACAGGCTCTGCAACCCTCAGCATTTTAAACTTTCTTGTTCTCCCCTTCTGTAGGCTTGATTCAAGTATTTAATGAACCAGCTTTAAATCTGTGCGGACATGTGGCCTTTTACCCAAGTTATACAGAAAATATAGTGGTGTTTGTTGTTGCAGTTTGTGAAAGTGTAAAGTACAGATGCTTCAACTTAGAACATATAATGTGCCATTTGTAAGAGTAATTCTCCAGATAGAGATTAGTATGTTATCAAGACTCTGAAGATGTTTTTTCTCTTTTTCCTCTTGGTTTCGTTGAGCTGGGAGATGTAATTTATGGTTTTAAATTTGAATCGGCTAAAGGGCTGGGGCGCGATTCTCCACTCCCACGCCGGTTGGGAGAATCGCCTGGGCCGCCAAAGGTTCTGGGGACACCGGTCCGACGCCTTCCCGCGATTCTCCCAAGTGGCGGGAACGGCCCGGTCGGGTTCCGCGGGCTGCAGGCCGGAGAATCGCCGGAGACACCAAAAATGGCGATTCTCCGGCACCCCCGCTATTCTGAGGCCCGGATGGGCCGAGCGGCCAGGCCAAAATGGCGGGTTCCCCCTGGCGCCATCCACACCTGGTCGCTGCAGTTGTGAGCGGTGCGTGAACGCTGGGGGGGGCGAGGGGGGATCCTGCACCGGGCTTTACCTGAAATGTGGGGTGGCCCGCGATCGGTGCCCACCGATCGTCGGGCCGTCCTCTCTGAAGGAGGACCTCCTTCCTTCCGCTGCCCCGCAAGATCCGTCCCCCATCTTCTTGCGGGGCGGACTTAGAGAGGACGGCAACCACGCATGCGCGGATGACGCCCGTTATGCGGCGCCGGCCGCGTCATCTATGCGGCGCCGCTTTTACGCGGGCGACAAGGCCTGGCGCGTGTAGATGACGCGGCCCCGATACTGGCCCATTGTCAGGGCCTGAATCGGTCGGGACCGGGGCCGTTCCGCGCCGTCGTGAACCTCGACGGCGTTCACGACGGCGCGGCCACTTCGGCGTGGGAGTGGAGAATCGCGCCCCTGATTTTGATGTTTGCTTTTACCCTCTCACTCTGCCTTTACTCTAAGAATAATTGTGCAATAATTTCACTTGAATAAAACCTTTGCAACTGGCTCACTGATGTTGCTGTGTGTTCATCAATATGATTGAAGATATAATGCAGATTTAAACAGATCTGATTAGAACTTGGTATTGTTAAGTCGTAATACGGTACACCTTCAAAATGTATGGCTGCTGATGCACGATCAATGACCACTAAAGCGAGATTGTAGTCCAACTGAAGGCTTTAACAAGCTCGATGTTTCCCCCAGCAGTTCAGGTACAGAATGAAGGCTGCTGGGGTTCTTATACCCCGCCTAGCAGAGCGGAGCTATCATACATTCAAACCAATAGAAAGCATACAGTTTCCCCCAATGGCGCTTTAGCCTGTCAGGTACCGTAATACTTATAATACCACATTCACCCCCTGTTAAAAAAGAGTCCAGCGGGGGGGGGTGGCCAGAAACTACAAAACATGGCAATGTGGTATAATTAGTTATGGAGGAACCTTAATACCTCCGTACAGTGTTTAGTAACAATTTACAAGTCTGGTAGCTATGTACATTTGATGGTTTATATTTACAGTTTACAATTAAAATGAAGCAATCAGTCGATCGGGGGCCCTGGTCGTCCTCTGTCATCGTCGGAGCTTCGGTGGAGGCTCGGGCGTCTGTGACTCCGGGAGCGTGGCTTCAATCTCCATGGCAGCTTCGGCACACCTAGAGGGGAAAATGGTTCACCTAGGAAGGGAGCACCTGCAAGGGGCGTCGGTGGGTGGGGGGGCCTAGATGGGACCGGCGGAAGGACCGTTCCTCCTTTAAGGTGCTGCGGTGGAGGGGAGGGTGGGACTGGTGGCTGGGATGTGCATGGGGTTCCGGCGGGCGCCGGGTCTCGTAGGGAGACCGTATCTTGTCGGCCGTCGGGGTACTGGGGGTTAGCATGGAGTAGATGGATCCTCTCGACCAACGGGTCCGACTTGTGCGCCCGCACGTGTTTTCGGAGCAGGATGGGTCCGGGTGCTACCAGCCAGGTCGGGAGCGAGGTCCCAGAGGAGGACTTCCTAGGGAAGACAAGGAGATTGGTGGTCGTACAAAGCAGTGACCGGATGGAGTGGAGGGCATCCGGAAGGACTTCTTGCCAGCGGGAGACTGGGAGGTTTCTGGACCGTAGGGCCAGTAGGACGGTCTTCCAGACCGTTCTGTTCTCCCTCTCTACCTGTCCGTTACCCCGGGGGTTGTAACTGGTCGTCCTGCTCGAGGCGATGCCCTTGCTGAGCAGGAATTGATGCAATTCGTCGCTCATAAAGGAGGACCCCCTATCACTGTGTATGTAAGCGGGGAACCTGAACAGTGCAAAGATGCTATGGAGGGCCTTGATGATGGTGTTGCAGTCATGTCGGGGCAGGGGATGGCGAATGGGAACTGGGAGTACTCGTCAATCATGTTCAGGAAGTACGTGTTGCGGTTGGTGGAGGGGAGGGGGTCTTTGAAGTCCATGCTGAGGCGTTCAAAGGGACGGCAAGCCTTTATCAGGTGCGCTTTCTCTGGTCGGTAGAAGTGCGGTTTGCACTCAGCGCAGATTTGGCAGTCCCTGGTGGCTGTCCTGACCTCCTCGATGGAGTAGGGCAGGTTGCGGGTCTTGACAAAATGGAAAAAGCGAGTGACCCCGGGTGGCAGAGGTCCTCGTGGAGGGCTCGGAGGCGGTCCACTTGTGCGTTGGCACATGTGCCGCGGGACAGGGCATCATGAGGCTCGTTTAGCTTCCCGGGACGATACAAGATCTCGTAGTTGTAGGTGGCGAGTTCGATCCTCCACCACAAGATCTTGTCGTTTTTTATCTTGCCCCGCTGTGCATTATCAAACATGAAAGCAACCGACCGTTGGTCCGTGATGAGAGTGAATCTCCTGCCGGCCTGGTAACGCCTCCAATGTCGCACAGCTTCTACTATGGCCTGGGCCTCCTTTTCGACTGAGGAGTGGCGGATTTCGGAAGCATGGAGGGTACGAGAGAAGGAGGCCACGGGTCTGCCCGCTTGGTTGAGGGTGGCCGCCAGAGCTATGTCGGATGCATCGCTCTCGGCCTGGAAGGGGAGGGACTCATCTATGGCGTGCATCGTGGCTTTTGCAACGTCTGCTTTGATGCGGCTGAAGGCCTGGCGGGCCTCTGTCGACAGGGGAAAAGCTGTGGATTGGATCAGGGGACGGGCCTTGTCCGCGTAGTTGGGGACCCACTGGGCGTAGTAGCTAAAAAACCCGAGGCAACGTTTCAGGGCCTTGGAGCAGTGAGGGAAGGGGAACTCCATAAGGGGGAGCATGCGTCCAGGGTCGGGGCCTATAACTCCATTTCGCACTACGTAGCCGAGAATGGCTAGACGGTCGGTGCTAAACACGCATTTATGCTTGTTGTATGCAAGGTTAAGGATTTTAGCAGTCTGGAGAAATTTTCGGAGGTTGGTGTCGTGGTCCTGCTGGTCATGGCTGCAGAGGGTGACATGACCGAGATACGGGAATGTTGCCCGTAAACCGTACCGGTCAACCATTCGGTCCATGACACGCTGGAAGATGGTGACACCGAAGGGAACCCTTAAGTGATAGAGCCGCCCATCTGCCTCGAAGGCAGTGTATTTGCGGTCACTAGTACGGATGGGGAGCTGGTGGTAGGCGGACTTGAGATCCACCGTGGAGAAGACCTTATAATGCGCGATCCTGTTTACCAGGTTGGCTATACGGGGGAGAGGGTACGCGTCCAGCTGCGTTAACCTGTTGATGGTCTGACTGTAGTCGATGACCATCCTATGCTTCTCCCCGGTCTTTACCACCACTACTTGAGCTCTCCAGGGGCTGTTACTGGCTTCAATGACCCCTTCCCTCAGTAGCCTTTGGACCTCTGACCTAATAAATATCCGGTCCTCGGCGCTGTACCGTCTGCTCCTGGTTGCGACGGGTTTGCAATCCGGGGTGAGGTTCGCAAACAGGGAAGGTGGGTCGACCTTAAGGGTCGCGAGGCCGCAGACAGTAAGGGGGGGTATAGGGCCGCCAAATTTGAAGGTCAGACTTTGAAGGTTACACTGGAAGTCTAAACCCAGGAGTGTAGCTGCGCAGAGGTGGGGAAGGACGTAGAGACGGAAATTTTTGAACTCCCTTCCCTGGACTGTGAGGTTTGCTGCACAAAACCCCTTTATCTCCACTGAGTGGGAACCGGAAGCCAGGGAGATTTTTTGATTAATGGGATGGATGAGGAGAGAACAGCGCCTTACCGTGTCAGGGTGTATGAAGCTCTCCGTGCTCCCAGAGTCGATTAGACAGGACGTCTCGAGCTCGTTGATGAATACGGTCGTCGTAGCAGTTGAGAGTGTTCGAGGCCGAAACTTATCCAGAGTCACCGAGGCTAATCGCAGCAGTTGAGAGTTCTCTTTGGGCAGTGCGTGGTCAGCCGAGCTGGGGTCCTGGGGGTTCATCCAAGATGGCGGCTCCCATTGGTCGCACATGGCTGGGGTCCACAAAATGGCGGCGTCCATCCCTCCAAAGTGGCATCCGCGGAACAAGATGGTGGCGCCCGGGGTCCGCACGTGGCCCTGGAATATGAAGATGGTGGCGACCGCTGGCCGCACGGGGCCAGTGGAGAAGTTTGTGGTTGCGGTCCGCATTTGCTGCCTGAGACCACGGCAACCGCACGGGCCTGACATACCCCCACAAAATGGCCCTTTTCGCCGCATCCCTTGCAGGTGGATGCGTGGGCCGGGCAGCGCTGACGGGGGTGCTTGGCCTGCCCGCAAAAGTAGCAGCGGGGTCCCTTGGGGTTGCCAGGCTGCCTTGCAGCACAGGCCTGTGGGGGAATGGGGCACGTCTCGGGGTCGGCCGCGGAGGGGTTCCACGCTGCCCAGGGGGCTGCCGCACGGTCGGGAATGTAAGCGCGGGCGTTCCTGGAGGCCACGTCCAGGGAGCCTGCAAGGGCCCATGCTTCCCTGAGACCCAGAGTATCCTTTTCTAACAGACGCTGGCGGATTTGTGAAGGTAGCATACCTGCCACGAAAGCGTCCCGGACTAAGAGTTCCGTGTATTCGCTCGCCGAAACTTGCGGGCAGCTGCAGCTTCTTCCCAACACCAGGAGTGCACGGTAGAATTCCTCCAGCGATTCCCCAGGGGTTTGTCGCCTTGTTGCAAGCAGGTGCCGGGCGTAGACCTGGTTTACCGGGCGAATATAGTGTCCTTTTAGCAGCTCTATTGCTGCATCAAAGTCTTCCACTTCCTCGATGAGGGTGTAAATCTCCGGGCTCACCCATGAGTAGAGGACGTGCAGTTTCTGCTCTCCCGTGGGTGCGTTTTCAGCCGTCCCGAGATACCCTTTAAAGCACGCCAGCCAATGCTTAAAGATTGCCGCTGAGTTCGCCGCGTGGGAGCTGAGTTGCAGACACTCCGGCTTGATTCGGAGCTCCATCCTTTCTTCTTAAAAAACTAGCTTATTAAATTGATGCACGATCAATGACCACTAAAGCGAGGTTGTAGTCCAACTGAAGGCTTTAATAAGCTAGATGTTTCCCCCAGCAGCTCAGGTACAGAATGAAGGCTGCTGGGGTGGCACGGGTTCTTATACCCCGCCTAGCACGGGTTCTTATACCCCGGGTCAACCTTAAGGGTCGCGAGCTATCGTACATTCTAACCAATAGAAAGCATACAGTTTCCACCAATGGTGCTTTAGCCTATCAGGTACCGTAATACCTATAATACCACAGCTGCATACCTATGCAATCGTGAAATTTTCCAAAACATTGGGAGGCTATTCAACTAATTTCGCCGGTGCCCATTTTGCAAATAAATTTTCCACTTAATCTCCCATTCTTCAAAATCTTTTGAAAGTTACTCATTCCCTTTTGAAATCTTTAATAGATTCTAGTTGCACTATCTGCTTCTGTTGGATCCATTTCCTAACAGGCCTCTTACAAAGAACAAAGAAATGTACAGCATGCTGCACCACTAAACTAAAATCTTTTACACTTCCGGGGTCCCTATCTCTCTATTCCCATCCTATTCATGGATTTGTCAAGATACCCCTTAAACGTCACTATCATCCCTGTGTCCACCACCTTCTCCGGCAGCGAGTTCCAGGCATCCACTACCCTCTGTGTATAAAAAAAACTTACCTCGTACATCTCCTCTAAACCTTGCCCCTCGCACCTTAAACCTATGCCCCCTAGCAATTGACCCCTCTACCCCGGGGAAAAGTTTCTTGACTATCCACTCTGTCTATGCCCCTCATAATTTTGTAGACCTCTATCAGGTCGCTCCTCAACCTCCTTCGTTCCAGTGAGAACAAACCAAATTTTTTCAACCTATCCTCATAGATAATGCCCTCCATACCAGACAACATCCTGGTAAATACCCCTCTAAATTATAATTAAGTAATAATTAAACATAATTACTTAATTATAATTCAGAGGGGTATCTAAGCCAGAGATCGGAGAGTACTATATTTAGCTTTAGCATTTCTATTAGAAATATAGTGCTAGGAAACAGATAGTTAACAGTAACTTTGAAAATTTTTAAAAAATATATTAAAAAAAATTTTTTTTTTTAATTTTAATTTTAATTAATTGAAGCAATGTCAGTTAGAGGGGTGCAGTGCTCTGACTGTGAGATGTGGCAGGTCCGGGAGGCTTCCAGCATCCCGGATGGCTTCACCTGCAGAAAATGCACCCAACTGGAGCTCCTCACAGACCGCATGGTTCGGTTGGAGCTTCAATTGGATGCACTTAGGAGCATGCAGGTGGCGGAAAGCGTCATAGATCGCAGTTATATAAATGTGGAAGGGGCACGAGGTCCTGCAGCAGGAGTTCAGGGAGCTAGGCAGAAAGTTAAAAGACGGGACCTCGAGGGTTGTAATCTCGGGATTACTCCCTGTGCCACGTGCCAGTGAGTCTAGAAATAGGAAGATAGAGCAGCTAAACACATGGCTAAACAGCTGGTGTAGGAGGGAGGGTTTCCGTTATCTGGACCACTGGGAGCTCTTCCGGGGCAGGTGTGACCTATATAAGAAGGACGGGTTGCATCTAAACCGGAGAGGCATAAATATCCTGGCCGCGAGGTTTGCTAGTGTCACACGGGAGGGTTTAAACTAGTATGGCAGGGGGGTGGGCACGGGAGCAATAGGTCAGAAGGTGAGAGCATTGAGGGAGAACTAGGGAATAGGGACAGTGGGGCTCTGAGGAAGAGCAGACAGGGAGAAGTTGCTGAACACAGAGGGTCTGGTGGCCTGAAGTGCATATGTTTTAATGCAAGGAGTATTACGGGTAAGGCAGATGAACTTAGAGCTTGGTTTAGTACTTGGGACTATGATGTTGTTGCCATTACAGAGACCTAGTTGAGAGAAGGGCAGGATTGGCAGCTAAACGTTCCAGGATTTAGATGTTTCAGGCGGGATAGAGGGGGATGTAAAAGGGGAGGCGGAGTTGCGCTACTGGTTCGGGAGAATATCACAGCTGTACTGCGGGAGGACACCTCAGAGGGCAGTGAGGCTATATGGGTAGGGATCAGGAATAAGAAGGGTGCAGTCACAATGTTGGGGGTTTACTACAGGCCTCCCAACAGCCAGCGGGAGATAGAGGAGCAGATAGGTAGACAGATTTTGGAAAAGAGTAAAAACAACAGGGTTGTGGTGATGGGAGACTTCAACTTCCCCAATATTGACTGGGACTCACTTAGTGCCAGGGGCTTAGACGGGACGGAGTTTGTAAGGAGCATCCAGGAGGGCTTCTTAAAACAATATGTAGACAGTCCAACTAGGGAAGGGGCGGTACTGGACCTGGTATTGGGGAATAAGCCCGGCCAGGTGGTAGATGTTTCAGTAGGGGAGCGTTTCGGGAACAGTGACCACAATTCAGTAAGTTTTAAAGTACTGGTGGACAAGGATAAGAGTGGTCCTAGGATGAATGTACTAAATTGGGGGAAGGCTAATTATAACAATATTAGGCGGGAACTGAAGAACATAGATTGGGGGCGGATGTTTGAGGGCAAATCAACATCTGACATGTGGGAGGCTTTCAAGTGTCAGTTGAAAGGAATTCAGGACCGGCATGTTCCTGTGAGGAAGAAGGAAAAATACGGCAATTTTCGGGAACCTTGGATAACGAGAGATATTGTAGGCCTCGTCAAAAAGAAAAAGGAGGCATTTGTCAGGGCTAAAAGGCTGGGAACAGACGAAGCCTGCGTGGAATATAAGGAAAGTAGGAAGGAACTTAAGCAAGGAGTCAAGAGGGCTAGAAGGGGTCACGAAAAGTCATTGGCAAATAGGGTTAAGGAAAATCCCAAGGCTTTTTACACGTACATAAAAAGCAAGAGGGTAGCCAGGGAAAGGGTTGGCCCACTGAAGGATAGGCAAGGGAATCTATGTGTGGAGCCAGAGGAAATGGGCGAGGTACTAAATGAATACTTTGCATCAGTATGCACCAAAGAGAAGAAATTGGTAGATGTTGAGTTTGGAGAAGGGTGTGTACGTAGCCTGGGTCACATTGAGATCCAAAAAGACGAGGTGTTGGGTGTCTTTAAAAATATTAAGGTAGATAAGTCCCCAGGGCCTGATGGAATCTACCCCAGAATACTGAAGGAGGCTGGAGAGGAAATTGCTGAGGCCTTGACAGAAATCTTTGGATCCTCACTGTCTTCAGGGGATGTCCCGGAGGACTGGAGAATAGCCAATGTTGTTCCTCTGTTTAAGAAGGGTAGCAAGGATAATCCCGGGAACTACAGGCCGGTGAGCCTTACTTCAGTGGTAGGGAAATTACTGGAGAGAATTCTTCGAGACAGGATCTACTCCCATTTGGAAGCAAGTGGACGTATTAGTGAGAGGCAGCACGGTTTTGTGAAGGGTAGGTCGTGTCTCACTAACTTGATAGAGTTTTTCGAGGAGGTCACTAAGATGATTGATGCAGGTAGGGAAGTGGATGTTGTCTATATGGACTTCAGTAAGGCCTTTGACAAGGTCCCTCATGGTAGACTAGTACAAAAGGTGAAGTCACACGGGATCAGGGGTGAGCTGGCAAGGTGGATACAGAACTGGCTAGGTCATAGAAGGCAGAGAGTAGCAATGGAAGGAGCTTTTTTAATTGGAGGGCTGTGACCAGTGGTGTTCCACAGGGATCAGTGCTGGGACCTTTGCTCTTTGTAGTATATATAAATGATTTGGAGGAAAATGTAACTGGTCTGATTAGTAAGTTTGCAGAAGACACAAAGGTTGGTGGAATTGCGGATAGCGATGAGGACTGTCAGCGGATACAGCAGGATTTAGATTGTTTGGAGACTTGGGTGGAGAGATGGCAGATGGAGTTTAATCCGGACAAATGTGAGGTAATGCATTTTGGAAGGTCTAATGCAGGTAGGGAATATACAGTGAATGGTAGAACCCTCAAGAGTATTGAAAGTCAAAGAGATCTAGGAGTACAGGTCCACAGGTCATTGTAAGGGGCAACACAGGTGGAGAAGGTAGTCAAGAAGGCATACGGCATGCTTGCCTTCATTGGCCGGGGCATTGAGTATAAGAATTGGCAAGTCATGTTGCAGCTGTATAGAACCTTAGTTAGGCCACACATTTGGAGTATAGTGTTCAATTCTGGTCGCCACACTACCAGAAGGATGTGGAGGCTTTTCTAAATCTCTTTTGCACCCTCTCCAAAAGATCTAAATCCTGCTGTATCGTCTGACAGTCCTCATCGCTATCCGCAATTCCACCAACCTTTGTGTCGTCCGCAAACTTACTAATCAGACCAGTTACATTTTCCTCCAAATCATTTATATATACTACGAACAGCAAAGGTCCCAGCACTGATCCCTGCGGAGCACCACTACTCACAGCCCCCCAATCAGAAAAGCATCCTTCCATTGCTACTCTCTGCCTTCTATGACCTAGCCAGTTCTGTATCCATCTTGCCAGTTCACCTCTGATCCCGTGTGACTTCACCTTTTGTACCAGTCTGCCATGAGAGACTTGTCAAAGGCCTTATTGAAGTCCATATAGACAACATCCACTGCCCTACCTGCATCAATCATCTTTGTGACCTCCTCAAAAAACTCTTAATAAGTTAGTGAGAGACGACCTCCCCTTCACAAAACCGTGCTGCCTCTCGCTAATACGACCATTTGCTTCCAAATGGGAGTAGATCCTGTCTCGAAGAATTCGCTCCAGTAATTTCCCTACCACTGACGTAAGGCTCACCGGCCTGTAGTTCGCTGGATTATCCTTGCTACCCTTCTTAAACAGAGGAACAATATTGGCTATTCTCCACTCCTCCGGGACATCACCTGAAGACAGTGAGGATCCAAAGATTTCTGTCAAGGCCTCACAATTTCCTCTCTAGCCTCCTTCAGTATTCTGGGGTAGATCCCATCAGGCCCTGGGGACTTATCTACCTTAATATTTTTCAAGATGCCCAACTCCTCATCTTTTTGGATCTCAACGTGACCCAGGCTATCTACACACCCTTCTCCAGACTCAACATCCACCAATTCCTTCTCTTTGGTGAATACTGATAAAAAATATTCATTTAGTACCTCGCCCATTTCCTCTTGCTCCACACATAGATTACCTCCCCTGTCCTTCAGTGGGCCAACCCTTTCCCTGGCTACCCTCTTGCTTTTTATGTCCGTGTAAAAAGCCTTGGGATTTTCCTTAACCCTATTTGCCAATGACTTTGCGTGATTCCTTTTAGCCCTCCTGACTCCTTGCTTAAGTTCCTTCCAACTTTCCTTATATTCCACATAGACTTTGTCTGTTCCCAGCCTTCTAGCCCTGACAAATGCCTCCTTTTTCTTTTTGACGAGGCCTACAATATCTCTCGTTATCCAAGGTTCCCGAAATTTGCCGTATTTATCCTTCTTCCTCACAGGAACATGCCAGTCCTGAATTCCTTTCAACTGACATTTGAAAGCCTCCCACATGTCAAATGTTGATTTACCCTCAAACATCCGCCCCCAATCTATGTTCTTCAGTTATGCCTAATATTGTTATAATTCGCCTTCCCCCAATTAACACATTCACCCTAGGACCACTCTTATCCTGGTCCACCAGCACATTAAAACATTCTGAATTGCGGTCAATGATCCCGAAATGATCCCTACTGAAACTTCTACCACCTGGCCGGGCTCATTCCCAAATACCAGGCCCGGTACAGCCCCTTCCCTAGTTGGACTATCTACATATTGTTTTAAGAAGCCCTCCTGGATGCTCCTTACAAACTCAGCCCCGTACAAGCCCCTAGCACTATGTGAGTCCCCGTCAATATTGGGGAAGTTAAAGTCTCCCATCACAACAACCCTGTTGCTCCTTTCCAAAATCTGTCAACCTATCAGCTCCTCTATCTCCCGCTGGCTGTTGGGTGGCCTATAGTAAACCCCCAACATTGTGACTGCACCCTTCTTATTCCTGACTTCTACCCATATAGCCTCGCTGCCCTCGGAGGTGTCCTCCTGCAGTACAGCTGTGATATTCTCCCTAACCAGTAGCGCAACTCCTCCACCCCTTTTACATCCCCCTCTATCCCGCCTGAAACATCTAAATCCTGGAATGTTTAGCTGCCAATCCTGCCCTCCCCTCAACCAGGTCTCTGTAATGGCAATGACATCCTAGTTCCAAGTACTAATACAAGCTCTAGGTTCATCTGCCTTACCTATTATATTTCTTGCATTAAAACATATGCACTTCAGGCCACCAGTCCCGCTGTTTTCAGCAATATCTCCCTGTCTGCTCTTCCTCAGAGCCATAGTGGCCCTATTTCCTAGTTCTCCCTCAATTTTTTCACCTTCTGACTATTGCTCCGGTACCCACCCCCCTGCCATACAAATTTAAACCCTCCCGTGTGACACTAGCAAACCTCGCGGCCAGGATATTTATGCCTCTCTGGTTTAGATGCAACCCGTCCTTCTTATACAGGTCACACCTGCCCCGGAAGAGCTCTCAGTGGTCCAGATAACGGAAACCCTCCCTCCTACACTAGTTGTTTAGCTGCTCTATCTTCCTATTTCTAGACTCACTGGCATGTGGCACAGGGAGTAATCTCGAGATTACAACCCTTGAGGTCCTGTCTTTTAACCTGTACACTAAGGTCTAGGTAACTAATATATATATGAAAAGCAAGAGTGACCTTTTAAAAAAAATTAATTTACAGAATGTGGTCATCACTTGTTAAGCCAGCTTTATTGCCCATCCCTCGTTGCCCATCAGATGGTGGTGGTGAGTTGCCTTCTTGAACCGCTGCAGTCCTTAGGTGTAGGTACACCCACTGTGCTGTTAGGGTGTTCCAGGACATTGAAGGAACGGCGATATATTTCTAAGTCAGGGTGGTGAGTGACTTGGAGGGGAACTTCCAGGTGGTGGGGTTCCCAGGTATCTGCTACTCATCCTTCTAGATGGTAGTGGTCTCTGGTTTAGAAGGTGCTGTCTAAGGAACCTTGGTGAGTTACTGCAGTGCATCTTGTAGATGGTACACATGGCTGCCACTGTTCGTCGGTGGTGCAGGATTTGAATGTTTGTGGAAGGGGGAACAATAAGTGAGCTGCTTTGTCCTGGATGGCATCAAGCTTCTTAAGTATTGTTGAAGCTGCACTCATTCAGGCAAGTATTCCATTACACTCCTGACTTGTACCTTGCAGATGGTGGACAGGCTTTCGGGAGAGTCAGATGCTGAGCTATTCACCTGACCCTTGACCTCCTGTCACAGACCCCTGGGGAACCCCACTGCAAACCTTCTTCCAGCCCAAAATACATCAATTCATCACAAATGTTTCCTGTCAGCCATGTGTGCGTCAATGTATCAAATGCCTTTTGGAAGTCCACATCAACAACATTGCCCTCATCAACTATGTTACCTCTTCAAAAAAACTCCAGTAAATTAGTTAAACGTGTTGTTTTGTTAAGAAATCCAACTGCTTTTCCTTTATCAACCCACATTTGTCGATGTGGCTATTAAATTTGTCCCAGATTGTTGTTTCTAGAAATTTCAAACCACCTAAGTTTCAACTGATTGGCCTATAGTTGTTTGGTTCATCTTTACACCCTTTTTTAACAAGATATACATTTACAATTCTCCAGTCCTCTAGCATCACCCCTGACTCTAACGAAAACTGAAGATTATGGCGGCACCTCTGCAATCTCCACTCTCACTTCCCTTAGTATTCTTGGATGCATCTCATCTGGTTCTACTGCCTTATCAACATACTTTTAACAAAGTCTTAATAATATGACAAATGAGTTCAAATTCGAGATGATCAGACTAATGTTGCTCATGACACATTGCTCCATCATTTAAAAGTCAGGTGCTAGTCCAACTTCTGACAGTCTGAGCTGGGTGACTTGCTGGGATGCAGTATGTTGTCATTAATGGGCTTCAAAATTATGCTAAGCAGATGACACATAACTTGGCAACACAGCAAATGGTGAGCAAAATAATATGATATTAGGAGGGCACAGTGATCAACACTGCTGCCTCACAGCACTGGGGCCTGGGTTCAATTCCAGCCTTGGGTAACTTGTGTGGAGTTTGCATGTTCTCCCTGTGTCTGCGTGTTTTTCCACCGGGTGCTCCGGCTTCTTCCCACAGTCCAAAGATGTGCAGGTTAGGTGGAGTGGCCATGCTAAATTGCCCCTTAGTGTCCAAAGGTTGAGTGGGGTTACAGAGATGAGGCAAAGGAGTTGGCCGACGTAGCGTGCTCTTTTTCAGAGGGTCGGTGCAGGCTCGATGGGCCGAATGGCCTTCTTCTGCACTGTTGGGATTTTATGATTCTCTCGACAGTTATGTGAAATGGGCACACGCATAGCAGATGCAAGTTATGTGAATAAAAATGAAATGCTGCACTTTGGGAGAAACCACGTTGACAGGCAAAATAATCCAAATAGTATTATATCGAGGGGTTACAAAAGAAGAGGGACCTGGAGCGAACATCAAAACATCTTTGAAGGAGGCAGGGCAAGTTGTTGAACTGGTTAAGAAAGCATATGGGATACTTGGCTTTGTAAATAAGGGCATTTAATACAAAAACAAGGAAATCATGCTACACTTTTATGAATCTCTGCGTACTTTTCAACTGGAGTGTGTACAATTCTGGACACCACACTTTAGAAAGGTCAAAGAACAGGGGAAGGTTAGCAGGATTATAGAAAAGATGAGGAGTATCAGTTATGTGGAGCTGGAAATATTCTCCTTAAGAACAGAAAAAGTTAAGTGGAGACCTAATATGGATGCAGAAAATGAGGGATTTAATAGAGCAAGTCAACAGAAACAGTTTCCTCTGGCAAGTGAGTCAATAACCAAATGTCATTGATTTCAATAATTTGCAAAAGAACTAGAGGGGAAATGTTTTTGCATAAAGAACATAAGAACATAATAACTAGGAGCTGGAGTAGGCCATCTGGCCCCTCGAGCCTGCTCCACCATTCAATGAGATCATGGCTGGTCTTTTGTGGACTCAACTCCATTTTCCGGCCCGAACACTATAACCCTTAATCCCTTTATTCTTCAAAAAACTATCTATCTTTATCTTAAAAACATTTAATGAAGGAGCCTCTACTGCTTCACTGGGCAAGGAATTCCATAGATTCACAACCCTTTGGGTGAAGAAGTTCCTCCTAAACTCAGTCCTAAATCTACTTCCCCTTATTTTGAGGCTATGCCCCCTAGTTCTGCTTTCACCCGCCAGTGGAAAGAACCTGCCCGCATCTATCCTATCTATTCCCTTCATAATCTTATGTGTTTCTATAAGATCCCCCCTCATCCTTCTAAATTCCAATGAGTACAGTCCCAGTCTACTCAACCTCTCCTCGTAATCCAACCCCTTCAGCTCTGGGATTAACCTAGTGAATCTCCTCTGCATACCCTCCAGTGCCAGTACGTCCTTTCTCAAGTAAGGAGACCAAAACTGAACACAATACTTCAGGTGTGGCCTCACTAACACCTTATACAATTGCAGCATAACCTCCCTAGTCTTAAACTCAATCCCTCTAGCAATGAAGGACAGAATTTCATTTGCCTTCTTAATCACCTGTTGCACCTGTAAACCAACTTTTTGCGACTCACGCACTAGCACACCCAGGTCTCTCTGCACAGCAGCATGTTTTAATATTTTATCATTTAAACAATAATCCCTTTTGCTGTTATTCCTACCAAAATGGATAACCTCACATTTGTCAACATTGTATTCCATCTGCCAGACCCTAGCCCATTCACTTAGCCTATCCAAATCCCTCTGCAGACTTCCAGTATCCTCTGCACTTTATGCTTTACCACTTATCTTAGTGTCGTCTGCAAACTTGGACACATTGCCCTTGGTCCCCAACTCCAAATCATCTATGTAATTTGTGAACAGTTGTGGGCCCAACACTGATCCCTGAGGGACACCACTAGCTACTGATTGCCAACCAGAGAAACACCCATTAAACCCCACTCTTTGCTTTCTATTAATTAACCAATCCTCTATCCATGCTACTACTTTCCCCTTAATGCCATGCATCTTTATCTTATGCAGCAACCTTTTGTGTGGCATCTTGTCAAAGACTTTCTGGAAATCCAGATAGACCACATCCATTGGCTCCCCGTTATCCACCGCACTGTTAATGTCCTCAAAAAATTCCACGAAATTAGTTAGGCACGACCTGCCCTTTATGAACCCATGCTGCATCTGCCCAATGGGACAATTTCCATCCAGATGCCTCGCTATTTCTTCCTTGATGATAGATTCCAGCATCTTCCCTACTACCGAAGTTAAACTCACTGGCCTATAATTACCCGCTTTCTGCCTACCTCCTTTTTTAAACAGTGGGGTCACCTTTGCTAATTTCCAATCCGCCGGGACCACCCCAGAGTCTAGTGAATTTTGATAAATTATGACTAGTGCATTTGCAATTTCACTAGCCATCTCTTTTAGCACTCTGGAATGCAATCCATCAGGTCCAGGAGACTTGTCTACCTTTAGCCCCATTAGCTTGCCCATCACTACCTCCTTGGTGATAACAATCCTCTCAAGGTCCTCACCTGTCATAGCCTCATTTCCATCTGCCACTGGCATGTTATTTGTGTCTTCCACTGTGAAGACCGACCCAAAAAACCTGTTCAGTTCCTCAGCCATTTCCTCATCTCCCAGTATTAAATCTCCCTTCTCATCCTCTAAAGGACCAATATTTACCTTAGCCACTCTTTTTTTGTTTTATATATTTGTAGAAACATTTACTATCTGTTTTTATATTCTGAGCAACTTTACTCTCATAGTCTATCTTACTCTTCTTTATAGCTTTTTTAGTAGCTTTCTGTTGCCCCTAAAGATTTCCCAGTCCTCTAGTCTCCCACTGATCTTTGCTACTTTGTATGTTTTTTTCTTCAATTTGATACTCTCCCTTATTTCCTTAGATATCCACGGTCGATTTTCCCTCTTTTTACCGTCCTTCCTTTTTGTTGGTATAAACCTTTGCTGAGCACTGTGAAAAATCGCTTGGAAGATTCTCCACTGGTCCTCAACTGTTTCACCATAAAGTCTTTGCTCCCAGTCTACCTTAGCTAGTTCCTCTCTCATCCCATTGTAATCTCCTTTGTTTAAGCACAAAACACTAGTGCTTGATTTTACCTTCTCACCCTCCATCTGTATTTTAAATTCCACCATATTGTGATCGCTCCTTCCGAGAGGATCCCTAACTATGAGATCCTGAATCAATCCTGTCTCATTACACAGGACCAGATCTAGGACCGCTTGTTCCCTCCTAGGTTCCATTACATACTGTTCTAGGAAACAATCGCGGATACATTCTATAAACTCCTCCTCAAGGCTGCCTTGACCGACCTGGTTAAACCAATCGACATGTAGATTAAAATCCCCCATGATAACTGCTGTACCATTTCTACATGCATCAGTTATTTCTTTGTTTATTGCCTGCCCCACCATAATGTTACTATTTGGTGGCCTATATACTACTCCTATCAGTGACTTTTTCGCCTTACTATTCCTGATTTCCACCCAAATGGATTCAACCTTATCCTCCATAGCACCGATGTCATCCCTTACTGTTGCCCGGATGTCATCCTTAAATAACAGAGATACACCCCCCCCCCTTACCATCGATTCTGTCCTTCAGAATAGTTTGATACCCTCGGATATTTAACTCCCAGTCGTGACCATCCTTTAACCATGTTTCAGTAATGGCCACTAAATCATAGTCATTCACGATGATTTGCGCCATCAACTCATTTACCTTATTCCGAGTACTACGAGCATTCAGGTAAAGCACACTTATGTTGGCTTTTTTAACTCTGTTCTGAATCTTAACACCTCGATCAGTAACCTCTCCTTAGTTATATTTCCTCTTAACCTTTCTCCTAATTTCCCTTGTCGTTGAACCCATATCTTCATGTAACAACCTGCCACGTCGCTTACCATTAATGTTTTCACTTCCCGTTTTATTCCTTTTAGTATTCCTGGTCCTATTCACTGAGCTCCCCTCAGTCACTGTACCTTGTACTGTTGCCCTTTTTGATTTTTGACTATGGCTTCTCTGCCTTACACTTTCCCCCTTACTGCCTTTTGTTTCTGTCCCTGTTTTACTACCTTCCAACTTCCTGCATCGGTTCCCATCCCCCTGCCACATTAGTTTAAACTCTCCCCAACAGCTCTAGCAAACACAGGACATCGGTTCCAGTCCTGCCCAGGTGCAGACCGTCCGGTTTGTACTGGTCCCACCTCCCCCAGAACCGGTTCCAATGTCCCAGGAATTTGAATCCCTCCCTCTTGCACCATCTCTCGAGCCACGCATTCATCCTCTCTATCCTGACATTCCTACTCTGACTAGCTCGTGGCACTGGTAGCAATCCTGAGATTACTACCTTTGAGGTCCTACTTTTTAGTTTTACTCCTAACTCCCTAAATTCAGCCTGTAGGACCTCGTCCCGTTTTTTACCTATATTGTTGGTGCCTATGTGCACCACGGCCGCTGGATGTTCATCCTCCACCCCCCCCCCCCCCGCCCCCCCAGAATGTCCTGTAGCCGCTCCGAGACATCCTTGACCCTTGCACCAGGGAGGCAACATACCACCCTGGAGTCTCGATTGCGTCCGCAGAACCTCCTGTCTATTCCCCTTACAATTGAGTCCCCTATCACTATAACCCTGCCATTCTTCTTCCTGCCCAGCTGCGCAGCAGAGCCAGCCACAGTGCCATGAACCTGGCTGCTGCTGCCTTCCCCTGGTGAGCCATCTCCCTGAACAGTATCCAAAGCGGTATATCTGTTTTGCAGGGAGATGACCGCAGAGGACATCCTGCACTGCCTTCCTACTCTTGCTCGGTCTGTTGGTCACCCATTTTCTATCTCCCTCAGTACCTTTCACCTGCGGTGTGACCAACTCGCTAAACGTGCTATCCACGACGTCCTCAGCATCGCGGATGCTCCAAAGTGAGTCCATCCGCAGCTCCAGAGCCGTCAAGCGGTCTAACAGGAGCTGCAACTGGACACCCATCTTGCACGTGAAGGAGCCAGGGACAGTGGACGTGTCCCTGAGCTCCCACATCGCACACGAGGAGCATGACACGGGTCTGAGATCTCCTGCCATGTCTTAAACCTTCGGTTAACTTCAACAATTACAATTTCCCCCCCAAAATTAAATAAATAAATAAACAACAAAGAAAAATATATATATATATACCAATGAAAAGAAACAGAAAAACAGAAACACTACTTACCAGTCACTTACCAGGGAGAAAAAGCATTACCTCCCCACCCAACTTCGAATTCCCACCTAGATTCAAATTCCCAAACTCACTCTTGGTTCTGTCTCACTGTGGCTGTGTCTTCTCTGGCTCACTGGGAGAACTCACTGGGAGTGAGTTTACAAGTTGCTCTTTTTAAACTGTCCTGAATTGACTCCCCTCCCCCACCTGCTTTTAGATCAAGGTAGATTTAAGTGACTGACACTTAACTGCCTACCAGTTATGTGAGTGGATGGGGCAGCCCTTGTTAACCTTGCACAATTCTAGCTTAATTTAAATTAATTTAAACTCCTGAAATTTAAAAGGAGCTGCCTTACTGATTTGATTCAATTCCCACCTAGATTCAAATTCCCAAACTTACTCTTGGTTCTGTCTCACTCTGGCTGTGTCTTCTCTGGCTCACTGGGAGAAACCACGTTGACAGGCAAAATAATCCAAGTAGTATTATATCGAGGGGGTACAAACGCAGAGGGACCTGGAGCGCACATCAAAACATCTTTGAAGGAGGCAGGGCAAGTTGTTAAACTGGTTAAGAAAGCATATGGGATACTTGGCTTTGTAAATAAGGGCATTTAATACAAAAACAAGGAAATCATGCTACACTTTTATGAATCTCTGCGTACTTTTTAACTGGAGTGTGTACAATTCTGGACACCACACTTTAGAAGGTCAAAGAACAGGGGAAGGTTAGCAGGATTATAGAAAGGATGAGGAGTATCAGTTATGTGGAGCTGGAAATATTCTCGTTAAGAACAGAGAAAGTTAAGTGGAGACCTAATAGGGATGCTGAAAATGAGGGATTTGAGAGAGCAAGTCAACAGAAACAGTTTCCTCTGGCAAGTGAGTCACTAACCAAACGTCATTGATTTAAATAATTTGCAAAAGAACTAGAGGGGAAATGTTTTTGCATAAAGGGTAGTAAAATTCTAGAAAGAGCTATCTGTAAGTGTGGCAGAGGAACTTTCAAAAGTCAACTGGACATCTGCTTGAAGACAACAAATTTTCAGAGTTATGATGAAATGTGGGATGATATAATGGAAATAAGGTCCATTATAATCTGCAGTCGGCTTTGTTCGCAAGGCCCCTTTGTGTCTTACGTTATCCGATGAATTACACTTTTTGTTAGAGCTAACTTGGTTAGCTCTTTCTAAGGGACAAAGGTCAAAATTTCCACGCCCAAATCAATTAAGCAGAGTTGGGAATTTAAACAAAATCCATTTATAGGATGAGGGCATTGCTGGCTAGGCCAGCATTTATTGCTCGCCCCCGGTTCTCTTGAGATGATGGTGAGCTGCCTTCTTGAACTTTGCAGTCCCTGAGGTGTAGATGTACCCACAGTGCTGTTAGGGAAGGAGTTTCAGGATTTTGACCCAGCAACAGTGAAGTAACGGTGATATATTTCCAAGTCACGATGGTGAGTGACTTGGAGGGGAACTTCTAGGTGGTGGTGTTCTGCCCTTCTCCTTCTAGATGTTAGTGGTCATGGGTTTGGAAGATGCTGCCTAAGGAAACTTGATGAGGTCCTGCATTTATAGGTGGTACACAGGGCAGCCACTGTTCATCGGTAATGGAGGGATTAAATGTTTGTGGAAGATAACAATCAAACCGGCTGATTTGTCCTGGATGGTATGGAGCTTTTTGTCAAGCTATATTGTCACAAGTGCCACCTTTCAGATGAGGCGTTAAACCAAGGCCCCACTTGCCCCCAGATCCCACTGACCTATTCGAACACGAGCTGTGGCGTGCCAGTATGCTAACCAACATATAGCCCTCAACCAATATCATGAAAAAAATCTGGTCATTGTCACATTGCTTTTGTAGAAACTTATGTTCTTATAGTGTCCTAATGACACAGAAGGTAGCCATTTGGTTGTTCGAGTCCATGCTGGCTCTCTGTAGTGTAATCCAGTCATTTTCATTCCCCTGGTTTATCCCGGTTTCATTGGCTCCCAAAAATATCCATCCAATTTCCTTTTGAAGTAATTGGCTATGTCCCTTTCTACCATCTTGGTGGGCAGCAAACTCGAGGTCATCAAGACTGAGTAGGTAACAATCCCACCTGCATCTTTTACCCAAACTTTAAATGTGTCCCCCCCCCGCATCCCCGTCCCCCCCGCCCCGCCCCCAGTCCACATGCCATCAGCTAATGAGAACTGCTTGTTATTGTTACCTAATGTCATCACCTCGTACCCACAATCTCCTTTGGGCCAAGGACAACAATCCCAACTTCTCAAATCTAACCTTGAAGTTAAATTCCTCATCCCTGGAACCACTCTGGTAAATCTCCTCTGCATCATCTCAAGGGATGGGCGGCACAGTAGCACAGTGATTAGCACTGTTGCTTCACAGCGTCAGGGACCTGGTTTAGATTCCCAGCTTCGGTCACTGTCTGAGCGGAGACTGCACGTTCTCCGTGTCTGAGTGGGTTTCCTCCGGTCGCTACGATTTCCTCCCACATTCTAAAGATGTGTGGGTTCGGTGGATTGGCCATGCTAAATTGCATGTCCAAAAGTTAGATAGGGTTACTGGGTTACGGGGATACCGTGGAGGTGTGGGCTTAGGTAGGGTGCTCTTTCAGGGGCCGGTGTAGACCCGATGCGCTGAATGACCCTCCCATTTCAACTCGCGGTTTTCTTCAGCCCACTTCAGGACCCTCTCCTTCTCCCTAAATTTCTGTACGTTTTTCAGTCGAGGCTTCTGCTGGTGTTTGGTGGGAGCTGTCCAGCTCCAGAGTGGACGCAGGTATGACCTCGTCCACCATCTTCCAAAATCGACAGTATTAAGTGGACTTTGGCCCTCCCCTCACTCTGGCAAACCCACAATTTGCAGGGTCTGTCTCCTTGACTGATTTTCTAGGTTGTCGACCTTAGCCTCCAATCATTTGTTTAGATCAGCCACCACCACCATCTCGGCCTCCAACGACACACACTGCTCACCTTGCATGGTTAGGGCCTTCCCCACCCTCTCAAGCACCTCACCATATTTCCTTACTACTTGGTGGTTTTGTCAAGTTTCTTCCGAACGGAACCCAGTGCCTCCTCAATCGATTGCAGAAGCCTGTGACATCACCTTCCAATGCCTTTCAAAGTGCTTCTCAAACTCCCTTTCAAATACTGCCCATCAAGGAATTGTATTCTGTGGTCTTTTTCCCTCCTTTTTTCCCCATTTCATCGATGTCGGAACCCTATGCCAATGATTCTGTAAACATTTCCTGAAAAATTGAGCAAAAGGGCCTAGAAAAGTTTGGGCCCTGACCGGAGCTGTTTGTGTGCGACCTCCTCTCACATACTGCCACCAGAGGGCACCCAATTTGACATCTTTTAGTAGCCACACAAGTGCCAGGCAATGACCATCTCCTACAAGAAAGGATCTAACCACCGCCCCTTGACATTCTATGGCATTACCATCACTGAATCCCCCACAATCAACATCCTGGAGTTACCATTGGTCAGAAATTGAACTGGACTCGCCACATTAATACTATGGCTACCAGGGCAGGTCAAAGGCTAGGAATCCTACGGCGAGTAATTCACCTCCTAATCCCGCAAAGTCTGTCCACCATCTACAAAGCACAAGTCAGGAGTGTATTGGAATACTCTCCACTTGCCTGGATGAGTGCAGCTCCAACAACATTCAAGAAGCTCGACACCATCCAGGACAAAGAAGCCCGCTTGATTGCTCCCCCTTCCACATTCAGACACTCCACCACCAACGAACAGTATGGCAGCTGTGTGTACCATCTACAAGATGCACTGCAGTAACTCACCAAAGTTCCTTAGACAACACCTTCCAAACTCATGATCACTACCATCTAGAAGACCAAGAGCAGCAGATACCTGGGAACCCCACCACCCTGACTTGGAAAAATATCGTCGTTCCTTCACTGAAACTGGGCACCATCCTGGAACTCCCTTCCTTACTGCACAGTGGTTGTACTTACACATCAAGGACTGCAGCTGTTCAAGAAGGCAACTCACCATCACCTTCTGAAGGGCAACTAGGGATGGACAATAAATGCTGCCTAATCAGCGACACCCATATCCGTAAATTAATTAAAAATAAGTTAAAATAAATTCGAAAGAGAAAATGCTGGAAAATCTCAGCAGGTCAGGCAGCATCTGTAGGGAGAGAAAAGAGCTAACGTTTCGAGTCCGATGACTCTTTGTCAAAGCTAGCAGACAGAGAAAGTGGGAAATATTTATACTGTGGAGTGAGAATGAAAGATGAGTCATAGCCACAGAAACCCAGGGAAACCGGGTGCTAATGGCCACAGAAACCGCAGGGAAAGAGTGCTAATGGCAGTCCCCAGAGAGAACAAAAGACATGAAAGGTCAAACAGCAGGGAAACTAACATCAGAGGATGAACTGTAGATGTTGAGGGGCTGTTTTAGCACAGGGCTAAATCGCTGGCTTTGAAAGCAGACCAAGGCAGGCCAGCAGCACGGTTCAATTCCCGTGCCAGCCTCCCTGAACAGGTGCCGGAATGTGGCGACTAGGAGTTTTTCACAGTAACTTCATTTGAAACCTACTTGTGATAATAAGCGATTTTCATTTCAGTTTTGGGCAGCACGGTAGCCTTGTGGTTAGCACAATTGCTTCACAGCTCCAGGATCCCAGGTTCGATTCCGGCTTGGGTCACTGTCTGTGTGGAGTCTGCACATCCTCCCCGTGTGTGCGTGGGTTTCCTCCGGGTGCTCCGGTTTCCTCCCACAGTCCAAAGATGTGCGGGTTAGGTGGATTGGCCATGATAAATTGCCCTTAGTGTCCAAAATTGCCCTTAGTGTTGGGTGGGGTTACTGGGTTATGGGGATAGGGCGGAGGTGTTGACCTTGGGTAGGGTGTTCTTTCCAAGAGCCGGTGCAGACTCGATGGGCCGAATGGCCTCCTTCTGCACTGTAAATTCTATGAACTATGAACATGTGAGGGGAGGGGAGGGGAAGGGGGAAGCAAAGAGGAGAAAGGTGAAGGAAAGGTGGATAAGATTGGGGGAGAATTAAATATATATTAAGAAATAAATAAATGGTAAAAGACAGTTAAAATAAAATGGGATGAAAACAAATGGGTCGAGGTGGGATAGAGCTGATCATCTGAAGTTGTTGAATTCGATGTTCAGGCCGGAAGGCTGTAACGTGCCTAACTGGAAGATGAGATGTTGTTCCTCCAGTTTGCGTGGAGCTTCACTGGAACATTGCAGCAGGCCAAGAACAGACATGTGGGCATGGGAGCAGGGTCTTTTGTTTAACTGGCAAGCAACAGGAAGGTCAGGGTCCTGAATGCGCACAGACCGAAGATGCCCAGCAAAGCGATCATCCAGTCTGCGTTTAGTCTCGCCGATATAGAGACCACATTGAGAGCAGCGAATGCAATAGACCAAATTGGAAGAGATGCAAGTGAAACGCTGCTTAACCTGGAATGAGTGTTTTGGGCCTGGGATGTTAAGCATGGAAGAGGTAAAGGGGCAGGTGTTACACCTTCTGCGATTGCATGGGAAGGTGCCATGGGTGATGGGAGAGGTACTGGGTACGGTGGAGGAGTGGACTAGATTGTCTCGGAGGGAACGGTCTCTGCGGAACGCTGACAGAGGGAGTGAAGGGAAGATGTGTTTGGTGGTGGCATCACGCTGGAGTTGGCGAAAATAGCGGAGGATTGAGGCTGGTGGGATGAAACGTGAGAACGAGGGGGACTCTAGCCTTGTTCTGGGAGGGAGTGGAGGGGGCGAGGGTAGTGGCACGGGAGATGGACCGCACACTGTTGAGGGCCCTGTCCACAACTGTAGGTTGGAAATCACGGTGGAGGAAGAAGGAACACATTTTTGAAGCACCATTTTGGAAAGTGGTATCATCGGAACAAATGCGAAGGAGGCGAAGGAGTTGAGAGAAAGGGATGGAGTCCTTACAGGGTGCAAGGTGTGAAGAGCTGTAGTCCAGATAGCTGTGGGAGTCAGTGGGCTTCAGATGATCAGCTCTACCCTGAAGTGTTGGGTACTCTGACACACAGACGAACCAACATGGTTGCGTATGGTACAACGCAGTTTTATTTCATTGAACTATAAACATAGTAAACTCTGGTATTCAGCACATGGTGAGCCTCTGAGTGGCTGGCAATGAGGTCTGTGCCCTGAGCTCTCTCCTGCTCGAGTGCCCAGGAAGTGTCGTGTTCCCTGCTTTTGTACTGTGTATGCTCTTGTCCGTGATTGGCTGATGTGTTGTGTGTGTTGCTTGGTCCGTTGATCTGTTGATCATTATGTGTGTGTGTATGTGCTGTGATGTTCACATGAATATTATGACATCCCCCCCTTTTTTTTTTTTTTACAGGATTATGTGCCTACGTGGTTATAAATAGAGATGTGTACTGAGTGTAGCTAAATGTGTGCGTATGCAATATTTACAGCATGTACATGGGGTTTAACTATATACAAGGGGCGATGTTGGGTGTGACATAACAACGAGTTTGTACCATGAACAAAGAACGGGGAAACGTTGAACGATAAAGCGAATTCCTGTAACGATAAGAACATAAACGTATTAACAAAGTGGTTGCATGAGTTCAATGTATAAACAGTCTCATAAGTCCAGTCTAGTAGGTGGGTGACGAATTTGGGTTGACCGTCAGGGTGGCACACCATTCATCACCTGGATTGATCGCGTTAACTCGGTTCCCATGAATGACCGCAACAAGGAAGGCGTCTCGGTCATCTGTGTCACCGGTCTGGATGTCGTCTGGGCAAGATTCGTAATGGGGAGACTGAATGGTCCACACGTCCCTGCGAGGTTGTCGGAGATGTGGAAGATTGACAGGTTGAGCTGCTCGACAGTAAGCAGCGTAGTGGCCCACCTTGCCACAGCGTAGGCATTGTCGGGTTCTTGCGGGACATTGCCGCTTTAAATGTGCAGCTCCACAGTTGCCGCACGTCGTGACGTCATGACGTTCGTTGCGCCACTGCGCATGCGCAGTTCGATCTTACGTCGGGCGGGCCTGCGCATCATGTCCCTCAGTGTTGCCGTAGGTTTTGGCACGCGCAAGCGCGGGAGGCCCCGAAAAGCGCACGAAATGGCCGACGTCGTCCGGGCCGCGGGCCGGGAGGAACTCGATCGCCTGTACCCGTACAGCCTCGTGGGGCACCTGGCTCGCCGATCCAGCCGCGTAGGACCCCCGGCGTGCCGATTCGGTCGCCTGAAATTGTGCATAGCGGCTAGTCGCGTTTTCGTGCAGGACACCGGCTTCGATTGCGGAGGCTAAGGTGAGGCCTTTTATTTTTAAATGCTGCTGGCGTAAGGTGCCCGAGGCGACCCCAAAAACGATCTGGTCCCGAATCATGGAGTCTGAGGTGGTGTCGTAACCGCAGGACTGCGCGAGGATGCGGAGATGGGTGAGGAATGACTGAAAGAGCTCATCCTTACCTTGCAGGCGCTGCTGGAAGACATATCTCTCGAAGCTTTCGTTGACCTCGATGTTGAAGTGTTGGTCGAGCTTGAGAAGGGCGTCTCGTATTTGGATTTGTCCTCGCCTTCCGCGAACACCAGGGAGTTGTAGATATGGATGGCGTGCTGCCCTGCGGTGGTGAGGAGGATGGCGATCTTTCTGGTGTCCGAGGCGCTCCCTCTTTCGTTGGCTTCCAGAAAGAGAGCTGGAAGCGCTGCTTGAATAGCTTCCAATTTACGCCGAGGTTCCTAGCGACTTGCAGCGGCTGCGGTGTGTTGACGGTGTCCATGGCGCAGGATGGCAGATTTGTGGGTGGGTGTCAATTCACTTCTGGTACCATGAAGTGTTGGGTACTTGACACACAGACAAACCAACATGGTTGCGTATGGTACAACGCAGTTTTATTTCATTGAACTATAAACATAGTAAACTCTGGTATTCAGCACATGGTGAGCCTCTGAGTGGCTGGCAATGAGGTCTGTGCCCTGAGCTCTCTCCTGCTCGAGTGCCCAGGAAGTGTCGTGTTCCCTGCTTTTGTACTGTGTATGCTCTTGTCCGTGATTGGCTGTCGTGTTGTGTGTGTTGGTTGGTCCGTTGATCTGTCGATCATTATGTGTGTGTGTATCTGCTGTGATGTTCACATGAATATCGTGACATACCCCACCTCGACCCATTTGCTTTCATCCCATTTCATTTTAACTGTCTTTTATCATTTCTTTCTTTCTTAATATATATTTAATTCCCCCCAATCTTATCCACCTTTCCTTCACCTTTCTCCTCTTTGCTACCCCCTTCCCCTCCCACCACATCTACAGTTCATCCTCTGATGTTAGTTTTCCTGCAGTTTGACCTTTCACATCTTTTGTCCTCTCTGGGGTTAGCCCTCTTTCCCCTTGGTTTCTGTGGCCATTAGCACCCGGTTTCCCTCAGTTTCTGTGGTTATGATTCATCTTCCATTCTCACTCCACAGTATAAATATTTCCCACTTTCTCTGTCTGTTAGCTTTGACAAAGTGTCATTGGACTCGAAACGTTAGCTCTTTTCTCTCCCTACAGATGCTGCCAGACCTGCTGAGATTTTCCAGTATTTTCTCTTTAGTTTCAGATTCCAGCATCCGCAGTAATTTGCTTTTATCCAGTTAAAATAAATTGTTCTTTCTATGGTCTCTTTAATCAATGTCTCAATGTTTATTTGAACATGATTAAAAGATGCAAAGAGTTTAATGTCTCTGGCTGGCATTTTCCCCTCCCACAGTGGGTTTCATGGCAAGCGTGAGAACTAAATCTCGCGAGAAGGCACAAAAAAAGTTTGACGATGGTGCAAAATGAGGAAGTGATGAGGCAGGCCACATTTCGCACCACCTAATGTCCAGAATGTCATTCGCATAAATCAGCATCTGATTCGGATTGGATGGGCATGCCGTGAATTGCCTGGGATGGCCCCTGGGTGTTGAACTGTTACTCCCAACCCCTAAGGCTGCCTCAGGGTGCCTGGCTGACTCGATAAAGCAGCTGGAGAGAGATCGAGGTGCCCCTGCAGCCCTCTCACGTTGACATCAATGGCTACAGCAAAGGAGTGCAGATCCGGCAGCTGTGCAGGACCAAGGTCTCAATGGCAGCGATGATCCTACCAGTGTGGACTTTGGTGCGTTTGCATGCCAGTGTTATCACCTTAGACTGAAGGCAGATGGACTCCTCCGTAGTGAGTTGCAATCTGATATGAAGTGCCAATTTTCTACACCCAAACCGACATGATTACACATTTCCACCTCCTTCTTGTCACTCATGTCATCTGTGTTCCTCGGTCAAGTAGCTAGGCAGCTAACCTGCCTCCAGATCTTAAGTAGAGTAAGACAACTCTGAGGAAGTTATGTCTCTCCCTGACTTTAAAATGGCTCTGTGCATTCTTGTATTGGCAGTGCCACAAGGAGCTGGCACAGTGGCTACAAGCATTTAATTATCAGAAAGCTAAGTCCAGCAATACATAACCATTTGATATGCCCCCATTCAGTGAACTCCAGTCAGTGTGGCTTAGAACATAAGTCAAAGTGCTGCAGAATTCAATGCTCCAGTCGCCCTTGCTCCATGATATTGAGGGACTTTTCTTTTAATAATTTACCAAATTTTAGCTACATTCTTTCCAGGGGGTTCACATGACCCCCAAGGGCACTGAATCTGTTAAAGTGAGGGCAGAGTGTAAGCTAATGGTGCATAGAGTGCAATAAGCTGGTTGCTAATGAGTGCAAACGGCACTGAATCAGAAGAACAATCACACACACATTGAATAACCCTCACAACACACCCAACAATCAGCAGCTGAGGCTGAACATCCACTCTGCAACCAGCTGTGATGGGATTTCAGCAAGCACAAGAATTCTCTTAAAGCTCGTGCAGTAGTGAGGCCAGAGAGAAAAGCAGCTTTATAAATGAGGCAGATTTTAGGGTGGAAGGCCACCAGCATACGAGTACAAACAAGAAACACACAAGTAGAAGTCAGGAGCAAGTTGACACTCGAGGCCTGATTTTAACACTCCTTGTTTCCTTGATACTCCGCCTTGGTGGCCATCAATGCAACAGTCATAAGCCATTTGTCCCCTAAAGACTTGACTGAAGCAACCTGTTGTGTCATGTATAATTCTTCATCAGACTCATCTGCTGATATCTCTCCTGTTCTGCATCTTTAGAGTGAAATTATTCTGCTTCCTGCAGTTAAAACACTGCCTTCCCCATGCTAGACAATTCTTTGTTTCCCGTGCATGCTGTCCGCCACAGTATTTTCATCCTGCCCATTGCGATTGCTCCAATTTTTTGGCTTTGAATATCTCTCAGGATAATGTATCTCTTGGTCTGCTCTGCCATACATATGCCCTAGCTGATATTTCATAACTTCTGCATTTCGACACACCTCTATCACTTTCTTTAGCGTCAGTTTTTAATTTTTCATTAGATGTGCTGTCACCAAGGGGTCTCTCACACCTAAGACCAACCTATCTTAAATCAAATCTTTTAGCTGCCCGAATTAACAGGATGTGCCAGCTATGCTACTGCTGTCACATACTGTTCAATGGTCTGATTTTCCCTCTGGACTATGGTGTTGAATATATACGGAACATTCACCCAGGGTTCAAAATGTGAATTCAAGAAGTGAATTCAAGAGTTTCAAAATCTCTGTAGTCTTCTTTGCTCCTCTGTTAGATTTAGGGTGGTAAACACTTTGTAGTAGCCCCACCACAGCAGTGTTAGGAGTGTTATCGTTTCAGGCTTGTTCATTAAATCTGTTGCGATCTCAATGTTTTGTCATTAGAATTGGAAAAACTGCCAATTCTGCCATATATCACCATTCATTTCGACTGGAGATAGGATTGGAAAGTTTGCAAAATTTACATTTTCACTCACCCAGTAGCTTTCTGCAGATTTGTACTTTTCTGTCTGCCTTTATGAGCGTTGTCCTTTTCAGCAGCTTTTTTTGTTGAGTCAAACCTGTGTTCTCAGTATCTTCTCTGGATCTTTTCCAAGTTTCAAAAATCTATTTTTCTCCACTTCTACACATCATGTTTCATGCACAAGGACAACAATCTTCATCAGTGAAAGTCTTTATTGAACTGGGCATAAAAGGCAGCCTACAGTTCTTGCCTCATGGCAATGTCACGTGACTGTAGAGGCGGGTACAATTGTGTCTTTTAAAAAGCATTTAGATAGTTACATGGGTAAGATGGGTATAGAGGGTAATGGGCCAAGTGCGGGCAACTGGGACTAGCTTAATGGTAAAAACTGGGCGGCATGGATTGGTTGGGCCGAAGGGCCTGTTTCCATGCTGTAAACTTCTATGATTCTATGATTCTATGACTATGGCAAGCTAGATAGTACACTTAGTAAGATTGCATTTCCAAACCCCAAAGACAGGGCCACACAGTCCACAAGTTGCATACCCTGCTGGATAGTCATGTTATGGAGAGCACAGCAGACCTTCACAATGACCATGACCCTGGCAGAAATAAAACATTTAAAGGATGATCAGAATGGATGAGAGTCCTGGAAAAAAACAACAGCACGAAGCAGTCAGAAAAGAAGTGAAAAGAAAGGGGGAGAAATCGGAACTTGTTAAACTTTCTTTCATGCCTGTTCCATTCAGGTTATTCTGCTATAGTCTAACCAGAGTTATTAAAGGGACCATTACAGGTCACCAGCATTGTGCAGTAAGGAAGTAAATAAGTGCTCCTCTTGGTTGACAGCACACCCGAGGGCTGCTCCTTTCGAAATCCTCTCCTAGTTCACCTGGGACCTGCTGCCAGCCCACAGGCTGGGGGGGGGGGGTGCAACTAGAAAACTAGATGCCCAATTGATACCTGTAGCTCACTGGAATTACGCTAATGAACCCAAAGCATAATTTTGGATGAGCCTTGGGCCTCAGTGTGTCTCCGAGTACATCATCTATTTCAGGTCCATAAATGGGCCAAAGTTAATTTCTCGTCCAACGAGATTTTGAATTTTCGTACAATCATAAAGTATCAAATCTGAATGACCATTTTCTCCAAGTATTCACAAGGAAAGTTGAACAATGTTCCCTCTCCAAAGCAATGCCAAGTTAAATTAATGACTGTATATATACAATACATAAATCCTAAAGATTATAAATGTGTTAACAGCCAATAGATTCCCTGTGATCGACAGTATTTATCCCAGCATGCTAAAAGGGATGAGTGAAGAGAATTGTGAGGAGGTGACAATCATTATGTAGAAGTTGATAAACACTAAGGAGGTGCCAGAAGAATTAAAACAGTCTGATGTGCCCTTATCCAAAGGGGGATAAAACAGAAAGCCAACAACAGACTTTTATATTTCATATAAAATAAGGGAAATGGTTATCAAAAGTAATCTTGTACAACTATAACCTAGTTAACAGCAGAAATAGTAGATTCAGATGGAGACATTCTGCTTGATCAACCTTTATCGCTTTATGAAAATTACAACCCAATTGATAAGCTCTTTTGAAGTGGGGGGATCTTAATTTTCAAAAGGCTTTTGCAAAGTTCAGTTAAAATGTTATTAGTTGAATTCAAAGCTTTGGGGATTCAGTGTGAACCCTGAGAATGATACAAAACTAGCTAAAAGGCAGGAAACAATTACTCATTAGGGAAATTATTTGGAATAAAGTACTGAATGGTTCACCTCAAGCTAACAGGAGCAGCGGAATCAAATGAGGCAGCATAAATTAGAGAATAAGCTGCTCTAAGTATGTAAGTCAATAGAACAAGAGCATGATCACTAAAACATGGGATATTTATACATATTTATATTAAAAAGACTTTTAATTTCTATATTTCAAAATACCTTATCAAGTGGATATCATGCAATAGAACTTTACAATAAATTTCAGGATGGTTTAGATTCTCTGTTCATGGGGTGGCACGGTGGAGCAGTGGTTAGCACTGCTGCCTACGGCACTGAGGACCCAGGTTCGATCCCGGCCCCAAGTCACTGTCTGTGTGGAGTTTGTACATTCTTTCCATGTCTGCGTGGGTCTCACCCCCACACATGTGCAGGTTAGGTGAATTGGCCACGCTAAATTCCCCTTAATTGGAAAAAACTTCTTTGATACTCTTAAATTTAGAAGAAAAAATAGATTCTCTGTTCAATGCACACAGCACTTGTTAATTTCAAACACATTATATAAACGTGCACTCATGAAATCTAAAGCATAAAATGCAGGAAAATCCCAGATGAGGACAGTAGAAGTAAAAAACAGCCACTGATTCAGAGGATATCAGCAGTACTGTTCTATAACTGAACCACAGGCACAATCTAATGGAAAGGTTTCTAAGTGTCATTTGTGGTGGGTTTTGTTGGGAGTTTCCCGCCAGCTCCGTCGGCGAGTTCCCCACCGCTATCTAACCATACTTCGTCACTTTTTTGGGTCCTGGGGAGATTCTCCCCAGCTAAGCCCACCCTGAGAATTTTTTTAAAAATTAAAATGTTTCCAATTCAGGAGCAATTTAGTGTGGCCAACCACCGACCAGGCACATCTTTGTGTTTTGGGGGCGAGACCCATGCAAACATGGGGAGAATATGCAAACTCCACACTGACAGTAGCCCGGCATCGAACCCGGGTCCTCGGCATCGTGAAGCAGCAGTGCTAACCACTGCGCCAACGACTGCCCATCATTTTGAATTATGTCTATCACTGGGAGCTGAACCCACGGGCCAGACCGACTCCTTAGAAATCAGGCCACCATTTTGAAAGAGTGCACCAATCTCTAAGAGGGCTTGTGGGTCCCCAATACCCCACACCCATGGGCAGTGCCACTCTCTGTCATGATATACATCAGCATATCATGGTGCAATCACACACACACTGATGGACATACAGTAGGACCAACCAGCATACACATCGCAGCCAATCACCAGTGAGAGCACACGCACTATAAAGACAGGGGACACCAGAGTTCCCGCTCATTCTAGCAGCAGCCAGCTCAGAGCTCACAGCCTGCCTCTCAGACATTCACCATGTGCCAAGTGCCTCACCTAGATAGTGATAGGACAGGGTCCACAGATAAGCTGGTAATGCACATACCAAGCTTACAGTTTGTTATTACAGTTGAGTTGTTAATAAAATAGAGTTACACCATCTCCAGCCGTGTTGACCTGTTGGACCAGAACACCCAACACGACACACACACACACACACACACACACACACCCCCCTTTCAGGAACTGTACCCGAGTGGAATGCAGCACCTTCAGGAACTGTACCCGAGTGGAATGCAGCACGTCATCAAAAGATATAGGCTGGGATTCTCCGAAACAAACAAGCCAAGTGTTTACGCCGGCGTCAACGGGCCTCCTGGCCCAGCAATTCAACGGTCTTCAGGGGGCTAGCATGGCGCCAGAATGCTGCGCGCTGCTCCGGCGCCGAAAGGCGGCCCTGCACCGTCGGCGGGGGTTTGCGCCGGCGCATGCGCGTGGTTGCAGTCTCCACGCTGGCACGAGCAACATATCGGAGACCTAACAGCGGGCCCACACGGAAGGAGGTAGGCCCCCTCCAGATCGCGGGCGTGGACCCCGTGGAGGCCCCCTCCAGAGTCAGGTCCCCCCCCACCAGAACGTCCGTGGCCACGGGTCCGACCTCCCGCCGGGTCGTACCAGGTCGGAACCACGTCGGCGCGACTCGGCGGTTGTTCGCCCGCGGAGAATCGCTGCGATTCTGTGGCCTCTTTCTGTGGCCACCGACCGGCGTCACAGCGACCGCGCGGGCGCGGTTGGCGGTGATTCTCCGGTCGCCGGAGAATCGCGGCGCGAGTCGGACCGGTGTGCCGGGAATTTCCCCCGTCCCCAGCAATTCTCCGACCCGGCGCGGGCTCGGAGAATCCCGCCCATATTGTGTGAATATCTGCAGTTTTGGCAGTATGTTTTTAGATTGGAAATGAAATGGAAAAAAGCTAGCCATATATTCTAATTGCTAAGATCTGTACTGTTTTATTGTACAGGACTGGGCTTTAAACTCATTTATTTGGATTAAACTTTTATCCAGAATTATAGCTGAAGAATATGTGGTTGGCTTATAGACAAAGGGATCTTTTCTTGCTTCAAGTACTAACTTGTTGGCTGATTCTACAGGAGCTGTTGACAAAAGCCAGAGAGCTCAGTCAGGAACAGAACTTTTGATGTGTGAGAATTTCCCTCACATCTGCTAAGAGAGTGGAGGCTTTCAAAGTTTGTAGCAGTGACTCAAACACCTGTTTGAGGCAAAGCTCCCAGAATTAACACTGCCTCTCACAGAAAATCAGTGTGAGGAACTGTTCAGTTCACATGACAGCACACCCTCTCAACGTCCCACTCTGTAAATGTGGCTTAGAGATTGAGAGTTGTGTATGTTTAGTTAATGTGCTTCAATCATGGGTATCTCCAACCATAAATTATTCAAGACTTTGTTGGTGGCTCTCCAATAGCATTGTTTATGATAATTTGCAGGACGCATTGCTTCATGCAGACAGGTCTGTTTTATCAAGTAATTATCATGCCCCCGAAATTGTGCAGCTAGTCTTGCAATACATTGCAACAGAATTAGTGGAAAGCCATCAGAAAGGCCACAAACAAGGCAGATACCTGTATAAGTTCCCTGAATGGTCTCATAAGGCCACTGATCTAGGGAACTCTGAAAAACTATAGTTAGGGCAAATACAATATGCTCCCCTACTTGCTTTACACACTAGGATGGAAACCATCAGGCCCTGGAGATTTGTCACTCTTTAGGTCCATTAATTAACAGGCCGCACGGTAGCATAGTGGTTAGCATGCGGCTTCACAGAGCCAGGGTCCCAGGTTCGATTCCCGGCTTGGGTCACTGTCTGTATGGAGTCGGCACGGTCTCCCAGTGTCTGCATGGATTTCCACCAGGTGCTCCGGTGTCCTCCCACAAGTCCCGAAAGACGTGCTGTTAGGTAATTTGGACATTCTGAATTCTCACTGTGTACCCGAACAGGCGCCGGAATGTGGAGACTAGGGCCTTTTAACAGTAACTTCACTGCAGTGTTAATGTAAGCCTACTTGTGACAATAAAGATTATTATAATAATTTCCTAGTTACTGATGCTGTACTTAAGTTAAATGTATTAAGCTCATATCTTCTATTGACTGTTATATTTTTCGGGACTTCTGGAAAGTTATCTGCCTTTTTAACTGCAAATGCTGAGGCAATTGTTCAGCATAGAATCCCTACAATGCCGACGGAGGCCCATCGAGTCCGCACCGAACCTCCGAAGGAGCACCCCACCCAGGCCCAGTCCCCGTAACCCCACCTAGGGGCAATCTAGCATAGCCAATCCACATGTCTGTCATTTCCCCATTGTCACTTTCAATATCTCCATTTTCATCATTTAGTGGACCTACATTGCTCTTGATGCGGAGATGCTGGCGTTGGACTGGGGTGAGCACAGTAAGAAGTCTTACAACACCAGGTTAAAGTCCAACAGGTTTGTTGATTCTAGTGATTCGAAACAAAACTGTTGGACGTTAACCTGGTGTTGTAAGCCTTCTTACTGTACATTGCTCTTGACCACCCTTTATATAACTATAACATTGATTTTGATGTCGCTTGCAAATTTTCTTTCATATCCCCTTTTAGTAGGTCTTAAAAGCTGCTTTGTGACCCTTTGCTGCTCCTTGATCTATCCCATCCATCCAGATCGGGACTATGTTTCGCATTTTTGTAAGCCCTTTTAGTTTTGTACTGCCCCTAACATGTTTAGTTGTCCATGGATGTTTTTTTTGGTGAAATGGAGCCTGTTCCTCTGAGGGGTATATACTCGCACTCTGTATCTTGTTGAACGAGAGAAGGGAAAAGTGGGAGGAGAAGCTAGACATAGAAATAGGGGGAGGACTCTGGATCGAAGCACTTTGCAGGGCTTAACCCAACGCTCTTAAAGGTGGTGCACAGAGCACATCTAGCCAGAACCCGAACGAGTAGGTTCCTCATGGAGGTGGAGGATAAATGTGAACGGTGCCAGGGAGGCCCAGCCAACCACACCCACATGTTCTGGGCATGCCCTAAACTTGCCGGATACTGGATGACCTTTTTTGAGGCAATGTCCAGTGTTGTGGGAGTGATGGTGGAGCAATGCCCAAAAGTGGCGGTCTTCGGGATCTCAGACCATCCAGAATTCTTCACGGAAAGGGGCACCGATGCCCTAGCCTTTGTCTCTCTGATCGCGCGCTGGAGAATTCTGCTTGGCTGCCGATCGGCAGCACCACCCACGGCTGTAGACTGGCAGAATTTCTCAAACTGGAGAAATTAAAATTTGCCATCCGAGAGTCGGAAGAGGGCTTCCACAAGACATGGAAGCCATTCGCTAACTTGTTGCAAGATCTGTTTGTGGGCAGCAACCAATAGAGTAAAGGGGGGGGGGGTAGACACAAACGAGTCATGGGATAAGCAACAAATGCTGGCCTTAATAAGTGCTGTCACCCATTGGGCCTTAAGAAAAATTAACAAAAGCAGCAGTCCTCCAAGTGTGAAATGGGGAAGTGTATTCTATGGAATGTTATCTCATTACACTTTCCCTGTAAATTATGAGGCAGTGGAGGTGCTGGCTCTGATTTCAGCACAGAAACATTTTGTGGTTTCTAGGTTCAATCCTGCTAAGTGTAAAATGAACAGAAGATACATTCACTGAAATGCACAAGAGAGCAACCCAGCACTAACATGCATGAGTTTAAAGGAATTTTAAATGAATGCTGTTCTCACAGACATCTCTCTGACTTATTCCAATTGATATGAAATTTAAACTCTTCAACTTGCCACTTTCTTTGACTAATTTTAACATTTTTGACAGGGGACGTTCTGTCCATGTCCCTTCAAAATACATTTATTGGGTTGTTTTCTGCTGGGGTGTTGCTATAGATGCACTGCAGAATATTTTAAGTTGAGGGTTAAGGAAAATCCCAAGGTTTTTTACACGTACATAAAAAGCAAGAGGGTAGCCAGAGAAAGGGTTGGCCCACTGAAGGACAGGTGGGGGAATCTGTGTGTGGAGCCAGAGGAAATGGGCAAGGTACTAAATGAATACTTTGCATCAGTATTCACCAAAGAGAAGGAATTGGTAGATGTTGAGTCTGGAGAAGGGTGTGTAGATAGCCTGGGTCACATTGAGATCCAAAAAGACGAAGTGTTGGGCATCTTGAAAAATATTAAGGTAGATAAGTCCCCAGGGCCTGAAGGAATCTACCCCAGAATACTGAAGGAGGCTAGAGAGGAAATTGCTGAGGCCTTGACAGAAATCTTTGGATCCTCACTGTCTTCAGGTGATGTCCTGGAGGACTGGAGAGTAGCTAATGTTGTTCCTTTGTTTAAGAAGGGTAAGCAAGGATAATCCAGGGAACTACAGGCCGGTGAGCCTTACGTCAGTGGTAGGGAAATTACTGGAGCGAATTCTTCAAGACAAGATCTACTCCCATTTGGAAGCAAATGGACGTATTAGCGAGAAGCAGCATGGTTTTGTGAAGGGGAGGTCGTGTCTCAGTAACTTGATAGAGTTTTTTGAGGAGGTCACAAAGATGATTGATGCAGGTAGGGCAGTGGATGTTGTCTCTATGGATTTCAGTAAGGCCTTTGACAAGGTCACTCATGGTAGACAAGGTACAAAAGGTGAAGTCACACGGGATCAGAGGTGAGCTGGCAAGATGGATACAGAACTGGCTAGGTCATAGAAGGCAGAGAGTAGCAATGGAAGGATGCTTTTCTAATTGGAGGGCTGTGACCAGTGGTGTTCCACAGGGATCAGTGCTGGGACCTTTGCTGTTCGTAGTACATATATATATTATATATATATATAAATGATTTGGAGGAAAATGTAACTGGTCTGATTAGTAAGTTTGCAGACAACACAAAGGTTGGTGGAATTGCGGTAGCGATGAGGACTGTCAGAGGATACAGCAGGATTTAGATCGTTTGGAGACTTGGGCGGAGAGATGGCAGATGGAGTTTAATCCGGACAAATGCATTTTGGAATGTCTAATGCAGGTAGGGAATATACAGTGATGGTAGAACCCTCAAGAGTATTGAAAGTCAAAGAGATCTAGGAGTACAGGTCCACAGGTCACTGAAAGGGGCAACACAGGTGGAGAAGGTAGTCAAGAAGGCATACGGCATGTTTGCATTCATTGGCCGGGGCATTGAGTATAAGAATTGGCAAGTCATGTTGCAGCTGTATAGAACCTTAGTTAGGTCACACGTGGAGTATAGTGTTCAATTCTGGTCGCCACACTACCAGAAGGACGTGGAGGCTTTAGAGAGGGTGCAGAAGAGATTTATCAGGACGTTGCCTGGTATGGAGGGCATTAGCTATGAGGAGAGGTTGAATAAACTCGGTTTGTTCTCACTGGAACGACGGAGGTTGAGGGGCGACCTGATAAAAATCTACAAAATTATGAGGAGCATATACAGAGTGGATAGTCAGAGGCTTTTTCCCAGGGTAGAGGGGTCAATTACTAGGGGGCATAGGTTTAAGTTGCAAGGAGCAAGGTTTAGAGGAGATGTTAGAGGCAAGTTTTTTTTTTTTACACAGAGGGTAGAGGGTGCCTGGAACCCGCTGCTGGAGGTGGTGGTGGAAGCAGGGACGACAGTGATATCCAAGGGGCATCTTGATGAATACATGAATAGGATGAGAATAGAAGGTTACGGACCCTGGAAGGTACGCGCCGGCTTGGAGGGCCGAAGGGCCTGTCCCTGTGCTGTACTTTTCTTTGTTCTTTGTAAGCCTGGAAGCGCAGTCTGTTGTACAATACAACTGCAAGTTTAAAAGTTTGGGAGGAGGGAGGTAGTCATAGGAGGTAGAGAAGACTGTGGAAATCCAAATTCTGAGGTCTTGCCTGGGCCTATGCACAGATCTAGCTGTGACCATTTTCATGGAGGAGAGAGAATTGGAAGGGTTTGGTGAATCAGTTTGGAGTAAGGTTACTCTTCATTTTCCTATTCTTGAACTGGGAGTTACATAGAATTACATAGAACATACAGTGCAGAAGGAGGCCATTCGGCCCATCGAGTCTGCACCGACCCACATTAATCCCTCACTTCCACCTTATCCCCGCAACCCAATAACCCCTCCCAACCCTTATGGACACTACGGGTAATTTATCATGGCCAATCCACCTAACCTGCACGTCTTTGGACTTCCATAAGGTGATATTAAGGAGTCACAAGCTTCCAATTTACAGTGGAAACAAAACCTTGTGCAGTTTAACACGTGTCCTCAGGATTTTCATGTAATAATAATAATGTTTATTATTCTCACAAGTAGGCTTACATTAACACTGCAATGAAGTTACCGTGAAAAGCCCCTAATCGCCACATTCCGGCGCCTGTTCGGGTACATAGAGGGAGAATTCAGAATGTCCAATTCACCTAACAAGCACGTTTTTCGGGACATGGGGTAGGAAACCGGAGCACCCGGAGGAAACCCACGCAGAGACGGGGAGAATGCACAGACTCCGCTCAGACAGTGACCCGCAGCCGGGAATTGAACCCGGGTCCCTGGTGCTGTGAAGCAATAGTGCTAGCCACTGTGCTACTCTATCGCCCTGGTATATCCTTTTGCTTGTCAAGGAGTTAGCCAAAATGTTCCATTGTAAAGGATCATTTGAATGTGAAGGAATTGATAAGATTATTGGGTGCATCCAGCCAGTTCCATCATACCTTTCTTGCCCCACCAGCCAACATTCTTCCAGGGACTTATCCTCTCTCCTGGATCCATTGCCTCTTTTCGAACTCCATTCCATCCATCCATCATCCAGGGTGACTACTTGTTATTGTGGATTTTTAAACCTGTGCCCACTCCCAAGTTTTCACCCCTTTTCTCTTCTTCGTGTTGGTTCTTGATAGGATAGTGTTCCAATGCACGGTGGCACAGTGGGTTAGCCCTGATGCTTCACGGCGTCAAGGTCCCAGATTCGATCCCGGCTCTGGGTCACTGTCCGTGTGGAGTTTGCACATTCTCCCCGTGCTTGTGTGGGTTTTGCTCCCACAATCCAAAGATGTGCAGGGTAGGTGGATTGGCCACGCTAAATTGTCCCTTAATTGGAAAAAATGAATTGGGTACTCTAAATTTAAAAAGAAAAAAAAAAAGGATAGTGTTCCAAGGAGGCAAACATAAATCGTCCTCGAATCATTCTTTGTATGTCATCCCAGAGCATGAGAGGGAGCACAGCTCAATCTCATCCTCACCTGTATTCATTTAAGATTCCCTTCCAGCATGGAACAATGATCAGGAACAGATATCTAGCTTAATCTATTCTCATTCGACCAGAATATCAATTGCATTACGGATTAATAAATCCGTAATAAATTACTTGCAGAGGATTTTTTTTATGTGGACATAACTTGCGCAGAAATATGCTTGATGTTATATGGTCAGTCTTTTGTCTAATAAAACAATGTTTTGCAGAGGGGTGGTCATCTCTGTATTAAGCATTGGCTGCTCTGGTTCCACTTCGGCACAGCAGCCTCGGTGACATTTGCTGTAGAGGAAGACAGTGGGCTGAGAAGGTGCACAATTTGCTGGTCTCTGTTTTCCCTGCCTTCTCTTGTCTGCCACCTGACCTTTTGATTTTGCCTTACCTCTTCCAAAATAGAGAACTTCCAGAGGTCACGACTGACAGTGACCATCTCACAGTTGTCAGTTTCACTATCCACCATCTTTATATCTTACTTGTAGGTGCCCTTGTAACAGAGGTATGGACACCCAAGATGTCATAGCCAGTAGTCAGTTTATCGGACAGAAGATCTTTGGCTACATTGCCATCATCCATCAGATAAAGGTGGCCAAACCATTGTAGATGTTCTTTGCTTCAGTGTATAATGGAGGAATTAGCATGCACCAGGGCCTCTAAGTTGACGATGCTATCCTGCCAAGGGCTGGTGAGGACACATCTGAGTGGGCAGCATAGTAGCATAGTGGTTAGCACAGTTGTTCCACAGCTCCAGGGTCCCAGGTTCGATTCCCGGCTTGGGTCACTGTCTGTGCGGAGTCTGCATGTTCTCCCTGTGTCTGCATGGGTTTTATCCAGGTGTTCCGGTTTCCTCCCACAGGCGAAAGATGTGCAGGTTAGATGGATTGGGCATGCTAAATTGTCCTTAGTGTCCAAAAAAAGATTAAATGGGGTTACCGGATTAGGATGGCGGTGTGGGGATAGGGCGGAGGTATGGGCTTAGGTAGGGTGCTTTTTCCAAGGGCCAGTGCAGACTCGATGGGCCGAATGGCCTCCTTCTGCACTGCAGCTTCTATGAAATTCTATGAATCTAAAGCTGGAAACAGTGCAGTCTCGGACTTTAGGCCCTGCTTTGATGCAAACCATAACGTTTGATAAACACTCTTGCTATGATTAACAGCTCCTCACCACATCAAAAGCAGCTAAGTAGTTTCTGTTGTGAAAAAGGGGAATAATAATAATAATCACTTATTGCCACAAGTAGGCTTCAATGAAGTTACTGAAGTGGGCGGCATGGTGGCACAATGGTTAGCATTGCTGCCTCAGTGCCAGGGACCTGGGTACGACCCTGGGTTACTGTACATGTGCCACAAAGGAGAGTACAGTCCAGGAATAGGCTCTTCGGCCCTCCAAGTCTGCGCCCATCATGATATCGGTCTCAACTAAAACCTTCTGCACTTCGGGGTCCATATCCTCTATTCTCATCCTATTCATGTATTCGTCAAGATCCCTCTTAAATGCTGCTATTGTAAGTATGTTCTCTCCATGTCTATGTGAGTTCTTCCAAGTGCTCCGGTTTCCTCCCACCGTCACAGATGTGTAGGTTAGGTGGATTTGCCCTTGGCGTCTAAAGGTTAGGTGGGATAACGGGGATAGGGTAGGGGAGTGGGACTAGATAGGGTGCTCTTTCAGATGGTCGGTGTAGACTTGATGGGTCAAACGGCCTCCTTCTGCACTGTAGGGATTCTATGAAACCACATATGCATGCTTAACATTGATTTACATGTATGGGAAGATAGCACACTGCTGCCTGCCACAGGGGATTAGAGCATAGCAACGGCACAAAACTTGTTTTCCGGGCAACCCGCCATTCGCCACCCAATCGGGAATGCCAATACCAGCGGTGGACTATGGAGAATCCACCCATCCCCACATTGGGCAACATCAGTGGGCAACTGATTTTAACTGCTTAAACAGACCACCTCTGCTCACATAGAACAGACCACCTCTGCTCACATAGTGCATTGGTGAGATCGATGAAGGCAATGTAGTAGTCTCTTTCATTCATGCCTATTTCCTTGTAGCTTCTGGACTGAGAAGATCATGTCAAGTGTAGATCTTCCAGTTCTAAAACTACACAGGGATTCAGGGTAGATGGCTTCAGCCAGGATCTGCAGTCTGACAAGGGCAACACGGGCAAATACTTTTCCCACGATGCTCAGGAAGTAGTTGCCTCGATATGTATTGAAATTGCCTCAGTTGTCCTTGGTCATTACAGCACTGCCCCCTCTCTCCAGCAGAGACCGAGACGTGCCTGCAGATAATGTAGGAGTGGCTTCCCATGCTTGATGAGTTCAGGCAGTACAGGGCCAATGGCAGGCAAGTCTACTGCTTCGCTAAGTCCCTCCACTGTGGCTTCAATATCCAGCTTTGCCATGACAGGCAGAATTTGTAAGGCATCTACGGCTTCCTCGGTAACAGTGTTCCCCCTAAAGTCTAACTCATGGTAGTCTTCCACCCATCTTTCCTACTGTTCATTGCAGTTAGTTAGTGATCATCTCCCCTGTTTTCAATGGAGCTGCTTTCTTTGTTGATGGACATGTCTCCTTTTGGATCCCTTCAAACATGCCCCTAGCATTCCCTGTCAAAGAACATCTGGATATTCTAGCAAAGCTGTGACCAGTAGTCATTGGTGCATCCCACTTGCACAGAGACATTTATCAGTATTGTTATGGGCCAGAATTTAGAAACCCATTCTCAATATTACTCTTCTCCGAATAATAAAGGTTAATGGAATGATGGCTTTGATAAGACCATAAGATGTAGGATCAGAATTAAGCCATTTGGCCCATCGAGTCTGCTCTGCCATTCAATCATGGCTGATAGGTTTCTCATCCCTATTATCCTGCCTTCTCCCCATAACCCCCGATCCCCTTATTAATCAAGAACCTATCTATCTCTATCTTAAAGACACTCAGTGATTTGGCCTCCACAGTTTTCTGAGACAATGAGTTCCACAGATTCACCACCTTCTGGCTGAAGAAATTCCTTCTCACCTTGGATTTAAAGGATCGTCCCTTCAGTCAGAGGCTGTGCCCTTGGGTTCTAGTTGCTCCTACAGGGGAAACAACCTCTCCACATCCACTCTATCCAGGCCTCTCAGTATTCTGTAAGTTTCAATAGATCCCCCCCCCTCATCCGTCTAAACTTCATTGAGTACAGACCGAGAAACCTTAACCATGCCTCATATGACAAGTCATTCACTCTGGGGATCATTCTTGTGACCATCCCCTGGACCATCTCCAAGGCCAACTCATCCTTCCTTACAAAACTGCTCACAATATTCCAAATAGGGTCTGTCCAGAGCCTTATACAGCTTTAGTAGTACATCCCTGCTCTTGTATTCTAGCATTCTAGCCCTCTCAACATGAATGCTAACATTGAATTTGCCTTCCTAACTGCACGTAAGCCCTAGTTCAGAATTATCTTCAGTCACTTTGTGCTTCTGATTTACAAAGCCTTTTCCCATTTAGAATATAGTCTGTGCCTCCATGACAGAGAAGGAGGTGATGGAGGTATTAAAGCGCCTCAAGATAAGATAAATCCCCGGGACCTGATGAAACGTATCCCAGGACGTTGTGAGAGGCTAGCCAGGAGATTGCTGGCCCCTTAGCCGAGATATTTGAATCATTGACAGCCACAGGAGAGGTGCCTGAAGGTTGGAAGGTAGCAAATGTTTAAGAAGGGCTGTGGTGATAAGCCGAGGAACTACAGACCGGTTAGCCTTACTTCTGTAGTGGGAAAATTGTTAGAAGGTATTCTGAGGGACAGGATCTACAGGCATTTAGACAGACAAGGGCTAATTAGGGAAAGCCAGCATGGCTTTGTAAGGGGAAAGTCATGTCTCATGAATTTGATTGTGTTTTTTGAAGGGGTAACCAAGGAGGTAGATGAGGGCAGTGCAGCCGACGTTGTCGGCATGGACTTTAGCAAGGCCTTTGACAAGGTACCGCATGGTAGGTTGTTACAAAAGATTAAGTCTCACGGAATCCATGGCGAGGTAGTCAAGTGGATACAAAATTGGCTTGGCAACCTATATAGAGGTATATGGGTGGTTGTGGAGAGTTGTTTTTTCAAACTGGAAGCCTGTGGCCAGCGGTGTGCCTCAGGAATCGGTGCTGGGTCACTATTATTTGTTATATATATTAATGATTTGGATGAGAATGTAGGAGGCATGGTTGGTTAGTAAGTTAGCAGATGACACCAAGATTGGTGGCATAGTGGATAGTGAAGAAGGTTAGATAAGATTGCAACAGGACCTTGACCAATTGGGTCAGTGGGCCGATGAATGGCAGATGGAGTTTAATTTAGATAAATGTGAGGTGATGCATTTTGGTCGATCAAATCAGGGCAGGACCTACTCAGTTAATGGTAGGGAGATGGGGAGAGTTACAGAACAAAGAGAACTAGGGGTACAGATTCATAGCTCATTGAAGGTGTTGTCACTGGTGGACAGGGTGGTGAAGAAGGCATTCAGCAAGCTAGGCTTTATTGGTCAGAATAGTGAATACAGAAGTTGGGATGTCTTGTTGATGTTGTACAAGACATTGACAAGACCACACATGGAATACTGGGTTCAGTTCTGGTCATCCTATTATAGGAAGGGTACTGTTAATCTAGAAAGAGTGCAGAAGAGATTTACTAGGATGCTACCAGGACTTGATGGTCTGAATTATAATGAGAGGCTGGATAGGCTGGGACTTTTTTCCCTGGACATAGGAGGCTTAGGGGTGTTCTTATAGAGGTCTATAAAATAATGAGAAGCAGATAGTAGACATCTTTTCCCAAAGGTAAAGGAGTCTAGAACTAGAGGGCATAAGTTTAAGGTGAGAGGGGAGAGATACAAAAGAGACCAAAGGGGACATCTTTTCACACAGAGGTTGATGAGCATCTGGAACGGGCTGCCAGAGGCAGTAGTAGAGGTGGGTACAATTCATTCATTAAAAAAGTTAGACAGTTACATGGGCAGGGTGGGTATAGAGGTATATGGGCCAAATGCGGGCAAGTGGAACTAGCTTAGTGATAGAAACTGGGTGGCATGGACAAGCTGGGCCGAAGGGCCTGTTGCCATGCTTTAAACATCTCTTTACCCTCTGACTCCATTCTTCCTACAAAAGTGCATAACCTCACACTTTTCCACATTGTATTCCATTTGCCACTTCTTTGCCCACTCTCCTAGCCTGTCCAAGTCCTTCTGCAGCCCCCCCTGCTCCCTCAATACTACCTGTCCCTCTACATATCTTTATATCATCTCCAAACTTAGCAACAGTGCCTTCAGTTCCTTCTTCTAGATTATTAATGTATATCGTGAATAGTTGTGGTCGAAACACTGACCACTGTGGCACACCACTAGTCACCGGTTGCCATCGTGAAAAAGACCCATTTATCTCCACACTCTGCCTTCTGCCAGTCAGCCAATCCTCTATCCATGCCAGGATCTTACCTTAACACCATGGGCTCTTATCTTATTTAGCAGCCTCCTGTACGGCACCTTGTAAAAGGTCTTCTGAAAATCCAAAAGTGCACTGGTTCTCCTTTATCTAACTTCCTTGTTACTTCCTCAAAGAATTCTAACAGATTTGTCAGTCTTGACCTCCCCTTAATGAAGCCGTGCTGACTCGGTCCTATTTTATCATGCACTTCCAAGTACTCCGCAATCTCATCTTTAATAATAGACTTATCTTACCAACAACCAAAGTCAGGCCAACCGGCCTATAATTTCCCGTCTTCTGCCTCCCACCTTTTTTAAGCAGGCGTGTTACATCTATAACTAGGGAATCAGAATACCAGGGTGTTGAAGTCCTGCTTTAGCTCACAAAGAACCAGTTAGACCATACCTGAAGTTAGTGAGCAGTTCTGCGCAACAAACTTCATGATGTACGACTGGTCTTGGAGGGAGTGTAGCATACGCTTACCAGAATGATACTTGGATTCCACAGGTTGAATTGAGAATAGATTACAAAATCAGATTGCATTCGATTTATAAAGATAAGGCTGATTGAAATTTTCAAGATATCTTGGAGGAAAGATAGGATAGGTAGAGAGAAACTAATTCCACTTGATTAGCAGTCTCAGACTAGAGATATAGTCTGAAATTAGGAGCAGATCCTTCAGAAATGAAATTAGAAATCACGTTTGTCTGTAAAAGGTCAGGAGATATTGGAACTCTCTTTCCCAAACGGCATTTGGCTATGGATCAATTGTAAATTTTAAAGCTGAGATTAATAGTTTTTTGTTATCCAATGGGATTGAGGGATAGGAGGCAAAGGCCGGTATATGAGGCAAAGGCCGGTGTATGGAGCGAGGTCACACACCAGCTATGATCTCATGGAATAGCGGAAAAGGCTCAAGGGGGGTAATGACCTACTCCTGTTCCAATGTTCCTCTGGATCTTTTCAAAGGCTACCAAATTACAGAAGATGAGTGGGGCACAGAAATCCGGATGCGGTCTGACCAGCAGATTGTATGATATCAAAATGATATCATTTGATTTATACTGAATGAGTGTATTATTGCAGCCCATTTCCCTATTAGTTTTAGCTACAATTTCTCTACATTGGTTCCTTCCATGATTTGCCTAAAGTTCCAAATACTCTGCCCTGCATTCACCTTCCTCCTTTGTTTAAATCAAAATTTTTGCAGCATCTCCTACTCAAAGTCATTCTTTCCAGGACCACAAAACTATGGAACACTTTTGCTGTTCCAGCCCTCCCTTCCCGCTACATCTACACAGGCTTTTCAAACCAGCATTTGGTGTCACATAACTACCAATTTTGAATTTATCCAATCTCTTCTATTTTCTCGTGCTTGGTAGGGAGCCTTGGTTCATCTCAGACTTTTGTTGATAATCAACAGTGATCTATCATGTCAACACCATGGTGCTTGCAGTTTGGCCAAACTGACAAAGGTCAAAGGGAAAAGGGGGCGGGATTCTCCACTCCCGCGCCGAAGTGGCTGCGTCGTCGTGAACGCCGTCGAGGTTCACGACGGCGTGAAACGGCCCCGATCCCGACCGATGCAGGCCCCGACAATGGGCTAGGATCGGGCCCGCGTCATCTACACGCGCCAGGCCTTGTCGCCCCGTAAAGGCGGCGCCGCATAGATGACGTGGCTGGCGACGCATAACTGGCGCCAACCCGCGCATGCGTGGTTGCCGTCCTCTCTGAGTCCGCCCCGCAAGAAGATGGCGGACGGATCTTGCGGGGCCGCCGAAGGAAGGAGGTCCTCCTTCAGAGAGGATGGCCCGACGATCGGTAGGTACCGATCGCGGGCCATGCCACATTTGAGGTACCCCCCCGGTGCAGGATCCCCCCCCCCCCCCCCCCCCCCCGGCCGCGCGCTGTTCCCGACGGCAGTGACCAGGTGTGGACGGCGCCGGGGGGAACCCGCCATTTTGGCCTGGCTGCTCTGCCCATCCGGGTCTGACAATAGTGGGGGTGCCGGAGAATCGCCATTTTGGGTGTCTCCGGCGATTCTCCGGCCTGCGGAACACGACGGGGCCATTCCCGCCGCTTGGGAGAATCGTGGGAGGGCGTCGGACCGGCGTCCCGGGAAATCTTGGCGGCCCAGGCGATTCTCCCACCCGGCGCAGGAGTGGAGAATCTCACCCAGGGTTTGCAACTTTTTCTTAGTTTTCCTTTACCAGTAAATTATTATATATTTTATGGAAATAAAGATTCAGAACACGACGATTATAGTTCTGAAAGCGTTATGACTCCGTCGATTTATTTAAAGAGCTGTTCAAATTATTTAGAATCTGCCTACAGTAATTTACTGCTTCTCCCCTCTAGAGTCGAGTGGTAGTGCTTGATGTTATGTTGCCTGGAGCCCTCTGAGTTGTCTTGTACAGCTCTACTTCTTTTGCGCTCTGGTGCAGCAGAGACATAAATGTAATTATACACCAATTGATGTAAGATGAGCTGTACAAGCAGAAGAAGGGCTTGGGTTCGATTGCTAATCTATGCTGAGTTTATTGATCTTAACTAACAAGGAGAGCATTACAACATGTCAAATGTCCCTATATTTGAACTTAATTTTTGGCTCCATCTCTATTCCTGTCTAGATGGTGCTGATTCAGAGCTGGTTCCATCAGTGACTTGTGCAGTAGGTATCATAATCCAAAGATTGGTCCATTCCATGCGTGACCAGTTTCAAGGATATTATAGTTTCATAGGTATCACAGTTCCATGTGTATTCACATGCTTCCACACTATTATAGTTCTGAAAGTGTTATGACTCAGTTGGTGGCTGGTTCCATGGATGGTCAATTTCATGGATGTCAGCTACCTCGTCCAAGTGTCATTTTTTGTCATATGGGCCTAGATAGCAGGCGATTCAAATCAATGAGCTCATCACAGCTGATCCCAATGCAATGGTATCTGAACATTAGCACATATTTGCTTTTTACAAGGAGTCAATGGATAATGATCAGAGGTTGTAAAAGTGGCTGATTCTTGCACCCTCTTCTCCCACCCAGCTCAGCGGCCTTCATGGTGATAATTTGGGAACTAAGGCTGCTATCAGAGCCAGTGCTGTCGTTTGTGGTGGAAATGTGGCAGCCAATTTGATCACATCAAGCTTCCACAAACAGCAATGTGATAATGGCCAGATAATGTGTTTTTTCATGATGTTGACTGGGGATAAGTATTAGCTAGGACACTGGGATAACTCCTCTGCTAATATTTGGAATAGCGCCATAAGATCTTTTATGTACATCTGAAAAGCCAGAAAGGACTTCAGTTTAATGTCTGATCCAAGAGACCGTACCTCTGACAGTGCATTGCTCCCTTAATACTGCAACAGAGTATTAATGTCGATTTTGTTCTCAAATGTCTGGAACAGTACTTGAAAACACAACTTTCTAACTTAGTGGTGAGAGCTCTCTTAGTTGATGCCTAAAGACAAATAGAATCAAATGAAAGTCAGGTGCTCCTTTTCATTTGAGAAGTCATTTAAAGATCCCACTCCAACATAGATGATTATGAGTGAGCAGTTTGGGTGAAAGTTAGAGAGAAAAATCTGTGTGAAGAAAGTAAGAACTACCAACAGGCACTCTAGAAAAACAGAATCATGGCTGAAGGAGCCCTCTCACATTGACACACTGAGTTAACAGTGGGGCTTTGTGTTACACAGAGAATTCGGAGGCTCTCCATACCAATAGGGATGTTGTATAAAAGGAGCACTGTGGAAAAAACGTACTTTGCAAAAAGGAACTTTCTGGGTTTGAGTCAAAAGTTCAATTACTCCCTTCGTTAGCATGATTTTCAGTCATGTTATGGTGCAAACTGGAAGGGCAAGGGTTGCTAATCTTCGGCCAGATATACAATACTTTTGATCAGCTTGGCTGAGATGTGGTGCACTTACCCCTAACTTGCATTGTTTTGGATTCTAGCCTCACTGCTGAACTTCAGAACATAATTTAACACTGTAGTGTAATACTGACAGCGCTGCATTGTCACCGATAGAGGGTAGACGATGGAGGAGGTTTATAATGATTTAAGAAGCCATCAAGGCCAGGGACCATGCAGGACTTGGTTTATTTTTTAAATCTGTTTCCAAATTGACAGACCATTTGGCAGCCAAGAGTAAAGGCCAACATCAGAGGCTGTCCCTGGCAATTGAAGTGGATGAAGATTGGATATCTCAACAGGGTTGGGGGGGCAGGGAAGTGGGCATGAGGCTAGAAAGGGTGAAGGAGGTCTGTGATGGAGATGGGAGTAAAGTTACGATTGGCAGAATGAAGGCAGACGGTTTCTTTGGGGTGCCGAGGACATAAATCCAGCTCCTCTTTGCCCACAAGGTGTGCAGCAGTAAGTAATTTTAAATCGAGGTCCAATATGTACTGTGCTCAATTTTTAAAAATGTCCGTCAGATGAAACCCTTTGTTGCATGTGCACACCAGGTCGGAGTCACATTTTGGACATTTGATTGTTCAACATTCCTCCATAACTGCTTCAATAAACTGTTAATTATTTACCTTTGTCCACCCTTCCTACTTATGCCACATCCAATGCCTTGGTTGAATGTTTGACTGGCCTGTTGCCTGCTCTCTGGACTCCACATTGCTCTGTAGGCATAGAAACAGTGCTGGTGAGTGAGATGCATGTTACTATGTTACTCAGTCCCTCTTGTTGCCAGCAGTTATTCATTTTATATCAGTAACGTTAAGTTATTGAACATCGCACCAGAGGAAACAAGGGTATCGACTTACCACTGTGCCACCCACATTTCACCAGTTTGTTACTAATTCCCTGTGAGGGAGCCAATTATGGTGAAATTGTAGGAAATGGTGTGGTTTGTTAGTGCGAGAGCGTACTGTGATTTAAAAAAAATAAATTTAGAGTATCCAATTCTTTTTTTCCAATTAAGGGGCAATTTAGTGTGGCCGATTCACCTAACCTGCGCATCTTTTTGTGTTATGGGGGTGAGACCTACGCACAGTGCACCAAGCTGGAACTTGGAAATAATGGGCTGTGGAAGAATATCAACACTGAGCTGGAGTTTGGTAATACTTTATTTAGTCTATAGAGATGTGGGACGGAATTCTCCGCAATCAGCTCGATGTCCGCCGACCGGCGCCAAAAAAGGCGCAAATCAGTCCGGCATCGCACCGCCCCAAAGGTGCGGAATCCTCCGCATATTGAGCGGCCGAGACCTAACCTTGCGGGGCTAGGCCCGCGCCAGACTGATTTCCGCCCCGCCAGCTGGCGCGAAACTGACTTTGCCGGGCGGCGCATGCGCGGGAGCGTCAGCGGCCGCTCACGGCATCCCCGCGCATGCGCAGTGGAGGGGGTCTCTTCCGCCTCCGCCATGGTGGAGACCATGGCGAAGGCGGAAGGAAAAGAGTGCCCCCATGGCACAGGCCCGCCCGCGGATCGGTGGGCCCCGATCGCGGGCCAGGCCACCGTGGGGGCACCCCCTGGGGCCAGATCGCTCCGCGCCCCCCAGGACCCTGGAGCCCGCCCGCGCCTTGTCCCGCCGGTAAGAGAGGTGGTTTAATCCACGTCTGCGGGACAGGCATTCCAGCAGCAGGACTTCGGCCTATCCGAGCCAGAGAATCGCCGGGGGGGGGTCCGCCAACCGGCGCGGCGCGATTCCCGCCCCCGCCGAATAGCCGGTGCTGGAGAATTCGGCAACCGGTGGGGGCGGGATTCATGCTAGCCCCCGGCGATTCTCCGACCCGGCGGGGGGTCGGAGAATCCCGCCCGTGAACTCTGAGCTTGGTTTGGGAATTGGAATGTAGAGAGATAGGAGCACAGACCTGGATTTGGTAATCCTGGAATGTGGAGCCGAACCAACATTGATCTAATTCTTCCTGAGATTAGGAGTCTTAAAGAACATTAATCTTTTTTTTAAATACATTTATCAGAGTTACAAAACCAGAGCTCGGAATGTGGACAGGAGCAAACCGCCAATAAGCTCCTTGCCTGCTCCGAAAACCAATTCAAATTGAATCCCATTCATGGTTCCCACAAGAGAACTTTGTTAGGGGAGATTTGTTAGTGCTCTTTGGGTGGTTTAAACTAATGCAGCAGGGGCATGGGAACCTGGATTGTATTTTTAGGGTAAGGGAGAATGAGAGTATAGAGGTCAGGAGCACAGATTTGACGTCGCAGGAGGGGGCCAGTGTTCAGGTAGGTGGTTTGAAGTGTGTCTACTTCAATGCCAGGAGTATACAAAATAAGGTAGGGGAACTGGCAGTATGGGTTGATACCTGGGACTTCGATGTTGTGGCCATTTCGGAGACATGGATAGAGCAGGGACAGGAATGGATGTTGCAGGTTCCGGGGTTTAGGTGTTTTAGTAAGCTCAGAGAAGGAGGCAAAAGAGGGGGAGGTGTGGCGCTGCTAGTCAAGAGCAGTATTACGGTGGCGGAGAGGATGCTAGGTGGGGACTCATCTTCCGAGGTAGTATGGGCTGAGGTTAGAAACAGGAAAGGAGAGGTCACACTGTTGGGAGTCTTCTATAGGCCTCCAAATAGTTCTAGGGATGTAGAGGAAAGGCTGGCGAGGATGATCCTGGATAAAAGCGAAAGTACCAGGGTAGTTATTATGGGAGACTTTAACTTTCCAAATATTGACTGGAAAAGATATAGTTCGAGTACATTAGATGGGTCGTATTTTGTACAGTGTGTGCAGGAGGGTTTCCTGATACAATATGTTGACAGGCCAACAAGAGGCGAGGCCACGTTGGATTTGGTTTTGGGTAATGAACCAGGCCAGGTGTTGGATTTGGAGGTAGGAGAGCACTTTGGGGACAGTGACCACAATTCGGTGACGTTTACGTTAATGATGGAAAGGGATAAGTATACACCGCAGGGCAAGAGTTATAGCTGGGGGAAGGGCAATTATGATGCCATTAGACGTGACTTGGGGGGGATAAGGTGGAGAAGTAGGCTGCAAGTGTTGGGCACACTGGATAAGTGGAGCTTGTTCAAGGATCAGCTACTGCGTGTTCTTGATAAGTATGTACTGGTCAGGCAGGGAGGAAGGCGTTGAGCGAGGGAACCGTGGTTTACCAAAGAAGTGGAATCTCTTGCTAAGAGGAAGAAGGAGGCCTATGTGAAGATGAGGTGTGAAGTTTCAGTTGGGGCGATGGATAGTTACAAGGTAGCGAGGAAGGATCTAAAGAGGGAGCTAAGACGAGCAAGGAGGGGACATGAGAAGTATTTGGCAGGTAGGGTCAAGGAAAACCCAAAAGCTTTCTATAGGTATGTCAGGAATAAGCGAATGACTAGGGAAAGTGTAGGACCAGTCAAGGACAGGGATGGGAAGTTGTGTGTGGAGTCTGAAGGGATAGGCGAGATACTAAATGAATATTTTTCGTCAGTATTCACTCAGGAAAAAGATAATGTTGTGGAGGAGAATGCTGAGCCCCAGGCTAATAGATTAGATGGCATTGAGGTACGTAGAGAAGAGGTGTTGGCAATTCTGGACAGGCTGAAAATAGATAAGACCCCGGGACCTGATGGGATTTATCCTAGGATTCTCTGGGAGGCCAGGGAAGAGATTGCTGGACCTTTGGCTTTGATTTTTATGTCATCATTGGCTACAGGAATAGTGCCAGAGGACTGGAGGATAGCAAATGTGGTCCCTTTGTTCAAAAAGGGGAGCAGAGACAACCCCGGCAACTATAGACCGGTGAGCCTCACGTCTGTAGTAGGTAAAGTCTTGGAGGGGATTATAAGAGACAAGATTTATAATCATCTAGATAGGAATAATATGATCAGGGATAGTCAGCATGGCTTTGTGAAGGGTAGGTCATGCCTCACAAACCTTATCGAGTTCTTTGAGAAGGTGACTGAACAGGTAGACGAGGGTAGAGCAGTTGATGTGGTGTATATGGATTTCAGCAAAGCGTTTGGTAAGGTTCCCCACGGTAGGCTATTGCAGAAAATACGGAGGCTGGGGATTGAGGGTGATTTAGAGATGTGGATCAGAAATTGGCTAGCTGAAAGAAGACAGAGGGTGGTGGTTGATGGGAAATGTTCAGAATGGAGTTCAGTCAGAAGTGGAGTACCACAAGGATCTGTTCTGGGGCCGTTGCTGTTTGTCATTTTTATCAATGACCTAGAGGAAGGCGCAGAAGGGTGGGTGAGTAAATTTGCAGACGATACTAAAGTCGGTGGTGTTGTCAATAGCGTGGAAGGATGTAGCAGGTTACAGAGGGATATAGATAAGCTGCAGAGCTGGGCTGAGAGGTGGCAAATGGAGTTTAATGTAGAGAAGTGTGAGGTGATTCACTTTGGAAGGAATAACAGGAATGCGGAATATTTGGCTAATGGTAAAGTTTTTGAAAGTGTGGATGAGCAGAGGGATCTAGGTGTCCATGTACATAGATCCCTGAAAGTTGCCACCCAGGTTGATAGGGTTGTGAAGAAGGCCTATGGAGTGTTGGCCTTTATTGGTAGAGGGATTGAGTTCCGGAGTCAGGAGGTCATGTTGCAGCTGTACAGAACTCTGGTACAGCCGCATTTGGAGTATTGCGTACAGTTCTGGTCACCGCATTATAGGAAGGACGTGGAGGCTTTGGAGCGGGTGCAGAGGAGATTGACCAGGATGTTGCCTGGTATGGAGGGAAAATCTTATGAGGAAAGGCTGATGGACTTGAGGTTGTTTTCGTTGGAGAGAAGAAGGTTAAGAGGAGACTTAATAGAGGCATACAAAATGATCAGGGGGTTGGATAGAGTGGACAGTGAGAGCCTTCTCCCGCGGATGGAAATGGCTGGCACGAGGGGACATAGCTTTAAACTGAGGGGTAATAGATATAGGACAGAGGTCAGAGGTAGGTTCTTTACGCAGAGTAGTGAGGCCGTGGAATGCCCTACCTGTTCCAGTAGTGAACTCGCCAACATTGAGGGCATTTAAAAGTTTATTGGATAAACATATGGATGATAATGGCATAGTGTAGGTTAGATGGCTTTTGTTTTGGTGCAACATCGTGGGCCGAAGGGCCTGTACTGCACTGTGTTGTTTTATGTTCTATGCTCTAAGAGAGATATACCAGATCCAGGCATTACAACTGACCTCACGCTCATCTTAGCCAAAAGGCCGAGAAGCGATAAATAACATTAATCTTATCACAGAATCAGACTGGTTACAGTGCAGAAGGCAGCCATTCAGTCCATCGTGTCTGTGCTGGACTTGCCAAAGGAATAATTCACCGAGTGGCACTCCCCACCATCTCCCCATAGCCCTGCATATTCTTTCTTTTCAGATAATGTTTCAATTTTAAAGCCTCGGCTGAACCTGCCTCCACTTTACTCACAAGGCAATTCAGTATCCTAACCACCTTCTGTCTGAAAAAGTTTTTCTTCGTGTCTCCCTTGCTTCTTTTGCCAATCACCTTAAATCTGTGCCCTCGTTCTCGATCTTTCTACCAATGGGAACAGTTTCTCCATGTGTACTCTGTCCACACTCCTCATGACTTTGAACACCTCTGTCAATCCTCTCTTAATCTTCTTCCCCAAGAAAAACAATTCCACATTCTCCCAAACCATCAACGTAACTGAAATTCCTCATATTTGGAACCATTCTCATTATTCTTTTCTCCCCTCTCTCCAATGCCTTCACATCCTTTCTAAATTGTGGATGCAATACACCAGTTGAGACCAAACAGTCTTTTATACATGTTTAACATAACCTCCTTGATTTTGTACCCTACAACACTAGTAATAGATGCCAGATGCTTTCAACCTGTCTTGTAAGCTTCAATGACCTCATACGAACATGCAATGCAGGAGTAGTGGACCATTCAATCCCTCAAGCCTGCTCTGCCATTGAATAATATCCTGCCTTTAACTTCACATTCCGATAACCTTTGATTCCTTTCTTAGTCAAGAATGTATCTACATCTGCCTTCAAATCATTTATTGACCCTGGGTCTCTGGGGAAGAAAGCTACAAAGACTCAGCTCTGAGGGAAAAAAAATCTTCTCATCTCCATCTTAAATAGGAGACACCTTGGACGGGATTCTCCGACCCGCCACACCAGATTTTTGGTGCAGTGCCCCCCCGAGATTTTCCATCTCGCCAGCTGGCCAATGGGGTTTCCCATTGTGGGCAGGCCCACGCCGTCGGGAAATCCCAGGAGCAACGGAGAATCCCAAAAGCGGAGAATCCAACAGCTTATTTTTAAACTGTGTCCCCTTACTTCTAGTTTCTCCAACAGAGGAAAACATCCAGTCAGCAACCAGCCTGTCAATCCCTTAGAATCTTATAAGTTTCAATAATATCACCTCTCAATCTTCCAAACTGGTGTACATATACAACATGTCCGTCTGCTCCTGCATCCCCTTTTAGATTTGTCTCTCTGTATTCTTCCTACCAAAATGAGTCACTTTACATTTCTCTGTATTAAACATCATCTGCCACTTGTCCACCAATTCCACCAACCTGTATATGGCATTTTGACTCATCGATCACAATAATTCCAAATTTCATATCAAAGAACAATACAGCACAGGAATAGGCCCTTCGGCCCTCCAAACCTGTACCGGTCATACCAACCGTGGCCAAAACCCTCAGCACTTCCTAGTGAGTATATCCACCCTATCCATATATTTGTCAAGATGCCTTTTAAACGCCGTTAATGTATCTGCTTCCACAACCTCCCCTGGTAAGCGTTCCAGGCACTCACAACACTCTGCGTAAAAAACTTACCTCGCACATCTCCTCTTTGCCCCACAGACCTTAAACCTATGCTCCCTGGTGACTGACCCATCCACATGGGAAAGAGTACCTGCCCATCCATTCTATCCATGCCTGTCATAATCTAGTAGACCTCTATCAGGTCACCCCTCAACCTCCATCTCATTGATGAAAATAGTCCGTGTCTATACATCCTCTCCACATAGTTAACATCCCCCCATCCAGGCAACATCCTGGTAAACCTCCTCTGCACCCTCTCCAAAGCCTCCATAACCTTCTGGTGGTGTGGCGACCAGAATTGTGTGCAATATTCCAAGTGCAGCCTTACCAAGATTCTATACAATTGTAGCATGACTTGCTAATTTTTATAGTCTTATGCCCCGTTCAATGAAGGAAAGCCATCCATAGGCTTTCTTAACGACCTTGTTCACTGGTGTTGCCACTTTCAAAGAACTGTGGACCTGTATGCCCAGATCTCTCTGACTTTCTATATTCCTAAGAGTTTTGCCATTTACAGTACATTTCCCCTCTATGTTAGACCTACCAAAATGTATTACCTCAAATTTGGCTGGATTATACTCCATTTGCCAAGCGTCCAACTGATCTATGTCCTGCTGTATCCTCTGACAATCCTCAACACAATCTGCCACTCCACTAACCTTGGTGTCATCCGCGAACTTACTAATCAGACCAGCTACATTTTCATCCGAATCGTTTATGTACACTGCAAACAACAGAGGACCAAGCACAGATCCCTGTGGAACACCACTGTGGTAAATGGAACTACTGTTAATTCACCAGTGCACTGTGATATCATGTTACTGCTGTATCGTGTTACGTTATGTGTTTATCCCTGTGGGCTCCACCTATGGGCCATTGTACAGCTTCACCCACAGGGGGATATGTCGGGGCATGTACGGGCTCGACCATGGCTCCACCCCTTACAGGAAGTAAAAAGGCAGCTGACCTGCAGAGCCACATTCATTGTTGTACCGGTCACAGGCAGGCTCAGTTGTAAGCTGATTAAAACCACGGTTTACTTCTCAACGTATCTCTCAGTGAATTGATGGTCGCATCAACCACTAGTCACAATCTTCCATTTAAAAAAAACACCCTCCTACTGCTACCCTTTGTCTTCTGTGACCAAGCCAGTTCTGTATCCATCTTGCCACCTCACCTCTGATCCCGTGTGACTTCACTTTTTGTACCAGTCTGCCATGAGGCACCTTGTCAAAAGCTTTACCGAAGTCCATATAAACAACATAGACAATTACCTCCTCAAAAACATCGATCCTCCTCAAAAACATCGATCAAGTTAGTGAAGCACGACCTCTCCTTCACAAAACCATGCTGTCTATTGCCAATGAGTCAATTTGTTTCCAAATGAGAATAAATCCTGTCCTTAAGAGTTCTCTCCATAATTTATCTACTACCAACATTAGGGTCACCGGCCTATAGTTTCCAGGATTATCCTTGCTACCTTTCTTAAACAGCGGTACAACATTAGCTATTTTCCAGTCCTCTGGGATCTCACCTGTAGTCAATGAGGATACAAACATGTCAGTCAAGGCCCCAGCAATTTCCTTCCTCTCTTACCTCAGTATTCTGGGGTAAATCCCATCCGGCCCAGGAGATGTATGTACTTTAATGTCTTTTAAAACACCCATGACCTAGACTATCCACACACCCGACCCAAGAATCATCTTCCACAAAGTCCTTTTCTTTGGTGAACAATGATGCAAAGTACTCATTTAGTGCCTTGCCCATTTCCTCTGACTCAACACACATCCCACTGTCAGCAAGTTGTCCAATCCTTTCCCTGGCTACCCTCTTGCTTTTTACATATTCCTTATTCACTGTAACTCTATCCTGCGACCAACTAGAAATGCATCAGGATAAAGTGCAAATGCGCACTTGGCCCACACTGGGTATGCATAGGAGTTCAGAGCATGGGGGCTCCCACAAGCTTGTTTTACTCTCCATCTATTTTCCGCAAGTTGCATTGCTTGGGCACTTGTAGGTTCCACTCATGACCATAGCCTTGTGTTCTGCAGGATTTCCATTGCACTTTAAAAATATATATTTTTATTGAAATGTTTTAATTTTTAACAAACATGACATTAACTTCAAACAGCCCAGAAAACGAATATCAAATAGCACAATATCTACAAAAGGAAACAAAAAGAAAAAAAGACCCAACCGAGCTTATAAATCCCACCCAAAGACAGATCAAAATAACCTATCCCCAATAACAATAACTACCCCTCCCCCCCTTAACAGCTGATGGTGATTAACTCTTTAAAGTAGGAAATGAATGGCTGCCACCTCAGGTAGAATCCCTCCACTGGCCCTCTAATCGTGTACTTGACCTTTTCCAGTTATAAAAATTCCATGAGGTTACCCAACCAGGCCAAGGTGTGGAGTGGAAGAGCTCCATCCCAGCAGAACTCGCCTCCGTGCTATCAACGAGGCAAAGGCAAGAACATCCGCCTTCACCCAGGTCTGCAGCCCCAGTGAGTCCAACACCCCGAAAATGGCCACCAATGGACAAGGCTCCATACCAGTGTTAAGAATTGCTAACATGGTGGTAAAAGAAGAGATTCAAATGCTTACTATCCTTGGACATGACCAGAACCTTTGGGTTTGGTTAGCAGGTCCACGAGAGGGCCGCTCACACCTGTCCTCCACTCCCGTGAAGAACCCACTCATCCGAACCTTAGTTAGTGAGCCCTATGTACCACCTTAAGCTGAATCAGGCTGAGCCGGATGTAGGAGGAAGTGGAGTTCACCCTTCCAAGGGTCTCATCACATACACACATCCTCATCCAAAATAGGTCCCAGCTCCCCCTCCCACTGCTCCTTCACCTAGTCCAGCGAGACAGCGTCCATTGACATAATCTGCCCATAAATATTTGAAATGCTCCCCCGCGAGACTCCACCAGCAATGGGATTCTCTCCAACAGGGAGGGTTGCAGCACTAAGGAAAATGTAGGACAGACCTACATGCCTATATGATCCACATTCCGTGGGGTCCTTATCCTTTTCAAGATGAGGGAGATAGATGACTGCAAAAGCATGTCGGGCAATGAACCCAAAGATAAAGATTCACTGAACATATTGACTATCAATGGCACCAACTGGCCTGCAAACTTCTTATAAAATTCGACGGGAAACCCATCCGGACCAGGGATCTCCCTGCTTGCATCAGTCCAATGACTCTTCAGTATGTCCTCAGAGTTTAATGGAGCCTCCAACTCCTCCCTTCACTCTCTCTCTACACCATCAGGAAGGACAACCCATCTAGGAACTCCAACATGTCTGCCCCACTCTCCGGGGGCTCTGACTATAGAGTCCCAGTAAAAAACCTTGAACGCCACATTGACCTCACTTAGAGCGGAGACCAAGCTGCCGCCCAAGTCCCTAATCTGGATGATCCCAGGGAAGCCACCTGCCCCCTCAGCTGTTGAGCCAAAAGATGGCCCGCCTTTTCTCTGTACTCATAAACCACCCCCCTTGAGCGCCACAACTGGCGCACTGCTTTCCCTGTGGACACGAGATCAAACTGCATTTGCAGCTGCTTCCTAGTTTCCAGCAACTCCAGAGCAGGGTCCGTCGAGTAGCGACGATCCGTCTCTCAAGATCGCACCCACCAATCATTGTTGTTCCGCCCTATCTAAATGTGCCTTCTAGGTGATTACCTCCTGCTTTACAACCGGCTTAAGGACCTCGCACAATGTGGAGACCAAATTGTTCCTGTTAAACTTAATATATTATTCGATAGTCGCAGACACACACTCTCAAACCCTTCTCCACGGTGAGAGTTAAATGGGATCCACCTCCAGCACCAGGTCCACAAAGGGTGGAGCATGGTCAGAGATTACTATTGCCGAATATTCTGCCCTATTAATTTTTTTTTAAAATTCCAATTAAGAGGCAATGTATTACGGCCAATCCACCTACCCTGCACATCTTTGAGTTATGGGGGTGGGACCCATGCAGACACAAGGAAAATGTGAAAACTCCACATGGACAGTGACCTGGGGCTGGGATCAAATCCGGGTGCTCGGCGTTGTGAGGCAGCAGTGCTAACCACTGGGCCACCGGCCCTATAGTCCGCCCTTTTAACTTACGAGAGCAGGGACCTACTCAGTGGAAAGAAGTCAATCGTAGAATAGAAATTATGCACATGGGAAAAGAACGAAAACTCCTTAGCGCTTGGGTGCAGAAATCTCCTTGGGTCTGTCCCCCCACATATGGGCCAGAAGAACCTTCACCACTCCAGATAGAGCCAACAATTTAGGCTTGGGCTGGTCCACTTTAGGATCCAGGACACAATCGAAGAACCAACTGTTGCTTATCTAGATTGGGAATGGAAACCAATGGATTTTTAATAGAAGCCAAATCATCCCAGTTGGGGCATAGACATTTACCAGAACCACCAATGTACCGGCCAGAGACCCACTGACCACCACGTATCTACCATTGAGATCCAACAATCTTGATGACCGACTCAGGCTTTGATTATTTATCAAAATTGCTGCACCTCGGGCCCGGTCATCAAAGCCTGAGTGAAATACATGCCCCACCCACCCCTCCGCAGTCTGGTCTGATCTCTTACCTGCCAGCGAGTCACCTGCAAAAACACCAAATCAGCATCTAGATTCCTTAGGGGAGCAAAAACTCTCAAGCTCTTCACAGGGCCACCCAACCCCCATACGTTCCATGTGACTAACCAAATTGGGCGTCTACCACCCCCCCTCATCGGAATCAGCCATTTCCACCGTCAGGAGCTACGAGGCAAATATTCGCAAAGTACAGTTTAGAGGCCCTTCCAAGAAGGCAGCCAAACAAACCCGCCGCTCCCCCGCATTCCCGAGTAAAACAAAGAAAGTCCTACCATCACCATCAGAAAGCTAACCCCTCCCCTCCCCATCATGAAAATCCCCCAGCGACCCCATAAACAGAAAAACAATGTTTATCAACAAACATTAACAATATAAATAGGATACCCCAACACCCTTCCTAACCCACATATATCTAGATCTTATTAAATACTTTAAATTAGCCCCAAGTCCATGCTTTTTAATGAAGGTGTCCACTTCCTCCGGTTCCTCAAAGTAGTAGTCGTTTGATTCATATGTGACCCGGAACCTTGCAGGGTACACCACCCCGAACTGAGCCCCTTTCTTATACAGCACAACCGTAACCTTATTAAAGGTCGTCTGCTTCCTCGCCAGCTAAGCCCCCACGTCCTGGTAAATCCTCACGAGGTTTCCTTCCCACTTCAACTCACAGTGCTCTTTGGCCCACTTCAGGACCCTCTCCTTCTCCCTAAAGCTGTAAGGAATTAATCATAGAATTTGCAGTGCAGAATAAGTCATTTCGGCCCATGGAGTCTGCACCAGCCCTTGGAAAGAGCACCCTACTCAAGCCCACGCCTTCACCCTATTCCAGTAACCCCACCTAACCTCTTTTGGACACGAAGGGCAGTTTAGTATTGCCAATCCACCTAACCCGCACATCTTTAGACTGTGGGAGGAAACCGGAGCACTCAGAGGAAACCCACGCAGGCGCAGGGAGAACGCGCAGACTCTGCACAGACAATGACCCAAGCCAGGAATCGAACCTGGGATTCTGGAGCTGAGAAGCAACTGTGCTAACCACTGTGCTACCATGTTGCCCTAATGATTGCTCAAGGTGGATCATTCGGCCGAGGCTTCTGGCAAAGTGTTCGATGAGCCCTGTCCAACTCCAGAAGGGACGCGAGACCATCTTTGCCCATCATCTTCCCAAACATCTGCAACAGATATTCCGTGGGACTCGGGTCCTCCACCCCCTCCAGCAATTCCAGGACTCTTGAGGTCCTGCCTCCTTACAAATTTGAGATCATCGACCTTTAATCTCTTATTTTCATCGGCCACCACAGCCAATATCGGCTGCCAATGACGCAAACTGCTCACCTTGCTTCGACAATGCCTTCTCCACACCCTCTAGCACCTTACCACGCTTCTTTATTGCCTCGGTGGTCTTATCAAGTTTCACCCGAACAGAGCCCAATGCCTCCTCAATCGATTTTTGTAGACTCTCCGACGCCAATTTCCATTGCTTGTTGAAGTGTTTTTCAAACTCCTTGCGAGCACATCCGAGAGCAGGTCCACTGTTATCGGGGCGGCCGTCACGACCACGCTGCCGCCGCCACCATTTTTTCTGCTGTCGAACTGCACAAAGCCTTCGGGCCCACTGAAGAATTACCTCTGTGGTTTTTTGTTTCCTTTTGGCTTGTGTTTCGGTGCAGGAACACTATTATCAACCCAGAATGTTTTCCTGCGAATATCTCCCAAAGAATCAGGCAAAAAGGCCTTAAAAACACCTGGTCGGAGCTGCCTAATGCACAAACTCCCCTCACATGCCACCACTGGAAGGCCAGAATTTCCATTGTAGCAGGTTTGCTCGGTTGGTAGCTAATGGGATTCTCAATCCAAGGTTCATGGATTTAAGGGTAAATAGCTTTTTCTTAAATACTTTCAAGTTACTTTTCTTTTTTTAATTGTTTTTTTTTAAACCAAAAAGTGTCAATTTTCCTCAGTTCATTGGATGTAGGGAATCTCGTTTATTGAAATTTCCTGATTACATCCGAATCATTACAAACATGTTTCAAGGAAATAGTTCATAAACAATGAACTAGATACAAGAACTTGCAGTTGGTTAAGGACTGAACATACCTAATAGGCAGCATTAACTTTATGATTAGTTTCTGTCAAACCAACTTGCTCATTTTGATGCTGACACTGATATTGACACAGACTGCACATGTCCAGGAAAGGCTCCCCCTACTGTTGCAGCACAAATAAATACAACCTTCCCTATTTGTCCACATGATTATTAATTTTGTCCTGAATTATCATTTCTAGAAGCTTCTCCACCATTGAGGTTAAACTGACAGGCCTTTAGTTGCTGGGCTTGTCTTTATACAGTTTTTTGAACAATGGTGTAACGCTTAGAATGCTCTAGTTCTCTGGCACCACTCCTGAGTCTAAAGGTGATTGGAAAATTATGACCAGTGCCTCCATAATCTCCATTCTCGCTTCCTTCAGTATCTTTGGATGCTTCTTATCTGGTCCAGGTGCCTTATCAATTTTACATACTGCAGCCTATCCAATACCTCCTACTTAGCAATTTTTAGTGTGTGAATTATCCCCCTTTTCACCATGACTGTTTAAGAAGGGAGGGAAGCAGAAGACAGGAAATTATAGGCCGGTTAGCCTGACTTAGGTCATTGGTAAGATTTTAGAGTCCGTTATTAAAGATGAGTACTTGGAAGTGCATGATAAAATAGGACTGAGTCAGTACGGCTTCGTAAACGGGAGGTCATGTCTGACAAATCTGTTAGAGTTCTTTGAGGAGGTAACAAGGAAGTTAGACAAAGGAGAACCAGTGGACGTGATTTATTTAGATTTCCAGAAGGCCTTTGACAAGGTGCCGCATAGGAGACTGTTAAATAAGTTTAAGAGCCCATGGTTTAGGGGTAAGATCCTGACATGGATAGAGGATTGGCTGACTGGCAGAAGGTAGAGAGTGGGGATAAAGGGGTCTTTTTCAGGATGGCAGCCGGTGACTAGTGGTGTGCCTCAGGGGTCAGTGCTGGGACCACAACTTTTCACAATATACATTAATGATCTGCAGGAAGGAACTGAAGGAACCGTTGCTAAGTTTGCAGATGATACAAAGATCTGTAGATGGGCAGATAGTATCGAGGGAGCAGGCGGGCTGCAGAAGGATTTGGACAGGATAGGAGAGTAGGCAAAAAAGTGACAGATGTAATACAATGTGGAAAAGTGTGAGGTTATGCACTTTGGAAGGAGAAATGGAGGCATAGACTATTTTCTAAATGGGGAATTGTTTAGGAAATCAGAAGCACAAAGGGACTTGGGAGTCGTTGTTCACAATTCTCTTGTGCAGGTTCAGTCTACAGTTAAGAAGGCAAATGCAATGTTAGATTTGTGTCGAGAGGGCTGTAATACAAGACCAAGAATATACTTCTGAGGCTGTATAAGGCTCTGGTCAGACCCCATTTGGAGTATTATGAGCAGTTTTGGGTGCCGTATCTAAGGAAGGACGTGTTGGCCTTGGAAAGGGTCCAAAAGAGGTTCACAAGAATGATCCCTGGAATGAAGAGGTTGACGTTTGAGGAACGGTTGAGGACTCTGGGTCTCTACTCATTGGAGTTGAGAAGGATGTGGGGGGGATCATAGACCATAGAATTTACAGTGCAGAAGGAAGCCATTCGGCCCATCGAGTCTGCACCGGCCCTTGGAAAGAGCACCCAACTCAAGCCCACACCTCCACCCTATCCCTGTTACCCCACCTACCCTTTTTTTGGAGATTAGGGGCAATTTAGCATAGCCAATCCACCTAACCTGCACATCTTGGGACTGTGGGAGGAAACCGGAGCACCCGGAGGAAACACACGCAGACACGGGGAGAACATGCAGACTCCGCACAGACAGTGACCCAAGCCGGGAATCGAACCTGGGACCCTGGAGCTGTGAAGCAACTGTGCTAACCACTGTGCTACCGTGCTGCCCAGTGGATCTTATTGAAACTAACAGGATACTGCGAACCCTGGATAGAGTGAACTTTGAGAGGATGTTTCCACTTGAAGGAATAACTAGAACCAGAGGACACAATCTCAGACTAAAGGGACGTTCCTTTAAAACAGAGATGGAGGAATTTCTTCAGCCAGTGGGTTGTGAATCTGTGGAACTCGTTGCCGCAGAAGGCTGTCGAGGCCAAATCACTGAGTGTCTTTAAGACCGAGATTGATCGGTTCTTGATTAATAAGGGGATCAGGGGTTATTGGGAGAAGGCAGGAGACTGGGGATCTGAAAAATATCAGCCATGATTGAATGGCGGAGCAGACTCGATGGGCCAAGTGGCCTAATTCTGCTCCTATGCCTTATGGTCTTATGACCTGTGCAACATCTTCTTCCTTGGTAAAGACAGATGCAAAGTATTCATTTAATGCCTCAGCCATACCCCCACCTCCATGTGTAAATCCCCTTTTTCGTCTGCAATTGGCCTACTCCTCCTCTTACTACCCTTTTAATATTTCTATTGCTCTAGAAAACTTTTAGATTCCCTTTTATGTTAGCTTCCAGTCCCTTATACTCTCTTTGCTTTTCTTATTTTAATGTTTATGTACAAGTCGTGTTGTGCTGCAGAAAATTTTCCAAACTACTTCACAAAAATTCCAAACCTATTGTTGGTTAACATTTAACTAAAACTCAAAAGTCTGTGGAATTAATGAAAATTGGACAATTGGTCATGAGGTGTGTGTGTGTGTATGTGTGTTGAGGGGGAGGGGGTCATTACAGACAATTAATATTCAGTATTGCCTCCAGCTAGTTTATTCTTTTTTTAAACTTATTCCTGTAACTCCACTGCCCAATCCGATGATCATTTATAAAAAGTAGGGAACTCCCTCATTCTTGGTCTATGTGATGAATGTTAGAATACCAGACCAGACCCCAACTTTGGTTAAGATACCGGATGAGAACCCCAAACAATTTTTCTATTTTAAAAACTGTGAGGAAAGGATACTTCACCCCAGGAGTGATGATTCTGACCAATAGGTATCATTTACGTTTAACAAACCTTCAGTTAAACACTGAATTAACCTCATTATCAGAGAAGTATCTTTACAATTATCAGTTAAACAGTTCTTAAAGAAAAGGAAAGAAACGGGAACGTACTATCTACCCCTACCACTAATTACAATTAAACAACCTAATACAGTTTAAATGCCACTTATAATTAAAGTTAACACAACAGGTTACTTGCTTAGCTGTGCAGACCTTTGGCGAGAGTTCCTTTCAAGAGTAGATCCAGTACACACTGCTCAACCTAACAGCATTTGGCAAAACTGCTGCCCAGCTTAAACTCCTACAACAGACTACAAAACAGACAGACCTGGCTCTTCCCATTAATTACATCTTCTGTATCCCACTGAGTTGTCACAGGACCTGCTTAACTTACCCAGGAAACCACCCAAAATATAAACAATGTTCCATTCACCCTTTATCTATAACTAAGTAAGTGGTTGGGATGGGTGCCAAGGTGACATAGTTGTTGGCACTGCTGCCTCACAGTGCCAGGATCCTGGGTTCCATTCTGACCTTGGGTGACTGTGTGGAGTTTGCAGTCTCCCCATGTCTGCGTGGGTTTCCTCTGGGTGTAACGGTTTCCTCCCACAGTTCAAAGATGTGTAGGTTAGGTGGATTGGCCATGCTAAAAATAGCTCGATAAAGATGTATAGGTTAGGTGGAGTTATGGGGATAGGTAGGTGTGATCCTAGGTAATGTACACTTTCAGAGGGTCAATGAGATGAATGGCTTCCTTCTGCGCTGTAGAGTATCTATGATTACCACACCTTTTATGACTTCTCAATTACAGCTTTAGTAGACTCACTGTTGTAGTGAAATGCATAAGCAAGTGTATGTGTAAATATGTATAGGCTCTGACCAGTAGGTGTCAGGCAAGTAATAGCACGTGACACTGCAACCTGGTGGGAGTCTGAAGAGAATTCTCGGGGTTAGTCGTGTTTGTATTAGTTCCAGTTGGACAGCATTAGTTTCCGACCCACAGTTTATTATACAATAATAAAATTGACTAATCTTGAACTAGATGTTCTTTAGTACGTCAACTCAGTAATTGGGCTTCCGGGTTGCGGCGATGTGGAGCTAAGCCGCGCGATTCGGCAGCTCCCGCGAAAACGGACTTTTGGGCCCGCTAACCGAGCCCCAACGGCACTTCAAAAAAAAAACCAACCCGTGGGGAAGGAAAGAGAAAGTCCCCTACAGACCTGCATGGATCGGACCCGCAGCGAAACGGCGAAAAAAGCGGCCCTGGAGCAGCGGGAGAAGAAAGAGTTCATCAAGTGCTGCTTCGAGGAGCTGCGTAAGGAGATGGTGGCGCCTATACTGGCAATGGTTGAAAGACTTGGAGCAACCCAGAAAGCCCAAGAGGTGAAGATCCAGGAGATCCAGGAAAAAGTGAGTGAGAACGACGACGAGCTCGTGGGCCTGGCGGAGAAAGTGGAGCGGCACGAGGCGCTGCACAAGACGTGGGCGGGAAGACTCGAAGACCTGGAGAACAGATCAAGGAGAAACAACTTGAGGATCCTGGGTCTCCCTGAAGGAGTGGAGGGGGCCGATGCCGCGGCATATGCGGGCACAATGATCGGGACGCTGATGGGTGTGGAGGCCCCCCCGGGATTGCTGGAGCTCGATGGGGCGCACCGAGTGCTAGCGAGGAAGCCCAAGGCAAAAGAGCCGCCAAGGGCGATGGTGGTGAGATTTCACCGGTTTACAGACAGAGAGAGGGTCCTGAAATGGGCCAAGAAGGAACGGGGCAGCAAGTGGGACAATGCGGAGATCAGAATATACCCGGACTGGAGCGCGGAGGTCGCTAAGCAGAGAGCAGGTTTCAACCGGGCCAAAGTGGTGCTGCATCGGAAAGGAGTGAAATTTGGAATGTTGCAGCCAGCGTGACTGTGGGTTACACATAATGGCCAACACCACTACTTTGAAACGCCCGAAGAGGCGTGGACCTTTATACTAGCTGAAACGCTGGACTCTAATTGAGGGTTTGTGTGGGAGGGGGGGGTTTGAGGGTTGAAGTATGATGGTTGTTGTACATAAGGGGTCAACCACGCGCAGGAAATGTTATATGGGCTGGGGGAGAGGGACAAGGCCATGACAGGAGCTGCGCCATGGGAGGCGGGGCAGGCTTTGGAAAGCACGGGGTTGTCTTTCCCGCGCGCGGCAAGAAAGGCGGGAAGGGAACAAAGGAATGTACATTGATTGGGAGATTCCCACACGGGGGGGTTAAAGGGATGGCGGGGGAAGCCGGGGTCAGCAGGTGTCAGCTGACTTACGGGAGGGATATGGGGGGAGCAAAAAAGCTAGACGGGGATCTAGTGGGGAGGGAGGGGGGGGGGAAGTGGGGGGGGAAGCGGGGGGGGGGGAAGTGTTGCTGCTGCACTGGCCGAAAGAGAACGGGACACAGAAGAGGTGGCTGGGACGGGGGTCCCCCGGCTGGGGGACTGGATAGTGAGGGAGACGCGGACAAGGGACTGGCCCAGAAAAGGAGATGGCTAGTCGGCCGGGGTGGGTGGGGGTGGGGGGGTGTGAGAGTCCCTCCAATCCGGCTGATAACGTGGAACGTGAGGGGCCTGAATGGGCCGGTGAAGCGGGCTCGAGTGTTCGCGCACTTGAAGGGACTGAAGGCAGAAGTGGCAATGCTCCAAGAGACACACCTGAAGGTGGCGGACCAGGTCAGGTTAAGAAAGGGATGGGTAGGACAGGTATTTCACTCAGGATTGGACGCAAAAAATAGAGGGGTGCCAATTCTGATGGGAAAGCATGTGTCATTTGACGCCAAGACTATCGTAGCGGATAATGGATGGAGATATGTGATGGTGAGTGGTAGGTTGCAAGGGACGTGGGTGGTGTTGGTAAATGTATACGCCCCGAACTGGGATGATGCGGGATTTATGAAGCGCATGTTGGGGCGCATTCCGGACCTGGAGGTAGGAGGACTGATAATGGGAGGGGACTTCAATACGGTGCTGGACCCAGCACTGGACCGCTCCAAATCAAGGACGGGAAGGAGGCCGGCGGCGGCCAACGTACTTAGGGGGTTTATGGATCAGATGGGGGGAGTGGACCCATGGAGGTTTGCAAGACCGCAGACCAGGGAATTTTCTTTTTTCTCCCACGTGCATAAGGCTTACTCCCGGATAGATTTCTTTGTTCTGGGCAGGGAGCTCATCCCGAGAGTGGAGGGGACGGAGTATTCGGCCATAGCCATTTCGGACCATGCCCCGCACTGGGTGGAACTGGAGCTGGGAGAGGAGAGGGACCAACACTCGCTGTGGCGGCTGGATGTGGGACTGCTGGCCGATGAGGTGGTGTGTGGGAAGGTGAGGGGGTGTATTGAAAGGTACTTGGAGGCCAACGACAACGGGGAGGTGCAAGTGGGAGTGGTATGGGAGGCGTTGAAGGCGGTGATCAGGGGAGAGCTGATCTCCATCAGGGCTCATAGGGAGAAGATAGAGGGAATGGAAAGGGAGAGGTTAGTGGGGGAGATCTTGCGAGTGGACAGGAGATACGCAGAGGCCCCGGAGGAAAGATTACTTGGGGAAAGGCGACGGCTCCAGACGGAGTTTGACCTGCTGACCACGGGCAAGGCGGAGGCACAATGGAGGAAGGCGCAAGGGGCGACTTATGAGTACGGGGAAAAGGCTATCGGATGCTGGCGCACCAGCTCCGTAAGAGGGCGACAGCGAGGGAAATAGGGGGAATCAAAGATGGAAGGGGAGCCACGGTTCAAAGTGCAACGAAAATAAATAAGGTATTCAAGGACTTCTATGAAGAGCTATACAGATCCCAGCCCCCAGGGGGGGGAAGGGGGGATGAGGCGATTCCTGGACCAGCTGGGGTTCCCGACGGTGGAGGAGCAGGAGGCGGTTGGTTTGGGAGCACCAATTGGGTTGGAGGAGTTGAGTAAGGGTTTGGGGAGCATGCAGGCGGGGAAGGCCCCGGGGCCAGATGGGTTCCCGGTGGAATTCTATAGAAAATATGTGGACCTGCTGGCCCCACTACTAGTGAGGACCTTCAACGAGGCAAGAGAGGAGGGAACCCTGCCCCAGACAATGTCGGAGGCGACAATCTCCCTGATCCTAAAGCGAGACAAGGATCCACTGCAATGTGGATCATACAGGCCGATTTCACTCCTCAATGTGGATGCTAAGCTATTGGCGAAGGTACTGGCCACTAGGATTGAGGACTGTGTCCCGGGGGTGATTCACGAGGACCAAACGGGATTCGTAAAGGGCAGGCAGTTAAATACCAACGTGTGGCGGCTCTTAAACGTGATTACGATGACATCGGAGGAGGGAGAGGCGGAGATAGTGGCAGCTATGGACGCGGAAAAAGCCTTTGACCGAGTAGAGTGGGAGTACCTCTGGGAGGTATTGCGCAGGTTTGGGTTCGGGGGAGGGTTTATTAGATGGGTTAAGCTCCTTTACAGCGCCCTGGTGGCGAGCGTAGTGACGAACCGGCGGAGGTCGGAGTACTTTCGGCTGTACCGAGGGACGAGACAGGGGTGCCCCCTGTCCCCCCTGTTGTTTGCATCGGCGATCGAACCCTTGGCCATATCACTTAGGGAGTCTCAGAAATGGAGGGGGATAGTCCGCGGGGGAGAGGAGCATCGGGTATCGCTATATGCGGATGACCTGCTGCTATACGTGGCGGACCCAATGGAGGGGATGGTGGAGGTCATGCAGACTCTGAAGGAGTTTGGAGAGTTCTCGGGCTACAAGCTTAATGTAGAGAAGAGTGAGCTTTTTGTATTACAGGCAGGGGACCAAGAAAGAGGGATAGGGGACCTACCGCTGAGGGCGGAGAGGAGTTTTCGGTATCTGGGGATCCAGATAGCCAGAAGTTGGGGGGCCTACATAAACTGAATTTGACGAGGGTGGTGGAGCAAATGGAGGAGGATTTTAAAAGATGGGACATGCTCCCGCTCTCGTTGGCGGGTAGGGTGCAGTCGGTCAAAATGGTGGTCCTTCTGAGGTTTTTGTTCGTGTTTCAGTGCCTCCCCATCGTGATCACCAAGGGCTTTTTCAAGAGAGTAGGTAGGAGTATTATGGGGTATGTGTGGGCAAATAAGACCCCGAGGGTTAGGAGAGGGTTCTTGGAACGCAACAGGGACCGAGGAGGGTTGGCTTTGCCAAACCTAGAGAGTTACTACTGGGCAGCAAACGTGGCGATGATCCGCAAGTGGGTCATGGAGGGAGAGGGGGCGGCATGGAAGAGGATGGAGATGGCGTCCTGTAAAGAAACGAGCCTGGGGGCGTTGGTAACGGCACCGCTGCCGCTCTCGCCGACAAAATACACCACAAGCCCGGTGGTGGCGGCAACACTAAGGATCTGGGGCCAGTGGAGAAGACACAGGGGTGCAATGGGAGCATCGGTGTGGTTCCCGATCAGGGGTAACCACCGGTTTGTCCCAGGGAAGATGGACGGGGGGTTCCAAGGCTGGCATCGGGCGGGGATAAGAAGAATGGGGGACCTGTTCATTGACGGGACATTTGCGAGCCTAGGGGCACTGGAGGAGAGATTTGAGTTACCCCCGGGAAATGCATTTAGATATATGCAGGTGAGGGCTTTTGTGAGGTGACAGGTGAGGGAATTTCCGTTGCTCCCGGCACAAGAAGTTCAAGATAGGGTGATCTCGGGGGCATGGGTCGGGGAGGGCAAGGTGTCGGAAATATACCAAGAGATGAAAGAAGAGGGGGAAGCGCTAGTAGAAGAATTGAAAGGTAAATGGGAGGAAGAGCTGGGGGAGGAGATTGAGGAAGGGCTATGGGCGGATGCCCTGGGTAGGGTTAATACCTCCTCCTCATGTGCCAGGCTCAGTCTGATACAATTTAAGGTGGTTCACAGAGCGCACTTGACGAGGGCGAGGCTGAGTAGGTTCTTTGGGGTAGAGGATAGATGTGAAAGATGTTCAGGGAGCCCGGCGAACCATGTTCATATGTTTTGGTCATGCCCGGCATTGGAGGGGTTCTGGAGAGGAGTGGCGAGAGTAATATCCCAGGTGGTGAAAGTTCGGGTCAAGCCAAGCTGGGGACTAGCAATATTTGGAGTAGTGGATGAGCCGGGAGTGCAGGAGGCGAAAGAGGCTGGAATTCTGGCCTTTGCGTCCCTAGTAGCCCGGCGAAGGGTCTTGCTATTGTGGAAGGAGGCGAAGCCCCCTAGCCTGGAGGCCTGGATTAACGACATGGCGGGGTTCATAAAATTGGAGAGAATTAAGTTTGCTTTGAGAGGGTCTGCACAGGGGTTTTACAGGCGGTGGCAACCGTTCCTAGAATATCTCGCGGAGCGTTAGAAGAAGGTCGATCAGCAGCAGAAGCAACCCTGAGGGGGGGGGGGGGGGAAACGAGAGATTGTTTGAGGGGATGGACGAGCGGGAGATAGCATGGAGGGTGGGGGGAAACGGTACGTGCGGCTAAGAGCCAGTGTATAAAGCTATGTAAATATACCGCCTTGCCATGTATATATCTTGCTCAGGGAGATTTTGCGTTATTTTGTTACGGGGGGGGGGGGGGGTTACTGTTTGTAAGGGGAAAAATTGAGTTGTTAAAAGACCTTAATAAAAAATATTTTTTTTAAAACTCAGTAATTGTCGTGGAAGCATATGATAGGCCGGGGCATCTAAAAACTGACAATTATGTACCTGTCAGGCAGGGAGGACGTGGTCGAGCAAGGGAACCGTGGTTTACTAAAGCAGTCGAAACACTTGTCAAGAGGAAGAAGGAGGCTTATGTAAAGATGAGACATGAAGGTTCAGTTACGGCGCTCGAGAGTTACAAGTTAGCTAGGAAGGACCTAAAGAGAGAGCTAAGATGAGCCAGGAGGGGACATGAGAAGTCTTTGGCAGGTCGGATCAAGGATAACCCTAAAGCTTTCTATAGATGTCAGGAATAAACAAATGACTAGGGTAAGAGTAGGGCCAGTCAAGGACAGTAGTGGGAAGTTGTGCTTGGAGTCCGAGGAGATAGGAGAGATGCTAAATGAATATTTTTCATCAGTATTCACACAGGAAAAAGACAATGTTGTCGAGGAGAATACGGAGATTCAGGTTACTAGACTAGAAGGCTTGAGGTTCATAAGGAGGAGGTGTTAGCAATTCTGGAAAGTGTGAAAATAGATAAGTCCCCTGGACCGGATGGGATTTATCCTAGGATTCTCTGGGAAGCTAGGGAGGAGATTGCGGAGCCTTTGGCTTTGATCTTTAAGTCACCTTTGTCTACAGGAATAGTGCCAGAAGACTGGAGGATAGCAAATGTTGTCCCCTTGTTCATGAAGGGGAGTAGAGACAACACCGGTAAGTATAGACCAGTGAGCCTTACTTCTGTTGTGGGCAAAATCTTGGAAAGGTTTATAAGAGATAGGATGTATAATCACCTGGAAAGGAATAATTTGATTAGAGATAGTCAACACGGTTTTGTGAAGGGTAGGTCGTGCCTCACAAACCTTATCGAGTTCTTTGAGAAGGTGACCAAACAGGTGGATGAGGGTAAAGCAGTTGATGAGGTGTATATGGATTTCAGTAAAGCTTTTGATAAGGTTCCCCACGGCTACTGCATAAAATACGGAGTCATGGGATTCAGGGTGATTTACAGTTTGGATCAGAAATTGGCTAGCTGGAAGAAGACAAAGGGTGGTGGTTGATGGGAAATGTTCAGACTGGAGTCCAGTTACTAGTAGTGTACCACAAGGATCTGTTTTGGGGCCACTGTTGTTTGTCATTTTTATAAATGACCTGGATGAGGGTGTAGAAGGATGGGTGAGTAAATTTGCAGATGACACTAAAGTCAGTGGAGTTGTGGACAGTGCGGAAGGATGTTACAAGTTACAGAGGGACATAGATAAGCTGCAGCGCTGGGCTGAGAGGTGGCAAATGTAGTTTAATGCAGAAAAGTGTGAGGTGATTCATTCTGGAAGAAATAACAGGAAGACAGAATACTGGGCTAATGGTAAGATTCTTGGCAATGTGGATGAGCAGAGAGATCTCAGTGTCCATGTACATAGATCCCTGAAAGTTGCCACCCAGGTTGAGAGGGTTTGTTAAGAAGGCGTACGGTGTGTTAAAGCTTTTATCGGTTGAGGGATTGAGTTTTGGAGCCATGAGGCCATGTTGCACTGTACAAAACTCTGGTGCGGCCGCATTTGCAGTATTGCGTGCAATTCTGGTCGCCGCATTATAGGAAGGATGTAGAAGCATTGGAAAGGGTGCAGAGGAGATTTACCAGAATGTTGCCTGGTATGGAAGGAAGATCTTATGAGGAAAGGCTGAGGGACTGGAGGCTGTTTTCGTTAGAGAGAAGAAGGTTAAGAGGTTACTTAATTGAGGCATACAAGATGATCAGAGGATTGGATAGGGTGGACAGTGAAAGCCTTTTTCCTCAGATGGTGATGTCTAGCACGAGGGGACATACCTTTAAATTGAGGGGAGATAGATATAAGACAGATGTCAGAAGTAGGTTCTTTACTCAGAGAGTAGTAAGGGCATGGAATGCCCTGCCTGCAACAGTAGTGGACTCGCCAACACTAAGGGCATTCAAATGGTCATTGGATAGACATATGGACGATAAGGGAATAGTGTAGATGGGCTTTAGAGTGGTTTCACAGGTCGGAGCAACATCAAGGGCCGAAGGGCCTATACTGCGCTGTAATGTTCTACGACAAAGCCCTTGAGCAGTACAGTGAAAGGAGGAAGGAACTTAAATGTGGAATTAGGAGGGCTAGAATAGGCCATGAAATGTCTTTAGCTAACATGGTCAAGGAGAATCCGAAGGCTGTTCATGCATATATTGGGAGCAAGAGGGCAGCAAAAGAAAGAGTAGGCCCACTTAAGGACAATGGAGTGAAGTTATGCGTGGAACCACAGGGTGAAATCCTTAATGAGTAGCTTGTATCATTATTCACCAGGGAGAAGGACATGACGGATGTTGAGGTCAGGAATAGGTGTGTGAACTCTCTTGAAAACGTAAAAATATCAAAGGAGGAAGTGTTGAGTATGCTAAATTGCAATAAGGTAGACAGATCCCCGGGGCTGGAGGGAATCTATTCTAGGGTACTGTGGGAGGCAAGGGCAGAAATAGCTGGGCCTTAACAGATACCTTCACATCCTCTTTGACCACAGGTGAGATTCCAGAGGACTGGAGAATAGCCAATGTTATTCCCTTGTTTAAGAAAGGAAGCAGGGATAATCCAGCAAATTATAGGCAGGTGAGCCTGACATTAGTGGTGGGGAAGCTTTTGGAAAAGATACTGAGGGACAGGATGTATGCACCTTTGGAGGAAAATGGACTGGTTAGTGACAGGCAACATGATTTTGTAAGGGGAAGGTCATGTCTCACAAACTTGATTGAGTTTTCCGAAGAGGTGACAAAGAAAATTAATGAGGGAAGGGCTGTGGATGTAGTTTATATGAACATTAGTGAGGCCTTTGACATGGTCCCACATGGTAGACGGTACAAAAACTAAAATCACATGGGATTCGGGGTGAGCTAGCTGGATGGATATAGAAATGGCTTGGTTGTAGAAGACAGAGAATAGCGGTGGAAGGGTGTTTTACTGAATGGAGATCCATAGCTAGTGGTGTTCCGCAGGGATCAGTGCTGAGACCTCATTAATGGTATATGAAAATCGCTTATTGTCACAAGCTTTAAATGAAGTTACTGTGAAAAGCCCCTAGTCGCCACATTCCGGCGCCTGTTCGGGGAGGCTGGTATATATAAATGATCTGGAGGAAAATGTGGATGGTCCATAGTAAGGGGCACAGATAGGCGCTTCTGTGGACGTGAAAGAGGCTCAAGAGGGTCAAGGATGTCTCTGAATGAACACATGACATCCTGAAGGGGGAGGGTCATAGTACACAATAAGTACTAATGACGACATCCTGCAGAAGGAATTAAGGGAGTTAGGCAATAAGCTAAAAAGCAGGTTTGTCAGGGTTGTAATGTCAGGATTAATTCCTGTGCCACATGCCAGTGAGGCTAGAAATAGGAAGATAGTGCAGTTAAATGCGTGACTAAACTGGTGGTGTAAAAGGGAGGGTTTCAGATTTCTGGACCATTGTGATCTCTTCCAGAGCAGTTGGGATCTGGACAAGAAGGACGGGTTACATCTAAACTGGAGGGGCATCAATATCCTGGCTGGGTGGTTTGCTAGAGTCACTCAGGAGGATTTAAACTAGTATGGCAGGGGGTGGGAACCAGAGCGTTAGCTTAGAAGGTGTCATAACTGAAGGGGAAACAGAGAACAAAAAAAAGAGAACAACACCACCCTGTCTGCTCAAACGCAATGGTCTGAAGTGTATTTGTTTCAACGTCAGAAATATAGCCGGTAAGGCAGATGAACTTAACAGCACTGATTAGTACTTGGAACTATGATGTTGTGACTATCACATGGTTAAAGGAAGGACAGGACTGGCAGCTGAACGTTGAAGGATATCGATGCTTCAGGAGAGCTAGAGGGGGGATGTAAAAGGGGTGGGGGAGTAGCATTACTGGATAAGGAGAATATTATAGCCGTACTGCAGGAGGACACTTTGGAGGGCTCATAATGAGGCAATCTGGGTAGAGGTCAGGAACAGGAAGGGGGCAATCATAATGTTGGGGGTTTATTATAGGCCCCCAGCTGCCAGCAAGAGATAGAGGAGCAGATAGGTAGAGAGATTTTGGATAGGTGCACAGGTGCAAAAGTAACAGGGTTGTTGTGGCAGGGGATTTTAACTTCCCCTATATTGACAGGCACTCATTTAGTGCTAGGGGCTTGGATGGGCAGAGTTTGTAAGGTGCATCCAGGAAGGCTTCTTGATGCACAGACTCCAACTACAGAAGGGGCAGTACTGGACCTGATATTGGGGAGCAAGTCTGGACAGGTGGTCGAGGTTTCAGAAGGGAAACATTTTGGGAGTAGTGACTACAATTCCATAGGTGTTAGGGTACTTTTGATAAGGATGAGGGTAACCCCCGGAGTAAGGTGTTAAACTGGGGAAAGGCAAATTATAGTAACATTAGACAGGAATTGAAGAATTTGGATTGGGTGCGAATGTTGGAGGATAAATCAACATCGGACACGTAGGATTCTTTCAAGTGACAGTACATTGTCAGTACATTGTTTAATGTATGCAGCTTACTGGCGGACCTTGCAAAAAGCGTACTGCCATGTCAATTTATTGTTTCTGCAAACTTGTGAATGCTCCTAATTCTTTTGACTGTGAAACTAGGAGTTGGATATTTATGATGTTCAACATTTTAATTGGTGCTCATACAATATCCTTTGTGATTGGGGGGGGGGGGGTTCTTCACAGGGAGGGAAAACATTCATGTAGAGTCCTATTTGTGATTTTAAAAATTGTAAGAATTTATGGGTGGCACAGTAGCACAGTGGTTAGCACAGTTGCTTCATAGCTCCAGGGTCCAAAGGTTCGATTCCCGGCTTCGGTCACTGTCTATGTGGAGTCTGCACATTCTCCCCGTGTCTGCGGTTTCCTCCCACAGTCCAAAGATGTGCAGGTTAGGTGGATTGGCCATGCTATAATTGCCCTTCGTGTCAAAAAAGGTTAGGTGGGGTTACTGGGTTGCAGGGATAGGGTGGAGGCATGGGATTAGGTAGGGTGCTCTTTCCAAGGGCCGGTGCAGACTCGATGGCCGAATGGCCTCCTTCTGCACTGCAAATTATACAATATGATATATGATAGGACAGATTATTAGTATTCAGGAAAGTCACATTCCTGACAGAACGAAGGATAAGTATGGGAAGCTTAGGGAGCCTTGGATAACGAGGGATATTGTGAACCTCATCAAAAAGAAAAAGGAGGCTTTTGTATGGTCTAGAAGGGTGGAGACAGTCAAAACCCTTGAGGAGTATAAAGAAAGTGGGAAGGTACTTAAGGGGGAAATTAGGAGGGCTAGGAAAGGTCACAAAAAGTCCTTGGCCAGTAGAATTAAGGTGAATCCCAAAGCTTTTTATTCATATGTAAAAAGCAAGACGGTGGCCAGGGAAAGGATTGGACCACTTAAGGACAGTGGGGCGAATCTATGTTTTGAGCCAGAGGGAATGGGCGAGGTACTAAATGAGCACTTTGCTCAGTGTTCACCAAAGAAAAGGACTTTGTGAAAGATGATTCTTGGGTAGGGTGTGTGGATAGTCTGAGTCATGTTGACATCGAAAAGGAGGAGGTATTGGGTGTTTTAAAAGACATTAAGGTAGATAGGTCTTGTGGGCCAGATGGGATTTAACCCAGAATATTGAGGGAAGCAAGAGAGGAAATTGCTGGGGCTTGACTGACATCTTTGAATCCTCATTGGCTACAGGTGAGATCCCAGAGGACTGGAGAATAGTTAATGTGGTACCGCTGTTTAAGAAAAGTAGCAGGGATAATCCTGGAAACTAGGCCGGTGAGCCTCACGTCGGTAGTAGGTAAATTATTGGAGAGAATTTTCAGGGACAGGATTTATACCCATTTGGAAAGAAATGGATTCATCAGTGATAGACAGCATGGTTCAGGGCTGGTTTAGCACAGGGCTAAATAGCTGGCTTTTAAAGCAGGCCAGCAACACAGATTCAATTCCCGTACCAGCCTCCCCGAACAGGCGGCAGAATGTGGCAATTAGGGGCTTTTCACAGTCACTTCATTTGAAGCCTACTTGTGACAATAAGCAATTTTCGTTTTCATTTTGTGAAGGGAGGTTGTGCCTCACTAACGTGATCAATGTTTTTGAAGAGGTGACAAAGATGATTGATGAGGGAGGGCGGTGGATGTTGTTTACATGGACTTCAGTAAAGCTTTTGACAAGATGCCTCATGGCAGACTAGTGCAAAAGATGAAGTCACACGGAATCAGAGGTGAGGTGGCAAGATGGATACAGAACTGGCTTGGCCACAGAAGACAAAGGGTAGCAGTAGAAGGATGTTTTTCTGAATGCAAGGTTGTGACTAGGGATCCACAGGGATCAATGCTGGGGCCTTTGTTGTTTGCAATATACATAATCAATTTGGAGGAAAATGTAGCAGGTCTGATTAGTAAGTTCGCGGATGACACCAAGGTTGGTGGAGTGGCAGATAGTGTTGAGGATTGTCAGAGGATACAGCAGGACATAGATAGGTTTGAGGCTTGGACAGAGAATTGGCATATGGAGTTTAATCCAGACAAATGTGAGGTAATGCATTTTGGTAAGTCTAACAGAGGATAAATATACTGTAATTGGCAAAACTCTTAGAAATATAGAAAGTCAGAGAGATCTGAGCGTACAGGTCTTTGAAAGTGGCAACACCAGTGGACAAGGTAGTCAAGAAAGCACATGGAATGCTTGCCTTTATTAGATGGGGCATCGAGTATAAAACCTGGCAAGTCATGCTACAGTTGTATAGAATCTTGGTAAGGCCGCACTTGGAATATTGCGCACAATTCTGGTCGCCACACCACCAGAAGGATGTGCATGCTTTGGAGAGGGTGCAGAGGAGGTTTACCAGGATGTTGCCGGGTCTGGAGGGTGTCTGCTATGCGGAGAGGCTGAATAGACTTGGACTCTTTTCATTAGAACGACAGAGGTTGACGGGCGACCTGATAGAGGTCTACAAGATTATGAGGGGCATGGATCGAGTGGATGGGCAGGCACTCTTTCCCAGGGTGGAGGAGTTAGTCACGAGAGGGCATAGGTTAAAGGTCCATGAGGCAAGGTTTAGAGGAGATATGCGAGACAAGTTTTTTTTTTTTAAACACAGAGGGTGGCGAGTTCCTGGAATGCATTGCCAGGCGAGGTTGTGGAAGCAGATGCATTAATGGCATTCAAAAGGCATCTCGACAAACACAAGACCCTGCTCCCATGCCCACATGTCTGTCCTTGGCCTGCTGCAATGTCCCAGTGAAGCTCAACACAAACTGTAGGAACATCTCATCTTCCAGTTAGGCACGCTACAGCCTTCCGTCTCAACATCAAATTTGACAACTTCAGACGATTAACTCTACCCCACCTCGGCCCATTTGTTTTCACCCCATTTCATTTTAACTGTCTTTTACCATTTATTTATTTCTTGTCTTACTTTATATATATTCCTCCCCCCTAATCTACATCTGTCACAGTTTACCCTCTGATGTTAGTTTCTCTTGCCCTCTGATGTTAGTTTCTCTCACTGTTTGGCCTTTCACACCTTTTGTTCTCTCTGGGGACTGCCATCAGCACTCTTTCCCCTTGGTTTCTGTGGCTATGACTCATCTTTCATTCTCTCACGCCACAGTATAAATATTTCCCACTTTCTAAGTCTTTTAGCTTTGACAAAAGGGTCATCTGGACTTGAAACCTTAGCTATTTTCTCTCCCTAGAGATGCTGCCAGACCTGCTGAGGTTTTCCAGCATTTTCTCTTTGGTCGACAAATACATGGATAGGATGGGTATTGAGGGATACGGCACTAGGAAGTGCTGAGGGTTTTGGCCAAGGGTAGTATCATGACCGGTACAGGCTTGGAGGGCTAAAGGGCCTGTTCCTGAGCTGTATTGTTCTTTGCTGTCTGATTAGTAAGTTTGCGGATGATACGTAGATTGGTAGAGTTCTTAAATCTTAAAATGATAGAACAAACAAATAAAATGACAGGACAGGAACAGGCCCTTCGGCCCTCCCAGCCTGCGCCGATCCAGATCCTTTATCTAAACCTGTCGCCTATTTTCCAAGGATCTACTTCCCTCTGTTCCCCGCCAGTTCATATATCTGTCTAGATGCATCTTAAATTGCTGTTAGTGTTGAGGATTGTCAGAGGATACAGCAGGATATAGACAGAGACTGGAGTACAAATGGCAGATGGAGTATAATCTGAACAAATGCGAGGTGATGCATTTTGGAGGATCGAATCTAGGTATGAATTATATTGTAAATGCAGAACCCTTAGGAACATTAACATACAGAGGGATTTGGGCATGCAGGTCCAGTTCCCTAAAAGTGGCAACACAGGTGGCCAAGGAGGATTAGGGTTTTGTCATGCTTGCATTCATCAACCGGCGCATCGAGTACAAGAGTTGGGAAATCATGTTACAGCTATATAAAACCTTGGTTAGGCCGCATTGGGAGTATTGCATGCAGTTCTGGTCACCACATTATCAGAAGGATGTGGAAGCTTTGGAGAGAGTCCAAAGATTCACCAGGATATTGCCTGGTCTAGAAGATGTTGGCTATGAGGAGAGGTTGAATAAACTAGGATTGTTTCACCGGAAAGACAGAGGCTGAGGGAAGGTCTGATAGAAGTCTACAAAATTATGGTAGGCATGGACAGGTGGCTATTCAGAGGATTTTTCCAAGGGTGGAAGTGTCAATTACAAGGGGGCACAGGTTCAAGGTGAGAGGGGGTAAGTTTTTCATGCAGAGAGCAGTGGGTGCCTGGAATGCGCTGCCAAACGATGTGGTGGAACAGGCACATTTGCAGCATTTAGGAGGTACCTGGATAGTTCCATGTATAGGGAGGAAATAGAGTAAGGGCAGAAGTTTTTTTTAAATTAGGGCATCATGATCGGCACAGGCTTGGAGGGCCGAAGGGCCTGTTCCTGTGCTGTACTTTTCTTTGTTCTTTGTCTCTGAACACGAACAACTGTCTATATGTATTTTAAACCAGGGATTTCAATAACATTACTGCCAAAAATATGAAACACAATATATAACAATTTCTACTTTCATCGCAAGTATGAGTAGGTGGGTTATAACTGACCTCAGCGCCCTCAGGCAGGGGATGGGATGGGGGTGGAAAATGGAGGTGAACACAGTATGGTTCCCACATCATCCAGTAATGAGGATAGTCCATAAATGAGGATAGAATTGGGACTCAGCTGAGATATTCTCCACTATAATACAGTCCCACATTTCCGGGTCTTTCTGGAATAATGAGTGAGAACATAATTGGAGCAGGTGTAGGCCATTGGGCTCTTATAGACTGCTTTGCCATTCAATAAGACCATAGCTTCCACCTCAACTCTACTTTCTTACACTATCCCTTTATCCTTTGGTTCCCTTATTGTCCAAAAATCAATCAATCTTGAATATATTGTGACTGAATGTCTAAAATCCTCTAGGGTAAAGAATTTCAAAGGTGCACTGTGGTGAACGTATTGATACTGCAATTTACCACTGTATTGTACTGTACTATGTTGATGCCCTGTGGGTTCCGCCTGTGGCTCTGCCTCCTCGGGGGTGGTATATAAACCTGCAGCCTGTAGGCGGCACTCAGTACAGAGCAGTCGCAGGCAGGCACAGATCTAGCTTATTAAAACCATTGTTCACTTCTACTAATTGTCTCTTGCGAATTGATGGCCACATCATTCACAAACCTCATCTGAGTCCTAAATCACCAACCCCTCGTTCCAAACCATGGAAAAAAAGCCTCCCAATATCTAAATGCTTTGCTGATATACTTGAAAGTGATGTGTAACTCAGTTAGACATTGGCCACTGGGTATCTATCAGAATTGGGAACGCTCACTTTCTCCTACCTATGCTAGGGTGAAAATGAAGCAACAGGATCAGAGTTTCACTGCTGCCAAATGACTTGGGAGGAGAACTTAGAGGTGGTGGAGTTAACAACATAGAAACAGGAGTAGGCCATTTGATCCTTTGAGTCTGCTCCATCATTCAATTAGATCATGGCTGATCATTCACCTCAATGTCACTTTCCAATACTATTTCCATATCCCTTGATGTCATTAGCCTCCAGAAATGTAGTGATTCTTGCCTCGAACATGCTCAATGATTGAGCTTCCTTCGCTGTCTTGGGTAGAGAATTCCTTTTCTAACAAATACTTTTACTGAAATTTTCCAGTTTTTAAACAGGTTCAAGTGTACCTGCTATTTACAAATAAATTTGTTTCTTATCTACAGAGATTTTTACTTGTGGTTCCCATCGCCACCCCCGCCCATCTGCCTCCCACCCCTCCTTTTCCCTCCCACCCCTTCCTCTGTTGGTAGCTTAAGTTTCCACTTTTTTCTGTTGCGGTTTTTAGTTGTTGTCGTCACTGGCGGCGGCGGGGCGGGGGGGGGGGGAAGAGACAGATAGCTAAATGGCCCCTCTACTCCTCGAACCCGGGAACCTGGCGCTGTGAAGCAACATTGCCAACTACTGTGCTACCGTGTCGCCCATTATAACTATAAAGACAGAGAGCAAAAGATTCTAGAAGTGTATAAAAAGATAGAGAGTAGCTAAATTCAGTGTTGGTCCCTTAGAGGATGAGACTGGGAGTTAATAACAGGGAAAGGCAGAGACACTAAATCAATAGTTCGCCTGTGTTTTCATGGTAGAGGACATTGGTACCATCCTAATAGAAAAGGCAATGCAGAGGTTGTTGCAGAGGCACGGTAGCACAATTAGCACTTTTGCTTCACAGCACCAGGGACCCGGGTTTGATTTCTGATCTGTGCAGTCTGCACTTCTCCCCATGTCTGCATGGGTTTCCTCCGGGCACTCCGGTTTCCTCCCACAAGTCCAGAAATACGTGCTGTTAGGTGATAAAGATAGATAGTTTTTTGAATAATAAAGGGATTAAGGGTTATGGTGTTCGGGCCGGAAAGTGGAGCTGAGTCCACAAAAGATCAGCCATGATCTCATTGAATGGTGGAGCAGGCTCGAGGGGCCAGATGGCCTACTCCTGCTCCTAGTTCTTATGTTCTTATGAATTGGACATTCTGTATTCTCCCTCAGTGTACCCGAATGGGTGCCGGAGTGTGTGGCGACTAGGGGCCTTGCACAGTAACTTCATTGCAGTGTTAATGTAAGTCTACTTGTAACACTAATAAAGATTATAATAATAAAGATTATAAACAAGGAACTTAAAACAATCACCAATGTTAGGGGAAAAGTACTGAGCAAACTATTGGAATTAAAGGCAGACAGGTCCCCAGGGTCTGATGGCCAACACCCTAGAGTCTTAAAGGATGTTATATTCCAAAATTCCCTGGATTCTGGAAAGGATCCACTGGTTTGGAAAAAGGATAATGTGGTGCCTCTGTTTAAAAAGGAAGAAAGGCAGAATGTAGGATCTGTAGACCAGTTTAACGTCTGTTGGGAAATGATTACAACCCATTATTAAAGATGTAGAAACGGGACACTGGAAAGTCAAAACGCAATCCATCAGAGTCAGCATGGTCTTATGAAGGGTATATCGCGTTTGACTAATTTGCAAGAGGGATAGAATGTACTATAGCCAAATTTGCAGATGACTAAAATTGTTGGGAAAAAAATAAAGAAATAAGACATTTACAAATAAATATGCATATGTTACGTGAGTGGGCCAAAATTTAACAGATGGAATTTAACATAGGTAAGTGAGGTTATCCATTTTTGGTCAGAGGAATAAAAAAGCAACTTATAAATTTCAAAATGCTTCGGTCAAAGGGATCTGGGTGTCCTTGTGCATGAATCGCAGGAAGTTAGTATGCAACTGCAGCAGGTAATAATGAAGGCAAATTAAACTTTGGCATTCACTGCTAACGGAATAGAGTATATAAGCAGGGAAGTGCATTGGTGAAACCGCATATGGAGTATTGTGCACAGTTTTGATCTTACTTGAGGAAAGATGTAAATGCATTAGAGGCAGTTCAGAGAAGGTTGATTCCAGGGATGAAGGACTTGGTCCTTTGAACAGAGATTGAGCAGTTTATGCCTACACTCGTTGAGAGTTTCGAAGAATGAGAGGAGACGTATTTGAGGTATAGAAGATGCTAAAGGGGATTGAGTGTAGACATAGAGGAACGTTTCCCTTTGTTGGATATTCTAGGATGAAAGGCCATAGTTTTAGACTCAGGGGTGGCAGACTTAAAACAGAAATGAGGAGGAATTACTTCACTTAAAGGATCATGAATCTGTGGAATTCTCTACCCAGAGTGCAGTGGACATTGGAACACCAAACAAATTTGAAATAGATAGGTTTTTAATTAGTAACAGGGTGAAGGGTTCTGGGGAGCAGGCAGGAAGATGGAGAGGAGACCGAGATGAGATCAGCAATGACCGGATTGAATGTTGGAGCAAGTTCGAATGTTAAATTACCTACTCCTAGGTTTCGTGCTCCTTATTTAAAGTGCTACCTTATCTGCTTTTCCTGGTTGCCGATCCCTCCCAAATGCGGAATATCCTTGGGTGGTCAATTCCCAAGTTCCATCACCCTGGAGGCATGTCTCCATACTGGCAATTAAATCATACCCATTTACCTCAATTTGTGCATGCAAATTATCAACCTTTTTGTGATTGCTCCATGAATTTAGAGGGCCTTTAGCACTGCTTTTCCTAACGTTATTCTTGACTCTGATCTGTCTGTCTTCTGTTTTTGCTTTCTTTTTTCAAAAATTAGTTTTGCTTCCATCAAATCGGAGCTCCCTCGCATCCTGCCAATTTAGTTTAAACTCCCCAACAGCACTAGCGAATCTCCCCGCGCAGATGTTAATCACGGTTCTGTTTGGGTGCAGCCTGTCCATCTTGTACAGGTCCCACATGCCACAGAACCAGTGCTAGTTCTTCAGGCACTTATTCAATTCTCCTATTTCTATGTTCACTCGCACGTGGGACTTGGAAGTAATCCTGATATTACTGCTGGAGAGGTCCTGCTTTTCAATCTCCTTCCTAACTCCCTGAAATCTGCTTTCAGGCCCATCCCCATTCCTACTTAAATCATTGATATGGCCATGGAACATCTCTGGCTGTTCGGCATTCACCAGAAGAATGTCTTGTTGCCACTCCAATACATCCTTGAACCTGGAACCAGTTCCATGCATCTGCTGCTGTCATTGTGAGTTCGGAAGATGTTGTTGAAGGAGCCATGTTGAGTTGTTATACAATTAATTCTGTAGATGGTACAAACTTTTGCTGGGCACTAATGGTAGAGAAGTGTACATTTAAGGTGGTGAATTAAGTATTGACCAAACGGGCTGCTTTGTCTTGGAAGATGTGGAACTTCTTGAATGTTAGTGGAGCTGCACTCATCCAGGCAAGTGAGAAATATTCCATCACATTCCTTATTTGCATCTTGAAGACGACTGACAAACTCAGGAGGCGAGTTACTCACTGCATAATTCTCAAGCCTCAGACCTGCTCTTGCAGCCACTGTGTTTATATCGCTGGTCCAGTTCACTTTCTGGTTAATGTGAGAAGGAGGATGTTGATGGTGGGGGCTTCAGGAATGCTAATGCAATGGAATGTCATGAGGAAATGATCTCTTTTGTTACCTAATAGTCTCTAATGAAGGCCTTCTGGAAGCCCATATAAATTACAAAGAACAAAGAAAATTACAGCACAGGAACAGGCCCTTCGGCCCTCCCAGCCTGCGCCGATCCAGATCCTTTATCTAAACCGGTCTTCTACTTTACAAGGATCTACTTCCCTCTGTTCCACGCCCATTCATATATCTGTCTAGATGCATCTTAAATGATGCTATCGTGCCCGCCTCTACCACCTCTGCTGGCAAAGCATTCCCGACACCCTCCACCCTCTGCGTAAAAAAATTTCCACGCACATCTCCCTTAAACTTTCCCCCTCTCACCTTGAAATCGTGACCCCTTGTAATTGACACCCCCACTCTTGGAAAAAGCTTGTTGCTATCCACCCTGTCCGTACCTCACAATTTTGTAGACCTCAATCAGGTCCCCCCTCAACCTCAGTCTTTCCAACAAAAACAATCCTAATCTACTCAACCTTTCTTCATAGCTAGCACCCTCCATACCAGGCAACATCCTGGTGAACCTCCTCTACACCCTCTCTAAAGCATCCACATCCTTCTGGTAATGTGGCGACCAGAACTGCATGCAGTATTACAAATGTGGCCTAACCAAAGTCCTATACAACTATAACATGACCTGCTGGCTCTTGTACTCAATACCCCGTCCGATGAAGGCAAGCATGCTGTATGCCTTCTTGACCACTATCGACCTGCGTTGCCACCTTCAGGGTACAATGGGCCTGAACTCCCAGATCTCTCTGTACATCAATTTTCCCCAGGACTCTTCCATTGACCGTATGGTCCGCTCTTGAATTAGATCTTCCAAAATGCATCATCTTGCATTTGCCTGGATTGAACTCCATCTGCCATTTCTCTGCCCAACTCTCCAATCTATCTATATTTTGCTGTATTCTCTGACAGTCTTCCTCGCTATCTGCAACTCCACCAATCTTAGTATCATCTGCAAGCTTGCTAATTAGACCACCTATACCTTCATCCAGATCATTTATGTATATCACAAACAACAGTGGTCCGAGCACAGATCCCTGTGGAACACCACTAGTCACCTTTCTCCATTTTGAGACACTCCCTTCCACCACTGCTCTCTGTCTCCTGTTGCCCAGCCAGTTTTTTATCCATCTAGCTAGTACACCCTGAACCCCATACGACTTCACTTTTTCCATCAACCTGCCATGGGAAACTTTATCAAACGCCTTACTGAAGTCCATGTATATGACATCTACAGCCCTTCCCTCATCAATTAACTTTGTCACTTCCTCAAAGAATTCTATTAGGTTTGTAAGACATGTCCTTCCCTGCACAAAACCATGCTGCCTATCACTGATAAGTCTATTTTCTTCCAAATGTGAATAGATCCTATTCCTCAGTATCTTCTCCAACAATTTACCTACCACTGACGTCAAGCTCACAGGTCTATAATTCCCTGGATTATCCCTGCTACCCTTCTTAAACAAAGGGACAACATTAGCAATTCTCCAGTCCTCCAAGACCTCACCCGTGCTCAAGGATGCTGCAAAGATATCTGTTAAGGCCCCAGCTATTTCGTCCCTCGCTTCCCTCAGTAACCTGGAATAGATCCCATCCAGACCTGGGGACATGTCCTCCTTAATGCCTTTTAGAATACCCAAAACTTCCCCTTTCCTTATGCTGACTTGACCTAGAGTATTTAAACATCCATCCCTAGCCTCAACGTCCGTCATGTCCCTCTCCTTGGTGAATACCGATGCAAAGTACTCATTAAGAATCTCACCCATTTCCTCTGACTCCACGCATAAATTCACTCTTTTGTCTTTGAGTGGGCCAATCCTTTCTCTAGTTACCCTCTTGCTCCTTATGTACAAATAAAGGGCTTTGGGATTTTCCTTAACCCTGTTCGCCAAAGATATTTCATGACCCCTTTTAGCCCTCTTTATTGCGCGTTTGAGATTTGTCCTACTTTCCCGATATTCCTCCAAAGCTTCATCAGTTTTAAGTCGCCTAGATCTTATGTATGCTTCCTTTTTCCTCTTAGCTAGTCTCACAATTTCACCTGTCATCCATGGTTCCCTAATTTTGCCATTTCTATCCCTCATTTTCACAGGGACATGTCTGTCCTGCACTCTAATCAACCTTTCCTTAAAAGATTCCCACATTTCAAATGTGGATTTACCCTTAAACAGCTGCTCCCAATCCACATTCTCTAGCTCCTGCCAAATTTTGTTATACTTGGCCTTTCCCCAATTTAGCACTCTTCCTTTAGGACCACTCTCGTCTTTGTCCATGAGTATTCTAAAACTTACAGAATTGTGATCTCTATTTCCAAAGTAATCACTGACTGAAACTTCAACCACCTGGCCGGGATCATTCCCCAATACCAGGTCCAGTATGGCCCCTTCCCGAGTTGGACTATTTACATACTGCTCTAAAAAAACTCTCCTGGATGCTCCTTACAAATTCTGCTCCATCTACGCCTCCAACACTACATGAGTCCCATTCAATGTTGGGGAAGTTAAAATCTCCCATCAGGTCCCAGGTTCGATTCCCCGCTGGGTCACTGTCTGTGCGGAGTCTGCACGTTCTCCCCGTGTCTGCGTGGGTTTCCTCCTCGTGCTCCGGTTTCCTCCCACAGGCCAAAGACGTGCAGGTTAGGTGGATTGGCCATTCTAAATTGTCCTTGGGTGACCAAAAAGTTTAGGAGTGGTTATTGGGTTATGGTGGTAGTGAGGGCTTAAGTGGGTTGGTGCAGACTCGATGGGCCGAATGGCCTCCTTCTGCACTGTACGTTCTATGTTCAAGTGGTCCGACTGCTGGGGTAGACCATAAGATATAGGAGCAGAATTAGGCAATTCAGCCCATCGGGTCTACTCCGCCATTCAATCATAGCTGACATGTTTCTCATCCCATTCTCCTGCCTTCTCCCCATAACCCCTGATCCCCTTATTAATCAAGAACCTATCTTTCTCGGTCTTAAAGACACACACTGACTTGCCCGCCACAGCCTTGTGTGGCAATGAGTTCCACAAATTGACCACCCTCTGATTTCAGTCTGAGGCTGCGCCCTTGGGTTCTAGTCTCCCCTACTAGTGGAAACAGCCTTTCCGCATTCACTCCATCTGGGCCCCTCAGTATTCTGTAAGTTTCAACAAGATCCCCCCCCTTATCCTTATAAATGGCATCTTGTCGGCGCAGGCTTGGAGGGCTGAAGGGCCTGTTCCTATGCTGTTATTGTTCTTTGTTCCATCGAGTACACAGCCAGAGTCTTCAACCGCTCCTCATATGACATGGTCTTCATTTCAGGGATCATTCTTGTGAATGTCCTCTGGATATTCTCCAAGGCCTTCCTTAGATATGGGGCCCAAAACTGCTCACAATATACCAAATGGGGTCTGACCAGAGCCTCATATAGCCTCAACAGTACATTCCTGCTCTTGTATTCTAGCCCTCTTGACATGAATGCTAACATTGCATTTACCTTCCTAACTGCCGACTGAACCTGCACGTGAACCTTCAGAGAATCCTGGATGACCACTCATAGAAGCATAAAGTCCCTCAATGCTTCTTGTAAATCTGTGGTCAGAAACCCCTCAGCTTCAGACGGTGTCAGGAGAACACAATGGAGCTGGTAGTTTGAAATGGAGTTTGGAGTGGAAATACAACAGAGGGGCTGGAGATGTGTGACAATGCCAGAGAGGGTCCCTGACCGGTCCCCAGAGGGGGGTCCCTGACCGATCCCCAGATCCCAGAAGGGGGTCCCTGACCAGTCCCCAGATCCCAGAGGGGGGTCCCTGACCGGTCCCCAGAGAGGGGTCCCTGACCGGTCCCCAGAGAGGGGTCCCTGACCGGTCCCCAGAAGGGGGTCCCTGACCGGTCCCCAGATCCCAGAGGGGGGGGTCCCTGACCTGTCCAGAGGTCACCGACCTTCACGGCTCAAATGGCGGAATCTCTGAGTAAAATATGTTCGAACAGAGAAAGTGGAAATAATTCATTAAAAAGACGTTGCTGTCTCTGTCCAGATACAATAATTTCAACGGCTGTTACCGTCAAAGCACCGCTCAATTTTCGCTGTTCCCTTCACGCGCCAGTCTGTATCCACACAGCGCATTGGCCATTGGCCGCCCAGCCCCAGGTCACTGGGAGACGATGTCGGTGTGAGAGCCGCAGCGCTGCCGGGCCTGGAGCTCATCCACGGCCATCCAGCACCGAGGTCAGGTGAAGCTGGAACTATCCAGCAGCCGCTGTGAGTGGGTCTGTCCTTCTATAACCTCCTTAAACATTAGTGAGGGGGGGTGGGCTCAGAGCAACCCGAGACTCATGGCCCTGCCTCTGGTCACTCACTCCCTGGTCACTCACTCATTCCCTGACCCCTCACTCGCTGGTGACTCCAGGCACCTTCCTGAAAAGTGCTGTAAAAATAAGAACTTGCACTTGTATATGCAAAGAAGCAGACTCACAGCTTCTCAAGCACTGGACCTCCCAAAGCTGATAACCTATCAAGTACTTTCGAATGGTCACTCGTAAAATAGGAAACAGCAGCCAATCTGCACACAGCAAACTCCTGCAATGTGATAATCGTTTTAACCATGTTGATGGCGGGATTCCTATATTGTGAAAATGTATTTCCTCATATCACATTTGCTTGTTTTACTAATTACTTTATAATCTGTGTCCTGTCGTTCCTGTTCCTTTCATAAAGGGAAGCGGTTTATCCTTATCTATTCTGGTCAGATCCCTCATCATTTTAAATGCCGCTCGGGTTCGATTCCGGGCTTGGGTCACTGTCTGTGTAGAGTCTGCACGTGCCTCGTGCCTGCATGGGTTTCCTATGGGTTTTCCGGTTTCCTCCCACTAGACCTGAAGGATGCGCTTGTTAGGTGAATTGGACATTCTGAATTCTCCATGTGTACCCAAACAGATGCCGGAGTGTGGCGACTAGGGGATTTTCACAGTAACTTCATTGCAGTGTCATAAGCCTACTTGTGACACTAATAAAGATAATTATTATCAAATTTCCTCTCATTCTTCCTCTCTGCAACAGAAACAACCCCTAACTTCAATCTGTCTTCATGACGAGTTCCTCATCCTTGGAACCATTCTTGTGAATCCTTTATGCTCTCTCCCGTGTCTTCACATCCTTAAAGGTGCGGCACCCAGAACTGGATGCAATATTTCAGCTGAAGCTAAACTAGTGTCCTATATAAGTTCAGCATAACCTCTTCTCGTACGCTGTGCCCTGTTAGTAAAGCCAAAGAAATTACATGTTTTATGAGCTGCTCTCTCAACCTGTTCTGTCACCTTCACTGATTTGTGGATGCACACATCCAGACTGCTCCTGCAGCTCCTTTAGAACTGCACCCTCTATTTTATATTGTCTTCCCACATATTTAATCACGTCACGTTTCACTGCATTGAACTTTATCTGCCAACTCTTCTCTCATGCCAGCAACTTATCTATGTCCTTTTGAAGTTCTACACATCCTCCACACGCTTCACGGTGCTTCCAGGTTTCATATCATCCGAAAATTTTGAAATTGTGCCCTATGCACCAAGGTCCAGGTGATTAATATGTATCAGAAAAAGCAAGGATGCCAACACTGACCCTGGGAAACTCCACTACAAACCTTCCAACTCAAAAAATCTGCATTAACCATTACTCTCTGTTTCCTGTCAATAAGCCAAATCCATGTCTATGCTGCTGTTGTCCATGAGCTATGCCTTTGCTCACAAGTCTATTGTGTAGTACTATTGGTAGGGGTAGCACAGTGGTTAGCACAATTGCTTCACAGCTCCAGGGTCCCAGGTTCGATTCCCGGCTTGGGTCACTGTCTGTGCGGAGTCTGCATGTTCTCCCCGTGTTTGCATGGGTTTCCTCCGGCTGCTCCGGTTTTCTCCCACAGTCCACAGTCTTCGCACAAGTAATCCTAAACCCACATTATTTTCAGCTCCTTCAGCCTCACTTTCTTTAACTACCTCGCAACCTTATTGGTGTGGTCCCTGCTTCAATTGTGAAGCCAGGTACTGCCTCACCATCACAAAACACAATAGAACATAGAACATAGAAAAATACAGCACAGAACAGGCCCTTCGGCCCACGATGTTGTGCCGAACCTTTGTCCTAGATTAATCATAGATTATCATAGAATTTACAGTGCAGAAGGAGGCCACCTGGGCCATCGAGTCTGCACCGGCTCCTGGAAAGAGCACCCGACCCAAGTTCAACACCTCCACCCTATCCCCACAACCCAGCAACCCCACCCAACACTAAGGGCAATTTTGGACACTAAGGGCAATTTATCACGGCCAATCCACCTAACCTGCACATCTTTGGACTGTGGGAGGAAACCGGAGTACCCGGAGGAAACCCACGCACACACGGGGAGGACGTGCAGACTCCGCACAGACAGTGACCCAAGCCGGAATTGAACCTGGGACCCTGGAGCTGTGAAGCAATTGTGCTATCCACAATGCTACCGTGCTGCCCTTAAGAACAAATTAATCTACACTATATCATTCTACCGTAATCCATGTACCTATCTAATAGCTGCTTCAAGGTCCCTAATGTTTCCGACTCAACTACTTAATTAGGCAGTGCATTCCATGCCCCCACTATTCTCTGGGTAAAGAACCATCCCCCCTATATCTTCCACCATTCACCTTAAATTTATGTCCCCTTGGATTGGTTTGTTCCACCCGGGGAAAAAGTCTCTGATTGTCTACTCTATCTATTCCCCTGATCATCTTATAAACCTCTATCAAGTCGCCCCTCATCCTTCTCCGTTCTAATGAGAAAAGGCCGAGCACCCTCAACCTTTCCTCGTAAGACCTAGTCTCCATTCCAGGCAACATCCTGGTAAATCTCCTTTGCACCTTTTCCAAAGCTTCCACATCATTCCTAAAATGAGGCGACCAGAACTGTACACAGTACTCCAAATGTGGCCTTACCAAAGTTTTGTACAGCTGCATCATCACCTCATGGCTCTTAAATTCAATCCCTCTGTTAATGAACGCTAGCACACCATAGGCCTTCTTCACAGCTCTACCCACTTGAGTGGCAACTTTCAAAGATGTATGAACATAGACCCCAAGATCTCTCTGCTCCTCCACATTGCCAAGAACTCTACCGTTAACCCTGTATTCCGCATTCATATTTGTCCTTCAAAATGGACAACCTCACACTTTTCAGGGTTAAACTCCATCTGCCACTTCTCAGCCCAGCCCTGCATCCTATCTATGTCTCTTTGCAGCCGACAACAGCCCTCCTCACTATCCACAACTCCACCAATCTTCGTATCGTCTGCAAATTTATTGACCCACCCTTCAACTCCCTCATCCAAGTCATTAATGAAAATCACAAACCGCAGAGGACCCAGAACTGATCCCTGCGGTACACCACTGGTAACTGGGCTCCAGGCTGAATATTTGCCATCCACCACCATTCTCTGACTTCTATCGGTTAGCCAGTTCGTTATCCAACTAGCCAAATTTCCCATTATCCCATGCCTCCTTACTTTCTGCATAAGCCTACCATGGGGAACCTTATCATATGCCTTACTAAAATCCATGTACACTACATCCACTGTTTTACCTTCATCCACATGCTTGGTCACCTCCTCAAAGAATTCAATAAGACTTGTAAGGCAAGACCTACCCCTCACAAATCCGTGCTGACTATCGTAATCAAGCAGTGTCTTTCCAGATGCTCAGAAATCCTATCCTTCAGTACCCTTTCCATTACTTTGCCTACCACCGAAGTAAGACTAACTGGCCTGTAATTCCCAGGGTTATCCCGAGTCCCTTTTTTGAACAGGGGCACGACATTCGCCACTCTCCAATCCCCCGGTACCACCGGTGTTGACAATGAGGACGAAAAGATCATTGCCAACGGCTCTGCAATTTCATCTCTTGCTTTCCATAGAATCCTTGGATATATCCCGTCAGGCCCGAGGGACTTGTCTATCCTCAAGTTTTTCAGAATGCCCAACACATCTTCCTTCCTAACAAGTATTTCCTTGAGCTTACCAGTCTGTTTCACACTGTCCTCTCCAACAATATGGCCCTTCTCATTTGTAAATACAGAAGAAAAGTACTTGTTCAAGACCTCTCCTATCTCTTCAGACTCAATACACAATCTCCCGCTACTATCCTTGATCGGACCTACCCTCGCTCTAGTCATTCTCATATTTCTCACATATGTGTAAAAGGCCTTGGGGTTTTTGTTGGATACAGGTTGGAAGTTGTTTTCTATTATACCATGCCTCTGTACGGACGTTTGGATGTTTTTGATGCTGCACTGGAAAGTTGGAACCAGTACACGCAACGGATGCGTTACTATTTCCAGGCAAACAATATCACCGAAATCGAGCGCCAGGTGGTCATATTGCTCACCGCCTGCGGGCCGCATACGTTTGGGGTGATTAGGAGCCTTACGTACCCAGCTGCGCCGGACACCTAAACGTTTGATGAACTTGTGAATATAGTGGGGCAACATTTTAACCCAACCCTGTCCACGATAGTTCAGCGTTACCGGTTTAATACCGCTGAGAGGATCCCTGGAGAATCCCTTGCGGACTTTCTATCCAGGCTGCGCAGGATTGCGGAGTACTGTGACTATGGTGAGACGTTGTCAGAAATGTTACGCGACCGTTTGGTTTGCGGTATTAACAATGCGGCCACCCAGAGAAAGTTGTTAGCTGAGCCATCATTGACTTTTCAACAGGCCATTCAAATAGTATTGTCCCGAGAGAGCGCAGAACGAAGAGTGCAGGAGCTACAGGGAATGGAAGTGCATGCCTTGGGGCGCAACCCCTTCCGTCCGAAAACGTCCCCCCACACTCCTGCAGTACCTTGGGCGAGGCAACGTCCGGTCCGATGCCAGTGGCCGTCGGACATTCCTCCCCGAAGGGAGCCTTCTCCAGAACCAATGGATGAGGAGCCATGTCCGTGTCAGACTTGTAGGCACCGACACCGTCGCGGACGCCGGTCCTGGGGGCGCCAGAGGCACTGTCGTTCCGACCGAAACTGGGACCAGCCCAGGGGCCGTACCTTCCATGTGATTTTTCACAGTGCCCAGCAAAGGTTTATACCAATAAAAAGGAAGGACGGTAAAAAGAGGGACAATCGACCGTGGATATCTAAGGAAATAAGGGAGAGTATCAAATTGAAGGAAAAAACATACAAAGTAGCAAAGATCAGTGGGAGACTAGAGGACTGGGAAATCTTTAGGGGGCAACAGAAAGCTACTAAAAAAGCTATAAAGAAGAGTAAGATAGATTATGAGAGCAGATAGTAAAAGTTTCTACAAATACATAAAACAAAAAAGAGTGGCTAAGGTAAATATTGGTCCTTTAGAGGATGAGAAGGGAGATTTAATAATGGGAGATGAGGAAATGGCTGAGGAACTGAACAGGTTTTTTGGGTCGGTCTTCACAGTGGAAGACACAAATAACATGCCAGTGACTGATGGAAATGAGGCTATGACAGGTGAGGACCTTGAGAGGATTGATATCACCAAGGAGGTAGTTATGGGCAAGCTAATGGGGCTAAAGGTAGACAAGTCTCCTGGCCCTGATGGGATGCATCCCAGAGTGCTAAAAGAGATGGCTAGGGAAATTGCAAATGCACTAGTGATAATTTACCAAAGTTCACTAGACTCTGGGGTGGTCCCGGCGGATTGGAAATTAGCAAACTTGACACCACTGTTTAAAAAAGGAGGTAGGCAGAAAGTGGGTAATTATAGGCCAGTGAGCTTAACTTCGGTAGTAGGGAAGATGCTGGAATCTATCATCAAGGAAGAAATAGCGAGGCATCTGGATGGAAATTGTCCCATTGGACAGACGCAGCATGGGTTCATAAAGGGCAGGTCGTGCCTAACTAATTTAGTGGAATTTTTTGAGGACATTAGCAGTGCGGTAGATAACGGGGAGCCAATGGATGTGGTATATCTGGATTTCCAGAAAGCCTTTGACAAGGTGCCACACAAAAGGTTGTTGCATAAGATAAAGATGCATGGCATTAAGGGGAAAGTAGGAGCATGGATAGAGGATTGGTTAATTAATAGAAAGCAAAGAGGGGGGATTAATGGGTGTTTCTCTGGTTGGCAATCAGTAGCTAGTGGTGTCCCTCAGGGATCAGTGTTGGGCTCACAACTGTTCACAATTTACATCGATGATTTGGAGTTGGGGACCAAGGGCAATGTGTCCAAGTTTGCAGACGACACTAAGATAAGTGCTAAAGCAAAAAGTGCAGAGGATACTGGAAGTCTGCAGAGGGATTTGGACAGGCTAAGTGAATGGGCTAGGGTCTGGCAGATGGAATACAATGTTGACAAATGTGAGGTTATCCATTTTGGTAAGAATAACGGCAAAAGGGATTATTATTTAAATGATAAAATATTAAAACATGCTGCTGTGCAGAGAGATCTGGGTGTGCTCGTGCATGAGTCGCAGAAAGTTGGTTTTCAGGTGCAACAGGTGATTAAGAAGGCAAATGGAATTTTGTCCTTCATTGCTAGAGGGATGGAGTTTAAGATTAGGGAGGTTATGCTGCAATTGTATAAGGTGTTAGTGAGGCCACACCTGGAGTATTGTGTTCAGTTTTGGTCTCCTTACTTGAGAAAGGACGTACTGGAACTGGAGGGTGTGCAGAGGGGATTCACTAGGTTAATCCCAGAGCTGAAGGGGTTGGATTACGAGGAGAGGTTGAGTAGACTGGGACTGTACTCGTTGGAATTTAGAAGGATGGGGGGGGGATCTTATAGAAACATATAAAATTATGAAGGGAATCGATAGGATAGATGCGGGCAGGTTGTTTCCATTGGCGGGTGAAAGCACAACTAGGGGGCATAGCCTCAAAATAAGGGGAAGTAGATTTAGGACTGAGTTTAGGAGGAACTTCTTCACCCAAAGGGTTGTGAATCTATGGAATTCCTTGCCCAGTGAAGCAGTAGAGGCTCCTTCATTAAATGTTTTTAAGATAAAGATAGATAGTTTTTTGAAGAATAAAGGGATTAAGGGTTATGGTGTTCGGGCCGGAAAGTGGAGCTGAGTCCACAAAAGATCAGCCATGATCTAATTGAATGGCGGAGCAGGCTCGAGGGGCCAGATGGCCTACTCCTGCTCCTAGTTCTTATGTTCTTATGTTCTTATGTGGATGAACCTGCGGCGACTATTCCTGAGGACGTGGAGGCGGAGGATGACTGCCTGCAGCTGCATTGTGTGGCAGCTCCCCGTGTGGCCCCATTAAGGTGACAGTACGGGTCAATGGTCACCCGCTTGAGATGGAGTTGGACACTGGTGCAGCGGTCTCCGTGATCGCCCAGAGGACATTCAACCGCATCAAGCAGGGTATACAGACCCTTACATTAACCGACTCACAGGCCAGGTTGGCCACCTACACGGGGGAACCACTGGACATTGCAGGAACTACAATGACCCATGTTGTTTATGGACGCCAGGAGGGGCGTTTCCCACTTATCGTGGTGCGCGGCCATGGGCCCAGCCTGTTGGGTCGGGACTGGTTGCGCCATTTGCGGTTGCAATGGCAGCACATCCTCCAAACAGCTTCTGGAGGGTTGACTGAGGTGCTAGGACGATACCCAGATGTATTCCAGCCTGGTTTGGGGAAAATAAAAGGGGCCGTAGCCCGTATCCAAGTCGAACCAGGAGCCACGCCGCGCTATTTCCGTGCGCGCCCGGTGCCTTACACCTTGCTCGAGAAGGTAGAAGGGGAGCTCACTCGTTGGGAGAATTTGGGTATTATCAGGCCCGTCCGCTTTGCTGACTGGGCACCACCAATTGTACCTGTAATGAAGCCAGATGCCACAGTTCGCTTGTGTGGCGACTATAAACTTACAGTGAATACGGCTTCCCGACTCGACCGATATCCAATGCCTCGCATAGAGGATCTCTACGCGAAGCTTGCAGGCGGACTCTCGTTCACAAAATTAGATATGAGTCACGCCTACCTACAGTTGGAGCTGGACATTGCCTCCCGACCATATGTAACGATTAATACACACCAGGGCCTGTATGAATATACACGGTTGCCCTTTGGAGTATCCTCTGCCTGCGCTATTTTTCAACGTGTTATGGAGGGCATTTTGAGAGGTTTACCACGTGTGGCTGTCTACCTAGATGACGTTTTGATTACAGGGACGTCGGAGCAGGAACATTTGGAAAATCTGGAGGCTGTCCTTAGACGCTTTTCGGAGGCTGGAGTCCGTTTACGTCACACAAAGTGCGTATTTCAGGCAAAGGAAGTAGTCTACCTCGGTTATCGGGTGGACCGTGAAGGTTTGCACCCCGTCGCAGAGAAGGTGCGTGCGATTCAACATGCCCCGCCCCGACTGACACTTCGCATCTTCGTTCTTTTCTCGGTCTCGTAAACTATTACGGGAAGTTCCTCCCCAATCTGGCAACTACGCTGGCCCCGTTGCACCTTCTGCTAAAGAAAAATCACACCTGGGTTTGGAGTCAGCTGCAAGAAACCGCTTTCCGGCGGGTAAAGCAACAATTGCCGTTGTCTGGGTTACTAACCCACTATGATCCTGGAAAGCCTTTGCTCGTCACGTGATGCATTCCCGTATGGTATTGGGGCCGTCCTGTCCCACAAGATGGAGAACGGGGCCGAGCGACCGATAGCTTTTGCCTCCCGCACATTGACTGCAGCGGAGAAAAAGTACGCGCAGATCGAGAAAGAGGGCCTGGCAGTGGTTTTTGCGGTGAAACGCTTCCACCAATACGTGTTCGGCCGTCATTTCACTATCGTGACTCATCATAAGCCTCTGTTGGGACTTTTCAGAGAGGATAAGCCAATACCGCCCATTGCTTCCGCACGGATCCAGCGCTGGGCTTTGTTGCTTGCTGCATACGAGTATTCTCTGGAGCACAAACCAGGAACGCAGATAACAAATGCTGACGCACTGAGCCGATTGCCTTTATCGACTGGCCCCATGTCGACCCCCACGACCGGTGAGGTGGTTGCAACCCTAAATTTTATGGGCACCTTGCCTGTCACGGCATCACAGATCCGTGAGTGGACCCAGACGGAGCCAGTCCTGTCAAAGGTTCGGCACATAGTCCTGTATGGTGGGCAGCATAGACAGCTCCCAGGCGAGTTGCGGGCATTTTCCTCCAAGCTGTCAGAATTCAGCGTGGAAGACGGCATCCTCTTGTGGGGGACGTGTGTGATTGTCCCGGAAAAAGGCCAGGAGCTGCTACTAAGAGACTTGCACAATGGGCATCCAGGTGTGACCAAAATGAAAATGTTGGCCCGGAGTTATGTCTGGTGGCCAGGCCTCGACACCGACATTGAGAAGGTGGCCCAAAACTGCTCCATTTGCCAGGAGCATCAGAAGCTTCCGCCGGCCGCGCCCCTACATCACTGGGAATGGCCAGGGCGACCTTGGGCGCGCTTGCATGCAGATTTTGCAGGCCCTTTTCAAGGATCCATGTTCCTTCTATTAATCGACGACCAGTCTAAATGGCTAGAGGTGCATAAGTTGCAGGGGACAACGTCCTGCGCAACAATTGAAAAGATGTGTTTATCGTTTAGTACGCATGGCCTCCCCGAGGTGCTGATCACGGATAACGGCACTCCATTCACGAGTGAGGAGTTTGCGAGGGTCACGAAGATGAACGGCATACGCCATATCCGCACTGCCCCATACCACCCGGCTTCAAATGGGTTGGCAGTGCAGACATTCAAAAGAGGCCTAAAGAAGCAGTCTTCCGGATCAATGGACACGAGACTGGCTCGCTTTTTGTTTACGTATAGGACCACCCCCTATGCGGTGACTGGGATAGCTCCTGCAGAACTCCTAATGGGCCGGAGACTTCGCACCCGCCTTAGTATGGTTTTCCCGGACATTGGCGCAAAAGTACGCTGCACACAAGAACGGCAGGGACAGGGATTTTCTCGGCACCGGCTGATTCGGCGGTTTGCGCCCGGTGACCCAGTGTTCGTTCGGAATTTTGCTGGTGGTGCCCAGTGGGTTCCTGGCATAATCTTTCACCAAATGGGCCCTATATCTTACCAGGTGCAAGCCCAGGGTCGTCTCCAGCGCAAACATGTAGACCACGTTCGGTCCAGAAGACTATCCCCTCCAAAGATTCCCCGCCCCCGGAGCTCATTTCTACAGCCGCAGAGACCAGAGACAATGGAAGGTAGTCCTCACAATCTTCCGCTGGTGCCTCACTCAAAGCCTGCGCAGGTCGTTACAGAACCGAATGGAGATAGAGACACTGACATGACGGAGGCAGCAGACTCTGACTCCGAGATGGAGACACAGGACGCATCAGAGGGTGAATCCTCGGGTCCACGGGCCGTGGATGTACAACCATTACGCCATTCATCACGGAAGCGCCGGTCTCCGTCTCGTTATACGCCGCCTGATCCAGCGCCGCGTGCAAATGGTGTCCGGCCTGCGGCAAAACGAGTCCGACGCCCGACGCCAGGGTCTTCGGTGGATTCCTTGGACTGGGGACGGACGGACGGACGGATGTTATAACCTGCCTGCTTACCATTGGCTGGGGACTAATGACAATCCCACAATCCTGTGGGAGTATGAGCTTCCCCAATGAGGGGGGCGGAGAAACCATTAGTAAACTCCTAGTATAAATAAAGCTGGCCAGTTTGGAACCAGCAGGAAGGAGTGTGCAGCAAGGGAAGTTGCTGCTGCTGCTGTTATATATATATATATATATATATTATATATATATATATATATATATATATATATGTTATTGTAAATAAATGTTATTACTTTGTATCCTTAAAACTCGTGCTGGATTCTTTGTGGCCCTCACAAAAGGGGAGTAATCAAGGGGGCTGCTTTATCCTGGATGGTGTTGAGCTTCTTGAGTGTTGTTGGAGTTGCACTCATCCGGCAAGTGGAGAGTATTCCAATACACTCCTGACTTGTGCCTTGTAGATGGCTTTGCTGGGTCAGGAGGTAAGTTATTCGCTATAGGATTCTTAACCTTCGACCTGTCCTGGTAGCTACAGTATTAATATGGCTAGTCTAGTTCAGTTTCTGATCAATGGTAACCCTCAGGATGTTGATTGTGGGGCATTCAACAATGTAATGTCATTGAATGTCAAGGGGCAATGGTTAGATCATCTCTTGTAGGAGATGGTCATTGCCTGGCACTTGTGTGGTGTGACGGCACAGTAGCACAGTGGTTAGCATTGTCGCTTCACAGCTCTAGGGTCCCAGGTTCGATTCCTGGCTTGGGTCACTGTCTGTGCGGAGTCTGCACGTTCTCCCCGTGTCTGCGTGGGTTTCCTCCCACAGTCCAAAGAAGTGCAGGTTAGGTGGATTGGCCACGCTAAATTGCCCTTAGTATTCAAAGGGGTTGGGTGGGGTTGCTGGGTTACGGGTCTGGGGCGGAGTTCTAGGCTTAAATGGGGTGCTCTTTCCAAGGGCCGGTGCAGGCTCGATGGGCCGAATGGCCTCCTTCTGCACTGTAAATTCTATGTATGAATGTAACTTGCCACTTGTCAATCCAAGCCTGCATATCGTTCAGGTCTTTCTGTATGTGGACATGGACTGTTTCATTATCTGAGGAGTCGCAAATGGTGCTGAACATTGTGCAGTAATTTGCAAACATCCCCACTTCTGACCTTATGATGGAGGGAAGATCATTGATGAATCAGCTGAAGATGGTTGGACATTACTCTGAGGAACTCCTGCAGTGATGTCCTGGAGCTGAGATGATTGACCTCCAACCACCACAACCACCTTTCTTTGTGTTAGGTATGACTCCACCAGCGAAGAGTTTTCCCCCTGATTCCCAATTACCACAGTTTTGCTCGGGCTCCTTGATTCCATACTTGGTCAAATGCTGCCTTGATGTCAAGGGCAGTCAATCTCACCTCACCTCTGGCATTCAGCTCTTTGTCCATATTTGAACCAAGGCTGTAATGAGATCAGGAGCTGAGTGACCCTGGCAGAACCCAAACTGAGCGTCAGTGAGCAGGTTATTGCTGAGTAAGTGTCGCTTGACAGCACTGTTGATGACTCCTTCCATCACTTTGCTGATGATGGAGAGCAGAATTATAAGGTGATAATTGGGTGATTTTTCCTGTTTCTTGTGTACACGACACACATTGTCAATTTTCCACTTTGCCAGATAGCTGCCAGTGTTGTAGCTGTACTGGAACAGCTTGGCTAGGGATTCGGCAAGTTCGGGAGAACAAGTGTTCAGTACTGTTGCCAGAATATTGTCAGGGCCCATAGCCTTGCAGTATCCAGGGCCTTCAGCTGTTCCTTGATAGCTTATATTTAATTGTATATCTGTATCCTCTCATTCTAAAACCCTTATTCGTTGGAAACATTTTAAAAATCTACTCTGTCCCATGACTTCCTAATTTCAAATAGCTCAATCGATTCACCTTCCAGCCATCTCCACTGTAGCAAGGAATGTCTCAGATGTTTAAACCAGGCAGCTTGGGCTGTTACTGGTGGAAATGGCTAATATTAAAGAAGCTAAACATTCCTCAATCGTTGTACTTTTTCAGTTTAGAAGATAAACAATCATAGAATATTCCCTCTGCTCTTCATGGCATTTTGTCCTGTGCTCGTTCATTTCCACATCTCTTGTCTCAGTGTGTTGACAACATAAATGGAGATGAGGAATAACAAGGGTCAGAAAATGCTGGTGGGAGTAGGTTATGACAGTTGTTCTCAAACCTTTTCACTTAGACTGGGCATAAGAACCTGCAGACCAAATATCGATCCTACCGCATCTGCTGTTGCTTGCCATTGCAAAAAATACTATCAGAATTAACAGGAACTTATTTAAACTATAAATGTTTTGCTGCTTTTTCACTTCTAAATGGAATAACTATACACATTATTTTTTAAATGCCATAAGTAATTTATAAATTCATGCCAGAAACAGAAGTTTAGTTATTTTCATAATATAAATATTAATACTACAAGAGAACACAATTATTTGAAACATTTTAATATGTTCTGAAATTACCACAATATTCTTCTGAGAAACCTTAACCTTACATCGATATCAGTCAAACAAAGGCAACAGTAATATTGTCGTTGGGCGCGATTCTCCGGCCGCGTTGTGCTCTCGCATGAGCGCAACGCGGCCAGAGAATGCCAGGAAAGACCTCCAGCGAGCCTCCCGACAGGCTCAGCACCTCCTGGGATTCTCCAAAGTCCCACAAGACGTCGGGGTCGGAACCCCGCCCCAAATTGGTGGGACCGAATGATGCTCGCGAAAATGGGTCGTAAACCTACTGCGTGGGGTCCACTGGCCTCCTTTGTTTCTTTGGCCTCCCCAGTGAGGCTGCAGCTGGGTGCCAATCAGTGCTGGTCCACACAAAGGTGGTGGTGGACAAGGCAGAACGGCACCCGGGGGGTCTCCTTTCAAAATGGCAGCCCGATCTCTGAGTTCAGCTCCCCAGTGCTAAATGTGGGTTAAACTGGTGAGAAACTCCCCAGGGCCCAAAAAAGTGACCCTCAGATTATATCAGCACCAGTCAGCTCTCTCTCAGAAGGGGAAAGCAGCCTCTAGTCCTCGGGGAATATGGTGACTTTCATGTCATTCACTCTGTGGAACCAGACAGGGATAGAGATATTTTAGCGGTAGCATTATGTACTGAGGTACGGTTATTGGAACTCGCATCATAAAAGATCCTCTGTGGAAAAAGTGGTCACATTATAATTTGGTTCCATGTTAAGTTTGGAAATTACATACTCAAGTCCAAATCAAAGAGTTGATACTTGAGCAAAGCCAAGTACATTGCCATGTGGAGAGAGCTGGCTAAGGTTGAAAGCCAGAGACACGGATTTGTGGTGTTTGGCAAAAGAACCAACAGAGAAATGAGGAAACCTTTTTACTAGTTATGATCTGGAATTTTTGGCCTCAGAGAGGGTTGGGGAAGCACCATCACTGAGTATATTCAAGGCTGAGTGATTTTTGGTCATAATAATGTTGGACAGGCTTAAGGGGCTGTATGATCTGTTCCTAACTACTCTGTACTGGTATTAATGTTCCACATAAAAATCCTACCACCCCCTTTTCATCCTATACCATATCCATGGAATCCCTACAGTGCACAAGGAGATCATTTGGCCCAGCTTCTGGTCCTATTTGTTATGTTCTAATGTAAATCAATTTGATTTATTCTGGCCATTGATTCAAATCTACAAGTGTTTACTGTTTTCCATAACCATTTAAAGTTGGAAAAGTCTACAAGAAGACATGTAGCAGGTGCTGAAGGACTTTTTGCTGACTTCAAGGCTTTTACACAAATCCGTTGCCCTTAAATAAGGGCGCATTAGTGAGTATCTCCCTTGGAATATGTCATGACTCGGAACATGTACAGAGGCTCTGTAGAGCAGGAAAGCTGCAGGAAGAGGGCGGAGGAAGAGGGGAGAAAGGATAAAGGTTTCTCAGCAGAGGGCTATATGTACACCGATTTTTCAGGGAGAAATTAATAATATGTGAGACATCTAGGCTACAATAAGAATGTCCTGGCTGAGATCTAGCTACTGCAGCACAACTGCAACCTTGGGGCAAGGTATTCAAGTGGTTCTGAAGGGGACTGGACCATTAGCCTTTACACATCTGCTGCTTTCCAGTCTGGTGCTGGAGATATTTGTAACATCTCACCATTTTCTGTTCACAGTTATGAGAGCTGAGAGAGAGAAAAAAACGAGAAAATGCACATGGTTTCACTTGGATTGCAGACTTCCCCATGATGGAGGGTGCCATTAGCTGCAACCACATCACTTTGTGGCTGCCACTGGCCAACTTTGCCTGATAGCCGATCAGAAAAGGATTTCACTTTCTAAACTTTCAGCTGGTATGTTACTGTGATGAAGCTCAAAATACTTACCGAAATTGAAGTTTCTAACTGGGAATTGGCAGTTTGGGTTTCTTTCATGATCTTCTAGTCTTCTGCATATGTGCTGGTTGGAAACTGGCCACACGTGCACAATTCATAAAATTCATGTTCTTCAGCCAGGAACCAGATCTGCGCAGAAGAAGCGAAGAAGAAAAAATTATATGGTGTGAAAAGCAGGTCAGGTGACCTGGAACCGCACTGCCAATAAAGAGGTGTCCCACTGTCCATGTGGAGTTTGCACATTCTCCCCTTGTCTCCCCTAGGTCTCACCCCCACAACCAAAGATGTGCAAGGCAGGTGGATTGGCCACGCTAAATTGCCCCTTAATTGGAAAAAAAATGAATTGGGTACTGTAAATTTATGTTAAAACAATTGGTGTCCCAAGGTGCAAGACACAGGAAGGGGGACCAAACCAAGAAGAAGGTCCCAAACTAGGGAGGAGGACAAAAAGAACCCCAGAAGACGGTCCAGGTAAGGGACAAGGACAAAGACAGAAACAAATTCAATTTTATGAATTGTGCACGTGTGGCCAGTTTCCAACCAGCACATATGCAGAAGACTAGAAGATTATGAAAGAAACCCAAACTGCCATTTCCCAGTTGGCAACTTCAATTTAGGTAAGTATTTTGAGCTTCATCACTGTAACATACCAGCTGGAAGTTTAGAAAGTGAAATCCTTTTCCTTGAGGGAAAGGAGTAGAGCAATAGGCTCTGAAGTAAAAGAGCTATGGGGAGCAAACTTGAAGCAAAGTGTGTTTGAGTGAGGCCCTGAAGATGCAAGGAGGCAGCCTAAGGTTGGTGACTCCTTACTGCAGACATTTTGGAGCAGTGGTGTTCTGTTAGGCATGACCGAAGATCTGACATTCTGTATGGAAGGTGAAGCTTGATTGTACTATTAGTTTACTTGAAACAATTTATCAATAAGTATTTACAAAGACCTCAGGGTCAGCACATAGTTTTCAGCACACATTATTCTGCGCCTAGCTCTCTTGGAGCCTCTTGGTCATCTGGCCCCTGATATCACAGTTAATATAATCCGGGATTGAAAGCTGCTCTCAGTAATAGTGACCAGAAACCTATCATAAATTGTTGCAAAAAACCATCTGATTCACTAATGACATTTAGGGAAGGAAATCTGCCATCCTTCTCTGATCTGGCCTACATGTGACTCCAGACCCACAACAATCTAGTTGACTCTTAACTGCCCTCTGAAGTAGCCAAACAACCCACTCAGTTCAAGGGCAATTATGGATGAGCAATAAATGCTGGCCCAACCAGCAACACCAACATCCCATGAAAGAATAAAGAAAAAAACATTATTAATATCATCATGGTCTCATTAACATAACCATTAATTCATTGCTCTACACTGCAGCCAATCAACGCTCACCAAGCAAGCAACACCCACATCCCTTGAGTGGTTTAAAAAATACTCTTGGGACAGGGCAGCACGGTGGCGCAGTGGTTAGCACTGTGGCCTTATGGTGCCGAGGTCCCAGGTTCAATCCTGGCTCTGGGTCACTGTATGGAGTTTGCACATTCTCCCTGTGTTTGCGTGGGTTTCGCCCCCACAACTCAAAGATGTGCAGGGTAGGTGGATTGGCCTCGCTAAATTGCCCCTTGATTGGAAAAAATGAATTGGGTACTCTAAATTTTAAAAAAATACTCTAGGGACACTAGTTCAAATCCCATCATGGTGGAAGTTAAATTTGATTAATAAAAACATTGGGAATTGAAAACTAGTCCCAGTGATGGTGACTATGAAACTATCATCAACTGTTGTAAAAACACATTTTGTTCACTAATTTCCTTCAGGGAAATATGGTAGGCAAATGTTTGGAAATTATGCTCCAGTGCTGTAATGAATAATATCGGCACTGGAAATTATACAGCAATAATGCCACAACATCCTAATGCTTGTTTGCTGTGGTATAGATCACTGAACTTGGGTTCACAGATCGCACTTGACGGGGGTGAGGTTGAGTAGGTTCTTTGGGGTAGAGGACAAGATGTGGAAGATGTTCAGGGAGTCCGGCGAACCATGTCCATATGTTTTGGTCATGCCCGGCACTGGAGGGGTTCTGGAGAGGAGTGGCGGGAGCAATATCTCAGGTGGTGAAAGTCCGAGTCAAGCCAAGCTGGGGGCTAGCAATATTCGGAGTAATGGATGAGCCGCGAGTGCAGGAGGCGAAAGAGGCCGGCATTCTGGCCTTTGCATCCCTAGTAGCCCGGCGAAGGATCTTGCTATTGTGGAAGGAGGCGAAGCCCCCTAGCCTGGAGGCCTGGATAAACAACATGACTGGGTTCATAAAGCTGGAGAGGATTAAGTTTGCCTTGAGAGGGTCTGCGCAGGGGTTCTACAGGCGGTGGCAACCATTCCTAGACTACCTCGCGGAGCGTTAGAGGAAGGTCGGTCAGCAGCAGCAGCAACCCTGGGGGGGGGGCGGAACGAGAGATTGTTTGAGGGGATGGATGAGCAGGAGATAACATGGAGGGTGGGGGGAATTGGCACGTGTGGGTGAGAGCCAGTGTATGTAAATATACCATTTTGCCATGTATATATCTTGCTCAGTGCGATTTTGTGTTATTTTGTTACGGGGGGGATTATTGTTTGTAAGGGGAAAAAATTGGGTTGTTAAAAACTTTAATAAGTATATATATTTTTTTAAAGATCACTGAATTTGCAAATTGCTGGAAGCTGTGGGGTATTGAGATAAAATATTGACACAGTTAAATTACTCCTGCAGCTTCCATTTAGCTGCTTTATCTTCTACCATATCTGCTTAATTTAGTCAATTTCTCTTTGTCTCCAACAGATTCCTGCTCGTCTTCAGCTGTCTCGTCCTGTCAGTGTTTTCCACCATACCCAATCACCAGATTATGGCAAATTCCGGACTCTTTATCCTGGTAAGAAGGATGAGCGGGGGAAGATTTAACTGAGCATAATCAGCCATTTTACATTCAATATAATTTATTAACCTAACATAATTGATTGAGAATGGAATGGCTGGAATATAATCAGGAATAGTGTGACAACAGATAATGCAAGTAATAGTCTGACCAGGACATAAAGAATGCAAATCATTTTCCCCATTGATCCATTGTGAAACATCATCCAATGTGACATTGAATCATACCACAGAAAGTCCCTGGGACTATGAGAACAGGACTATGGTTAATAGCAATGCTGGTCAGAACAAAAGAACGCAAGAAGATTCATGAAGGCTACTCCACCAATCAACAAGCTTATGATTGACCTTCTACCTCAACTCTACACTGCACCATCCCCCATATTCCTTAATTCCCTGTGAGTACCCAAAAAGCTACTAATCTCTGTCTTGAATATATTCAATGACTGAGCACACACTGTTCTGTGAGGTAGAGAATTCCAAAGAGTTTCAACCCCTTTGAATTAAATTCTCCTCACCTCAGTTCTAAAAGGTGGACCTCTCATTTTGAGTCTGTGTCCCCATTCATCTAACCCTTAAAACTATTATATATTTCAAATTAGATCACCTCTTATTTTCCCAAAGCCCAGGGAGCATAGGCCTAGTCTGCTCAATCTCTCCTCACAGGACAATCCCAGGAACCAGTCTTGTGAACTTTCTTTGCACTTCAACTAAGGCAAGTATTTCCTTCCTTAGATAAAGAGACAAAACTACAGTGCCCTATGGCTCTGTATAATTGTAGTAAGAACTCTTTCCTCTTCTACCCCAATCCATTTGAGACAATGGCTGACACACCATTTGCCTTCCTAATGTTGTTTTGTATGTTAACTTCCTGTGAAAAATGAGTAAAATAATGGAATGGGTAACAAGCAGTTTTTTCATTAGCTACTGAAGAGTTTTCTACAGCAGCATGTTTGGAGTCCAGTGAGAAAGGAGGTACGGCTGGACTTGATTCTTGGGAATCAGGTGGGCCAAGTGGATCACATGTCAATAGGGGAACATTTAGGACACAGTAATGATTGTATCATAAGGTTTAGGCTGACTATGAAAAATATAAGAAAGAACCCAGAATAAAAATAATTAACTGGGGGATGCCAATTTCAATGGTGTAAGAATGGATCTGGATAAATTGGGATCAGAGATTAGCAGGCAAAACAGTAACTGAAAAATGTCTTTAAGGAAGAGATAGTTCAAGTACGGTCAAGGTTATAGAGTCAGAGAGCTTTTACAGCACGGGAAAAGGCCCTTCAGCCCATCGTGTCCATGCCAGCCATCAAACACCTATTTATTCTAATCCAATTTTCCAGAACTTGACCAGTAGCCTTGTATAATATGGCATTTCAAGTGCTCATCTAAATACTTCTTAAATGCTGTGAGGGTTTCCCCTCTAATATCCTTTTCAGGTAGTGTGTTCCCAACCCACCGCCCTCTGAGTGAAATGTTTTTCCTCACATTTTTTATATCCCACCTGCCCATTACCTTAAAACAATGACCCCTGGTTATTGACCCCTCCGCTCATGGGAAAAGTTCCTTCCTATCTACCCTATCTATGCCCTTCAGAATTTTATACACCTCAATCTCGTTCCCCTTAGCCTTCTCTGCTCCAAGGAAAACAACTCCAGCCAGATCCAGTTTCTCCTGATAACTGAAACTCTCCTGCCTAGGCAAGATCCTGGTGAATCTCCTCTGCACCCATTCTAATGCAATCACTTCCCTCCTATAGTGTGGCAACCAGAACTGCACACAGTACTCCAGCTGTGCCCTAATGAGCGTTTAATACAGTTCTTTGTTCTTTGTTCTTTGTTTGTTCCATTATAACATCCCTGCTCTTAGATTCTATGCCTCGGCTAATAAAGGCAAGTTTCCCATATGCTTTCTTAATCACTATCTACCAGTCCTGCTGTCTTGAGGGATCTATAGTATACACACCAAGGTTCCTCTTATTATCTGGACTTCCTAGGGTCCTACCATTCATAGTTTATTCCCTTGCCTTGTTAGTCCTCTCAAAATCTATCATCTCCCACTTTTCAGGGTTAAATTCCATTTGCCACTGTTCAATCCATCTGACCAGCTCTGTCTATATTGTCCTGTAATCAAATGCTTTCCTCCTCACTATTTACCACACCACCAATTTTTGTGTCATAGAATAGAATAGAATCACAGAATTCCTACAGTGCAGAAGGAGGCCATTCAGCCCATTGAGTTTACACTGGCCCTCTGAAAGAGCGCCCCTTATAGGTCCACCTAACCTGCACATCTTTGGACACTAAGGGGCAATTTTAGCCTGGCCAATTCATCTAACCAGCGCATTGTTGGATTGTGGGGGGGAACCGGAGCACCAGAAGGAAACCCACGCAGAGACGAGGAGAACGTGCAAACTCCACACAGATAGTCACCCGGGTCTGTGGCGCTGTTACGCAGTAGTGCTAACCACTATGCCTCCGTGCCGCCCACCTGCAAAACTACTGATCATACCTCCTACATTCATGCCTAGATCATTAATATACACTATGAACAGCAAGGGAGCCAGCACCGTTCACTGTGGTAAACCACTGGACACAGACTTGTACTAAAAAACAATCTTCGACCATCACTCACTGTCTCCTGCAACTAAGCCAATTTTGGATCCAATTTGCCAAATTGCTCTGGATCCCATTGCTCCCATCTTCTTTCCAGTCTCCCATGCGAGACCTTGTCAAAAGCCTTATTGAAGTCCATTTTGTATCTCGGGCAGGAGATACAAATGTCTGAGAACACGCACGAACAGACTCAAAAACAGCTTCTTCCTCACTGTTACCAGACTCCTAAGCGACCCTCTTATGGACTGACCTCATTAACACTACACCCCTGTATGCTTCACCCAATGCCAGTGTTATGTAGTTACATTGTGTACCTTGTGTTGCCCTTTTATTTCCTTTTCTTTTCATGTACTTAATGATCTGTTGAGCTGCTCGCAGAAAAATACTTTTCACTGTATCTTGGCACACGTGACAATAAACAAATCCAATCTAATGTAGGCTACATCAACTGAACTACCCTCATCTATACACTTGGCATAAGGTACGGAGCTGGGAAGGTATGGAGCTGGGTCAGAGGGGTTGACTCCCAATGGGTTAGAATGGAGGAGAGCTTAGGTAGGGGGTCGCGATTGAAGGCGCTAGCGACAGCGCCGTTCCTGATGGCTCGGGGAGATATCAGGGAGTCCAGTAGTATTAGCTTTGTTGAGAATTTGGAGGTAGTTTCGACAGCACTTCAGGTTGGGGGCAGAGTCAAGGGAAATGCTGATTCGGGGGAATTATAGATTTGAGCCAGGGAAGTGGGATGGAAATTCTCGGAGTTGGGAGGAGAAAGGAATTAGGACACTAAAAGATTTGTTTCTTGGGGGTCGTTTTGCGGGATTGAAGGAGCTGGGAGCGAAGTATGGGCTGGAGCAGGGAGAAATATTTAGATACATGCAGGTTTGAGACTTTGCCAGAAAGGAGATACAGAGCTTCCCAGTAGAGCCAGCTTCCACATTGCTAGAGGAGGTGCTGACGATAGGGGAACCGGAGAAGGGGATTGTGTCGGTGGTTTACGGAGCTATTTTGGATAAGGAAAAGGTGCCACTGGAAGGGATCAAGGCAAAATGGGAGGAAGAGTTGGGAGAGGGTATGGAGGAGGGGGTCTGGTGTGAGGTGCTCCGGAGGTTAACGCCTCCACCTCGTGTGCGAGGTTGGGGCTGATGCAGCGGAAGGTGGTGTATAGAGCGCACCATACAAGGGTGAGGATGAGCCGGCTCTTTGAGGGGGTAGAAGATGTGTGTGAACGTTGCGGGGGGGGGGGGGGGGGGGGCACAAATCACATTCATATGTTTTGGTCAGATCCAAAGCTGGAGGATTACTGGATGGAGGTGTTTAGGGTAATCTCTAAAGTGGTGCACGTGAATCTGGGCCGGGCCCTCCTAACTGTTATGGCCCACGGTTTAGAGAACACCAAAGTATATCATGGAGTTCACCTGACCTACAACTGTTTATAGATTTTGGTTATGAGGAGCACAAGGGCCCACTTTTCAGGTGTTATGCAACAGAGGCCTTAAGCACTTTTAATCAAAAACAAAGTGTATTCTAGAAATTCAGCTAACATTTTATAAACACACAGTAAGCAAACATAAATACCCCACACAGCTACAGTACTCTATATTTAACCCTTAATAACTTCCCTTTACTGTTTCACTCAAGTAACAACATCCATAAATCAGACAATTCCTTTTACCACAAAACAGTACGTTTGAATCCTTCCAGAACACAGTTATTACTTTGAAGTTATCAAGTGATCTGGAGACACCTTTTTAACATGCAAAGAGAGAGACTCCAAGGTCCTTCTAGTCTGAATGCAGCTTCCAACTGTCTAAACCGAAAGTAAAACTCAGAGCCACAAACAGCTTCCAGCTCAAAACGAAAGAAAAAACTAGAGCCACCGCCCAGCTCCACCCACACAATGACATGACTGCAGCCATTTGAGAAGACAAACAGTTCTTAAAGGGACATTCCCATGACATAAGAAAAATTGGGGCTCTTTGCTGGGATTAAAAAGTATGTTTTCCCAGTTTGTGTTGGGACTATTGAATTTAAAGACAGCGAGTGTGAGGAGCTGGTGCTTTCTTTCAGGTGTTGATACTCCGTTTCAATCGGTGACTCATAGAGTCCTACAGCACAGAAAAGGCCCTTTAGCCCATCGCGTCTGAACCAGTCAAAAACACCACATAACTATTCTAATCCCATTTTCCAGCACTTGACCCATAGCCTTGTATGCCTTGAGATCGCAAGTGCACATCTAAATATCTCTTATGAACATCTCTGCCTCCACCATCCTTTCAGTCAGCGAGTTCCAAACACCCACCACCCTCTGGGTAAAAACGTTTTTCCTCACATCCCCTCTAAACCCCCTGCCCCTTATCCTTAAGTTTATGCCCGCTGATCATTGATTCATCCACCAAGGGGAACGTTTCTTCTATCTACTCTATCGATGCCCCTAATAATTTTAAACATCTCAATCATGTCCCCTCTCAGTCTCCTCTGCTCCAAGGAAAAATAGAACATAGAACATACAGTGCAGAAGGAGGCCATTCGGCCCATCGGGTCTGCACCGACCCACTTAAGCCCTCACTTCCACCCTATCCCCGTAACCCAATAACCCCTCCTAACCTTTTTGGTCACTAAAGGCAATTTATCATGGCCAATCCACCTAACCTGCACGTCTTTGGACTGTGGGAGGAAACCGGAGCACCCGGAGGAAACCCACGCAGCCACGGGGAGAACATGCAGACTCCGCACAGACAGTGACCCAGCGGGGAATCGAACCTGGGATCCTGGTGCTGTGAAGCCACAGTGCTATCCACTTGTGCTACAGTGCTGCCTGTGCATCTGCTACAACTAGTTCTTTGCCCGGGGTAGAATCTAATGTGAAGTCGTATCCACGTAGTTTCATCAGCATACGCCTGAAGTCTCGGTGCCATGTCATTGAGATCTTTCTTTATTATGTTGACCAGAGGACGATGATCTGCGATAGGCCATACACATAGTAATGAAACTTGCTTATGCCCATTAACAGACCTAGACATTCTTTCACTATCTGTGCATATCTCTGCTCCGTCAGAGTCATAGCACGAGATGCATACGCATCTGGTTTCCATAGATTGTTTTCTGCTTTCTGTAACAAAACTGCACCAATGCCATTCTGACTGGCATCCGTTGATATTTTTGTTTACTTTGTAGAATCAAAAAATGCTGTAGTCCGTGACGATTTCATGTCTTGCCACTCAGCTCCATGCTGAGGTGCCCACAGAAAGTTAACCTTTTTAATCAGATTTCTTAAAGCTGTTGTTCTGCTGGACTGATTGGGAATAAACTTGCCCATAAAATTAACTACACCCAGCATCCATAGAATTGCATTCTTATACTTTGGTATTGGCATCTGACCAATGGCATGAATCTTAGCTTAACCTAGTTGTACACCTTCTTTTGATATGACATCTCCAAAAAATTTTAGTTTCTGGATGCCAAATCGGCACCTTTTTCCTGTTCAGCTTTAAACCATAGGAATTAATTCTGGTTAGGACTTTCATAAGCCTTTCACAGTGTTGAACCATAATATCACATCATCTACATACACACGAATAGCTGGTACAACGAGGAGGGCGGTGTCACTGGAAACATTGAGAAAATATTTTTTGCAAAGTCCTGCACCTGCATATACCTAAAGTCTCCCGCTCACCCCCCCCCCCCCCCCCCCGGTGGAATCCCAAAACTTCTCCGTCACCTCCAAACTTGCAAACCACCCTTCCAAAAATAAGTCCTTAATTTCCATCACTCCCTGCTCCTCCCATCCCTGAAACCTAGTAGCCAGCCTCTTAGGTTTTCAAAAACATGATTCTCTTGGTTCGACATCAGCCTCGACCCCGCCCCTAACTTAAAATGGTGCAGACATTGCCTCCATATCTTCAGCAGGGCCACCACCACCGGACTACCCGAGTATTTCCCTTGGACAAACTGGAGTGGTGCTGTTTCCAGCCACGCAACCCCGACCCCCTACAAGAGCCTGCTTCCATCCTCAGCCACATCACCTTCGGCTCCCTGCCCCAGGCCCGCAGCTTCTCGTCGTTCGCAATCCAATAGTAATACAACAGATTTGGAAGACCAAAACCCACTGACTGTCGCCTTCTCTGAAGCACCGACCTCCAAATCCCCGCTACCTTACCTGCCCAGACAAATGACAAAATCAACCGTCCCACCCCCATAAAAACGTCTTCAGCAAAAAGACCAGTAAACATTGGAACAAAAATAAGAATTGCAGCAAGATATTCATCTTTACTGCCTGTAGCTGGCCTGCCAATGACAGGGGGAAGCTGTCCCATCACAACAAATCCGCCTTGACCCTACCCACCAGGTTGTAGCATTCAATTTATGGAGCTGTGCCCAGTCTCGAGCCACCTGCACCCCAAGTGAGTTGTCGCCACATGAAACGACAATACCCTAAGCCAGCCCCTGCTCCCGGAGAAGAAACTAAAAAGCACTCACTTTTTTCCAAATTCAGTTTATATCCCTGAAAAAGCCCCAAACCTCTTGAGCAATGCCATTGTATCCCCTACCGTGGGACCTGGGTTCTAAATATACTACAAAAGGTCACAGCATATGGAGACCGTATGCTACACCCACCCCCCCCCCCCCCCTGCCACACCCCCACCCCTCACCCCCCTCCACTTATCTGAGCACCTCAGCGCAATTTCAAAGGGCTCTATTGGCAGACAAGAGGGGGACATGGGACACCCTTGCCTCGTTCCCCTATGCAGCTGAAAATATCCCGAGTTCATCTCATTTGTACGAATATTCGCCTTCGGTTCTTTAAATAACAATTTAATCCAAGCCACATACTTAGGCGCAATCCCAAACCTCTTCAACACTGCAAACAAATAACTCCACTCTACGCGCTCAAATGCCTTTTTCGTATCCAGCGCTACCACGGCTCCTCCGCCCCCCCCGATGGGGAGAACACCACATTCAACAAGGGATGCACATTCGAGGACAAATGCTTACCCTTTACAAACCCTGTCTGATCTTCCCCAACCACCTGCAGAAGGCACTCTTCCAACCTAAGTGGCTACAACCTAAGCGGCACAGTAGCACAGTGGTTAGCACTGTTGCTTCACAGTGCCAGGTCCCAGGTTCGATTCCCTTGGGTCACTGACTGTGTGGAGTCTGCACGTTCTCCCCGTGTCTGCGTGGGTTTCCTCCGGATACCCCGGTTTCCTCCCACAAGTCCCGAAAGACGTGCTGTTAGGTGAATTGGACATTCTGAATTCTCCTTTTGTGCACCCGAACAGGCACCAAGGTGTTAATGATAATAATAATAATCTTTATTGTCACAAGTAGACTTACATTAATACTGCAATTAAATGTGGCGACTATGGGATTTTCATAGTAACTTCATTGCAGTGTTAATGTAAGCCTACTTGTGACAAGAAAGATTATTATTATCATTAACACCTTGGCAAGAATCTTGGCATCGACATTTAGCAGGGATATTGGCCGATACGACCCACACTCCACCAGCTCCTTATCCTTTTTTAACAACACCAAAATAGATGCCTGTCACATCGTCTCAAGGAGCCACCGTATCCTCAAACATCTCCACCAACAGCGATGCCAATCTATCCAAAAACCTTTTCGAAAATTCGACCGGGAACCATCCGGCCCGGTGCTTTATCCATTTGCACCTTTGTCCGAACCTCTTCAATCTCCACTGGCCCTTCCAACCCTGCCCTCGCCTCCTCCCCTACTTTAGGACACTCCAGCCCCTCCCAAGAACTCCCTCATTTCCGATCCTCCGGAGGCTCTGACCTAAAAAAAACTTTTATAAAACTCCTCAAATGCCCGGTCCACATGCTCCAACGCCACCACCAAACCCTTCGCCCCCATCCCGGACCCAAACAATCTCCCATGAGGCTACCTGCTGGTGGAGCTGTCCCGCCAACAGGTGACTGGCCTTCTCCCCGTATTCGTATACTACCCCCTTCACCCGCCTCAACTGACGTATCACTTTCCCAAGGTCAAACCATGCCTGCAATGCCTTTCTACTGACCAAAAGCTCTGGGGTGGGATCTTGCGCATACTTCCCATGAACTTCCGAGATTTCATCTACAAGCCACTGCCTCTCCTCTCTTGCCTCCCTATCCACCTACCCTTTATACGAGATGATCACGCCCCTTACCACTGCCTACGCGCCTCCCAAAACATCGACAGCGAGACTTCCTCATTCTTATTGAACCTCACATAATCATCAGTCACCTTTCCCAGCCTTGCACAAAAACTCAGATACGCAAACAACCCCCCATCTAGCCTCCATGCAGGCCCCTTCTCAAGGACCATATACACAAAATAGCGGTGCATGATTTGAAATGACAATCGTTGAGTATTCGGCCTTCTTCACCCCCGACAACAACAACCTCCCCATAATAAAGAAGTAAATCCTTGAGTACACATTAGGTACTGGTGAGAAAAAGGAATACTCTCTACCCCCCAGATGTGAGGATGGTCACGGATCTGCTCTCCCCATTGTTATATTACTAAATTGTAATATAAATATTACTCTTTTGTCTTGCCGAGTTGTCTTGGATTCTGATGAGAAATAGTCAAAGTCTTCCAGATGATGACAAAATGTTTATTGAGTAATATATAATAAACTAGTGAGTTCTTTCACTTCAATATTGAACTAGTAAAACAAGTAACTAAGTTTATATTAAATTAACAACTATAATTATAATACACTGCACTCTGATCTGATCACATCTCTTCACTCTAGATGTTGTTCCCACACACACTAAGAAAGAGCGGGAAATTATTTTTTATAGGTCTTGTTAGTGTTGCCATCTAGTGATCATTTGTCTGTATTTACTTTACATTAACTGAACATGAATTAACACATTTAGAGATCACTACACCCATCTCCTTCATAAACACTGCTGATAACCCCCCCCCCCCCCCCCCCACCCCCCAAGAGGTTAATAAGCGCGGCTTAGACCGATCGATGTTCAGATGCAACACTGTATTTAAATTCCCACCTAAAATTAATTGACGCATGACCAGACTTGGTATGGCCGCCACCATCCTCTTTCTAACCCTACATCATCCCAATTCGGAGCATACATGCTAACGAACATCACCAACTTCGCTTCCAACGCTCCCATTACTAAAATGTACCTGACCCCCAATCTGCCACCACTTTCTCCATCTGAAATATAACTCACTAGCACCGCTACCCCCCCCAGACCCTACTAACAAAACAAGAGTGGAACACCTGACTCACTCAACCAGCCTAACCTGGTCCTTCCAAAGAGCAAATGCTGGAAAATCTTTTTCTCTTTGATTTCAGATTCCAGCATCCGCAGTAATTTGCTTTTAACCTGGTCCTTCACCCTCAAATGGGTGTCCTGCAACAGCACCACGTCGGCTCTCAAGCTCTTCAAATGCAAAGAAATTCTCGCCCACTTCACCAGTTCGCCCATACGTTCCACATTACCATTCGGACTGGGGGTCTCTCACCCCCCCCCCTTCCCGACCACAGCCTCCAGCCCCACCCCATGAGCGGGACCAGCCTCTACTCCTGATCGCCATCAGCCAACTTCCCCTTCCCAGAAACCCCCCGACCACTTCCTTTCAAAACCACTTCTCTGTATACTCCCATCACCTCCCTTCCCCCGCCCACACACAGTCAACCTTCCAGGCCCATCAAAACCTGTTCACACAGGCTTGGGTGGTGGCCCCTCCCCCCACCTCACTCCCGCTCACTAGCCAACTCAGGTTTGCTAGCGAGGTGGCCACCACCAGAGCCCCCTCCCCACCCACATACCTAATACAAAAGCCAACAGAAACCCTTCCCCCACACCCAAACTTCAAAAAACAAACAAACATGATGAACCCCAAACAAAAGGAGAAAAAATCCCAACACATTATCCCACCACCCCCAAACCATCGCCTTCCAACCACAACGTACAAAAAACAAATTCCAAATTCAGTTCAGTCCCAATCCTTTGGCTCTCACGAACACGTCCTCCTCCTCCAGCGTCTCAAAGTATTGCCTGCAACAACAAAATATAAGTACTCTTATCTACATGGCATGGTGGCACAGTGGTTAGCACTGCTGCCTCACAGCACCAGAGATCCAGAATTCGATTCCGGCCTTGGGTGACTGTCTTTAGTGGCGTTTGCATGTTCTCCCCGTGTCTATGTGGGTTTCCTCTAGATGCTCCGGTTTCCTATCACAGTCCAAATATGTGAAGGTTTGGTGGATTAGCCACATTAAAATTGCCTCTTAGGGCGTGGGCCTAGCAAGGTGCTCTTTCAGAGGGTCGGTTGAGGTTCGATGGCCGAATGGCTTCCTATACTGTAGGGATTATATGGTTCTATGATATAGAGGACATGAAGAAAATCATTTTCACCTAGAGGGTGGTGGGTGTCTGGAATTCACTGCCTGATTTGGTGAATGAGATTGAAATGGTCAATTCATTTAAAAGGTATCTGAATCTGCATCTGAAGTGCTGTAACCGTCAAGGAAATTCACCAGGCATTGTAAAGTGGGACTGAAATGAGCAACCTATTCCTCTTTTTTTTTTGGCTGATGCAGGCACAATGGGCTCAGTGGCCTGTTTCTGTGCCGTGCCCTTTGTATAGTCATTTAGTACAATGAGTGGTTTACTATTTCAGAGAGCAGTGAAGAGTCCCCCATATTGCTTGAGGTCTGGAGTCATATGTAAGGCAGACCACTTCTCTGTATACTCCCATCACCTCCCTTCCCCCGCCCACACACAGTCAACCATCCAGGCCCATCAAAACCTGTTCACACTGGCTTGGGTGGTGGCCCCTCCCCCCACCTCACTCCCGCTCACTAGCCAACTCAGGTTTGCTAGCGAGGTGGCCACCACCAGAGCCCCCTCCCCGCCCACATACCTAATACAAAAGCCAACAGAAACCCTTCCCCCACACCCAAACTTCAAAAAACAAACAAACATGATAAACCCCAAACAAAAGGAGAAAAAATCCCAACACATTATCCCACCACCCCCAAACCATCGCCTTCCAACCACAACGTACAAAAAACAAATTCCAAATTCAGTTCAGTCCCAATCCTTTGGCTCTCACGAACGTGTCCTCCTCCTCCAGCGTCTCAAAGTATTAGCCCTTGGCTTTATGTGTAACTCTCAACTTTGCCAGGTAGACTACCCCGAACTGCACATTACTCTTGTAATGCGCTGCCTTCGCCCTGCTAAAGATCACCCTCCATCTTGCTAGCTCCACCATGATATCTTGGTACATTTGAATACCACTGCCTTCCCACCTCACCTCTTGATTCTGCTTGGCCTATCTCAGTACCTTCTCCTTCATCTGATAGCCATGGAAACAGACTAACACAGCTCTTGGTGGATTGTTCGCCTTTGGTTTCTGCTGGAGTGACCGATGAACCCTGTCCAGCTCAAAGAGGGAAGTGTTCTCTTCCTCCCCGAACAACTTGCCAAACATCTCCGAAAAGCACTCCGTCGGCCACCGGCTCTCCAGCTCCTTGTGCAGACCAACTATCTGCAGATTCTGCCACCATGACCTGTTCTCCAGAGCCTCCACTTTAGCTCTCAGCCTTTTATTACTCTCCTCCACCTTCCGCAGCTCCTCTCCCATTGAGGTGAGTTCCACCCCCTTCAACACCTCTCCTTGCTCCTGCACTGTCGTCAACGTCTTTCCAAGAGCCTCCTTTATCGGGGCCAATGGATCGTCCACCAACTGTTTGAGCGTTCCCATCATCTCCTTTCCATGCTGCTCAAAATGCTTCGCTAACTGCTGCTTAAACGCCACTGCCATCATCTCGGTCAGTGTGTCCACCGCAATGGGCACAGCCCCACCTGGTGACTTGCTCCCACCATCTTTCCTCCCACCGAATTTGAGATCCAAGGCGGACTAGTGCTCATTCCTTTTCGTCCCATATTCTTTTGTTGGGTTTTCAACATCCTCCGATTACCATCATTTTACTGGAGACTGTTCATATAAAATTACCCTCCAAATGTGGGTGGAAAAGGCCAAAAAACGAAAGCTCTAGCAGGAGCCGGCCAATGTGCGACTTCTACCTACATGTCGCCACCGGAAGACCAAGTCAGCTCTAAGTTAATTGCTGACTCTGTGGTCTCAACCTGAAAAGGAATTTTTCGCACACGACTTCTCTTTCAATTTCTGAAACTTCTCTCATTTGCCAGTACTTCCCTGATATAACACACATGGGCTTTGCCTCCTTATTGCATTGTCACAATTGACAAAACCATACCTCAAGAAATCACCTTTATTCTTTTTTCTATTTTCAGGGCCGTTAACTAGAGGCCCCTGGTGCTCTAATGCTGCTCTGTCCTGCTCTGGACACTCCTGTGCAGCTCTCTCCAGCATATTCTGTTGTGAAATCCTCTCCAATAGGTAAATTGCCTATTTGAGTCTCTGGCCGTCTCTTACTTTTAAAAGAAAACCATTAATCTTCACAGTTCACTTTCCTTGCTTGCCGGCAGCTGCAAAATTGAAAAAATTCTGTTCCCTACTTTGGCACCAAAAGCACGTACCTGGACGGCGCTCACATCAATTCCACATGAAGGGTGCATGACCTGCTCTCTGCTGCCGCTTCTGGCCAGAAGACTCCATGCAGCCTAATCTGCATCTCCATTAAAAAGGGAGCAGCGACCACAAGTCTGAATGTAAAAGGCAGTAGCGGTTGTTGGGCGCATCTCGTGCGATCATGACCACCGCGGGAGAGACTGGACTGATCACTCCACAACCCTCCCGACACTCACCCATGACCCATCCGCGGGTCGCGGTCCTGACTTTGAAAAGCCTTGCTCCTCTGTGTTGCCCTTAAAGGGACAAACACCGCACACCTTCAGAGAGCCTGCGTAGAAATGATTGGCTTCCTTCTGTTTAAACCATTCTATGATTTTACAGTGCGCAATATTGCAACCCATAAACCAGAAATTGTCCCTGCATTCACTATATACCAGTGTCCTTCAAACCTTTTTTCCGGTGACCCATTTTTACCAACCAGCCAACCTTCGCGACCCACGCCGGCCGAACTGCGCGACCCACCATTTTCTCTTACCTTGTTTGCTGCTGACAAAAATGGAGAAAATGGTTTTGGGTCCCTTTGGCCCTCGTACTTGCTCCTCCAATGGAACCTGTTGGATGAAGGTGAAGCCTTCTGGTGTCAGAAAGTATGGAGTCTCCATCTGTCCAAAGTTCAGAATTTTTTTCCTGTAAAATTTTATCAAATAAACCCCCCCCCCGAACTTGTAAAAAAAAAGAGTAAAATAAATGAAAAAAATGAATAAAAAAATAAAACGAATAAAATAAATGAAAAAAAAATAAATTAAATGAATAAAAACCACTACAGAACTTGTAAAACAAAAAGCTGCAAATGTTTTAAAAAATAGCGGCCTCACTGCACCTGCTTGCCTGATTATCGGCGCGCATGCGCAATGCGACCAAATTTTTTTTTTTAACTTGTTCGTGGCCGCTTGCAGTCGGCGTTATGAAAAGCCAGCTGCTGCGCAGGGATTTGCGCGATCGGGAGCGCCACGGACTACGGCTCCGCGACCCTCCCGACACCCACCCGCGGGTCGCGCCCCCGACTTTGAAGAACACTGCTATATACAACAACACATGAGATGTTGTTGACAGTGAGATATAAACAAGCTGTACATTAGCAGATGGCAGTGAATTGTTCCCTTTAACCCCATTTGTATTAATCATGTACTGCTGTTGCTGAGATACACAAGTACCAGATTGGAGCAAAATGTTTTCTGTTGCCTTGTGCACACTGTGTGTTAACTGCCTTGGAGTCATTCCTTTTCTTCCCCATTATCATTGGTAAGGATCCTTTTAATACTGCAGAATACCTGACTAATCCAGTGTTTATAATCAGCAAGCAGAATGCTAAGTTTATGTAAGGGATATTAACCGTAATAAGTATTATGCTGACAATAGTAAATCCTGCTCAGGGAGCTCCAATAAATAGTACATAAATACTCCAAATGTATTACTCCAGTTTCCTGCTGTGCAAGGGGAATCTCTACCACACAGACTGTTGGCACCTGATTCCTGCTTGTCTCTGCCTTAATTATGAATTTCAAAATCTGCATATCCGGTAAAGCCCAGAACCTAATTAAGTAATAAATCAGAAATGCCAATTAGATCTTTAAAAAGAAAATGAAATCTGCAAGTTTCCATTCACAGTGGTTTGGTAATTAGCCAAGTGCTACTCCTTGGGCAAACGCTGGATGTGAGTTTTTAAATCATTAGCTGTACATCTCAGGCACACTGCTGTGAAAAATACATAAATATGGAACCTAATCTGTGTCCTTCACATGGGCTGCTGATATTCAGTGAGTTAACTGAGTCGGAAAGTCTCCAGCATGTGCTGAGTTAGTTGATCTCAATTGGCAGAAGGACTAACATTACTTGCCTCAATGGTGTTTGAGTGACGAAGAAGACAATTAGCCAGGCTCTCACCTCTGTTCTAGTGCATTGCTCTCGCAGTTGTTGTGCAATTGTGTGATCATCAGACTAATATTACAAACTCACATTTGGTAGCAGAGCACCTCAGTCAACAGAAGTTTTTACTTGGACAATTGAGTTAAGGTTGGCAGGTTTGGGCTGGAACTCACCTAAACTTAAAAAAATTGTGAGGGGGGCTAGCGATGTTGCGCTTAAAAACCCAGCACCAGGAATACTTGATCTTTTTCTGCATCAATCACATCATTTTCTGGAGTCAAATGGTCCCAATAATCTTCTCATGAGACCCATAACTCTGAGCTGTAGAGTGGAGATGGCACACTCTCATCATCGAATTGGCTGCAACAGAGCCCATTGCACCAGGCATTGCTGAGAACATTGAGGATGACAGTATGTTCTTCACTAATCCTTAAATCCCACTTTCACTTTATCCTGCTATCTGGAAAGTGCAAGATGGTGCGCCCATGTACCTCTTGCTTTCCATGCCACCCACTTTCCTGATCTCAACCTCCCCCATCTGACTTGCTGCTTTCAAATACCCAAGAATGGTCACCTGCTCAGCAACAGCTCACTCAGGAGGAAAGGAGAGAGCAGCGCTAGACAAGACATAAGGAGGCACCATAACTTTAATCTGACACTTACAGCCATCAGTTCAGATACTGGCACTCAATGAACTTTGGAAGCTGAGATAAAGTCGGGATCAGCATGTGGTGAATCACTGGGCATGACTGGGATGCAGACAGGCCAGGAGAAAGGATGGTTTCAGCTCACAGGCGGGTGAAGTTGTAGACGAGTTTTATATGGATCTCAGATGAGGACTTTGATGGGACAGCATACAGGACAATACTAATGAACATGCAAACGGGATGATTGGTGCATTGGCTGGTTTGCAGTACAACTGCCTATCACTGTTGAGCTCCAATGTGACTTGGGGCATTGCGCAGACCTTGGAGCTCATCCTTTCTGTGTGCCTGGTGGCAATGGCTACACCATTATGATGGAGATGTTGTGGAGAAGGCTGCAGTTCAGCACAACTTGAGAACGCACTTCAATATGAACTGAAGGCTCCCATGAGCGTCCAGCCACAGAAACATTGCTTTAGTGTGCCAAGTGATCTGCTTGATAATGTTTCTGGCAGAAGCAGGGCTTACATTCTATGCCTGTTATCATTGCCTGATGAGGTGGTGCAGCCAGGTGTAGAGGGAGTTTCTCATGTTTCTGAGCACCACCCCGGTTCAGCTTGGAAGTCCAAAGACCGTGGGAACGGCAGACTGCTGCAGGATGAAGGTACCGCTGCTACTTCCAGGATAGCCGGGATTCACCAATATTATGATTTTTACACAGAACCTTAAAATGGCAAGAACACAGAAGGAAGCTGTTTAACCCATTGTGTCCGTGTCAGCTCTCGGCGACAGCAGCTCAGCCAGACTCATTCCCCTTGCACTAGAAAGGTTGAGATGTTACCGTTTTGCTTCATGTACAGGAATTGGGCCTCTTAATGAATGAAGTGATGAATTGTGTTCTGGCATGTGTTTTATTATGTTCTAGATTCTCGGGACAAAACAACTTGAAGTTGAAGCGCGTGTGGTTAAATGCAAATACCAACGCAAGTTTATTGAATAGCTGTTAACTGTACAAGGGCGCGATCTAGACTGAGGGAAACCCTATGAAGTAGCCGATGATGTCACGGACTAGACACGTGACTAGACTCTTAAAGTGACCATGCAACAATACAAGAAAAATCCCTAATATATGACATCCCTCCCCATAACTAAAGTCCCACAACAACAATTAACCATTTGTAACTTTTACATAATCACCAAATCATATACACAAGGGCAGAATGAATCATTACACAGTAATAATACAGTTAATAGGAAAGACGATCTGGTGGGTGCTATTCCCCACAGGTTGCCAGTGCACTTCAGGAATTTGGTTGTTCTTGACCTAAGAGGTCCTTTCCAGGTCTTCAGAGGATGTCTCTAACACGGAAGCCGTTACAGTCCCTTTTGCAGAAGGAAAACTAGTAGCAGCAAGGTGTTCTTCAGCAATCTCTGCTTCTGCTGATTGACCAGAAGTCACAATCACGTGATCTGGTAGTGTGGATGGCAGCTCATCTTGAGGTAGTTCTGGCATATATGGTACTGGCACATTGATGGGTACTGCCTTCACGCCAGTTCATCTTCAGTTTGTACTGTACAGGAGGCAGGGCCAGTTTGAGCCATTACTGTTGCAGGAACCCATATTTCGCTGGTGGTATAGCTTTGTGCAAAAACCTGTTCTACTTGTTGAAAAAAACATCTTTTAGAATTATCTTCTCTTCTAAAGATCTGCGACTGCTGATTGTGTTCTACAATCTCGGACGTCTGCGGTTAAAGTAGATCAAATGTAGTTCTCAGCTTCCTTTTAAAATAATAATCTTTATTAGTGTCACAAGTAGGCTTACATTAACTCTGCAATGAAGTTACTGTGAAAAGCCCCAAGTCGCCACACTCCGGCGCATAGCCAATCGACCTAACCAGTCTGTTTTACATACATGCTGAGTCTGTCAGATTTCTCCTGGAGGTGGGTATATCTTGAAGAGATGGCAGCAAGATTATCAGCAAAGTTGAGGTCTTCCAAGTATGATAAAGAGGCCCTGCTGACTTCCCCTTGGATGGCCTGGTGTTTGGCACATGACCCAGTAAATGGTGACAAGAAGTAGAATAGGAGAGAGGATGTAGCCCTGCTGTCCGGACTTCACTCAAACCACTCAAAATTTGTTGCTGAAGCTGATACAGCTTTTGAAGCGCACATAGAACTTCTTAATGAGATTGATAATCTTGGGTGGAATTCCATACGTTCTGAGAATCTTCCACAGGCTCTCATGCCTTCTTGAAGTCTATGAAGTTGATGTAGGGGTGCATTCCATTCGAGGCATTGCTCCCTGATGTCACTCAGAGCACATATCTGGTGTATATACCCTGTGCCCCTGCGGAACCCTGCTTGCTCTTGCCGAAGCTCATCAATCCGCTTGAGGAGAATTCTGCAGAAGATTTTGCTGGGGATGGAAAGGAGTGTAATTCCTTGCCAGTAGCCACAGTTTGGTACTTTGAAAATGCGGCCTTTACTCCAGTCTTCTAGTATAAACTTCATTTTCCCATATTTTGCGGATGTGATCAATAAGCACCCTGGCAGCCATGCTCACATCTGCTTTCAACAGCTCTGCCCGCATGCGCAAGTCAATTCCAGGGGCTTTACCATTTTTTAATGGATTTGATGGTTGCACAGGTTTCTGCTTCAGTGGGTGGGCTAGTGTTAATACCGACAATGTCACCAGAAGATGGTGAACTATCTGGATGATCCGGCTAGGGCTGGTTAAAAATCATAGAATCAAACAGTACAGTACATCAAGCCTGCAAAATATAAGTACTCTTATCTACATGGCATGGTGGCACAGTGGTTAGCACTGCTGCCTCACAGCACCAGAGATCCAGAATTCGATTCCGGCCTTGGGTGACTGTCTTTAGTGGCATTTGCATGTTCTCCCCATGTCTATGTGGGTTTCCTCTAGATGCTCCGGTTTCCTACCACAGTCCAAATATGTGAAGGTTTGGTGGATTAGCCACATTAAAATTGCCTCTTAGGGCGTGGGCCTAGCAAGGTGCTCTTTCAGAGGGTCGGTTGAGGTTCGATGGCCGAATGGCTTCCTATACTGTAGGGATTATATGGTTCTATGATATAGAGGACATGAAGAAAATCATTTTCACCTAGAGGGTGGTGGGTGTCTGGAATTCACTGCCTGATTTGGTGAATGAGATTGAAATGGTCAATTCATTTAAAAGGTATCTGAATCTACATCTGAAGTGCTGTAACCTTCAAGGAAATTCACCAGGCATTGTAAAGTGGGACTGAAATGAGCAACCTATTCCTCTTTTTTTTTTTGGCTGATGCAGGCACAATGGGCTGAGTGGCCTGTTTCTGTGCCGTGCCCTTTGTATAGTCATTTAGTACAATGAGTGGTTTACTATTTCAGAGAGCAGTGAAGAGTCCACCATATTGCTTGAGGTCTGGAGTCATATGTAAGGCAGACCAGATAAGGATAGGTTTCCCTCTCTAAAGGGCAATAGTGAATAACGTGGGTTTTTTCATGATAATCCAATAGTTTCATGAGCACCATTTCTTTTAGCTTTTCTTTTTATTCCAGATTTAGTCATGAATTCAATTCCACCAGTTGCTAAGTAGGATTTGAAACCATGCCCCAGAGCATTAGTCAGAACTTCTGAATTACTAGGTTAGTAACATTATCACTACACCTCTTTGAGAACAGCTCATGGATACGACCATTTATGGAGAGCCCCCTTTCTGCTTCCCTTTTGCAGAGCTACCCACCTCTGCAGCTTCTCCTTCACTTCTTGACTGTGTAACAGTCATTGCAGCCTTGGTGTGGATAGGCGATAAAATTCTCTTCCTACCCTGAATGGAAACAGCAGCTCATCAAAAGACCTCCAAAAGAAGCCATAGTACTTCCAGATGGATGGAATTACAGGTGTGACAAACCTAGCTCAATTCTACTCCCCCTTCATGTTACAGGGATTCTGAGCTGAATATTAGTATCCCGAAGATGAGTTAACTCAACACAGTCGTGAAGGAACATAAGTGGCACGGTAGCACAGTGGTTAGCACTGTTGCTTCACAGCACCAGGGTCCCAGGTTCGATTTCCGGTTTGGGTCACTGTCTGTGCAGAGTCTGCACATTCTCCCTGTATCTGCGTGGGTTTCCATGGGTGCTCTGGTTTCCTCCCACATGTCCCGAAAGGTGTGCTTGTAAGGTGAATTGGACATTCTGAATTCTCCCTCTGTGCAGCTGAACAGGCGCCGCAATGTGGCGACTAGGGGATTTTCACAGTAACTTCATTGCAGTGTTAATGTAAGCCTACTTGTGAAACTAATAAAGATTATTATTAAATCTTTTCTAGTGAATCTTGCTCAGTAAAAACAATAACATCATGCATTTAGCCATGTTTGGACAAAGTTTGTAATCATGTTTGGAGCTGGGTGGTCCTAGTGGAACTCAAAATGAACATTTTTGAACAGGTTGTTGGTAAGTAGCACTTGATAACATTGTTGATGACAGTTTCCATCACTTGTTGTTGATTGAGAGTAAGCTAATGGAGCAGTAACATCCCTGAGCAATTTTTACTTTGTCAGCTAGGTGTCAGAGTTGTAGCTGCACTGAAACAATTTGGCAAGGATGCAGCTAACTCTAGAGCACAAGTTTTCAGCACTACAGTGAGTTTGTTGTTGGAATTCAAAGCCTTGCTGGATCTCGTTCGAGCTACCATTTCTTGGCGATCTTGAGCTGGGAGTCTACTTGGCTGAAGATTTACATCTGTGATGCGAAGGACCTCAGGAGGAGGATGGTAATCCATTCATTACTTCTTGCCGACGATTGTTGAAAATACTTCAACCTTATTGTTTACACTCGTGCTTGGCTCTGCCATCATTCAGAATGAGAATATTTGTGGAGTTCCTCCTCTCATGAGTTGTCTGATTGTCCACCACAATTCATGACTTGGCGTGGCAGAACACAGCACTTTGATCTGATCCATTGTTTGAGGGATCACTTAGATCTGTCCATTGTTTGTTGCTCCCACTGCCTAGCATTTACGTAGGCCCATGTTGGCACCTCATTTTTAGGTATGCCTGATGCTGTTCCTCACATGCTCTCTGTTATGATTACCATGGAATCTACTAACTTTAAAAGAGATACATTTGCCAAATGATCAGTGGAAGGAACCAAAGGACAGGATTTCACTTTTTAAGACTTTTACAGTAACAAACTAAAATCATACCTTCAAACATTAATTATCAGGCAACTAATACATAAAACTAAAGAAAAGGTACTTTCACATAAATTAACAACACAAAAAATATGTCTTATGAAATCTTTTCACTTTGCACTTCTGGCAGAAATATGGCATTAGAGAAACAGTCACACAACCGCTCCCAGCTCTCCAACAGAGGTTCACTTCTCCCTGCCCTGCCATGTCAAAACTTTCAGTGTCCTTCAATAATCGTTTCACATTTTCTCACATACAAGTATCATCCTGGTGAATTTCCATTCCTTATATCTTCAAGATGTGGAGATGCCGGCATTGGACCGGGGTGAGCACAGTAAGAAGTCTTACAACACCAAGTTAAAGTCCAACTGGTTTGTTTCGAATCACTAGCTTTCAGAGCACTGCTCCTTCCTCAGGTGAATGAAGAGGTGGGTTCCAGAAACACATATATACACAAAATCAATGATGCAAGACGATACTTTGAATGCGAGTCTTTGCAGATAATTAAGTCTTTACAGGTCCAGATGGAGCAACTGGAGAGAGGGATAATCACAAGTTAAAGAGGTGTGAATTGTCTCAAGCCAGGACAGTTGGTAGGATTTCACAAGCCTGCCACCATCTGGTGTTGTGAAACTCTCCAAAGCATCTTGCTAGTTGTTAACAGATTAACAGCTGCTTCTGCTTGCCCACTGCAGTAGATTCTTAATTTTTCTGTGATGCTAGATACCAGCTGTCCTGTTTCTGTAAGATACATGAACATGGTTAAAACCGCCATCCCACCTCCATATGTTTCTATTTGAGTTTCTCTCCCCATTGCAATTAGATCAGATCAGCATTTCACTGAATTGAGGTCTTTATCTAGAATTTTCTATTTTTCTTTTAGTCAAAGGTATATTTCAAAACATAAACTCTTGTAAAGATCAGCATTCAGCATATACATTCTTCGATGAACCAGAATTGATTGTCTGGTTTAATGGTAGAGTGAGGGATATTCTGGGTCATGAAGTTACAGATTGTGGTGGAGTAAAATTCTGTTGCTGATCATGTCTCACAGCACCTGATAGGTTCTCAACTTTGAGCTGCTAGATCTGTTCTAAATCTATCCCACTTAGCATGATGATAGTGCCACACAATATGAGGGAGACTTTCTTCATTGTTAAGCCGGGATTTTCTCTCCACAAGACCTATGCAGTGGTCACTTCTACCAATACATTGAGCCTTTGGGGCTCCACCATAATTTTGGGGCTCACTTCTTGCCTTTTCAATGGTCACGCAAACGTGTTCTACTTCTCTCTAATTCCTTGTGATAACATAAATACTCATGGCATTTTGTATTGTGCTATATCTCCAACCTTTACAAGGCCCTGTTTCCACATCTCCTATTTAGTTGTGCCTTCCTCCCATAAGCCATTTGATGCCAAAAGCCAAACTTCTCATTCACCTTGTCATCCCTTTTATTCTGTCCACTCTTTGTCATGTTTTACATGAAGGGCCTTGGCCTTTTTTGTTCCGGTTTCAAAGGAATCTATTCAATTGTGTTCAATGGATCACCCCTTGTCAATACTTTTGTGTCATTATGTGAACTTCCTGTTATGGGCTGGCAAAATGGAATTGCTAAAGCTGCGGATGAGTGGACATTATTGTAATATGCCACTCGTAGATAGCAGCATACCTTTGCTTTAAGGGAAGTGTATCATGTGATCCAGCTTCACTTTCATTTTGGCCTGGAGCAGGAAACAGACACACAGCTCTACAGCTCTGATGCTCTTGAGCTTTCTATCCATGTATGTCTGTTGTTAATAAATGAACCCACAACATTTCCACAGCCTTTATGAGTGATTTTATATCATAATTAACACACTCGACATGGTGTGCAGCAGTAGTTCCTTCTAAACGTCACAGTGCGCAATTGACGGCCAAATTAAGTACGTGTGTGAGAAGGTGAACATGATATGAGAGGACCCTCAAAGTTTTGATCAGTCCGGAACAAAGCCCCAGCATTGAAGAGCATTGAAACCAATGGTAACTCCACAGAAAGGCTTTGAAGGCAGTGAGAGATGACGTTCAAATAAAAAGCTGGTAAACAGACCGACCTCTAATGGTCAGTCGAACAGTGTGTCGAGAGGACCAGTATCAGGTTAGCTCAGTTGGGAAAGGCGAGTGACCAGGGTGTGGGCTGGATCAATAGCAAATGAGGGAGAGTTTGAGAAAAAACAAATAAAATAGTCAAAAAATGGAGCAAATAAAGTTGCGATTATAATGGGCAGACCTTCCGAAAAGCGACTAGAGCGAGACTCTAGAAGGAAGGTCAAAGGGATATTGTCAAAATGTCCACAACATTCCACAGTCGGAATTGGGATGCAGCTGACCAACTATTCAAATTCAAAATGTTTAAACAATGTACAAAGCCATGGTTTCTTGATTCATGTGTGTCTGAAGCAGACAAGCAAGCCATAAAAATTCACCTAGCAATTGAGAATGAATAATCTCCATGGATGGAACACATGAGGATTAGCAACACAATCCCCAAATGGAAGGCCAGTTCAGAATCAAGTTAAACTTGGCACCAGTGACTGCAATTCATGTAATTTCGACAACAGCCTACAGGATCTATAGACCACTTAGTCAGCAAAGAAAATTGTACGTACTGAGTTCTCGGATGCAGAACAGCAGGAAGAATTGTTGAATTTGTGATCATATCCGTTCCCACGAAGCATTCAGAAATCTTTACAAGACAAGCCCAAAACCTAAGTACAAAACGATCCTCGCAGGTCAACAAAGTACCAACCCAAGTTCCAGTAAGTGTGTCAACAATTAAGTATAACAAGACATGTGGCCTTCTGCATGTTCCAAGAAAATGCGCAGCTTTCCATCAATGCTGTAAGGCATGTGGCAGAAATGGCCATTGGCTGTGGCAGTGCACAAGAGGAAAGGCTGGTGCAACTACAAGGAGCTGTGCACTGATCCAAACAGACTGTACATAATGTCAATCTTCAAGCAATAAGAATGACTGTCTGGTATCGTGCCGGAGCCATGTACATGAGGTGAATGACGAACCAGAAAATATATGAGATGAATAGTGGTGAACACAGGTTTCGCATTGTTAATCTCAAGGAAACTATAGGCGCATCACACTAGAATAGAATAATCTTTATTGTCACAAGTAGGCTTACATTAACACTGCAATGAAGTTGCTGTGAAAAGCCCCCAGTCATCACATTCCAGCACCTGTTCGAGTACACAGGGAGAATTCAGAATGTCCAATTCACCTAACAAGCACGTCTTTCGGAACTTGTGAGAGGAAACAGGAGCACTGAGAGGAAACCCACGTAGACACAGGGGGAACGTGCAGACTCTGCTTAGTGACCCAAGCCGGGAATCGAACCTGGGACCCAGGGACTATAAAGCAACAATGCTAACCACTGTTACCGTGCCGCGTATACAAATTGTTGGGCAACATTTGAATTATCTTCTCTATGAAAGCTGGTAGCTACTTGTCTTGGCCAAGTTGGACACAGGGGCAAGAGCCAATATACTACTCCTGCAAATACGAAAAGACATGCATCCACAGACATGGAAAGCCATGGCAAAACCTACTACTGTGAAACTTCCAGTGTACAACGGTTCATTAATTACATGTTCAGGAGCCATAGTCCTGGAGTGTAAGTACAATCAATCCTCCTGAGTGTCACAGATGTTCTACATCATGAAGATTAATGGCCCAGCAGTTGCAGGCCTTTACATGCCATGATCTCACATTCGTAACAATCCATGGAATTACTTTGGCATTACAGGGCTGATCAACCTCAAACTATTCCTACTAACTCAGTTGATGAACTTACATTGAAATATCCAGAATTTTCAACAAAATAGGCAGGTTCAAGAGAGCTGCAACAGTGCACTTGCAGGAGAATGCAAGTCTGTCAATGGATCTGACACATTTTGTGTATCACAAATGCCAACAGCTACAAGAAGAAATGGCAAAAGATTCTACACTATAGAAACTGTGGAAAACCACAATAGTATGTCATGAACACGTGAGACCATTTTTGCCTTACAAGAATGAACTAGGCATCTCCCAGGAAACTATTTTTAAAGACAGGCAGGTCATCATACCTGAACCTTTGTGACCTGATTTTCTTCAACAACTTCATCACTCATACATGGGCATAGATTGAACGGAAAGACTCACATGAGAGGCACAGTCTATTGGTCGGCTATGAACAGTGACATTGAAGTATCGTCAAGAGATGCAAGACATGTCAAGAGCATGTGCCAAGTGAGCACAAAGAATCATCTATTCTACGTGAGGTTTCTATAGATTCTTGGTCCAAGGTTGCACCTGACCTCTTTTCATGTCTGTGGCACTAATTTCATCGTCATAGTTGACTACTTTACCAAGTCCTCCATTATTTGCCAATTGCACAATACACCAAGCACAGCTGTCATGCACATTCTAAGTACTTGTTTCATTTATTTGGTGTGCCGAGAGAGATCGTTACGGATAATGGCCTGCAATTTATTCATCATAGAATTCCTACAGTGCAGAAGGAGGCCATTTGGCCCATTGAGTCTGCACCGACCCCCTGAAAGAGCACTCCATCCATACCCACTCCCCCAGCCTATCTCCATAACCCCATAACCCCCTGGAATCTGCACATCTTTGGACTGTGGGAGGAAACCAGAGCACCCAGTGGAAACATATGCAGACACGGGGAGAAAGTGCAAACCTCACACAAAGAGTGACTCAAGTTCGGAATCGAACCCATTTCCCTGGTGCTTTTGCCCCAGTGCTAACCACTGTGCTGCCATGCTGCCATTTCAGGACAGTGCGAGGAATTGAATATTGATCACAATACATCTTCTCATTACCCTAGGCGGCCCCAAGGCGGCCTTCAGGACGCGCGACAACGCAGAATCGCCGAGCAGAAGCTTATAGCCAAGTTCCGCACACATGAGTGCGGCCTCAACCGGGACCTAGGATTCATGTCGCATTACATTCATCCCTCACCATCTGGCCTGCGAAATCCTACCAACTGTCCTGGCTTGACACAATTCACACCTCTTTAACCTGGGGTCGCCCCATCTCTGGATCTGTAAAGATTTAATCACCTGCTAATGGTCGCATTCCTAGCATTGTTTGGCATCTCTGAATTTGGCTATATATGTGTTTCTGGAACATACTTCTTCATTCACCTGAGGAAGGAGCAGCGCTCCGAAAGCTAGTGACATTGAAACAAACCTGTTGGACTTTAACCTGGTGTTGTAAGACTTCTTACCTAGATCTAATGGTCGAGCTGAATTAATGATTTGCATGTTACACCTGAGAACAACAACACCTGTAATTGCCATGATTCCATCACTGGCAGAACTTCTATTTGGCAGACAAGTATGAACGAATTTACTGACTCTTACCCATTCTACTCTATCAAAAGTCAGAGAGAAACCGTTAAGATTGCAAGAGAAGTTGACTAAAGTGCATGATGCAAATGCAGTTACAGAATTTTCAAGTTTGTTGGTGGTACATAAAGCTCACATCCAGGATTACACAGACGGTACATGGCAATCAGCTGAGCTGTCAAGGGTTTGTTCAGAACCTAGGTCCTATTAAGTCATTACACACCAATAATGAGGCATAGCCAATGACTAATTGGGAACATACACGTGAGAACACCATTTCCAGGTATGTGATACATACTCATGTGACTCGGCCAACACTGTTGACCTCATGCGCAGCAAGAAAGGATGTCCCGAAGAAGAACATTGGCGAGACCATGCAGACGTTGCGACAATGGATGAATGGACATTGCACGACAATCGGCAGGCAGGAATGTTCCCTTCCAGTCGGGGAACACTTCAGCAGTCAAGGGCATTCAGCCTCTGATCTTCGGGTAAGCTTTCTCCAAGGCGACCTTCAGAATGCGCGACAACGCAGAATGGCCGAGCAGAAACTTATAGCCAAGTTCCGCACACATGAGCACGGTCTCAACCGGGACCTGAGATTCATGTTGCATTACATTCACCTACCACCAACTGGCATGGGCTTGTGTAATCCTACCAACTCTCCTGGCTTGAGACAATTCACACCTCTTTAACCTGTGATTATACCTCTCTCCAGTTGCTCTGTCTAGACCTGTAAAGACTTAATTATCTGCAAAGACTCGCATTCAAATTATCGTCTTGCATCATTGACTTTGTCGATATATGTGTTTCTGGAACCCACTTCTTCATTCACCTGAGGAAGGAGCTGTGCTCCGAAAGCTAGCGATTCGAAACAAACCTGTTGGACTTTAACCTGGTGTAAGACTTCTTACTGTGCCCACCCCAGTCCAACACCGGCACCTCTACATCATGTGACCAAATAAAGGAACCTCCAGACAAGATTCCATGATAAGATCTGGGGGTACCAGCAGATTACTTCTGTGCTTCAGCAACTCAGATTCACTAGTTCTACATTTATGCAATGGTAACTAAACATTTACATGTATTAGAACATAGGACCTGTACTGTGCTGTACAGTTCTTCGGCCCACGATGTTGTGCCGAACTAGTCCGAAACTAAGATCAAATCAACCTACTCCCAATCATTCTAGTGCACTCCATATGCCTATCCAATAACCGCTTAAAAGTTCCTAAATTGTCCGACTCCACTACCATAGCAGGGAGTGCGTTCCATGCCCCAACCACTCTCTGAGTAAAGAACCTACCTCTGACATCCCTCCTATATCTTCCACCATGAACCTTATAGTTATGCCCCCTTGTAACAGATACATCCACCCAAGGAAAGAGTCGCTGAACTTCCACTCTATATATCCCTCTCATCATCTTATACACCTCAATTAAGTCACCTCTCATCCTCTTTTGCTCCAATGAGAAAAGCCCTAGCTCCCTCAACCTTTCCTCACAAGACCTACCCTCCAATCCAGGCAGCATCCTGGTAAATCTCCTTTGCGCCCTTTCCAATGCTTCCACATCCTTCCAATAATGAGGTGACCAGAACTGCACACAATGCTCCAAATGTGGTCTAACCAAGGTCTTGTACAGTTGCAGCATAACCTCAAAGCTCTTAAACTCAATCCCCCTGTTAATAAATGCTAACACACTATAGGCTTTCTTCACGGCTCTATCCACTTGGGTGGCAACTTTCAGAGATCTATGGACATGAACTCCGGGATCTCTCTGCTCCTCCACATTCTTCAGAACCCTGCCGTTAACCCTGTAATCCGCATTCAAATTTGTCCAACCAAAATGAATCACCTCACACTTATCAGGGTTAAACTCCATCTGCCACTTTTCAGTCCAGCTCTGCATCCTATCAATGTCTTTTTGCAGCCTACAACAGCCCTTCACATTATCCACTACTCCACCAATCTTGGTGTCATCAGCAAATTTACTAACCCAACCTTCAACTTCATCGTCCAAGTCATTGATAAAAGTCACAAATAGCAGAGGTTCCAGCACTGATCCCTGTGGTACACCACTGGTGACTGGGCTCCAGGATGCAAATTTACCATCTACATCACCCTCTGTCTTCTATGAGATAGCCAGTTACTGATCCAATCGGCCAAATTTCCCTCTATGCCATGCCTCTTTACTTTCTGCATGAGCCGACCATGGGGCACCTTATCTAAAGGTGCACTAAAATCCTTGTATACGACATCAACTGCTCTACCTTCATCTATGTACTTAGTTACCTCCTCAAAGAATACAATCAAACTTGTGAGGCAAGACTTACCCTTCACAAATCCGTGCTGACTATCCTGGATTAAGCTGTAATTTTCCAAATGATCATGAATCCTATCCCTCAGGACCCTTTCCAATAATTTACCTATGACCAAAGTGAGACTAACCGGCCTATAGTTCCCAGGGTTATACCTATTCCCTTTCTTGAACAAGGGGACAACATTCGCCTCTCTCCAGTCTTCTGGCACTATTCCTGTAGACAGTGAGGACATAAAGATCAAAGCCAAAGGCTCTGCAATCTCATCCCTCGCCTCCCATAGAATCCTAGGATGTATCCCATCAGGCCCAGGGGACTTATCTATCCTCAGGCTTCTCAAAATTTCTAACACATCTTCCTTCTGAATATCTATCTCCTCCAGCCTACCAGCCTGTATCGCACCATCCTCCTCAACAACATGGCCACTCTCCTTTGTGAACACTGAAGAAAAGTATTCATTTAGGGCCTCTCCTATATCTTCAGACTCCATGCACACCTTCCCACTACTGTCCTTGACCGGCCCTAACTTCACATTGGTCATTCTTTTATTCCTCACATAAGTGTAAAAAGCCTGGGGCTTTCCTTGATCCTACACGCCAAGAACTTCTCATGCCCCCTCCTAGCTCTCCTGAGCCCTTTCTTGAGCTCCTTCCTAGCTATCTTGTACCCCTCAAGTGTCCTAACTGAACCTTGTTTCCTCATCCTTACATAAGCCCCCTTCTTCCTCTTGACAAGACATTCAACCTCTTTTGCAAACCATGGTTCCCCCACTTGACCATTTCCTCCCTGCCTGACAGGGACATACATATCAAGGACACACAGTATTTGCTCCTTGAACAAGCTCCACATCTCAATTGTGCCTATTCTTGACAGTTCCTGTTTCAATCTAATTTTCCCTATTTCTTGCCTAATCGCATCTTTTGTAAGGGCCACGAAGAATCCAGCACGAGTTTTAAGGATACAAAGTAATAACATTTATTTACTATCACATATATACATAACAGTAGCAGTAACTTCCCTTGCTACATACTCCTTCCTACTGGTTCCTGAACTGGCCAGCTTATTTATACTAGGAATTTACTAATGGTTTCTCCGCCCCCCTCATTGGGGAAGCTCATACTCCCACAGGATTGTGGGATAGTCATTAGTCCCCAGCCAATGGTAAGTAGGCAGGTTATAACATCCCTCCCCCCCCAAAGTCCAAGGAATCCACCGAAGACCCTGGCGAAGGAGGGCATCGGATTTGTTTGGCTGCAGGCCGGACACCATTTGCACGCGGCACTGGATCAGGCGGCGTGTAACGAGACGGAGACCGGCGCTTCCGTGATGAACGGCGCGGTTGTACATCCACGGCCCGTCGACCCGAGGATTCCCTCTCTGATGCATCCTGTGTCTCCATCTCGGAGTCAGAGTCTTCTGCCTCCGTCATGTCAGCGTCTCTATCTCCATTCGGTTCTGTAACGACCTGCGCAGGCTTCGAGTGAGGCACCAGTGGAAGATTGTGAGGACTACCTTCCCTTGTCTCTGGTCTCTGCGGCTGTTGAAATGAGCTCCGGGGGCGGGGAATCTTTTGAGGGGTGATCTTCTGGACCGAACGTGGTCTACATGTTGTCGCTGGAGACGACCCTGGGCTTGCACTTGGTAAGATATAGGGCCCGTTTGGTGAAAGATTACACCAGGAACCCATTGGGCACCACCAGCAAAATTCCGAACGAATACTGGGTCACCGGGCGCAAACTGCCAAATCGGACGATGCCAAGAAAATCCCTGTTCATGCCGTTCTTGTGTGCGGCGTACTTTTGCGCCAATGTCCGGGAAAGCCATACTAAGGCGGGTGCGAAGTCTCCGGCCCATTAGGAGTTCTGCGGGAGCTACCCCAGTCACTGCATGGGGGGTGGTCCTGTACATAAACAAAAAGCGAGCCAGTCTTGTGTCCATTGATCCGGAAGACTGCTTCTTTAGGCCTCTTTTGAATGTCTGCACTGTGCGCTCTGCCAACCCATTTGAAGCCGGGTGGTAAGGGGCAGTGCGGATATGGCGGATGCCGTTCATCTTTGTGAACCTAGCAAACTCCTCACTCGTGAATGGAGTGCCATTATCCGTGACCAGTACCTCTGGGAGGCCATGCGTACTAAACGATAAACACATCTTTTCAATTGTTGCGCAGGACGTTGTCCCCTGCATCTTATGCACCTCTAGCCATTTGGACTGGGCGTCAATTAGTAGAAGGAACATGGATCCTTGAAAAGGGCCTGCGAAATCTGCATGCAAGCGCGCCCAAGGCCGCCCTGGCCATTCCCAGTGATGTAGGGGCGCGGCCGGCGGAAGCTTCTGATGCTCCTGGCAAATGGAGCAGTTTTGGGCCACCTTCTCAATGTCGGTGTCGAGGCCTGGCCACCAGACATAACTCCGGGCCATCATTTTCATCTTGGTCACACCTGGATGCCCATTGTGCAAGTCTGTTAGTATCAGCTCCTGGCCTTTTTCCGGGACAATCACACACGTCCCCCACAAGAGGATGCCGTCTTCCACGCTGAATTCTGACAGCTTGGAGGAAAATGCCCGCAACTCGCCTGGGAGCTGTCTATGCTGCCCACCATACAGGACTATGTGCCGAACCTTTGACAGGACTGGCTCCGTCTGGGTCCACTCACGGATCTGTGATGCCGTGACAGGCAAGGTGCCCATAAAATTTAGGGTTGCAACCACCTCACCGGTCGTGGGGGTCGACATGGGGCCGGTCGATAAAGGCAATCGGCTCAGTGCGTCGGCATTTGCTATCTGCGTACCTGGTTTGTGCTCCAGAGAATACTCGTATGCAGCAAGCAACAAAGCCCAGCGCTGGATCCGTGCAGAAGCAATGGGCGGTATTGGCTTATCCTCTCTGAAAAGTCCCAGCAGGGGCTGATGATCAGTCACGATAGTGAAATGGCGGCTGTACACGTACTGGTGGAAGCGTGTCACCGCAAAAACCACTGCCAGGCCCTCCTTCTCGATCTGCGCGTACTTTTTCTCCGCTGCAGTCAATGTGAGGGAGGCGAAAGCTATCGGTCGCTCGGCCCCGTTCTCCACCTTGTGGGACAGGACGGCCCCAATACCATACGGGGATGCATCACATGTGACGAGCAAAGGCTTTCCAAGATCATAGTGGGTTAGTAACCCAGACGACGACAATTGTTGCTTTACCCGCCGGAAAGCGGTTTCTTGCGACTGACCCCAAACCCAGGTGTGATTTTTCTTTAGCAGAAGGTGCAAAGGGGCCAGCGTAGTTGCCAGATTGGGGAGGAACTTCCCGTAATAGTTTACAAGACCGAGAAAAGAACGAAGATGCGAAGTGTCAGTCGGGGCGGGGGCCTGTTGAATTGCACGCACCTTCTCTGCGACGGGGTGCAGACCTTCGCGGTCCACCCGATAACCTAGGTAGACTACTTCCTTTGCCTGAAATACGCACTTTGTGCGACGTAAACGGACTCCAGCCTCCGAAAGGCGTCTAAGGACAGCCTCCAGATTTTCCAAATGTTCTTGCTCCGACGTCCCTGTAATCAAAAAGTCATCTAGGTAGACAGCCACACGTGGTAAACCTCTCAAAATGCCCTCCATAACACGTTGAAAAACTGCGCAGGCAGAGGATACTCCAAGGGCAATATTCATACATTCATATGGTTGGGAGGCAGGGTCCAGCTCCAACTGCAGGTAGGCGTGACTCATATCTAATTTTGTGAATGAGAGTCCACCTGCAAGTTTCGCGTAGAGATCCTCTATGCGAGGCATAGGATTTCGGTCGAGTCGGGAAACTGTATTCACTGTAAGTTTATAGTCGCCACACAAGCGAACTGTGGCTCCTTTTATTTTCCCCAAACCAGGCTGGAATACATCTGGGTATCGTCCTAGCACCTCAGTCAAACCTTCAGAAGCTGTTTGGAGGATGTGCTGCCATTGCAACCGCAAATGGCGCAACCAGTCCCGACCCAACAGGCTGGGCCCATGGCCGCGCACCACGATAAGTGGGAAACGCCCCTCCTGGCATCCATAGACAACAGGGGTCATTGTAGTTCCTGCAATGTCCAGTGGTTCCCCCGTGTATGTGGCCAACCTGGCCTGTGAGTCGGTTAATGTCTGTGTACCCTGCTTGATGCGGTCGAATGTCCTCTGGGCGATCACGGAGACCGCTGCGCCAGTATTCAACTCCATCTCAAGCGGGTGGCCATTCACCCGTACTGTCACCTTAATGGGGGCCACACGGGGAGCTGCCACACAATGCAGCTGCAGGCAGTCGTCCTCCTTCTCCACGTCCTCAGGAGTAGTCGCCGCAGGTTCATCCACATGGAAGGTACGGCCCCTGGGCTGGTCCCAGTTTCGGTCGGAACGACGGCGCCTCTGGCGTCCCCAGGACCACCGTCCGCGACGGGGTCGGCGCCTACAAGTCTGACACGGACATGGCTCCTCATCCATTGGCTCTGGAGACGGCTCCCTTCGGGGAGGAATGTCCGATGGCCACTGGCGTCGGTCCGGACGTTGCCTCGCCCAAGGTACCGCAGGAGTGTGGGGGGACGTTTTTGGACGGAAAGGGTTGCCCCAAGGCATGCACTTCCATTCCCTGTAGCTCCTGTACTCCTCGCTCTGCGCTCTCTCGGGACAAGACGATTTGAATGGCCTGTTGAAAAGTCAATGTTGGCTCCGCTAACAACTTTCTCTGGGTGGCTGCATTGTTAATACCGCAAACCAAACGGTCGAGTAACATTTCTGACAAGGTCTCACCATAGTCACAGTACTCCGCAATCCTGCGTAGCCTGGATAGAAAATCGGCAAGGGATTCTCCAGGGATCCTCTCAGCGGTATTAAACCGGTAACGCTGGACTATCGTGGACAGGGTTGGGTTAAAGTGTTGCCCCACTATATTCACAAGTTCATCAAACGTTTTGGTGTCCGGCGCAGCTGGGTACGTAAGGCTCCTAATCACCCCAAACGTATGCGGGCCGCAGGCGGTGAGCAATATGACCACCTGGCGCTCGTTTTCGGTGATATTGTTTGCCCGGAAATAGTAACGCATCTGTTGCGTGTACTGGTTCCAGCTTTCCAGCGCAGCATCAAAAACATCCAAACGTCCGTACAGAGGCATGGTATAATAGAAAACAACTTCCAACCTGTATCCAACAAAAATCCAGGGAGGTGGCTTCAGCAGTGTAGACAGCTATTCACTTTTACCTTCGTCGCCAGTTTTGTAAGGGCCACGAAGAATCCAGCACGAGTTTGAAGGATACAAAGTAATAACATTTATTTACTAACACATATATACATAACAGTAGCAGTAACTTCCCTTGCTACATACTCCTTCCTCCTGGTTCCTGGACTGGCCAGCTTATTTATACTAGGAGTTTACTAGTGGTTTCTCCGCCCCCCTCATTGGGGAAGCTCATACTCCCACAGGATTGTGGGATAGTCATTAGTCCCCAGCCAATGGTAAGTAGGCAGGTTATAACAGCATCGTAATTACCCTTCCCCCAATTATAAATCTTGCCCTGCCGTATGTTCTTATCCCTTTCCATTGCTGTAGTGAAAGTCACCGAATTGTGGTCACTATCTCCAAAGTGCTCTCCCACAACCAAATCTAACACTTGGCCCAGTTCTTTACCCAGTACCAAATACAAATACAAATGTATTGTAAATAGTTACACTTGTTTGATAGTTTAAAAGAAAGGGGTATATTGTAATATGTCTTTGGTGAGCAGCATGCCATCATATTAAATAAGTGTGTCATATGATCTAGCCTCAGTTTCATTTCTACCTGGAGCAGAACACAAACACAGCTCTGATGTCTTCAACCAAACTCTCCATATGTATCTTTTGTAAGAATCCTGTTTAATCCCTGTCTGTTCTCTTTTTCTCCTTTTAATTTCCGTTAATCTTTTCGTTATGACTATTTTTGACAATGGATGATTAATGCCTTTAAGACCAAGCAGTTTACCTTTAATTTAAAAACAGGAAATGGGCGGCAACCTGGTTCGATCCCAGCCCTGGGTCACTGTCTGTGTGGAGTTTGGTAATTTTCCTGTGTCTGTGTGGGTCTTACCCCCACAATCCAAAGATGTGCAGGGTAGGTGGATTGGCCAAATTTTCTTTAAAAACAACATTTTCTGACATTTCTCATATTTACAAACCATTCCGTATATACATCACATTTTTCTTACCCGCGTTAATTTACTTTATTGTACAGAAAGTTTATTTTGTCTTCTAATTGACCCTCTATACATTTCAGTGCCCTCTGGGTCGGCCTATGGTTCCCCCACCTCCTCTTCTCTTCTTTTGTGGTTTCCCCACCTTCCTTCAGTCTCCCCCTCCCAAGGTTGCGCAGTCCTTTGGTTCCTCATCTATCTTGTATTTTTATTCTTGACTTACTCCTCGTTGCTGGCCTTGAACAGGTTTTGGAACAGACTGACAAACTGCCCCCAAGTGTCCAGGAAGCCTTCTTCCGACACTCGGATGGCAAATTTAATCTTTTCCAGGTGGATAAATTCCGAGAGGTCAGCGAGCCCGTTTGCAGCCGTGGGTGGTGCTGCTGATCACCAACCGAGCAGGATTCTCCGGCGTGCAATTAGGGAAGCAAAAACAAGGGCGTTAGTCCCCTTCCCTATGTGTAGTTCCGGCTGCTCCGATACCCCGAAGATTGCCACTATCGGGCATGGCTTCATCCTCACCCCCACAACCTTGGACATTGCCTCGGAGAAGGCTGTCCAGAACCCATCAAGCCTGGGGCAAGCCCAAAACATGTGGGTGTGGTTGGCTGGGCCCCTCTGGCATCGCTCACATTTATCCTCCACCTCTGGGAGGAACCTCTGGTCAGGTGCGCTCTGTGCACTACTTTGAGCTGCATTAGGCTGGACCTTGCGCAGGAGTTCTCCCTGCTCAGTGCTTCGCTCAGAGTCCCCATCCTGCCTCTGTCCCCAGTCCGTCCTCCCATTTTTGTCTGGTCTCGTCCAGTAACTGTCCGTATATTTTCCCACATAGCGCCCCCCACCAACTTCCTTGCTGCTTGTGCCTATCAGGTCCTCTAGTCATATGGTTTCTGGGGGCTTGGGATACTCTACTGTCTCTTTACGTAGGAAGTGCTTTATTTGGAGGTGTCTTTTTTCCTGTCCTTTTGGTAGTTTTTCACGTCCTCGGCAGTTCGTCCAGTGTCGCCAGTCTGTCCCCAACCATCAGTGTGCCCCCGTCCCGCCTCCATCTTTTGAAGGTGATGTCTAGCATGGCTGGGGGGAATCTGTGATTGCTGCAGGTGGGGGCCATGGGGGACATTTTAGTTAGACCGAAGTGTTGTCTCAGTTGGGCCCATGTTCTCAGCATGGCCGCTACCACTGGGCTCATTGTGTATCTTGTTGAGGGGGATGGGAGTGCTTCTGTAGCCAGGGCCCGGAGGGTCATTCCTTTACAGGAGGCCTCCTCCATTTGTACCCACTCTGTGCTGGGTTTGTGTACCCATCTCCTCATTCTTTCTACCCAGTGGTAGTATTTTAGGTTTGGTAAAGCCAAACCTACAATACTACCACATCTTTGCAGTATCGGTTTGGGAATTCTCGGGTTCATACCCCCACAATCGCCATGATTAGACTGTCTACGTTTTGGAAGAAGGCCTTGGGGATGAAGATCAGTATGGATCTAAACAGGAAGAGGAACCTCGGCAGCACGTTCATCTTGATCGTCTGCATCTCCCCATCAGGGAGCGTGGCAGTGAGCCCCACCTTCGTAGGTCCTTTTTTACTTCCTCTACCAGGCTGGTCAGGTTCCACTTGTGGATCTGTGTCCAGTCTCTGGCTATCTGCATCCCCAGGTAACGGAATCTGTTCTGGGCCATTTTAATTGGGAGCCCCTCCAGCTCAGCCCTCCCCCATTTGGGTTCACTGGGAATGCCTCACTTTTGCTCAGGTTAAGTTTGTAGCCGAAAAAGGTTTCAAACTCCTTCAGGAACTGCAGTATTGCCTTCAGTCCTTCATGTGGCTTCGAGACATTGAGGAGCAGATCATCTGCATAGAGTGAAACTCTGTGCTCTCTGTCTCCTCTCCAGATGCCCTTCCAGCTTTTCACATCCCGCAGGGCTTTCGCCAGGGTTTTGTTTGCTAGCGCGAACAAGACTGGGGACAGGGGGTAGCCCTGTCTTGTTCCTCTCTGTAGCTGGAAATATTCAGAGCTGGTGGTGTTAGTTTGGATGCTCGCTTTGGGAGCGTTGTACAGGAGTCTTGCCCAGGTGGTAAACTACGCTCCTAACCCAAACTGTTCCAGTATCTCGAGGTGGAACTTCCATTCAACTCTGTTGAAGGCCTTTTCTGCGTCCAGGGAGACACCTCTGGTGTTCTCTCCCCGGGGAGGGGAGGGGGGGGGGGTGGTCATTATTATGTTCAGCAGCCGCCTGATGTTCGCTGTGAGGTGGTCCTCTGCAACCACCTGACAAACAGCTTTGGCTCCCACCCTGGGATCCTCCAATTCCCTATTGATTCCTCCCCTCCACCGCCACCCGGAACGCTTTGCGCATTGTCATGTGAGAGTACCTTTAAGAAATGGGTGTTTAAGAAATGTACCTTTAAGAAATGGGTATTTATCAGTGATGTCAGAGTGTGGGTGGAGCTGGGCTGTCTGTCAGCTTTTTACTTTCGTTTTAGTCTGTTTGCTGCAGGGTGTGTTTTAGTTTCGTTTTCAGAGCTGGATAGCTGCAGTCACAGCCAGAAGTGGTATTAGTCTCTCTCTCTGTAATCTAAAGACTGTACATCGATCCTTTGGTGATTGAAAACTAATAACTGCTCTCAGTAGTGACTTTAACTTGATGTGCTTCTGTTAAAAGTTCTTTTTTAAGTCTTATGGATGTTAAAAGGACATTATGGATTACTTAGTGTTGTAGTCTTTGGGGGTTGTATTTGAATTAATGGTTGCTAAGATATTCATTGTATGTTTTAAAAAGGTTAACTTGAGTTCATAGAATAAACATTGTTTTGCTTTAAAAAAAGACTTTTCCATTTCTGCTGTACCACACCTGTAGAGTGGGCCGTGTGCTCCCCATACCACAATCTATTAAAAGTTGTTGGTCAAGTGAACTCCATGATACACTTTGGGGTTCTTTAAACTCTGGCCCATAACAGCATGCACTCCCAGCCGGAGCGGGCCCCTCTCGCCAGACCATGGATCCTGTACCCCGGACACCCGCTCGTAACCTGGACCAGGTGCTGTTTCCCTCCCCGTTGCAGGCATCCACTCTCCGGACGTGATCATGTCCCCGGAGCTGTGTCCCATCCCCTGGGTGTTCGGATGTTGGCTGCTGCATGTGTGATGTCGCCTCCCGCAGTGTTCAGGTACCTTGTCCTGTCATCACAGTTTGATTGGGATGCTAGGCAATGACTCCCACATGCTATATGGTTTGCCCATCCACGTGAATCCACTTGGGTTATGTGAAGTACTTATTTAACTATGATTGCCAATTCCCTCTTCACAATAGCCTTCAGCCACATGGCCAGAGGCCTCGGCAGTCGATGGGGTTATGGGTGGTCGATGTGTCAGACGGGCAGGAACAAGGGTTGCTCCTGGAATGGGTAAACACGATCCAGGGGTTGGCATGGTGGTGTCACGAGTGGTTGCTCTCCCGGTTACCCCCACCAGTGCCTCCCGCCTGTTCTCTTCGCGCCCCCCCCCCCTCCCCCCCCCCCCCCCCATGCGGACGGTCCTCTACCCCCGGTGATGGCCCCCCACCCCTCGCCGAGCATTGGGGCAGCAAGCCCAGCGCCCCCGAGCTCTTTGCCTGTGAGTACTTCCTTGGCTCCCCACAGAAGCTCTTCCGCCAGATTCATCTTTTTCAAAACAAGCACTAATCGGTGCCAGTGTGACCACTTGCTGGGGAGGCCGCTGAATGACAGGGGGCTGTAGGATAAGGTGTGGCTCCTGTTAATTGTATGGAAATTGGGATTAAGTGGTGATAATTGGTTCCTCGCCATGCTATGGTGAGATCCCAATTTTGGCTACGGGAGCGGGCCGGTTGCATCGCAAACTGTTTGGCACTTGGTGCGGTTCTCATTTTCTGCCTCTCCCGCTATTCACCGGCCTTGTTTCACTTGAGCGGCAATGTAACGAGGCCGGAGAATTTCACTCAGTCTATCTTAAATTCCTACATTCATTCCATACCTTCAAGGGATGTCTTGAGAAATACATGAATAGCATGGGAATAGAAGGATACGGGCCCCAGAAGTGTTAGACGGGCAGCATGATCGGTGCAGGCTTGGAGGGCCAAAGGGCCTGTTCCTGTGCTGTACTTTTCATTGTTCTTTGTTCTTCTTCCTCTCCCCTGTTTGCTATCTTTGCTGTCACTGTGTTATACATCACTGGAATTTTAATTTCATATTTCTTCACCAGCTGTGAAATATTGCAAAGACCATTGCTTAAGATGGCGAGATTATGTTTCGACCCATTGGATCACACCCAAAACAGTAACCTAACACTATCTTAATATACCCTCTGATGGCTCATGATAGTTTGTGATTCACTGATAGAGATCATCAAGGTCCCAAGTTCGATTTCCTGTTTGTATTGAGTTAGCTGAACTCCACTGAGTAAAGTTAGTATCCAATGATTGGGTTCAGCATTGCTATGTTCAGGATTGAATGATGAGCTGGCAGACTTGCTCCTGACCTTGTGATACCTGTTGGAATGTGTTTGTGTGCGATCCTCGAGTCAAAATAACCCTTGATGCCCAGTATGTCAAAATAATATGCCAACATCATGTCAGTGATAATTGGAGGAAAGCTGGCACCCGTGAAGCTGTAGCCCACAAGACCCTTCTCCTTCAGGGGAGGTGGGAAGAATGGAAATGGTAAGATAAACTCTGAGGCATTTTGGACTGAACACCAATTTCAGAAAAGCCGAAAGGACACAAAGGATTCACTATACATTTCTTCCTGCTTCCAGTGTGTAAATACATCTGTTTACCTAAGAGTGCTGGGATGCAGTGGAATGTAAAAAAATGTACTTCTGCATCATTTCACACTGTTTCCTGATAGATCCTCACACACTTATCTGAAGAAACAAATTCCATCCTCTAACTCACTAGAATACAACCACAGTTCTGAGCATCTCGGGGACTAGTGGGAATAAGGTGTACTTTTTTAGTCAGTCTGAATGTTATAATTTTGTGATATGTGGGTGCAATTAGCTGTTTATCATGATGTGCTCTCAGGTTTTTCTCCCACCCCTGGCCTCTCATTCCCTTGAAGACAAGGATTCTTTTTCATACCAAATACACCCAATCTCCTTCCACACGTTTATGTGCCTCTGAATCGGAGTCTGACTACAGTTTAGAAACAGAAGGGAAACAAATAATTTCACTGACACTATTAATACAACATCATGTACATAACGTGCTGGCAATTTAACCTTGCTAGCATGGACTACAAGATTACTGGCTTTGGGTATGCTGACAATTATTTGCTGAGGAACTGAATGATTCTTAACCCTTCATTTTACTGCCTGAGATTTACCGCTGAAATTGTGGTCGAAAAATGAATGGGGTAGAAATTGGATTATTGACACTTTAAATTTTTCAATTTGGAGTTTCTTCGCCAACTCTCGGATGGCCACAGCTGAGTGAATAAGTATTTGCAGAAACATCAAAGAAGAAGTCAGCAAAGTCACATTTCTTTTATTCGTTCATGGGGCGTGGGCGTCGCAGGCTGTGCCAGCATTTATTGCCCATCTCTAATTGCCCTTGAGGAGCAGTTAAATCATATTGCTGTGGGTCTGGAGTCACATATAGACCAGACCAGGTAAGGATTTCCTTTCCTAAAGGACATTAGTGAACCAGATGTTTTTTTACAACTATTGGCAATGGTTTCATGATCATCACCAGATTTTTATTGAATTCAAATTTCACCATCTGCAGTGGCAGGATTTGAACGTGGGACTCCAGAGCAGTACTCTGGGTCTCTGGATTACTAGTCCAGTGATCACTACGCCACTGCCTCCCCGGTAATATTAAACACGAGGGGCCTGAACTTCCTCGGAGTGGCAAATAGCGCCTACTTCAATCTCAGTTTCTTACCTGAAATCCTGTCTCCCTGACCTTCTGATTCAGGTTGGATAAAATTGGAGTAGTGCAGTGGGTCCCTGGGGCCTAACATTGAGTGCAGATCTATCGAAGGGAAGGAAGGCACAGCCTATTTTTTACAGCACTAGCTTCCTAAAGTAGATAAGTTTAAAGGTCCAGTGAAGTTTAAAGGTCCTCCACAGGCAAGGAGAAGGTAAGTATAAAAGGTAAGTAAGTAGTATTTGAGGTGTGTTGGCGTTGGGCATCATGGAGGGGCATTGGGATGTGGGGGGAAATCAGGTCCCGGGAAGGGAAACAGAGATTAGTCCTCAGGAATTGGGATCATGGCGAGCTGTCGGGGTTGGTTTTGGATCAGGTCGGGCCTCGGCGGTGAAGGAGGTGTCAGATCAGACCTCCGGATTGGGATCAATACAGGCCAGTGGCAGGGTTGTGGGAAGAGTCCCCATGAGGATGGGTAGGGTGTCCCATGGAGTGGGGGGGGAGGCTGCAGGGGGTGTCCCATGGGGTGGCTGGGGAGGAACCTGATGGTTTGAGGGTGTGAGGTGAGTCCCGTGGAGCTTAGTGTGGGTCTATGCAATAGTTACCTTGCAATAATTGCCATGCAAACAGTCTTCAAGAAATTCCGAAGGGGATTTTCCTCGTGCATCTTTGGGCTAACCTTGGGCTCCACCTTCCTCCATAATATAACACTCTGGAGCTTGGAAGTTAAGGCTCATAATTGACTGCAAAAATTCAGCTTGAATAATGAGTGCACTGGCAATTGATAGAAAAAAATAGTCTTGATCATCTGACACTTTTAATAATCACCTCATCGCCATCCATCCCCAATACCACCCCATTCCCCCTCAGATCACCCATGCCACCTCCATATCGTTTCCATGCCCTCCCCATGTACCCTCCATAATCTCAACCAAGCAGAGCACTATCTATAGTTTCAGGAGCAATGTAATAGCAATGACAATGATCTTAAACTCATTGAAAAATAAGTAAACCTGTAACAATCTAATAAAACTCTTGAATTTAAACCCAGTATCACTGGAACCAGAAAGAAAAAAAATCCCCCAATGCAAATCAAATTTCAATAGGATACGTGTCTATTAGGTTTGTAAACAAACAATGACACACAAAGACATATTTTATTATTACAACTTCTTAAAAGTGTCAATTATTCTTGGATCAGCCAATTGAACTGAAACCATTATCAGTTTAAGAAACCCAGCCAAGCATTCATAATGGCTACAGCTGTCATAACGTACGTTTCTAGTTATATTGCCTGTAACTGTCAACACCGACACAATAGTGGTCAGTGTAAGGGTCAACTTACTTTTGCAGAACAGATTTCTAAGATGAATCACTGAATTAAAAACACACCCACATTACAAACAGTGATTTGACAATACATCCAAAGCAGCTCAGTGGCAACTTGATGGGAATCAGTGGTTTAGGCCTTCATTGGTCAAATGTTTTACTGGACCCAAAGGTTTGAAAGGAATAAAATGGTCAAAAGTAAACTTCAGCAGGAATCTAGCAGAATGCAAATACAGGCAGACTGCCGTGTGAGAATTAAAAGAAGGATCTCAGATTATGTAGACAAAATATCTAAGCTTTAGGATCACCATCTTTTGTTTGCTTTAGTCATGCTTGGCATTAGAATGCTGAAGAGTTGACAGGTGTCTGAGCATGGGAAGTCAGAGATCCTGAGACTCTGATCATGCATAGGTGGGCAGTGGCTGCATTTTACCAGCCCTGTTGGCACAAGTGAGAAAGCGGAGGGATGGTAAAATGGCAGTGGAAGACATGGGGAGGAGAGTCTCTAACGTTCCTGCTGTCACAGGATATTAGCAGTCGTGGAAATTTCAGCAGTGCGCTCACCCACTTGGCTATTTATGCTAATTAAGTGCCTAATTTGGGAGTGGATAGATCATAGATTGTCTTTGTAGGCTAAATTCATTATTGGGAAATGGATGAACTACATGGGAATATTACTCATGTGTAGGGTTGACCTCACTGGTGTGGAGTGGATGGACTGAAACATGACCATTTAGAGTGGAGGAAAACACAGTATTAATGCTTTTTAATTTATCCTGTTTTCTAGGAATTCGTCATGATCGTTGTGTTTGGGCTGGAGTATGTGATTCGGATTTGGGCAGCTGGCTGCTGCTGCCGGTACAGAGGAGTGCAGGGGAGGCTCCGATTTGCTCGTAAACCGTTCTGTGTAATAGGTAAAAGAAGCTACATCACGTGACAAATTTTAATAAATATCTAGATATCAGCAAACAAAGCATTTATATTAAAGAAGCAGAGAATAGATTTTTTCAGTTTGTTTGTTCTGCCAAAGTATATTCACATTTTTACAGTTTTATTATCAATAATGAGGGAGTTTCCTCCCTCCTCCTTTATAGATATACAGACACATCACAATCCTTTTTTAAAAAAAGTTTTAAATTTTATACTTAAGGCTTTTTTATACTTAAGTGCATTTTATACTTATGTGGATCGGGTGCGATAAACAAGAACTCTCCGTTAGCATCGGTCAACCCCCCTCCAACCCCTTTTTTTTTTTGATACTTTATTCGGTCAGATAATTTACAGTAGGTGTGCAGCTCTTCCCCCTTCCCCTTTCTCTCATTCTCTGTCGATTTCCCCACCGCCCTGTTTTCGGTGTTTCTTTGGGGTCCTGTTCTTTTTGGCCTTGCTCTAGGACCCCTATTATCCATTCCGGCCATTCTCAAACTTCCCCCACCTCTTTCCCAGGCCTCCCCTACCCCCTCCCTTCCCTCTCTGTTCCCTGCTGTCTTGTTGGCTCCCATGTGCCCCCTCCCCTTGCTCTATTGGCTGTTGGCTTCAAAGAGATCCTGGAACAAGTAGGTAAATGGCCTCCACGTTTTGTGGAAGCCATCCTCTGACCCTCGGATGGCGAAATTGATTTTCTCCAGGTGGAAGGATTCCGACAGGTCTGCCAGCCAGCCTGCAGCTGTGGGTGGTGCTGCTGTCACCAGTCAAGGAGGATTCTTTGGCTGGCGATGTGGGAAGCAAAGGCATCAGCCCCCTTCCCCATAAATAATTCTGGCTCGTCCGATACCCCGAAGACTGCCATTTTTGGGCACAGCTCCAACCTCACCCCAACAATCTTGGACATTGCCTCGAAGAAGGCAGAATCCGACAAGTCTGGGGCATGCGCAGAACATGGGGGCGTGGTTGGCCGGGCCTCCCTGTCACCGTTCCCATTTATCCTCCACCTCCTGGAAGAACCTGCTCATTAGGGTCCTTGTCAGGTGCTCAGTTGCATGAGGCCCTGTTCAGTGCTTTGCTCCAGAATCCCGCCCTATTTCCATCCCTAGTTCTTCCTCCCGTTTTTCCCGTGGGGATTGTCCCCTTTCTAATAATTGTCCATACAAGTCCCCCCAGTTCCCCCCTCCCAAGTTACCCACGTCCAACAGTTCCTTTAATATTGTGCATCTCTGGGTCCGTAAGTATGTTGTTGTCTCCTTGCGGAGAAAGTTCCTAACCTGTAGGTGTTCAAGTTCATTCCCATTGGGTAGCTGTAGTCTCTCTGTCAGTTCGTCTAAGGTCGCTAACCTGTCCTCTGTGTACAAGTCTCTAACGGTCAGTGTCTCCCGTCATGTCTCCACCTACTAAAGGTGGAATCTAGCATGGCTGGCATGAACTTGTGATTGTTGCAGATGGGGGACAAGTGGACATTTCCATCAGGTTAGCCAGACAGCAGGTTAAAACTGACTTTTGAATATAGTTAGCAAACACAGGAATACTTGTCAGCCTCTAGATAAACAATTCGTCCTAAAGACAGCTTGGAGAGGGTGAGAGAGATCCTTTAGGAAACAGCCTGCAGACTCTTGCCTGTGTCAAGCTATTGTTTGACTTTGCAGAATTTTGCAAAAGCTGCTGTTCTGTTCACAGCCAAATCTAAACTGACTCAAAACCTGACTGCTTCAGGCCCCGACTCCTCCCATTAATTACATCATCCTTAACCCACTCACATCCCATGGCCTGATTACTTAAGTTTAAACAAAATGTCTCTAATTATCTACTCCCCAGAAATCATGCCAAAAATAATATAAGAACATAAGAATGAGTAGCAGGAGTAGGCGATCTGGCCCATTGAGCCTGCTGCGCCATTCAATGAGATCATGGCTGATCTTTTGTGGACGCAGCTCCACTTTCCGGCCAAAACACCATAACCCTTAAATCTATTAGGCTTGTCCTTTTACACATGTTGTCTATAACATTAGACACTTCGACCAGTTTATATTAAAACTCGTTTACCCAGGTGCTCTTCTTACTCATGAGACAAACCAAGGACAAACGTGGATTTGTGGTTCAACCCGATTTTATTAAAGAATCTTATTATCAAATCTATATTTAAAAACTCTTAATCCTTAATAGAACTTTTTAAAAATAAATTTAGATACCCAATTCATTTTTTCCAATTAAGGGGCAACTTTGCGTGTTCAATCCACCTAACCTGCACGTCTTTGGGTTGAGGGGGCGAAACCCACACAAACATGGGGAGAATGTGCAAACTCCACACGGACAGTGACCCAGAGCCAGGATTGAACCAGGGACCTCGGCGCCGTGAGGCAGCAGTGCTAACCACTGTGCCACCGTGCTGCCCCCTTAATAGAACTTATTAACATACTGTACTGCCTATCAAACTCTGAAACAGCTGAGCTTGGTCAGGCTGCTCTATCGGGTACAACTCTGTCTTTGCTGTGCTCTGCTGATGCCGATGATCTTGCTTCTGAACTCCGGGTCTCTTCTTCTACCCCTCCCTCTCATTTCCGCACCCTTCTGGATGGTTCTCTGGTTTCCAGCCAATGAGGTTATCAGAGGATTTGGGGGTCGCTGCACGCAATTGGATTGCCGATTCTTTGACGCCAGGAGCAACCTAGGTGTTCATCCTCAGGTGAATGGATTGCAAAAAGCCTTTCCATATATGGTAACTGAGGTCCCAGTGGACCTGGTAAATGCTGGCAAATACACAAAAGAATGTCCTTATTTGGTCAAGGCTGAGCACCTCCGGTCTCAGTTTCCAGGAGAAGTCTAGGCTTGCCCTTGCTCGTCTCTGACTAGTGTCTGTGTTAAAATCTGGCCTGTCCTAATTCCCAGCAGGCCTATCTGCTCAAGCTGTTGGCTGCTGTTTAATTTAGATTGTCCAAACTGGCCTAGCTTTCATGCCGTTGGACACGTAGCCACAGACATAAGCATGGTTGGAAATAAGGATGACATCATTTTTATGATGGCTTCTATAGCCACAGTGTCTGCCTGCCTTTTAATAATGTTTCCAGTCATGATCACCCTGTAGCATTTCTGTAATAGTAATTAGATCATACCCATTTACTTCTATTTGTGCCTTTAAATCGTCTACCTTGCCCGTAACCTTAATAGTTGATGCTCACCTTTCTTTTCCCTGCTTTCTAATTTCGTGGGTGTCTCCCAGGGGATTGGAGGCCCCAAGCTGAATGGTCTTTGGCCAAGGTGCCAGGCTGGCATTTTTTGGGTGTGGTGGGCTATATTAGGGGTATCGCGGTACCTAGGTGGGATGTACCTTATACTGTAGTATGAGTGGTGGAACCTGCCTGCTGGTTCTGCCCAGCAGGTGGAGCATAAGAGTCTGTGTTTCACCCACAGCAGTCACTCTGTACCGGAGCTGCTGGGGTAACTACTTGTTCATTAAAGCTTTCAATTGGACTACAATCTCGCTTCAGTAGTGATTGATCGTGCATCAATTTAATGAACAAGAATTGAAGAATGGCTGCTCTCCGCATCAAGCCAGAGTGTCTACAAATCAACCCCAACGCGGCAAATGCAGCAGCAACTTTTAAACATTGGCTGGCATGTTTCAACGGGTACATGAGGATGGCCCCGACTACCCCCACGGAGGAACAGAAAATGCAAGTCCCCCACTCAAGGGTGAGCCCAGAAATCTACACGCTTATCGAAGACACGGACGGTCACGAGGACGCAATGACTTTGTTAAAAGAGCACTACATCCGCACTGTGAATCAGGTATACGCTCAGCATCTTTTAGCTACCAGACAGCAGATCCCAGGGGAATTACTGGATGATTTTTACCACGCATTGTTGGTGTTAGGTAGAAACTGTAACTGCCCACAACTCTCAGCCAATGACCACACTGAACTCTTAATACGGGATGCTATTGTTGCGGGCATGCTGTCCTCTAAAATCCACCAGCGACTGCTGGAAAACGATACGCTTGGGCTTAAAGAGGCACGGAAACTTGCGCACTCCCTAGATGTAGCCTCCCGCAACGCCCAGGCCTACGTTCCCGACCGTGCGGTACCCGTATGGACAGGAGGGACCCCACATGCGGCCGATTCCAAAGCACCCCTAAATTCCCCACAAGCTTGTGCAGTGCGGCAGCCAGGAAACCCCGGTGGGGGGGCCCCAATGCTATTTTTGCGGGCAAAACAAACACCCCCGGCAACGCTGCCCGGCCCGATCCGCAATCTGCAAGGGCTGCAGGAAGAAGGGGCACCTCGTGGCAGTATGCCAGGCCCGGTCGGCCGCCAATGTGGTAAGCTATATTAAGGGTATCGTGGTACCTAGGTGGGATGCACCTTATACTGTAGTATGAGTAGTAGAACCTGCCTGCTGGTTCAGCCCAGCAGGCGGAGCATAAGAGTCTGTGTTTCACCCACAGCAGTCATTCTGTACTGGAGCTGCTGGGGTAACTACTTGTCCATTAAAGGCTTCAATTGGACTACAATCTCGCTTCAGTAGTGATTGATCGTGCATCATTGGGCTCACGCGAGATTGGGCCTGGGTTGCCCTGCATGGGTATTTGAGCGATGCGAGTTGGCGCCATGGACCCTCTGATAATGCAGGTTAGGGGAATGGTTGGCATTCGTTTCGAGGGGCCTCGGAGATCTCTTGCTACACTGTGGGAGTTCCGGTGAGCAGAGCTCCCCAGTGTACAAAATGGGGTTATGTGTAGCCTCGGCTGCGCGTTCCCTGCTGAGGCCTCTTATAACATGCGAGTCGCATTGAATAGACATGTGTTTCTCGGTGCTGCGAGCGCTGGGAAACATTTGGCTATATTAGCGCGCCCTTTAGTTCCCATTTCGTTGAATCAAGCCCAAATTCGTACTTTGCTTCTGTCTTCACAAAGGAAGCTATGAATAATGTACCGGAAATTCTGAATCACACAAGTTTTCTTGAGGAGCTGAAGGATATTAGTATTGGTAGAGAAATTGCTTGGAGAAATTAATGAGAGTGAAGGCAGATAAATCTCCAGGGCCTGATAATCTACATTCCAGAGTAGTTCAGCAAGTGGCTCTAGAAATGGTAGATCCATTAGTGATCATTTCCCAAAATTCTTGGACTCTGGAATGGTTCTTACAGATTGGAGGGTAGCTAATATAACCCCGCTATTCAAAAAGGGAGGTAGAGTGAAAACAGGGAACAGTAAACTAGTGAGCCTAACATTGGTCGTAGGGAAGTTGCTGGAGTCCATTCTCTCGGATTTCACAGCACAGCATTTGGAAAGTAGTGGTATGATCCGACAAAATCAGCAAGGATTTACCAAAAGGAAATCATGCTTGACAAATCTACTCTAATTCTTTGAAGATGGAACAAATAGAGTTGACCAAGGGGAACCAATGGATGTGGTTTATTTAGACTTTCAGAAGGCTTTCAACACGGTCTCATATAGCAGATTAATATGTAAAATTAAGGCGCTTGTGATTATGGGCAGTGTCTTGAGATGGACAGAAAGCTGGTTAGCAGACAGGAAGCAAAAAGTTGGAATAAACGGGTCTTTTTCTGATTGGCAGACAGTGATTAGCGGGATACCGCAGGGATCTGAGCTGGGACCCCAACTGTTCACATTTTTTGTTAATGATTTGGACGAGGGAACTAAATATATTATCTTCAAATTTGCAGATGACACAAAGTTGGGTGGAGGGGTGAACTGTGAGGAGAATGAAGAGATGCTTCAGAGGGATTTGGATAGTTTGAGTGAATGTGCACATGCATGGCAGTTGCAGCATAATGTGGATAAATGTAGCAAAAATAGAAAGGTAGGTTATTATTTGAATGGGTGTCAATTGAGAGAGGCAATACTCAGCGAGATCTTTGTATCCTCGTGCATCAGTCACTGAAAGTAAGTGCACAGGTACAGCAGGCACTAAAGAAGGCAAATGGTATGTTGCCCTTCATAGTGAGAGGATTTGAATCTCACAATAGGGATGTTTTACTGCAATTGTATAGGGCATTGGTGAGGACACACCTGGAGTATTGTGTGTAGTTTTGGTATCCTTATCTGTGGAAGGATGTTCTTGCTATGGAGGCAGTGCAGCGAAGGTTTACGAGGCTGATTCCTGGGATGGTGGGACTGTGATAGGAGGAGAGACAAAGTTGGCTAGGATTATATTCATTGGAATTTAGAAGTATAAGAGGGAATCTCATACAAAGAACAAAGAAATGTACAGCCCGGGAACAGGCCCTTCGGCCCTCCAAGCCCGTGCCGACCATGCTGCCCGACTAAAATACAATCTTCTACACTTCCTGGGTCCGTATCCCTCTATTCCCATCCTATTCATGTATTTGTCAAGATGCCCCTTAAATGTCACTATCGTCCCTGCTTCCACCACCTCCTCCGGTAACGGGTTCCAGGCACCCACTACCCTCTGCGTAAAAAACTTGCCTCGTACATCTACTCTAAACCTTGCCCCTCTCACCTTAAACCTATGCCCCCTAGTAATTGACTCCTCTACCCCGGGGAAAAGCCTCTGTCTATGCCCCTCATAATTTTGTAGACCTCTATCAGGTCGCCCCTCAACCTCCTTCGTTCCAGTGAGAACAAACCGAGTTTATTCAACCGCTCCTCATAGCTAATGCCCTCCATACCAGGCAACATTCTGGTAAATCTCTTCTGCACCCTCTCTAAAGCCTCCACATCCTTCTGGTAGTGTGGCGACCAGAATTGAACACTATACTCCAAGTGTGGCCTAACTAAGATTCTATACAGCTGCAACATGACTTGCCAATTCTTATACTCAATGCCCCGGCCAATGAAGGCAAGCATGCCGTATGCCTGCTTGACTACCTTCTCCACCTGTGTTGCCCCTTTCAGTGACCTGTGGACATGTACTCCTAGATCTCTTTGACTTTCAATACTCTTGAGGGTTCTACCATTCACTGTATATTCCCTACCTGCATTAGACCTTCCAAAATGCATTACCTCACATTTTGTCCGGATTAAACTCCATCTGCCATCTCTCCGCCCAAGTCTCCAAACAATCTAAATCCTCCTTTATCCTCTGGCAGTCCTCATCGCTATCCGCAATTCCACCAACCTTTGTGTCGTCTGCAAACTTACTAATCAGACCAGTTACATTTTCCTCCAAATCATTTATATATACTACAAACAGCAAAGGTCCCAGCACTGATCCCTGTGGAACACCACTGGTCACAGCCCTCCAATTAGAAAAGCATCCTTCCATTGCTACTCTCTGCCTTCTATGACCTAGCCAGTTCTATATCCACCTTGCCAGCTCACCCCTGATCCCGTGTGACTTCACCTTTTGTACTAGTCTACCATGAGGGACCTTGTCAAAGGCCTTACTGAAGTCCATATAGACAACATCCACTGCCCTGCCTGCATCAATCATCTTTGTGACCTCCTCGAAAAACTCTATCAAGTTAGTGAGACACGACCTCCCCTTCACAAAACCATGCTGCCTCTCACTAATACGTCCATTTGCTTCCAAATGGGAGTAGATCATGTCTCGAAGAATTCTCTCCAGTAATTTCCCTACCACTGAAGAAAGGCTCACCGGCCTGTAGTTCCCTGGATTATCCTTGCTACCCTTCTTAAACAGAGGAACAACATTGGCTATTCTCCAGTCCTCCGGGACATCACCTGAAGACAGTGAGGATCCAAAGATTTCTGTCAAGGCCTCAGCAATTTCCTCTCCAGCCTCCTTCAGTATTCTGGGGTAGATCCCATCAGGCCCTGGGGACTTAACTACCTTAATATTTTTTAAGACACCCAACACCTCGTCTTTTTGGATCTCAATGTGACCATGGCTATCTACACACCCTTCTCCAGACTCAACATCTACCAATTTCTTCTCTTTGGTGAATACTGATGCAAAGTATTCATTTAGTACCTCGCCCATTTCCTCTGGCTCCACACATAGATTCCCTTGCCTATCCTTCAGTGGGCCAACCCTTTCCCTGGCTACCCTCTTGTTTTTTATGTACGTGTAAAAAGCCTTGGGATTTTCCTTAACCCTATTTGCCAATGACTTTTCGTGACCCCTTCTAGCCCTCCTGACTCCTTGCTTAAGTTCCTTCCTACTTTCCTTATATTCCACACAGGCTTCGTCTGTTCCCAACCTTTTAGCCCTGACAAATGCCTCCTTTTTCTTTTTGACGAGGCCTACAATATCTCTCGTTATCCAAGGTTCCCGAAAATTCCCGTATTTATCCTTCTTCCTGACAGGAACATGCCGGTCCTGAATTCCTTTCAACTGACATTTGAAAGCCTCCCACATGTCAGATGTTGATTTGCCCTCAAACATCCGCCCCCAATCTAGGTTATTCAGTTCCCGCCTAATATTGTTATAATTAGCCTTGCCCCCAATTTAGCACATTCATCCTAGGACCACTCTTATCCTTGTCCACCAGCACTTTAAAACTTACTGAATTGTGGTCACTGTTCCCGAAATGCTCCCCTACTGAAACTTCTACCACCTGGCCGGGCTCATTCCTCAATACCAGGTCCAGTACCGCCCCTTCCCTAGTTGGACTGTCCACATATTGTTTTAAGAAGCCCTCCTGGATGCTCCTTACAAACTCCGCCCCGTCTAAGCCCCTGGCACTAAGTGAGTCCCAGTCAATATTGGGGAAGTTGAAGTCTCCCATCAATCACCACAACCCTGTTGTTTTTACTCTTTTCCAAAATCTGTCTACCTATCTGCTCCTCTATCTCCCGCTGGCTGTTGGGAGGCCTGTAGTAAACCCCCAACATTGTGACTGCACCCTTCTTATTCCTGATCTCTACCCATATAGCCTCACTGCCCTCTGAGGTGTCCTCCCGCAGTACAGCTGTGATCTTCTCCCTAACCAGTAGCGCAACTCCGCCACCCCTTTTACATCCCCCTCTATCCCGCCTGAAACATCTAAATCCTGGAACATTTAGCTGCCAATCCTGCCCTTCCCTCAACCAGGTCTCTGTAATGGCAATAACATCATAGTTCCAAGTACTAATCCAAGCTCTAAGTTCATCTGCCTTACCCGTAATACTTCTTGCATTAAAACATATGCACTTCAGGCCACCAGACCCGTTGTGTTCAGCAACTTCACCCTGTCTGCTCTGCCTCAGAGCCCCACTGTCCCTATTCCCTAGTTCTCCCTCAATGCTCTCACCTTCTGACCTATTGCTCCCGTGCCCACCCCCCTGCCATATTAGTTTAAACCCTCCCGAAATTATCGCAATTTACAGATGACACCAAAGTTGGAGGTATTGTGACTTGTAAGGATAGTAAGAAGTTTTACAACACCAGGTTAAAGTCCAACAGGTTTGTTTCGATGTCACTAGCTTTCGGAGCACTGCTCCTTCCTCAGGTGAATGAAGAGGTGTGTTCCAGAAACATCTTGTGACATCGAAACAAACCTATTGGACTTTAACCTGGTGTTGTAAAACTTCTTACTGTGCTCACCCCAGTCCAACGCCGGCATCTCCACATCATGTAAGGATAGTGACAGACATCAAGAGGCAGACAGGTTGATGGAACAGCTGGATAATGACAGATGAAATATAATGCAGAAAAATGCAAAATCATGCATTTTGGCAGGAATAATGAGGAAAGACATTATAAACAAAAAGGTATAATTTAATTTGATTTGATTTATTGTCACAAGGGCAGCACGGTAGCATAAGTGGACAGCACTTCACAGCGCCAGGGTTTGTGCGGAGTTTGCACATTCTCCCCGTGTCTGCGTGGGTTTCCTCTGGGTGCTCCGGTTTCCTCCCACAGTCCAAAGACGTGCAGGTTAGGTGGATTGGCCATGATAAATTGCTCTTAGTGACCAAAAAGGTGAGGAGGGGTTATTGTGTTACGGGGATAGGGTGGAAGTGAGGGCTTAAGTGGGTCGGTGCGGACTCGATGGGCTGAATGGCCTCCTTCTGCACTGTATTTTTATGTTCTATGTACCAAGGTACAGGGAAAAGTATTGTTCTGTGTACAGGCAGATTGTTCTATACATGAAAAACATAGGACATACGATAAAGACACAAGTTAAATATCGGTCATAGACATCGGTTGAAGCATATGGAGTGTAGTGCTACTCAGTAGAGAAGATGCGTGGAGAGATCCGTTCAGTACATAAGGGGGTCATTCAGGTGTCTGATAGCAGGGAGGAAGCTGTTTTTGAATCTGTTGGTACGTGTTCTGAGACTTTCTGGGGCTGGTTTAGCACACTGGGCTAAATCGCTGGCTTTTAAAGCAGACCAAGGCAGGCTAGCAGCACGGTTCGATTCCCGTACCAGCCTCCCCGAACAGGCACCGGAATGTGGCGACTAGGGGCTTTTCACAGTAACTTCATTTGAAGCCTACCTGTGACAAGCAATTTTTATTTCATTTCATTTCATTTCATTTTGCATCACCTGCCCGATGGAAGAGGTTGGAAGAGAGAATAACCCTGGTGGGAGATGTCTTTGATTATGCTGCCCGCTTTCCCAAGGCAACGGGAGGTGTAGACAGAGTCAATGGATGGGAGGTCGGTTCGCGTGATGGACTGTGTGTCGTTGCTTATTTCAGGATGGTTGGAGGAGTGTACACAAAGACCACAAAATAGCTTGAACTTAAACAAAGCTATAAATTTATTAACATTACCAACTTGGATTCGACACGTACTCCTAAAGAATACACAGTTGATTAATAACATTTAAACTACACTCATCTACAGCTAATCTCACTACCAATTTAAACTATGATGTGCACTCACTTACACTATCTGTACTTCTGACTCTTTCTAGCTAACTCCTGCACACACTCTCCCCCAAGGCTTAGCATCACTGCCTTCTACAGTTGTAACTGTAGCTCCCTCTAGTGGCTATTCTAGACACTTCATTAACCCTTGCAGTTCTTACAGTTATTATAATACCACAGACTGGGCTCTGTTCACAACTCTACTTTCTTATGGTCTTGGGACGAGCAGTTGCCATACCAAGCTGTGATGCAGCCAGATAGGATGCTTTCTATGGTACATCTGAAATAATTAGAAAGGGTCAATGTAGACATGCTGAATTTTCTTAGTTTCTTTAGTTGTGCTTTTTTGCTCGTAGAGTCGTTGTGGGTGAACCAGGACAGATTGTTGGTGATGTGCACACCTAGGAATTTGAAGCTTTCAATCATCTCCACCTTGGCACCATTGATGCAGACAGGAGCGTGTACAATACTTCGCTTCCTGAAGTCAACGACCAGCTTCTTAGTTTTGCTGACATTGAGAAGAGATTGTTGTCATTACACCATGCCACTAGGCTCTCCATCTATTTCCTGTACTCTGACTCATCATTGTTTGAGATCCGACCCATTACAGTTGTGTCATCAGTAAACTTGTAGATGGAGCCAGATTTTTCCACACAGTCATGTGTGTATGGGGAGTATAGTAGGGGGCTAAGTATACAGCCTTGCGGGCAGCGGAACTGAGGACTATCATGGAGGAGGTGTGGTTGTTTATCCTTACTGACTGTGGTCTATGGGTCAGGAAGTCAAGGATCCAGTTGCAGAGAGAGGAGCCAAGTCCTAGATTTTGGAGTTTGATATGAGCTTGGCTGGGATTATGGTGTTGAAGGTGGAGCTGAAGTCAATGAATAGGAGGCTGATGTAGGAATCTTTGATTTTGAGATGCTCCAGGGATGAGTGTAGGGCCAGGGAGATGCTGTCTGCTGTAAACCGGTTGTGGCGGTATGCGAATTGCAGTGGAACAAGGTATTTTATCGTGAATGCAGGAACAGAGGTATCTGGTGAAGCATGTGCACAAATGCAAGTGGTAATAAAAACATGCTGGTCCTGGGTTTATAAATAGAGGCATAGGACTGGATTGAGCAGTTGAGGATTCTGGGTCTTTACTCGTTGGAGTTTAGAAGGATGAGCGGGGATCTCATTGAAACGTACAGGATATTGAGAGGCCTGGGTAGAGTGGACCATGGAGAGGATGTTTTCACTTTTCGGAAAAACTTGAACTCGAGGGCACAGCCTCGGACTGAAGGGACGATCCTTTAAAACTGAGATCAGGAGGAATTTCCTCAGCCAGAGGGTGGTGAATCTGTGGAACTCTTTGCCACACAAGGCTGTGGAACCAAACCATTGAGCATCTTTAATAAGGGGGCAGGGGTTATGGGTAGAAGGCAGGAGAATGGGGATGAAAAACGTATCAGCCATGATTGAGTGGCAGAACTGGCTCTATTCGCCAAATGGCCTAATTCTGCTCCTTTTTCTTATGGTCTTTTAAAACCCTCCCACACCTGCCTGGAATTGAATCGTGTAATATAAATTGTTGTGATTGTTTGAAATTTGGTGTTCTTCAGTTTGTCCTGGTTTCGTAACATGTCTCTTTTTTCAGAAATATTTTAATAATTATTCCAGGAAGTGGTAAATCTTGAGAATATCTGTTTAGAAGCTCTCTCCCTGTGGCTTGCTTACCATGATAGTGAAACTTAACCACAGAGACCAGGAAAACCCCTTCCCAGACTGAGTTAGCTGATCACAAATAGGGCAGAAGAGTGGGTTACGGAGGTCTCAGTGTTCCCTGCACTGGGGGGTGGGGAAGAAACTGGCCACTGTTCCTCTTCCTGATCACTATCCAGTGTCCTCCAGTGAGTGCAGTATTAGGCTTGGCTCTGGTGCTGCATCTTTTCCTGTCCATGCTCTGACAGCTAATTTGTGGTCCCAACACCTGTGGAACCATACCCTATTCTAGATCAACATTCTCTGGAGAACATTGTGTGTGTGTGTGGGGGGGGAGTTGTGCTGCACGGCGTATAGGTTATAAAGGAAAACATAAAAGTACCTCGTGAAAACGGTCTGCCTTTTCTAAAGCTAATTCAGTTTTATGATCTTTAAAGCTGTTAAAATTGAGAAATATGGAAAATTATCTATATGATTGTTTTTGGTGTCCAAATACTTTAAGGGATGATGCTAGTCACAAATGCAACTGTGGTTTGGAGCAATCTATGTCAGTTATGGTACTTGTGATGTTAAATGGTAGCTAAATGATTGCTTTTGAGTGCAATTGATGTCAAATGATCGCTAAAATATTGCTTCTGAGTGCGGTTGATATCAAATGACTGCAAATGAATTCTGTTGAACCCATATGATATTGAACTTTTCAGGTAGAGGATAGTGACCTTAAATTGGCAGCTTTCTCATAACTTTTATCAAATTGCAAAAATAGACTGGTTACAGGAAATTAATCATTTCCTTTTAAGTGTATTTTACACGCAACATTTGTGGAGTGAATCTTTCATGGGATTTCTATCCTTTTCCCTTTCTCCACCAATTTGTTCCTTTCACTCTTCAGCTCTAATGGTGGTGCATTTCAGTCTTAACTACAGATTTCCACTGTAAGTTTATAGTTACCTGCTCATTCCCTAACCATGGTCTCTTCTTGTTTTCATCATTGACTGCTTGAAAGTTTCAAACATGGCTTCCAAATTTCTGAATCTCGCTATCAAGACTGTACTAATCCACTGAACTGTTAGTCTCAGTTGCTTAAGTTTTACGGTAACCTTTTCAAGTTAAAAGCCTATCCCCCACCACCACTGTTAACTATTCAACTTATAGCTATTTTACTTGTCCCAGTGGTTTTTCAGTTTAATTTTGCATTGCAGTTCCTGGTCAGAAATTCAGATCTGAACACAAGTCCTTTAATACCTCCAACAGTACATCCTCCGATACTCTGCCTTTCAAGTAGTTTCTGGACTTACTCACTCTGGGAGTCATAGGTTACCCCAAAGGGGGTTGAAGGTGACTTTAAAGCAGTTAATTAAGAAGCAACAGCAAATATAGTATAAGCTGAATAGTAAGAGAAGACATACGGCCTGTAACAGGTGAGAACGGTTCACTGGTCCCAGATCAGACAGCTGGACAGATGAAGCTGATCTCTGCAGATGAAGTTTGCAGTCTCCTCTGTTTCCAGTTTTCTTGAGCTAACCATAGTGTCAGGCCGGAGACAGCACTTGTCCACCTTGAGAAACTCTTTTACATCCAAAATTATATTTCCTAATTAGGAGTCAGTTTAGATACAATGGGTGGGTTTCTCCTCCCCACTGCGCCAGATTTCTGGTGTGGCACGCCATCGGGATTCTCCATTTCGCCGGCTGGTCAATGCGGTTTCCCATTGTGGGGCAGCCCCACGCCATCGGGAAACCCCCAGGCTGCCGAAAAAAGGAGCATACCGACGGTGGAGAATTCAGCCCAATTTATTTCTGGACTTGTGTCAAATCACTTGATTCAGTTGTCCATTGGCAAGGGCCAGATATTCAAGATAATCCCTCTTATTTCCTTCAGAGGCCCATGGGGACATTTTGTGGCTGATTGCTTACTAGGATGTCCTGCCCTTCAGACAGCTTACGTATGCGTCATGAAGTCACCACCGCCCCCCACTCTCCTCCCAACGTTTAATCAGAATTAGCAACGTCTTGTTTGAAAACCTATGCCAGACACATTCCTGGGCAAAGATAACAGGCTTCACTGTCTGGCTTTTATCAGCCCAGAAAGCTGCAATGGGAACTTTTCAACTTTTCTGAGGATGTGCCGTCTGCAAAGTCTGATGACTTCTGCTGCACGTGTGACAGCTCTGACAGGGCGATGAGATGTGGGAAACTATTTCTCAGATGTGGTCCCACCCCGCTACTGAAAAGAATCATAGATACACAGATACATAGAAGATAGGAGCAGGAGGAGGCCTTTTGGCCCTTCGAGCCTGCTCCGCCATTCATCACGATCATGGCTGATCATCCAACTCAATTGCCTAATCCTGCTTTCTCCCCATAGCCTTTGATCCCATTCTCCCCAAGTGCTATATCCAGCCGCCTGTTGAATATATTCAAAGTTTTAGCATCAACTACTTCCTGTGGTAATGAATTCCACAGGCTCACCACTCTTTGGGGGAAGAAATGTCTCCTCATCTCTGTCCGAAATGGTTTACCCTGAATCCTCAGGCTGTGACCCCTGGTTCTGGACACATCCATCATTGGTAACATCTTCCCTGCATCTACCCTGTCTAGTCCTGTTAGAATTTTATAAGTCTCTATGAGATCCCCCCTCATTCTTCTGAACTCCAGCGAGGACAATCCCAACCTAGTCAATCTCTCCTCATATGACAATCCCGCCATCCCTGGAATCAGTCTGGTAAACATATCGATGGGTATTGTTATATTACGTTGTGTAATATCTTATTACTCATTTGCTTCTTTCCAAAATGATCCTGTACTCGATGTTCATTAACACTCAAAGTCTTCAAATAAAGCACATACTGTTTATTGAGAAATGATAACAATTTAACTATGAGTTTGTTCTCTCTTCACGGGCAGCACGGTAGCACAAGTGGATAGCACTGTGGCTTCACAGCGCCAGGGTCCCTGGTTCGATTCCCCGCTGGGTCACTGTCTGTGAGGAGTCTGCACGTTCTCCCCGTGTCTGCGTGGGTGTCCTCCAGGTGCTCCGGTTTCCTCCCACAGTCCAAAGACGTGCAGGTTAGGTGGATTGGCCATGATAAATTGCCCTTAGTGACCAAAAAGGTTAGGAGGGGTCATTGGGTTGCGGGGATAGGGTGGAAGTGAGGGCTTAAGTGGTCCGGTGCAGACTCGATGGGCTGAATGGCCTCCTTCTGCACTGTATGTTCTATGTTCAACAACTTTTTTACCCATCTCTAGTGTCATCTTTTGTCAGTGCGTCTAGTTTGATTGCGTGCTGATCATAGTATAACCTCTGTTTTGAACGCAGTTCAATGATTTTTTTGAGAACTGATCAGGATCTTGAAATTGTATTGCTGGTAAAGTGGTTCTGATTTCTCTATTAAAAAGCATTTGTGCTGGTGATAGTCCTGAAACTAACGGAGTTGCTCTGTACGATAATAAAGCCAAATGTATGTCAGTTTGTGAATCATTCGCTTTACTGATAAGTTGTTCAATGATGTAAACACCTATTTCTTTTTTTAAATTTTTTTTTATTCTCCTCCATTTTCACATTTTCTCCCACATTTACATCCATCAACAATAAACAATAATCAGCAAGACATGTCAGTCCCCATAATAAAAACAACAATCCCATCTACCCACCAACCCCCAAACTCCAACCCGCATGTTTACATAAACAAATGACAAAAATAAATCAGGGATTACCCGTAGTCACCCTTAATCTTACACAGCTCCCCCCCCCCCCCACCCCCCACCCCCCCACCCCAGGTCTCCAGCTCCTCCCGTCCACTGCCTCTTGTAAAACTCCTCCCCCTACCCTTGGTTCCTTCCTCCCCAACCTTCCACCCCGGCTAGACCACTCGGACCCTGTTCTGCCAGGCTCCGATGGCCGCAGCCCCTCCCCCCACCTCACTCCCGTTCACTGGCCGGCACAAACCGGCCAGCGTGGAGGCCCCTGCCCGGGTCCCTTTCCCACTTGCCCGGCCCCAGGAAAGCCCAAAGATCCCCTTTTAGCACACAAACCCCGCCTATCCACCTACACCCCAAAGAACTCTCATTTTGAGTGAAAGTCCCGTCCCTTCCCTTGTCCAAATACATACCACCTTGGCTCCTTTAATCTCTACACCCGCGCGCAGTGATGCAAAAAAGAAGAAAATACAGTCATGAGGTTACATCGGCACATGGCCATTCCTCAATTTGTCAGTTCTGCCACAGTCCTGCTTTCGCAAACTCCTCCGCTGCTTCCGCCGTTCCAAAATAAAAGTCCCTGAGCTTGTGAGTCACCCTCAGCTTCGCTGGATATACAATGCCGCACCGCACCTTGCTAATGTACAGTGCCCTCTTCACCCGGTTGAAGGCAGCCCGCCTCCTTGCCAGCTCCACCGTAAAGTCCTGGTATACACGTATACCAGCTCCAGCCCACTGCACCACCCGCTTCTGCTTGGCCCAGCTCAGGACCTTCTCCTTCACCCTGTACCTACGGAAGCACAGAGTCACTGCCCTTGGTGGCTCACTCGCCTTTGGTACAGGCCTCCACGACCGATGAGCCCGATCCAGTTCATATCGGGAGGGGTCCTCCCCCAGTAGTTTTGCCAGCATCGCGGCAAAATACTCAGTCGGCTTCGGTCCTTCAACTCCTTCGGGCAGCCCCACAATTCTGTTTTCCTGGATCTATTTTCCAGGTCTTCCATTTTTCCTCGCAGATCCTTGTTAGTATCCATCACCTTCCGCATCTCTTTCCCCATCGAGGCAAGTTGATCACCGTGCTGCAATAACGTCTCCTTCACTTCTTTCAGCGCCTCCCCTTGCTCTCGCACCTTTGCCACTGCGCTCGCCACCTCCGTCCTCACCGGGGAAACCGCCTCCTCCACCAGCACACTCAAGAGCTCCCTCATCTCCTTCCTCACCGTCTCCATGCATTTCGCAATCTGCGCCAACTGCTTTTCAAATTCCACAGCCATCACCTTGGTTATTTCTTCAGCCGTAAGCAGTGCGGCCTTCCCTGGTGCTCCAGCCTCCATTTTTCCTGGTGACCCCGCGGTGACCTTTCCACTCCCCGACGGACCTCAAGCTGGTTTTTTTTCAGCCGTTTTTTTGCTCACCCTCAACACTTTTCTTTGGGTTTTTTTTCCCTCCTGTGTCTTCTCAGTGCCTCCTCCGTGCCTTCTCCCTTCTTCTGCCGCCTCCGCGGACCCTGTGACCGGGCTTAAAGCCCCGAAATTGCCGTTCCCGAGAGGGGGCTCTCCATTGTGCGGCCGCCTCCCGCCCGCCGTCACCGGAAGTCTGAACACCTATTTCTATCTTTCCATTGGATTGTGGGTAGTGTGGACTAGATGTCACATGTCAAAAATTGTAGCTGTTTGAAAACTCTGTTCATTCCCAACTAGCGAAAGAAGGACCATTGTCGGACATTACCGTTTGTGGAATCCCATGTCGCGAAAATATTTCCTTACATGCCTTGATGACGGATGAAGACGTAAGATCAGGAAGTTTCATAACCTCCGGATAGTTTGAATAGTAATCCATGATGAGAACGTAGTCACGACCAGTTGCATGGAAAAGGTCGATCCCTACTTTTGTCCGTGGTGATGTGATTAGTTCATGTTGTTGAAGTGTTTCTTTACACTGCGCAGGTTGGTGCTTCTGACAGATTTCACATGTTATGACCATGTCAGTGATATCTTTGTTGATGCCAGGCCAGTAAACTGCCTGTCTTGTTCTCCTTTTGCATTTCTCGATTCCGAGATGTCCCTCATGAATTTTGTGTAGCATTTCAGAGCGTAGACTTTGTGGAATCACAATTTGACAATAGCCCATTAACTACTGTTAATTCAGTTTGAATACTACGATATTGTGGACATCGCCCTTTTGGCCAACCGTGCTATAGATGGTGCATCACCCTTAGCAAAGTTGCATCTTTCTTCGTTTCTTGCCTGATAAGCTGTAGCTTCACATCAGATGCTGGAAGAGTTTCCATACATAACTGACTTTGAGCTTCAAGTCTCTGATGATTTCTAGAGGTGTGCTCTCTGAAGCTACGATCTGGATAACGTATCTGTAATGATGAGATCTTTTCCAGGCGTGTCTATCAAGTTAAAGTCATACCTTTGTAGCTTCATCATGATACGCTGGAGACGAGGAGTCGTTTCATTTAAGTTCTTCTCAATGATGTGGACCTTTGATCCGTTTCCACAATAAATGTTAGAAGCCCGTATACTTAGTCATGGAATTTAAATATTCCCGTGAGTAATCCGAGACATTCTTTTTCTATCTGTAGATATCTGCACTCTGTTGCAGTCATCGCCCTTGAAGCATATGCAACAGGAATCCAATCAGATTGATCGTCCTGTTGTAAAAGAGCTGCGCCTATTCCATCCTGACTTGCATCAGTGGATATCTTGGTTGCTCTTTTCAGGTTGAAGAAAGCAAGTATCGGTGCAGTCATCAGTTATTGTTTAAGATCCACCCATTCATTTTGATGACTTTGTGTCCATTCAAAAGTGGTGGACTTTCTGATCAGATTTCTTAATGCAGAAGTTCTGGATGACAGGTTTGAGATAAACTTACCGAAGAAATTTACAAAACCCAGAAATCTTAGAACAGCTTTCTTATCTTCCGGCGTTTTCGTATTTTGGATTGCAGAGATTTTAATGTTGTCAGGTCTGACACCTTGAGAAGATATGGTATCTTCCAGGAAGTTTAATGATGATTGTGCAAATGTGCACTTTGCCTGGTTTAATTTCAATCCAAACTTATGGATTCATTGAAAAACCTTCCTTTAAATGCCAAATGTGTTCTTCTTCAGTCGTGGACCAAATGATTATGTCATCGGCATACACCCTTACACCATCACTACCCTCAGTCATCTGCTCCATTATCCTATGGAAAATCTCTGAAGCGGATATTATTCCAAAAGGCATGCGGTTGAAGCAGAAGCGTCCAAATGGAGTATTGAAAGTGCATAATTATCTGCTCGAGTCGTCAAGCTGCAACTGCCAGAATCACTGCGAAGCGTCGAGTTTTGTGAAGATACGAGCATTCGTAATCTCACGTGTGATTTCTTCACGGTTAGGGATGGGATAGTGTTCCCTACAAATATTTTTGTTTAAGTACTTTGGATCTATGCAGATTCGAAGATCGGCAGATGGTTTTTTGACACATCTTAGAGAGCTGACCCAGTCAGTCGGTTGCGTGACTCGAGAGATGATTCCTTGTGATTGTAGTCGGTCAAGTTCTAGTTTCAACCTCTCTCGCAAAGGAGTTAGACCCCTCCGAGGCCAATGAACTACAGGTTTGGCATCTTTTTTAAGTGAAATCTTGTACTGGTAAGGTAAAGTACCCATACCTTTTAATACATCAGGGTTTGTTGAAGGATATGCTGGATTTCATCTTCCATGCGTAATGTGTCCTGAGTAGTCATGTAGATTCTTTCAACAAGCTGAAAGGTCTTTGCAAGCCAAGTGCCTAACAATGATGATTTTTCATTCGCCATAATCTCAAATCGCAGTGTCTTCTTTATTTTCTTGTTTGTGACTTTGAGATGGCACGATCCCATTGAAGCGATCTGATTACCATTGTAGTCCTTCAGCCTGCATGCAGCAGGTGGCATCTCATGTTCTCCTGGAATCGTATTGAGATCCTTGCTTGTCAGTAGATTGGCTGAAGCCCCAGTATCAAGCTTGAACAATATGGGAAAATTGTTAACTTGCACTATTGAGTTCCATTCACTGCTGGTGTTGATCATGTTTACTAGTTGAGGAGTGCTTGTTGTTGCTTTAAGTTCCTCACTTTTTTCAATTATTCCCACGAAAACGTGTTTTCCAATGAGAAATTGTCCTCTTCTGATGAATAATTCTCTTTGGTTTTCTTCTCCGATGAATCCACACTTCGAACGTTGATCTGCACTGTTGGTCTGCACTGTGAAGCATAGTGATTGAGTTTTCCACACTTTAAACATTGTTTGCCTTGAGCCGGACATTTCCTTTTTAAGTGGGCATTGTCACATCGATAACACGTCATGAAATTGTCTCTCTGATGCATTAGACACGTTCGCGCATGCACAGACCTCTCTTCCGTCTCACATTTTCTGGCGAAGTGCACATGTCCCGGGTTGGAGTGTGCGCGCGCAAGATAGCTACCGTTCGAAACGTGCTTCTTTACTGCCTGCGACACCATTTTAACACTCTTGACCTCGTGTTAGACTTTCACGCCTTTTTCACAGTGATAAAATTCAATATACTGGTTTTTACGCTGGTCATGAGCTAAACATTTTTCAATAGCGATTTTCAGTGTTAAATCTTGCTGTCTTAACAATGCTTCTCTTAGGCTCTCATCACTTATGCCATACACAATTTGATCATGGATCAGCGAATCATGCAAAGCTGCACAGTTACAAGTCTGTGCTAGTAATTTTAAATCAGTGACAAAGCTGGTGAATGATTCTCCATTTTTTGGCAAATATAAGTTGAACCTGAATCTCTCAAAGATTTCATTCGTCTGAATTTTGCAATGGTCATCAAACTTTTTAATTATTATATCGAATTTGCTTTTGTCCTCTTCAAAGTAGATGAAAGAGTTATAAATTTCTATTGCCTGCTCTCCTGCCATGGATAAAAGCAGTGCTATCTTCCTAGCGTTAGTAGCGGTGGTTAAATCATGTGCCTCTAGATAAATCTGAAACTGCTGTTTGAACAGTTTCCAATTGGAATTAAGATTACCCATTGTCTTGAGTTGACGTGGAGCTTGAACGTGGTCCATTGAGGTAATTTTCTGTGAAGGATCCAAATGCTGCGAAGCGTCCCCAGTTGAATAGTCGTTATGAATTTGTTATTTTTTTCTCACTTTTTCTAATCTAATCTAATTTCTATGAAATTCTATGCTGCAAAGCTTCCTCAGTTGAATAGTCGGTCCAAATTTGTTCATTTTTCTCGCTTTTTCTAATCTAGTTTGTTTTCCTGAAGTCACCTGGTACCATGTTATATTACATTGTGCAATATCTTATTACTCATTTGCTTCTTTCCAAGATGGTCCTGTACTCGATGTTCATTGACACTCAAAGTCTTCAAATAAAGTAAAAACTGTTTATTGAGTAATGATAAAAATTTAAGTGGGCAGCACAGTAGCACAGTGGATAGCACTGTGGCTTCACAGCGCCAGGGTCCCAGGTTCGATGCCCCGCTGTGCCACTGTCTGTGCAGAGTCTGCACGTTCTCCCTGTGTCTGTGTGGGTTTCCTCCGGGTGCTCCGGTTTCCTCCCACAGTCCAAAGACGTACAGGTTAGGTGGATTGGCCACGATCAATTGCCCTTAGTGACCAAAAAGGTTAAGAGGGGTTATTGGGTTGTGGGGATAGGGTGGAAGTGAGGGCGTAAGTGGGTCAGTGCAGACTTGATGGGATGAATGGCCTCCTTCTGCACTGTATGTTCTATGTTAACAATGAGTTTGTTCTCTCTTCAACAACTAAACTATAGATTAAATTAACACAATTAAATATAAATTAACTATGATTAACAACACCTGCACACTAAGCTATCTCTCTGTACCTCTGGTCACTAGTCACTCCAAACACGAAGAGGCAGGAACTCTCCTTGAGTTTATCTTTATGCCCATCCCTAGTGCTGCCATCTAGTGGTTATCATCATACAATTTACAGTGCAGAAGGAGGCCATTTGGCCCATCGAGTCTGCACCGGCTCTCTGAAAGAGCACCCTACCTAACTGCACACCTCCACCCTATCCCCATAACCTAGTAACCCCACCCAACACTAAGGGCAATTTTGGACACTAAGGGGCAATTTAGCATGGCCAATTCACCTAACCTGCACATCTTTGGACTGTGGGAGGAAACCGGAGCACCCGGAGGAAACCCACGCACACACGGGGAGGATGTGCAGACTCTGCACAGACAGTGACCCAAGCGGTAATCAAACTTACGACCCTGGAGCTGTGAAGCAGTTGGGCTAACCACCATGCTACCATGCTGCCCATGGCACCTGTTCTTCTATCTAGCTGTTACTTATGTATATTAACCCTTTACATACATGCAGATCACTACAGGTATCACGGCCGGGATTCTCCGACCCCCCCGCCGGGTCGGAGGATCCATGGGGGGAGGCGCGGATCCCGCCCCGACGCCCGCTGCCCTATTCTCCGGCGCCGTTTTTCGGGGGCCGGTGGGATTCCCGCCATGCTGGACGGGGGCCGTTGACAGCGCCGCCCCCCCCCCCCCCCCCCCCCAAGCGATTCTCCGGGCCCTGATGGGCCGAGTGGCCATTCACATTTGGCAGGTAAGTGTGTGGGGGCGGTCCGGGGGGGGGGGTGCCGGGGAATCCGAACCTGGGGGGGGTGCTGTTTCCATGGGCGCCTTCTTTCCTACACGCCGGGCCCCTGTAGGGCTCCGCCATATTGCCCGGGGGCCGGCGCGGAGAAGAGAATACCCGCACATGCCCAGAAATACGCCGGTCGTTCCGCGCATGCGCCGGCTGGACCGGTGCCAACCACCCCAGCGTCAAACTAGCCCACGAAAACTTGGAGATTTCCTCACTTTCTGGGCTGTTGTCGCCGGAATGGTTGGCGCCGGTTTTCCCATAGGTGTGGGGACTTAGTCCCCAGAAGGGCGAATCCCATCCCACATCTCCACCGATGTCAACAGACTCCCAGCCATTTAACAAAGGTGGGACTTCCCCTCACTCAGAAGGAGGTCCTGCCTTAGAAAAAAACTATCCTTGTTATCAAAGTTTTTTCTTGCTAAATGCCATCCATCCATACACTGAAGAATTCTGAAAGTGATTAACTTGACCTTTTATTATTTCTAACCACAGTAGACCTCTGTAAGCTATTTAAAGAAAGCAAACCACTGAACCTCATGAGATTCAACTGAATCCTAATCCACCATCTATATGAACATAGTAAGAAGTCTTACAACACCAGATTAAAGTCCAACAGTCTTGTTTCGAATCACTGTCGGACTTTAACCTGGTGTAAGACTTCTTACTGTGCCTACCCCAGTCCAACGCCGCCGGCATCTCCACATCATGGCCATATGAACATAAGAATAACATATCTTCTAGGGAACAAAATCTTGACTTTTTCCATCAACAACAACACTTTCATTTATATAACACATTTAATGTCATAAAAAACGTGGTAAAGTGCTTCACAGGTGCTATAATAGATAGCATTTGACATTTAGCATCAAAGGAAGTATTAAGGCAGTTTGATCAATTTTACAAAGTGTTCTGAGGAGAAAGAAGTAAGGATACAGAGAGAACTAGGCAGTTGAAGGCAGGGCAGCCAATATGAGGCAATGGAAATTAGTTCAGATGTAGCACTTGCACCACTGCTCCCACTGAAATATGCTAACACAGTAGAGAACTGAAATCTGTTTAAATCAATACCACACCAGTAAACTGGGACAATAGCCTGAGCTGTTTAACTCTCTCCAAGAAGTGTAGTTAAATCACAAGAGGAGTGAAATTCAAAAACAGAGCAGTTATTCTGAATGTATATGGAACTCTTGGTGGGCCACAGTTATAATTTGTATATTACAAAAAAGATACATAAGCATTGGAGAAAGTGCAAAAAATAAGTGCAAGGTAAGTGTGGGGGTGAAGGTTCTGTCCTGACGACCCTTTCAGACAGTGAGTTCCAGACCACCACAATCCTCAGGGTGAAAATCTTTTTCTTCATTGCCCCTGTAATTTTTCTGTCTTATGTCCTCTAGTCACTGACCTTTCTACTAAGGTAAATAGCTCCTTTCCATCCACTCTATCCAGGCCTCTCACAATGTGCATATCTCAATCAAATCTTCCCTCAGCCGTAAGACCATAAGACATAGGAGCAGAATTAGGCTACTCGGCCCATCGAGTCTGCTCCACCATTCAATCATGGCTGATATTTTTCTCATCCCCATTCTCCTGCCTTCTCTCCATAACCCCTGATCCCCTTATTAATCAAGAACTTATCTTTCTCTGTCTTAAAGACAGTCAGTGACTTGGCCTTCACAGCCTTCTGTGGCAAAGTGTTCCACAGATTCACCACCCTCTGACTGAAGAAATTCATCCTCATCTCTATTTTAAAGGATCATCCCATTAATCTTAGATGGTGTCCTCTGTTTCTAGTTTTTCCTACAATGGAAACACCCTCTCCACATCCACTCTATCCAGGCCTCGCAGTATCCTGTAAGTTTCAATAAGATCCCCCCTATTCTTTTAAACTCCAAAGAATGCAGACCAAGAGTTCTGAACCATTCATCATACGACAAGCTGTTCATTCCAGGGATCATTCTTGCGAACCTCCTGTGGACCCTTTCCAAGGCCAGTACGTCCTTCCTTAGATACGGGGTCTAAAACTGCTCAGAATACTCCAAATGGGGTCTGACCAGAGCCTTATACAGCCTCAGAAGTACATCCCTGGTCTTGTATTCTAGCCCTCTTGACATGAATGCTAACATTGCATTTGCCTTCTTAACTGCCGACTGAACCTGCACATTAACCTTAAGAGAATCGTGAACAAGGACTCCCAAGTCCCTTTGTGCTCTGCTTTCCGAAGCATTTCCCCATTTAGAAAATAGTCTATGCCTAGATCCCTCCTTCCAAAGTGCATAACCTCACATTTTTCCACATTGTATTTCATCTGCCACTTCTTTGCCCCCTCTCCCAGTCTGTCCAAATCCTTCTGCAGCCCACCTGCTTCCTCAATACTACCTGTCCCTCTACAGGTCTTTGTATCATCTGCAAACTTAGCAACAGTGCCTTCAGTTCCTTCCTTCAGGTCATTAATGTATATTGTGAAAAGTTGTGATCCCAGCACAGACCCCTGATGCACACCACTAGTCACCGGCTGCATCCAGAAAAAGACCCCTTTATCCCCACTCCCTGCCTTCTGCCAGTCAGCCAATCCTCTATCCATGCCAGGATCTTACCCTTAATACCATGGTCTTTTAACTTATTTAACAATCTCTTATGCAGCACCTTGTCAACGGCCTTCTGGAAATCTAAATAAATCACGTCCACTGATTCTCCTTTGTCTAACTTCCTTGTTACCTCCTCAAAGAATTCTAACAGATTTGTTCGACATGACCTCCCCTTTACGAAGCCGTGCTGACTCAGTCCTATTTTATCATGCACTTCCAAGTACTCCACGATTTCATCTTTAATAACGGACTCTAAAATCTTACCAATGACCTAAGTCAGGCTAACCGGCCTATAATTTCCTGTCTTAAAAAACAAAAGAACAAAGAAATGTACAGCACAGGAACAGGCCCTTTGGCCCTCCAAGCCTGTGCCGTCCATGCTGCCCGTCTAAACTAAAGTCTTCTGCACTTTCTGGGGTCCCTATCCCTCTATTCCCAACCTATTCATGTATTTGTCACGATGCCCCTTAAACGTCACTATCGTCCCTGCTTCCACCACTTCCTCTGGCAGTGAGTTCCAGGCACCCACTACCCTTCTGCCTACTCTTCTAGGGAGAACAACCCCAGCCTTTTGGACCCATAAAATCCCTACTGTGCAAAAGGAGGCCACTTGACCCATCAAGTCTGTACCAACCCTCTGAAAGAGCACTCTACCTCGGCCCACTCGCCCACCCTATCCTGGAGCACCCGGAGAAAGCCCACAGAGAGAATGTGCAAACTCCACGCAAGTCACCCAAAGCTGGAACCAAATCCAGGTCGCTGGCGCTGTGAGGCAGCAGTGCGAACCACTGTGCCACTGTCCAATGTTTCCTCATAGCTGTAATTTTCCAGTCCTAGCAACATCCTCATAAATGCCTCTGTACCCTCTCTAATGCAATGACATCCTTTCTGTAATGAAGTGGTCCGAACTGCACACAGTGCTCAAGTTGTAGCCTCACTAATGTTTTATAAAGTTCCTGCTCTGATAGTCTCTCCCTCAGCTAATAAAGTAAGTTCGGGTCCAGAGGCAGGAGGCTTGCTGTTTAGTGTATTAAATTGATACACCATCAATAACACACGACGAGTGATGAACGTAACTGAGGCTTTAGTACACTAACCAGCAAGCCTCCTGCCTCTGGACCCGAACTGGGTCGGAGGCGGAGACTTGCCACCTTTATACATAAGCCCGAGGGGAGGGGCCACAAGTGGAGCCAGCCTGGACAAGCCCAGGCATGTACAAGCATGCACAATATAATACAAGACATATAATGCAATAACGTGGTTTACCACACTTACAACACCAGGTTAAAGTCCAACAGATTTGTTTCAAATCACTAGCTTTCGGAGCACTTCTCCTTCCTCAGGTGAATGAAGAGGTATGTTCCAGAAACATATATATAGACAATGCTTTGAATGCGAGCATTTGCAGATAATTAAGTCTTTACAGATCCAGAAAGAGGGGTAATCCCAGGTTAAAGAGGTGTGAATTGTCTCAAAACTGGACAGTTGGTAGGATTTTGCAAGCCCAAGCCAGATGGTGGGGAGTGAATGTAATGCGACATGAATCCAAGGTCCCGGTTGAAGCCGTGCACATGTGCGGAACTTGGCTATAAGTTTATATTCGGCGATTCTGCGTTGTCGTGCGTCCTGAAGGCCACCTTGGAGAACGCTGACCCGGAGATCAGTGGCTGAATGCCATTGACTGCTGAAGTGTTCCCCGACTGGAAGGGAGCATTCCAAAGTGTCCAAAATTGCCCTTAGTGTTGGGTGGGGTTACTGGGTTATGCGGATAGGGGGAAGGTGTTGACCTTGGGCAAGGTGTTCTTTCCTAGAGCCGGTGCAGACTCGATGGGCCGAATGGCCTCCTTCTGCACTGTCAATTCTATGACAATTCCTGCCTTGCGATTGTCGCGCGATTACGACTTAATTACCTGCAAATGCTCGCATTCAAAGCATTGCCTTGCATCTTCGACTTTGTCTATATATATATATGTTTCTGGAATCTACCTCTTCATTCACCTGAGGAAGGAGCAGTGCTCTGAAAGCTAGTGATTTAAAACAAACCTGTTGGACTTTAACCTGGTGTTGTCAGACTTCTTGTGCTCGCCCCACTTCAACGCCGGCATCTCCACATCTCAGCTAATAAAGGGAAGGATTCAATTTCCTTCTACTTTTAAAAACCTATTTTATTACAAACATGTATCAAAGCAGATTACAGCAAGTAAACACTCCGGGAAACATACTTCCCAACAATCAACTATACAGTCTGTACAAATTTTTCCCCTTTTTCACCCCCCTCGCCCCATCACCCATCCCCCCACCCCCCTGCAACGAATTGCTCCTCCAACACGGTCACAAACATCTCCCATCTTTTCTCAAACTCCCCCGCTGAGCCCTTTAACTCATACTTTATCTTCTCTAACCGCAGGTCACCCACCATGCTGCTACCCCCGGTGGCGATTACAACCGTCACTCCAGCAAACTTTGTCGCCGTGCAATCAGAGAGGCGGAGGCCATGACATCGGCCTTCCTCCTGTCCATGAGCTCCGGCTTCTCTGAAACCCCAAATATCGCCACCAAAGGGTTCGGATCCACCACTTCCTCCACTATCCTGGCTAAGACCGCGAATACTCCCGCCCAGAATCTTCCCAATTTTTCGCAATCCCAAAACATGTGCACGTGATTCGCTGGCCCCCGCCCAAACCTCTTACACTCATCTGCTACCCCCTGGAAGAACCCACTCATTCTCGCCTGAGTCATATGCATCCCGTGCACCAACTTAAACTGTATCAGACTCATCCTTGCACAAGAGGAGGTCCCGTTTACCCGAAGCAGTGCCTCACTCCATACTCCCCAATTGATCTCCATTCCCAACTCCATTTTCTATTTCTCCTTGATCTTCACCACCCGCTCACCTCCCTGCTCCCCCAGCCTCTTATATATATCCCCAATTTTTCCCTCCCCTTCCACATCCGGAAGCAGCAGTCGCTCCAGCAGGGTGTATTCGGCAACCTAGGGAAAGTCCTCCAGACCTTTTGTGCAAAGTCCCTAACCTGCAGCTACCTGAACTCACTACCCCTTGGCAGCTCTACCCTCTCCTTTAGCTCCTCCAGACTGGCAAACCCTTCCTCCAAATACAAATCCCTCACCTTGACCAGCCCCACTTCCCTCCACCTCCTGTATACACTATCCATCCCCGCCGGCTCAAATCTATGATTCTCGCACAGCGGCGTTAGCACCGACATCCCTTCCACCCTAAAATGCCTCCTCAGCTGATTCCATATCTTCACCGTGGACTGCACCACTGGGCTCCCTGAATACCTACGCGGAGCCATTGGCAATGCTGCCGTCACCATAGCCCTCAAACCAGACCCCTTACAAGATTCCTCTTCCATCCTAACCCACTCTACCCCTTCTCCTTCCCACCACCGCCGCACCTTGTCCACATTCGCCGCCCAATAATTATGAAGCAAGTTCGGGAACGCCAACCCCCCCTGCTGCCTCTGCCTCTGTAGCAGGGTCCTCCCCACCTTCGGCACCTTCCCTGCCCATACAAAGTCAGAGATGATTGTGTACACTTTCCGAAAAAAGGCCTTTGGTATAAAGATCGGGTGAGCCTGAAAGATAAACAAGAACCTCAACAGAATATTCATTTTCACCACTTGGACCCTCCCCGCCAACGTTAAGTGCAGTGTAATCCCACCTCCTAAGATCCTCCCTGGCCTCCTCCACCAGCTTCATTAAGTTCCACTTATGGAGCCCCGTCCATTCCCTCAGTACCTGAATCCCCAAATACCTAAACCTATCCCTCGCTACCGTAAATGGCATCCCCCCTACATTAGCCCACTGTGCCAGCTCATTCACCGGGAATACTTCGCTATTCCCTGCATTCAGCTTGTACCCCGAGAACCCACCAAACCCCCTCAACAGGCCCATAGTCCTTCCCATACTCTCCAACGGATCCGAAACATAGAGCAAGAGGTCATCGGCATAGAGCGACAGTCGATGCTTCCTCTGTCCCCTCAGTATCCCCTGCCACTCTGCCGACCCCCTGAGAGCCATCGCCAATGGTTCTATGGCAGGTGCAAACACCAGCGGTGACAGCGGGCACCCCTGCCTCATACCCCTGTGTAAGTCAAAGCTTTGTGAGCTCATATCATTCGTCCTCACCCTCGCTCTTGGCGTCACATACAGCAACCGCACCCATGCCACAAATCTCGGCCCAATCCCAAACCTCCCCAAAACTTCGAACAAGTACCGCCACTCCACCCGATCAGGTGCCTTCTCCACATCCATGGACACCACCACCTCCGGTACCAGAGCCCCCGACGGATTCATCACCACATTCAACAGCCGTCTTATTTTACTCGTGAGCTGCCTGCCCTTCACGAAGCCTGTTTGATCCTCTGCAACCACCCCTGGGACACAAGCCTCCATCGTCCCCGCCAAAAACTTAGCCAATACCTTTGCATCCGTGTTCAATAGTGATATGGGTCTATACGACCCATTTTCCACCGGATCCTTCCCTTTTTGGGGGATTAGTGCGATTACTGCCTGCGTCATCGTCTCCGCCAACTCCCCCTTCTCAAGTGCTTCATTAAACGCCCCCAACAAATGTGGTGCCATGTCTGCCACAAATTCCTTATAAAAGTCCGCTGGGTACCCATCCGACCCAGGGGCCTTCCCCGACTTCATACCCCTGATACTATCCAGCACCTCCATCAGCCCCACGGACTCCTCCAACGCCTGCCATTTTGCTTCCTCCACCTGGGGAATTTCCAGCTCGTCCAGAAACTGCCCCATGTACTCCTCCTCTCCCCTGGATCTGCCTCATAAAGTCCCTGGTAATACTCTCTAAATGCCGCATTTATCTTCCCTGGCTCTGACACCACATCCCCAGGCCCAGTCCGTATCTTCACCATTTCCCTGGACGCAGCCTGCCTCCGCAGCTGGTGCGTCAGCATGCGGCTCGCCTTCTCCCCATACTTATATTGCACCTCCTCTTGCCCTACGCAATTGCCCTACCGCCCTCCCCGTTGTCATCCTGTCAAACTGACCCTGCAACTTTTTCCTCCTCGGCAATTCCTCCACGGTAGGCACCCTCGAATATTCCCTGTCCACCTGCACTATCTAGCTCACTAGACGGTCTTGTTCCGCCCTTCTTTCCTTATCCGCACCAACCGTAAACAAAATAATTTCTCCCCGGACCACTGCCTTCAGTGCTTCCCAAAAAATGCCCGCCGACACCTCCCCATTCTGATTCAACTCCACATAATCCTTAATCGCCGACCACACATTATCACAAAAACCTCCCTCCACCAACAACCCCGAGTCAAACCTCTACACCGGCCTCTGCTCTCGTCCCGTTCTAAACCGAATCTCCAGCTAGTGGGACGCATGGTCCGAGATAACTATCCCACTTACTCTGCCCCCTCCACCCCAACCAAAATCCCCGACTCACTACAAAGTAATCAATCCTCGAATACACCTTATGGATGTGTGAAAAGAAGGAATACTCCCTTCCCCCTGGGTTCTGAAAATGCCATGTGTCCACCGTGCCCATCCTCTCCATAAACTCCCCCAGTACCCTCACCATTCGTGCCCTACCCATCGACCTGGGGCTCGACCTATCCACCCTCGGCTTCAGGACACAGTTAAAATCTCCTCCCATGATCAACTAGTGCGTGGCCAAATCCGGGATTGCTGCCAGCAACCCCCTCATAAAACCCACATCATCCCAATTTGGGGCATACACATTTACCAACGCCCCTTCCAATACCCCACTCACAATCACATATCTCCCACTCTGATCCCTCACCTCCTTCGCACATTCAAATCCCATTTTTTTGCTCATTAAAATCTCCATTTCCCTCTTAACCACTAATCAATCTGTCCTGTTACCAATGGGGATCTATGGACATTCACTCCAAGGTCCCTCACTTCCTCTGCACCTGTCAGTTGCTCCCATTTGGGCGGCACAGTGGTTAGCACTGCTACCTCACAATGCCAGGGACCCGGGTTTGATTCTGACGTCGGGTGACTGTCTGTGTGGCGTTTGCACATTCTCCCTGTGTCTCCGTGGGTTTCCTCCGGGTGCTCTGGTTTCCTCCCACAGTCCAAAGATGTGAAGGTTAGGTGGATTGGCCATGCTAAATTGCCCCTTAGGATGAATTTGCAGGAATATCGCAGGGGACTGGGCCTAGGTAGGGTGGTTTTTCGAAGGGTCAGTGCAGACTCAATGGCCTCCTTCTGCACTAGAGGAATTCTATGATTTATTATGTAATCATTTGCCTTGTTTGGCCTCCCCAAATGCATCACCAAATGTCAGTGAGTTGAATTCAATTGCTGACTGTCCTTGATTAATCCCATGCTTTTCTAAGTGCTAGTTTATCCTGTCTTTCAGAATTAATTCCAAGGAAGCAAGGGCCCACTTTCCCACAACTGGAACAGCTGTGAGCTGACATATGACTCCAATGTCGCCTTTGTGTCTGTCTATCAGGACAGATTTTCAGCTCTTACACAGGCAGACCAGCAGCAGTCTGAGGTCTGTAGCTGGCACTCTCACAAGACGAGGGAGTGTGTACTCATGTTGCTCAGGAATTCATTCCATCCTCTAGAGAGGTGCACAGAGTAATGCATTGTGCTTTCAGACAGGAAAGTGTAATGGTGGCTGACCAGAACTTTATCCAGAGCCAAAAGCGTTTTATCTGTGCTTTCACTCTAGTTTGCAATGACATTCATCCAATGTACACAAAGCTGTCCTCACACAGGCTGTATTAATAAAATGCATCACAAAATAGTGGGACCAAGAAAACTTCTTAAAATGATTTCACGCTCACCCACTGCACCCTTTAGAATTGTTTTTCAATTCCTACCTTATGTATCATTCATCTTCCTGAAATAACTACTCTATGGCCCCGTAAAAGTCAATCTCATATTCAAGTCAACCACATGACATTTAGTCTAAACATCGGTCTCACAGATTCAACTGTTTTTAAAATTTTTAAAATAAATTTAGAGCAACCCGATTATTTTTTTCCAATTAAGGGGCAATTTAGTGTTGTCAATTCACCTAAACTGCACATCTTTGGGTTGTGAGGGTGTGAGGGTGAGACCCACGCAGACACGGGGAGAATGTGCAAACTCCACACGGACCCAGGTTCTCAGCGCCGTGAGCCAGCAGTGCTAACCGCTGCGCGACCATGCCGCTCCGTATATATGATAGTTGAGGGGGCATCGTTCTGAATGCATATAAGCCCACAGCATAAAATCGCTGGGAATTCAGAATCAAGTTAGGGATTCTACTTAGATAACTATGCCTGCTCAACAAGTGGAACATAAGACACCAGGGCAGAAGACATTTACAATCTGATTATTGATGGCGAGTGTAATGAAACATAGAATATAGGAGCAGGAGGACTCCGCAAGGCCCTTCGTGCCAGCTCCGCCATTCAAGACTGATCATTCAACTCAGTACCCGGTTTCTACTTTTCCCCTGTATCTTTTGATTCAATCAGCCCCAAGAGCTTTTACAAACTCCTTCTTGAAAACATACCATGTTTTGTCCTCAACTTCTACCTGTGGTAGAGAATTCCACAGGCTCACCACTCGCAAATAGACACTGAGTACACACATCACTCATATTGCAGATAGACAGTGAGTGCACACATCACCCAGAGTGGAGATAGACAGTGAGTACACACATCACCCAGAGTGGAGATAGACAGTGAGTACACACATCACCCAGAGTGGAGATAGACAGTGAGTGCACACATCACCCAGAGTGGAGATAGACAGTGAGTGCACACATCACCCAGAGTGGAGATAGACAGTGAGTACACACATCACCCAGAGTGGGGATAGACAGTGAGTACACACACCACCCAGAGTGGAGATAGACAGTGAGTACACACATCACCCAGAGTGGAGATAGACAGTGAGTACACACATCACCCAGAGTGGGGATAGACAGTGAGTACACACATCACTCATATTGCAGATAGACAGTGAGTGCACACATCACCCAGAGTGGAGATAGACAGTGAGTGCACACATCACCCAGAGTGGGGATAGACAGTGAGTACACACATCACTCATATTGCAGATAGACAGTGAGTGTACACATCACTCATATTGCAGATAGACAGTGAGTGCACACATCACCCAGAGTGGAGATAAACAGTGAGTACACACATCACCCAGAGTGGATATAGACAGTGAGTACACACATCACCCAGAGTGGAGATAGACAGTGAGTACACACATCACCCAGAGAGGGGATAGACAGTGAGTACACACTTCACTCATATTGCAGATAGACAGTGAGTACACACATCACTCATATTGCAGATAGACAGTGAGTACACACATCACTCATATTGCAGATAGACAGTGAGTGCACACATCACCCAGAGTGGAGATAAACAGTGAGTACACACATCACCCAGAGTGGATATAGACAGTGAGTACACACATCACCCAGAGTGGAGATAGACAGTGAGTACACACATCACCCAGAGTGGATATCGACAGTGAGTGCACACATCACCAAGAGTGGAGATAAACAGTGAGTACACACATTGGAGATAAACAGTGAGTACACACATCACCCAGAGTGGATATAGACAGTGAGTACACACACCACCCAGAGTGGAGATAGACAGTGAGTGCACACATCACCCAGAGTGGAGATAAACAGTGAGTGCACACATCACCCAGAGTGGAGATAAACAGTGAGTACACACATTGGAGATAAACAGTGAGTACACACATCACCCAGGGTGGAGATAGACAGTGAGTACACACATCGCGCAGAGTAGAACTAGACAGTGAGTACAAACATTGGAGATAGACAGTGAGTACACACTTCACGCAGAGTAGATATAGACAGTGAGTACACACATTGGAGATAAACAGTGAGTACACACTTCACGCAGAGTAGATATAGACAGTGAGTACACACATTGGAGATAAACAGTGAGTACACACATCACCCAGAGTGGAGATAGACAGTGAGGACACACATCACCCAGGGTGGAGATAGACAGTGAGTACACACATCACCTAGAGAGGATCTAGACTGTGAGTACACACATTGGAGATAAACATTGAGTACATTTATCACCCACAGTGGATATAGACAGTGAGGAGACTCATCACCCAGAGCAGATATAGACAGTGAGTACACACATTGGAGATACTCAGTGAGTACACTTATCACCCAGAGTAGAGATTGACAGTGAGTACACACATCACCCAGAGTGAATATAGACAGTGAGTACACACATCACCCAGAATGGAGATAGTCTGAGAGGACACACATCACCCAGAGTGGAGATAGACTGTGAATATACACATCAACCAGAGTGGAGATGAACAGTGAATACACACATCAACCAGAGTGGAGATAAACAGTGAATACACACATCACCCAGAGTGGAGAGAGACAGTGAATACACACATCACCCAAAGTGGATATAGACAGTGAGTACACACTTCACCGAGAGTGGAGATAGACAGTGAGTACACACATCACCCAGAGTGGATATGGACAGTGAGTACACACATGATTCAGAGTGGATATAGACAGTGAGTACACACATCCCCCAGAGTGGGTATAGACAGTGAATACACATCACCCAGAGTGGAGATAGACAGTGAGTACATACATCACCCAGAGTGGAGATAGACTGTGAGTCGACACATCAACCAGAGTGGAGATAAACAGTGAAAACACACATCACCCAGAGTGGAGATAAACAGTGAGTACACACATCACCCAGGGTGGAGATAGACAGTGAGTACACACATCACCCAGAGTGGAGATAGACAGTGAGTACACACGTCACTCAGACTGGAGATAAACAGTGAGTACACACATCACCCAGGGTGGAGATAGACAGTGAGTACACACATCACCCAGGGTGGAGATAGACAGTGAGTACACACATCACCCAGAGCAGATATAGACAGTGAGTACACACATTGGAGATACTCAGTGAGTACACTTATCACCCAGTCTGGAGATTGACAGTGAGTACACACATCACCCAGAGTGAATATAGACAGTGAGTACACACATCACCCAGAGTGGATATAGACAGTGAGTACACACATCACCAGGGTGGAGATGGACAGTGAGTACACACGTCGCCCAGAGTGGAGATGGACAGTGAGTACACACATTACCCAGAGTGGAGATAAACAGTGAGTACACACATTGGAGATACTCAGCGGGTACACTTATCACCCAGAGTGGATATAGACAGTGAGGACACTCATAACCCAGAGCAAATATAGACAGTGAGTACACACATTGGAGATACTCAGTGAGTACTCTTATCACTCAGAGTGGAGATTGACAGGGAGTACACACATCACCCTGAGTGAATATAGACAGTGAGTACACACATCAGCCAGAGTGGAGATAGACAGTGAGTATACACATCAACCAGAGTGGAGATAAACAGTAAATACACACATCACCCAGAGTGGAGATAGACAGTGAGAACACACATCACCCAGAGTGGAGATAGACTGTGAGTACACACACCACCCAGGGTGGATATAGACGGTGAGTACACACTTCACCGAGAGTGGAGATAGACAGTGAGTATACACAGCAACCAGAGTGGAGATAAACAGTGAATACACACATCACCCAGAGTGGAGATACACAGTGAGTACACACACTCCCCAGAGTGGAGATAGACTGAGAGTACACACATCACCCCAAGTGGATATAGACAGTGAGTACAGACACCACCCAGAGTGGAGCTAGACAGTGAGTACACATCCACCAGAGTGGAGATAGACAGTGAGTACACAAACCACCCAGGGTGGATATAGACAGTGAGTACACACATCACCGCAAGCGAATATAGACAGTGAGTACAGACACCACCCAGAGTGGATATAGACAGTGAGTACACACATCACCCCAAGTTGATATAGACAGTGAGTACAGACACCACCCAGAGTGGATATAGACAGTGAGTACACATAACACCCAGATTGGAGATAAACAATGAGTAAACACATCACCCAGAGTGGAGATAAACAGTGAGGACACTCATCACGCAGAGCAGATATAGACAGTGAGTACACACATTGGAGATACTCAGTGAGTACACTTATCACCCAGAGTGGAGATAGACTGTGAGTATACACATCAACCAGAGTGGAGATAAACAGTGAATACACACATCACCCAGAGTGGATATAGACAGTGAGTACACACATCACCCAGAGTGGAGATAGACAGTGAGTACACACACCACCCAGAGTGGAGATAGACTGTGAGTACACACACCACCCAGAGTGGAGATAGACAGTGAGTACACACATCATCCAGAGTGGAGATAGACAGTGAGTACACACACCACCCAGGGTGGATATAGACAGTAAGTACACACATCACCCCAAGTGGATATAGACAGTGAGTACAGACACCACCAAGAGTGGAGATAGACTGTGAGTACACACATCACCCAGAGTGGAGATAGACAGTGAGTACACACATCACCCAGAGTGGAGATAGACTGTGAGTACACACATCAACCAGAGTGGAGATAGACAGTGAGTACACACATCACCCAGAGTGGAGATAGACTGTGAGTATACACATCACGCAGGGTGGATATAGAAAGTGAGTACACACACCACCCAGAGTGGAGATAGACTGTGAGTATACACATCACCCAGAGTGGAGATAGACTGTGAGTATACACATCAACCAGAGTGAAGATAGACAGTGAGTACACACATCACCCAGAGTGGAGCTAGACAGTGAGTACACACACCACCCAGAGTGGAGATAGACTGTGAGTATACACATCAACCAGAGTGGAGATAGACTGTGAGTATACACATCAACCAGAGTGGAGATAAACAGTGAGTACACACACCACCCAGGGTGGATATAGACAGTGAGTACACACATCACCCCCAGTGGATATAGACAGTGAGTACGGACACCACCCAGAGTGGAGATAGACAGTGAGTACACACATCACCCAGAGTGGATATAGACAGTGAGGACACTCATCACCATGAGCAGATATAGACAGTGATTACACACATCACCCAGAGTGGAGATAGACAGTGAGTACATACATCACCCAGGGAGGAGATAGACAGTGAGTACACACATCACCTAGAGAGGATATAGACTGTGAGTACACACATTGGAGATAAACAGTGAGTACACTTATCACTCAGAGTTGATATAGACAGTGAGGACACTCATCACCCAGAGCAGATATAGACAGTGAGTACACACATTGGAGATACTCAGTGAGTACACTTATCACCCAGAGAGGAGAGAGACAGTGAATACACACATCACCCAAAGTGGATATAGACAGTGAGTACACACTTCACCGAGAGTGGAGATAGACAGTGAGTACACACATCACCCAGAGTGGATATGGACAGTGAGTACACACATGATTCAGAGTGGATATAGACAGTGAGTACACACATCCCCCAGAGTGGGTATAGACAGTGAGTACACATCACCCAGAGTGGAGATAGACAGTGAGTACATACATCACCCAGAGTGGAGATAGACTGTGAGTCTACACATCAACCAGAGTGGAGATAAACAGTGAATACACACATCACCCAGACTGGAGATAAACAGTGAGTACACACATCACCCAGGGTGGAGATAGACAGTGAGTACACACATCACCCAGGGTGGAGATAGACAGTGAGTACACACATCACCCAGAGCAGTTATAGACAGTGAGTACACACATTGGAGATACTCAGTGAGTACACTTATCACCCAGACTGGAGATTGACAGTGAGTACACAAACCACCCAGGGTGGATATAGACAGTGAGTACACACATCAGCCCAAGCGAATATAGACAGTGAGTACACAAACCACCCAGGGTGGATATAGACAGTGAGTACACACATCACCGCAAGCGAATATAGACAGTGAGTACAGACACCACCCAGAGTGGATATAGACAGTGAGTACACACATCACCCCAAGTTGATATAGACAGTGAGTACAGACACCACCCAGAGTGGATATAGACAGTGAGTACACATAACACCCAGATTGGAGATAAACAATGAGTAAACACATCACCCAGAGTGGAGATAAACAGTGAGGACACTCATCACGCAGAGCAGATATAGACAGTGAGTACACACATTGGAGATACTCAGTGAGTACACTTATCACCCAGAGTGGAGATAGACTGTGAGTATACACATCAACCAGAGTGGAGATAAACAGTGAATACACACATCACCCAGAGTGGATATAGACAGTGAGTACACACATCACCCAGAGTGGAGATAGACAGTGAGTACACACACCACCCAGAGTGGAGATAGACTGTGAGTACACACACCACCCAGAGTGGAGATAGACAGTGAGTACACACATCATCCAGAGTGGAGATAGACAGTGAGTACACACACCACCCAGGGTGGATATAGACAGTAAGTACACACATCACCCCAAGTGGATATAGACAGTGAGTACAGACACCACCAAGAGTGGAGATAGACTGTGAGTACACACATCACCCAGAGTGGAGATAGACAGTGAGTACACACATCACCCAGAGTGGAGATAGACTGTGAGTACACACATCAACCAGAGTGGAGATAGACAGTGAGTACACACATCACCCAGAGTGGAGATAGACTGTGAGTATACACATCACGCAGGGTGGATATAGAAAGTGAGTACACACACCACCCAGAGTGGAGATAGACTGTGAGTATACACATCACCCAGAGTGGAGATAGACTGTGAGTATACACATCAACCAGAGTGAAGATAGACAGTGAGTACACACATCACCCAGAGTGGAGCTAGACAGTGAGTACACACACCACCCAGAGTGGAGATAGACTGTGAGTATACACATCAACCAGAGTGGAGATAGACTGTGAGTATACACATCAACCAGAGTGGAGATAAACAGTGAGTACACACACCACCCAGGGTGGATATAGACAGTGAGTACACACATCACCCCCAGTGGATATAGACAGTGAGTACGGACACCACCCAGAGTGGAGATAGACAGTGAGTACACACATCACCCAGAGTGGATATAGACAGTGAGGACACTCATCACCATGAGCAGATATAGACAGTGATTACACACATCACCCAGAGTGGAGATAGACAGTGAGTACATACATCACCCAGGGAGGAGATAGACAGTGAGTACACACATCACCTAGAGAGGATATAGACTGTGAGTACACACATTGGAGATAAACAGTGAGTACACTTATCACTCAGAGTTGATATAGACAGTGAGGACACTCATCACCCAGAGCAGATATAGACAGTGAGTACACACATTGGAGATACTCAGTGAGTACACTTATCACCCAGAGAGGAGAGAGACAGTGAATACACACATCACCCAAAGTGGATATAGACAGTGAGTACACACTTCACCGAGAGTGGAGATAGACAGTGAGTACACACATCACCCAGAGTGGATATGGACAGTGAGTACACACATGATTCAGAGTGGATATAGACAGTGAGTACACACATCCCCCAGAGTGGGTATAGACAGTGAGTACACATCACCCAGAGTGGAGATAGACAGTGAGTACATACATCACCCAGAGTGGAGATAGACTGTGAGTCTACACATCAACCAGAGTGGAGATAAACAGTGAATACACACATCACCCAGACTGGAGATAAACAGTGAGTACACACATCACCCAGGGTGGAGATAGACAGTGAGTACACACATCACCCAGGGTGGAGATAGACAGTGAGTACACACATCACCCAGAGCAGTTATAGACAGTGAGTACACACATTGGAGATACTCAGTGAGTACACTTATCACCCAGACTGGAGATTGACAGTGAGTACACAAACCACCCAGGGTGGATATAGACAGTGAGTACACACATCAGCCCAAGCGAATATAGACAGTGAGTACAGACACCACCCAGAGTGGATATAGACAGTGAGTACACACATCACCCCAAGTTGATATAGACAGTGAGTACAGACACCAACCAGAGTGGATATAGACAGTGAGTACACACATCACCCCAAGTTGATATAGACAGTGAGTACAGACACGACCCAGAGTGGATATAGACAATGAGTACACATAAAACCCAGATTGGAGATAAACAATGAGTAAACACATCACCCAGAGTGGAGATAAACAGTGAGGACACTCATCACCCAGAGCAGATATAGACAGTGAGTACACACATTGGAGATACTCAGTGAGTACACTTATCACCCAGAGTGGAGATAGACTGTGAGTATACACATCAAACAGAGTGGAGATAAACAGTGAATACACACATCACCCAGAGTGGATATAGACAGTGAGTACACACATCACCCCAAGTGGATATAGACAGTGAGTACAGACACCACCAAGAGTGGAGATAGACTGTGAGTACACACATCACCCAGAGTGGAGATAGACAGTGAGTACACACATCACCCAGAGTGGAGATAGACTGTGAGTACACACATCAACCAGAGTGGAGATAGACAGTGAGTACACACATCACCCAGAGTGGATATAGACAGTGAGGACACTCATCACCCAGAGCAGATATAGACAGTGAGTACACACATTGGAGATACTCAGTGAGTACACTTATCACCCAGAGAGGAGAGAGACAGTGAATACACACATCATCTAGAGTAGAGATTGACAGTGAGTACACACATCACCCAGAGGGAATAGAGACAGTGAGTACACACATCACCCAGAGTGGAGATAGTCTGTGAGTACACACATCACCCAGAGTGGAGATAGACTGTGAGTATACACATCAACCAGAGTGGAGATAAACAGTGAATACACACATCACCCAGAGCGGAGATAGACAGTGAGTACACACACCAGCCAGAGTGGAGATAGACAGTGAATACACACATCACCCAGAGATGAGATAGACAGTGAGTACACGCACCCCCCAGGGTGGATATAGACAGTCAGTACACACAGCACCCAAAGTGGATATAGACAGTGAGTACCGACACAACCCAGAGTGGAGATAGACAGTGAGTACACACTTCACCGAGAGTGGAGATAGACAGTGAGTACACACATCCCCCAGAGTGGTTATAGACAGTGAGTACACATCACCCAGAGTGGATATAGACAGTGAGTACACACATCACCCCAAGTTGATATAGACAGTGAGTACAGACACCACCCAGAGTGGATATAGACAATGAGTACACATAAAACCCAGATTGGAGATAAACAATGAGTAAACACATCACCCAGAGTGGAGATAAACAGTGAGGACACTCATCACCCAGAGCAGATATAGACAGTGAGTACACACATTGGAGATACTCAGTGAGTACACTTATCACCCAGAGTGGAGATAGACTGTGAGTATACACATCAAACAGAGTGGAGATAAACAGTGAATACACACATCACCCAGAGTGGATATAGACAGTGAGTCCACACATCACCCCAAGTGGATATAGACAGTGAGTACAGACACCACCAAGAGTGGAGATAGACTGTGAGTACACACATCACCCAGAGTGGAGATAGACAGTGAGAACACACATCACCCAGAGTGGAGATAGACTGTGAGTACACACATCAACCAGAGTGGAGATAGACAGTGAGTACACACATCACCCAGAGTGGATATAGACAGTGAGGACACTCATCACCCAGAGCAGATATAGACAGTGAGTACACACATTGGAGATACTCAGTGAGTACACTTATCACCCAGAGAGGAGAGAGACAGTGAATACACACATCATCTAGAGTAGAGATTGACAGTGAGTACACACATCACCCAGAGGGAATAGAGACAGTGAGTACACACATCACCCAGAGTGGAGATAGTCTGTGAGTACACACATCACCCAGAGTGGAGATAGACTGTGAGTATACACATCAACCAGAGTGGAGATAAACAGTGAATACACACATCACCCAGAGCGGAGATAGACAGTGAGTACACACACCAGCCAGAGTGGAGATAGACAGTGAATACACACATCACCCAGAGATGAGATAGACAGTGAGTACACGCACCCCCCAGGGTGGATATAGACAGTCAGTACACACAGCACCCAAAGTGGATATAGACAGTGAGTACCGACACAACCCAGAGTGGAGATAGACAGTGAGTACACACTTCACCGAGAGTGGAGATAGACAGTGAGTACACACATCCCCCAGAGTGGTTATAGACAGTGAGTACACATCACCCAGAGTGGAGATAGACAGTGAGTACATACATCACCCAGAGTGGAGATAGACTGTGCGTCTACACATCAACCAGAGTGGAGATAAACAGTGAATACACACATCACCCAGAGGGGAGATAAACAGTGAGTACACACATCACCCAGGGTGAAGATAGACAGTGAGTACACACATCACCCAGAGTGAAGTTAGACAGTCAGTACACACATTGGAGATACTCAGTGAGTACACTTATCACCCAGAGTGGAGGTTGACAGTGAGCACACACATCACCCAGAGTGGAGATAGACAGTGAGTACACACGTCACTCAGAGTGGAGATAAACAATGAGTAAACACATCACCCAGAGTGAAGATAGACAGTCAGTACACACATTGGAGATACTCAGTGAGTACACTTATCACCCAAAGTGGATATAGACAGTGAGGACAATCATCACCCAGAGCAGATATAGACAGTGAGTACACACATTGGAGATACACAGTGAGTACACTTATCATCCAGACTGGAGATTGACAGTGAGTACACACATCACCCAGAGTGAATATAGACACTGAGTACACACATCACCCAGAGTGGAGATAGAAAGTGAGTACACACATCACCCAGAGTGGAGATAAAGAGTGAGTAAACACATCACCCAGAGTGGAGATGGACAGTGAGTACACACATCACCAGGATGGAGATGGACAGTGAGTACACACGTCGCCCAGAGTGGAGATGGACAGTGAGTACACACGTCATCCAGAGTGGAGATAAACAGTGAGTACACACATTGGAGATACTCAGGGAGTACACTTATCACCCAGAGTGGAGATTGACAGTGAGTACACACTTCACCAAGAGTGAATATAGACAGTGAGTACACACATCACCCAGAGTGGAGATAGACTGTGAGTATACACATCAACCAGAGTGGAGATAAACAGTAAATACACACATCACCCCGAGCGGAGATAGACAGTGAGAACACACATCACCCAGAGTGGAGATAGACTGTGAGTACACACACCACCCAGGGTGGATATAGACGGTGAGTACACACTTCACCGAGAGTGGAGATAGACAGTGAGTACACACATCACCCAGAGTGGAAATGGACAGTGAGTACACACATGAGTCAGAGTGGATATAGACTGTGAGTACACACACCACCCAGGGTGGATATAGACGGTGAGTACACACTTCACCGAGAGTGGAGATAGACAGTGAGTACACACATCACCCAGAGTGGGTATAGACAGTGAGTACACATCACCCAGAGTGGAGATAGACTGTGAGTATACACATCAACCAGAGCGGAGATAAACAGTGAATACACACATCACCCAGAGTGGAGATGCACAGTGAGTACACACACCACCCTGAGTGAAGATAGACAGTGAGTACACACATCACCCAGAGTGGAGATAGACAGTGAGTACACACACCACCCAGAGTGGAGATAGACTGTGAGTCTACACATCAACCAGAGTGGAGATAGACAGTGAGTACACACACCACCCAGGGTGGATATAGACAGTGAGTACACACATCACCCCAAGTGGATATAGACAGTGAGTAGACACCACCCAGAGTGGATATAGACATTGAGTACACACATCACCCCAAGTGGAGATAGACTGTGAGGATACACATCAACCAGAGTGGAGATAGACTGTGAGTATACACATCAACCAGAGTGGAGATAAACAGTGAGTACACACACCACCCAGGGTGGATATAGACAGTGAATACACACATCACCCCAAGTGGATATAGACAGTGAGTACGGACACCACCCAGAGTGGAGATAGACAGTGAGTACACACATCACCCAGAGTGGATATAGACAGTGAGGACACTCATCACCATGAGCAGATATAGACAGTGAGTACACACATCACCCAGAGTGGAGATAGACAGTGAGTACACACATCACCCAGGGTGGAGATAGACAGTGAGTACACACATCACCTAGAGAGGATATAGACTGTGAGTACACACATTGGAGATAAACAGTGAGTACACTTATCACTCAGAGTTGATATAGACAGTGAGGACACTCATCACCCAGAGCAGATATAGACAGTGAGTACACACATTGGAGATACTCAGTGAGTACACTTATCACCCAGAGAGTAGAGAGACAGTGAATACACACATCACCCAAAGTGGATATAGACAGTGAGTACACACTTCACCGAGAGTGGAGATAGACAGTGAGTACACACATCACCCAGAGTGGATATGGACAGTGAGTACACACATGATTCAGAGTGGATATAGACAGTGAGTACACACATCCCCCAGAGTGGGTATAGACAGTGAGTACACATCACCCAGAGTGGAGACAGACAGTGAGTACATACATCACCCAGAGTGGAGATAGACTGTGAGTCTACACATCAACCAGAGTGGAGATAAACAGTGAATACACACATCACCCAGAGTGGAGATAAACAGTGAGTACACACATCACCCAGGGTGGAGATAGACAGTGAGGACACATATCACCCAGAGCAGATATAGACAGTGAGTACACACATTGGAGATACTCAGTGAGTACACTTATCACCCAGAGAGGAGAGAGACAGTGAATACACACATCACCCAGAGTAGAGATTGACAGTGAGTACACACATCACCCAGAGCGGAGATAGACAGTGAGTACACACACCAGCCAGAGTGGAGATAGACAGTGAATACACACATCACCCAGAGATGAGATAGACAGTGAGTACACGCACCCCCCAGGGTGGATATAGACAGTCAGTACACACAGCACCCAAAGTGGATATAGACAGTGAGTACCGACACAACCCAGAGTGGAGATAGACAGTGAGTACATACTTCACCGAGAGTGGAGATAGACAGTGAGTACACACATCCCCCAGAGTGGTTATAGACAGTGAGTACACATCACCCAGAGTGGAGATAGACAGTGAGTACATACATCACCCAGAGTGGAGATAGACTGTGCGAAGACATCAACCAGAGTGGAGATAAACAGTGAATACACACATCACCCAGAGGGGAGATAAACAGTGAGTACACACATCACCCAGGGTGGAGATAGACAGTGAGTACACACATCACCCAGAGTGAAGTTAGACAGTCAGTACACACATTGGAGGTACTCAGTGAGTACACTTATCACCCAGAGTGGAGGTTGACAGTGAGTACACACATCACCCAGAGTGGAGATAGACAGTGAGTACACACGTCACTCAGAGTGGAGATAAACAATGAGTAAACACATCACCCAGAGTGAAGATAGACAGTCAGTACACACATTGGAGATACTCAGTGAGTACACTTATCACCCAGAGTGGATATAGACAGTGAGGACAATCATCACCCAGAGCAGATATAGACAGTGAGTACACACATTGGAGATACACAGTGAGTACACTTATCATCCAGACTGGAGATTGACAGTGAGTACACACATCACCCAGAGTGAGTATAGACACTGAGTACACACATCACCCAGAGTGGAGATAGAAAGTGAGTACACACATCACCCAGAGTGGAGATAAAGAGTGAGTAAACACATCACCCAGAGTGGAGATGGACAGTGAGTACACACATCACCAGGATGGAGATGGACAGTGAGTACACACGTCGCCCAGAGTGGAGATGGACAGTGAGTACACACGTCATCCAGAGTGGAGATAAACAGTGAGTACACACATTGGAGATACTCAGGGAGTACACTTATCACCCAGAGTGGAGATTGACAGTGAGTACACACTTCACCCAGAGTGAATATAGACAGTGAGTACACACATCACCCAGAGTGGAGATAGACTGTGAGTATACACATCAACCAGAGTGGAGATAAACAGTAAATACACACATCACCCCGAGCGGAGATAGACAGTGAGAACACACATCACCCAGAGTGGAGATAGACTGTGAGTACACACACCACCCAGGGTGGATATAGACGGTGAGTACACACTTCACCGAGAGTGGAGATAGACAGTGAGTACACAAATCACCCAGAGTGGAAATGGACAGTGAGTACACACATGAGTCAGAGTGGATATAGACTGTGAGTACACACACCACCCAGGGTGGATATAGACGGTGAGTACACACTTCACCGAGAGTGGAGATAGACAGTGAGTACACACATCACCCAGAGTGGGTATAGACAGTGAATACACATCACCCAGAGTGGAGATAGACTGTGAGTATACACATCAACCAGAGCGGAGATAAACAGTGAATACACACATCACCCAGAGTGGAGATGCACAGTGAGTACACACACCACCCTGAGTGAAGATAGACAGTGAGTACACACATCACCCCAAGTGGATATAGACAGTGAGTAGACACCACCCAGAGTGGGTATAGACAGTGAATACACATCACCCAGAGTGGAGATAGACAGTGAGTACACACACCACCCAGAGTGGAGATAGACTGTGAGTCTACACATCAACCAGAGTGGAGATAGACAGTGAGTACACACATCACCCCAAGTGGATATAGACAGTGAGTAGACACCACCCAGAGTGGATATAGACATTGAGTACACACATCACCCCAAGTGGAGATAGACTGTGAGTATACACATCAACCAGAGTGGAGATAGACTGTGAGTATACACATCAACCAGAGTGGAGATAAACAGTGAGTACACACACCACCCAGGGTGGATATAGACAGTGAATACACACATCACCCCAAGTGGATATAGACAGTGAGTACGGACACCACCCAGAGTGGAGATAGACAGTGAGTACACACATCACCCAGAGTGGATATAGACAGTGAGGACACTCATCACCATGAGCAGATATAGACAGTGAGTACACACATCACCCAGAGTGGAGATAGACAGTGAGTACACACATCACCCAGGGTGGAGATAGACAGTGAGTACACACATCACCTAGAGAGGATATAGACTGTGAGTACACACATTGGAGATAAACAGTGAGTACACTTATCACTCAGAGTTGATATAGACAGTGAGGACACTCATCACCCAGAGCAGATATAGACAGTGAGTACACACATTGGAGATACTCAGTGAGTACACTTATCACCCAGAGAGGAGAGAGACAGTGAATACACACATCACCCAAAGTGGATATAGACAGTGAGTACACACTTCACCGAGAGTGGAGATAGACAGTGAGTACACACATCACCCAGAGTGGATATGGACAGTGAGTACACACATGATTCAGAGTGGATATAGACAGTGAGTACACACATCCCCCTGAGTGGGTATAGACAGTGAGTACACATCACCCAGAGTGGAGACAGACAGTGAGTACATACATCACCCAGAGTGGAGATAGACTGTGAGTCTACACATCAACCAGAGTGGAGATAAACAGTGAATACACACATCACCCAGAGTGGAGATAAACAGTGAGTACACACATCACCCAGGGTGGAGATAGACAGTGAGGACACATATCACCCAGAGCAGATATAGACAGTGAGTACACACATTGGAGATACTCAGTGAGTACACTTATCACCCAGAGAGGAGAGAGACAGTGAATACACACATCACCCAGAGTAGAGATTGACAGTGAGTACACACATCACCCAGAGGGAATAGAGACAGTGAGTACACACATCACCCACAGTGGAGATAGTCTGTGAGTACACACATCACCCAGAGAGGAGATAGACTGTGAGTATACACATCAACCAGAGTGGAGATAAACAGTGAATACACACATCACCCAGAGCGGAGATAGACAGTGAGTACACACACCAGCCAGAGTGGAGATAGACAGTGAATACACACATCACCCAGAGATGAGATAGACAGTGAGTACACGCACCCCCCAGGGTGGATATAGACAGTCAGTACACACATCACCCAAAGTGGATATAGACAGTGAGTACCGACACAACCCAGAGTGGAGATAGACAGTGAGTACACACTTCACCGAGAGTGGAGATAGACAGTGAGTACACACATCCCCCAGAGTGGTTATAGACAGTGAGTACACATCACCCAGAGTGGAGATAGACAGTGAGTACATACATCACCCAGAGTGGAGATAGACTGTGCGTCTACACATCAACCAGAGTGGAGATAAACAGTGAATACACACATCACCCAGAGGGGAGATAAACAGTGAGTACACACATCACCCAGGGTGGAGATAGACAGTGAGTACACACATCACCCAGAGTGAAGTTAGACAGTCGTACACACATTGGAGATACTCAGTGAGTACACTTATCACCCAGAGTGGGTATAGACAGTGAGTACACATCACTCAGAGTGGAGATAGACTGTGAGTATACACATCAACCAGAGCGGAGATAAACAGTGAATACACACATCACCCAGAGTGGAGATGCACAGTGAGTACACACACCACCCTGAGTGAAGATAGACAGTGAGTACACACATCACCCAGAGTGGAGATAGACAGTGAGTACACACACCACCCAGAGTGGAGATAGACTGTGAGTCTACACATCAACCAGAGTGGAGATAGACAGTGAGTACACACACCACCCAGGGTGGATATAGACAGTGAGTACACACATCACCCCAAGTGGATATAGACAGTGAGTAGACACCACCCAGAGTGGATATAGACATTGAGTACACACATTACCCCAAGTGGATATAGACAGTGAATACAGACACCACCCAGAGTGGATATAGACAGTGAGAACACACATCACCCCAAGTGGATATAGACAGTGAGTACAGACACCACCCAGAGTGGATATAGACAGTGAGTACACACATCACTCAGATTGGAGATAAACAATGAGTAAACACATCACCCAGAGTGGAGATAGACACTGAGTACACACATCACCCAGAGTGGAGATAGACAGTGAGTACACACATCACCCAGAGTGGAGATAAAGAGTGAGTAAACACGTCGCCCAGAGTGGAGATGGACAGTGAGTACACACGTCACCCAGAGTGGAGATAAACAGTGAGTACACACATTTGAGATACTCAGTGAGTACACTTGTCACCCAGAGTGGAAAAGGACAGTGAGGGCACTCATCACCCAGAGCAGATATAGACAGTGAGTACACACATTGGAGATACTCAGGGAGTACACTTATCACCCAAAGTGGAGATTGACAGTGAGTACACACATCATCCAGAGTGAATATAGACACTGAGTGCACACATCACCCAGAGTGGAGATAGACAGTGAGTACACACATCACCCAGAGTGGAGATAAAAAGTGAGTAAACACATCACCCAGAGTGGAGATGGACAGTGAGTACACACATCACCAGGGTGGAGATGGACAGTGAGTACACACGTCACCCAGAGTGGAGATAAACAGTGAGTACACACATTGGAGATACTCAGGGAGTACACTTATCACCCAGAGTGGATATAGACAGTGAGTACACACATCACCAGGGTGGAGATGGACAGTGAGTACACACGTCGCCCAGAGTGGAGATGGACAGTGAGTACACACATCACCCAGAGTGGAGATAGACTGTGAGTACACACACCACCCAGAGTGGATATGGACAGTGAGTACAAACATGAGTCAGAGTGGATATAGACTGTGAGTACACACACCACCCAGGGTGGATATAGACGGTGAGTACACACTTCACCGAGAGTGGAGATAGACAGTGATTACACACATCACCCAGAGTGGGTATAGACAGTGAGTACACATCACCCAGAGTGGAGATAGACAGTGAGTATACACACCACCCAGGGTGGATATAGACAGTGAGTACACACATCACCCCAAGTGGATATAGACAGTGAGTAGACACCACCCAGAGTGGATATAGACATTGAGTACACACATCACCCCAAGTGGATATAGACAGTGAATACAGACACCACCCAGAGTGGATATAGACAGTGAGAACACACATCACCCCAAGTGGATATAGACAGTGAATACAGACACCACCCAGAGTGGATATAGACAGTGAGTACACACATCACTCAGATTGGAGATAAACAATGAGTAAACACATCACCCAGAGTGGAGATAGACACTGAGTACACACATCACCCAGAGTGGAGATAGACAGTGAGTACACACATCACCCAGAGTGGAGATAAAGAGTGAGTAAACACGTCGCCCAGAGTGGAGATGGACAGTGAGTACACACGTCACCCAGAGTGGAGATAAACAGTGAGTACACACATTTGAGATACTCAGTGAATACACTTGTCACCCAGAGTGGATAAGGACAGTGAGGGCACTCATCACCCAGAGCAGATATAGACAGTGAGTACACACATTGAAGATACTCAGGGAGTACACTTATCACCCAGAGTGGAGATTGACAGTGAGTACACACATCATCCAGAGTGAATATAGACACTGAGTACACACATCACCCAGAGTGGAGATAGACAGTGAGTACACACATCACCCAGAGTGGAGATAAAGAGTGAGTAAACACATCACCCAGAGTGGAGATGGACAGTGAGTACACACATCACCAGGGTGGAGATGGACAGTGAGTACACACGTCACCCAGAGTGGAGATAAACAGTGAGTACACACATTGGAGATACTCAGGGAGTACACTTATCACCCAGAGTGGAGATTGACAGTGAGTACACACTTCACCCAGAGTGGATATAGACAGTGAGTACACACATCACCAGGGTGGAGATGGACAGTGAGTACACACGTCGCCCAGAGTGGAGATGGACAGTGAGTACAAACATGAGTCAGAGTGGATATAGACTGTGAGTACACACACCACCCAGGGTGGATATAGACGGTGAGTACACACTTCACCGAGAGTGGAGATAGACAGTGAGTACACACATCACCCAGAGTGGGTGTAGACAGTGAGTACACATCACCCAGAGTGGAGATAGACTGTGAGTATACACATCAACCAGAGCGGAGATAAATAGTGAATACACACATCACCCAGAGTGGAGATGCACAGTGAGTACACACACCACCCAGAGTGAAGATAGACAGTGAGTACACACATCACCCAGAGTGGAGATAGACAGTGAGTACACACACCACCCAGAGTGGAGGTAGACTGTGAGTCTACACATCAACCAGAGTGGAGATAGACAGTGAGTACACACACCACCCAGGGTGGATATAGACAGTGAGTACACACATCACCCCAAGTGGATATAGACAGTGAGTAGACACCACCCAGAGTGGATATAGACATTGAGTACACACATCACCCCAAGTGGATATAGACAGTGAGTACAGACACCACCCAGAGTGGATATAGACAGTGAGTACACACATCACCCCAAGTGGATATAGACAGTGAGTACAGACACCACCCAGAGTGGATATAGACAGTGAGTAAACACATCACCCAGAGTGGAGATAGACAGTGAGGACAGACATTACCCAGAGTGGAGATAGACAGTGAGTACACACATCAACCAGAGTGGAGATAAACAGTAATACACACATCACCCAGAGTTGATATAGACAGTGGGTACAGAGACCACCCAGAGTGGAGAAAGACTGTGGGTATACACATCACCCAGGGTGGAGATAATCAGTGAATACACACATCACCCAGAGTGGAGATAGACTGTGAGTACACACACAACCCAGAGTGGAGATAGACAGTGAGTACACACACCACCCAGAGTGGAGATAGACAGTGAGTACACACATCACCCAGAGTGGAGATAGACAGTGAGTACACACACCACCCAGAGTGGAGATAGACAGTGAGTACACACACCACCCAGAGTGGAGATAGACAGTGAGTACACATATCACCCAGAGTGGAGATAGACAGTGAGTACACACATCACCCAGAGTGGAGATAGACAGTGAGAACACACATTACCCAGATTGGAGATAGACAGTGAGAACACACATCACCCAGAATGGAGATAGACTGTGAGTATACACATCAACCAGAGTGGAGATAGACTGTGAGTATACACATCAACCAGAGTGGAGATAGACTGTGAGTATACACATCAACCAGAGTGGAGTTAAACAGTGAGTACACAAACCACCCAGAGTGGAGATGGACAGTGAGTACACACATCCCCCAGAGTGGAGATAAACAGTGAATACACACATCACCCAGAGTGGAGATAGACAGTGAGTACACAAACCACCCAGAGTGGAGATGGACAGTGAGTATACACATCACCCAGAGTGGAGATAAACAGTGAATACACACATCACCCAGAGTGGAGATAGACAGTGAGTACACACACCACCCAGAGTGGAGATAGACAGTGAGTACACACGCCAACCAGGATGGATATAGACAGTGAGTACACACATCACCCCAAGTGGATATAGACAGTGAGTACAGACACCACCCAGAGTGGATATAGACAGTGAGTACACACATTGGAGATACTCCGTGAGTACACTTATCACCCAGAGTGGATATAGACGGTGAGTACACACTTCACCGAGAGTGGAGATGGACAAAGAGTACACCCATCACCCAGAGTGGATATCGACAGTGAGGACACTCATCACCCAGAGCAGATATAGACAGTGAGTACATACATTGGAGATACTCAGTGAGTACACTTATCACCCAGAGTGGAGATTGACAGTGAGTACACACATCACCCAGAGTTAATATAGACAGTGAGTACACACATCACCCAGAGTGGATATAGACAGTGAGGACACTCATCACCCAGAGCAGTTATAGACAGTGAGTACACACATTGGAGATACTCAGTGAGTACACTTATCACCCAGAGTGGAGATTGACAGTGAGTACACATCACCCAGAGTGGAGATAGACTGTGAGTACACACACCACCCAGAGTGGAGATAGAAAGTGAGTACACACACCACCCAGAGTGGAGATAGACAGTGAGTACACACATCACCAAGAGTGGAGATAGTCTGTGAGTACACACATTGGAGATACTCAGTGAGTACACTTATCACCCAGAGTGGATATAGACAGTGAGGACACTCATCACCCAGAGCAGATATAGACAGTGAGTACACACATTGGAGATACTCAGTGAGTACACTTATCACCCAGACTGGAGATTGACAGTGAGTACACACATCACCCAGAGTGAATATAGACAGTGAGTACACACATCACCCAGAGTGGAGATAGACAGTGAGTACACACGTCACTCAGAGTGGAGATAAAGAGTGAGTACACACATCACCCAGAGTTCATATAGACAGTGAGTACACACATCAGCAGGGTGGAGATGGACAGTGAGTACACACGTCGCCCAGAGTGGAGATAAACAGTGAGTACACACATTGGAGATACTCAGTGAGTACACTTATCACCCAGAGTGGAGATTGACAGTGAGTACACACATCAACCAGTGTGGACATAAACAGTAAATACACACATCACCTAGAGTGGTGATAAACAGTGAGAACACACATCACCCAGAGTGGAGATAGACTGTGAGTCACACACCACCTAGGGTGGATATAGACGGTGAGTACACACTTCACCGAGAGTCGAGATAGACAGTGAGTACACACATCACCCAGAGTGGATATGGACAGTGAGTACATACATGAGTCAGAGTGGATATAGACAGGGAGTACACACATCACCCAGAGTGGGTATAGACAGTGAGTACACATCACCCAGAGTGGAGATAGACTGTGAGTGCACACATTGGAGATAGACAGTGATTACACACATCACCCAGAGTGGAGATAGACAGTGAGTACACACATCACCCAGAGTGGAGATAGACAGTGAGTACACACATTGGAGATAAACAGTGAGTACACACATCACCCAGAGTGGAGATAGACAGTGAGTACACACATCACCCAGGGTGGAGATAGACAGTGAGTACACACATCACGCAGAGTAGATATAGACCGTGAGTACACACATTGGAGATAGACAGTGAGTACACACATCACCTAGAGTGGAGATAGACAGTGAGTACACACATCACCCAGAGTGGAGATAGACAGTGAGTACACACATCACACAGGGTGGAGATAGACAGTGAGTACACACATCACCTAGAGAGGATATAGACTGTGAGTACACACATTGGAGATAAACAGTGAGTACACTTATCACCCAGAGTGGATATAGACAGTGAGGACACTCATCACCCAGAGCAGATATAGACAGTGAGTACACACATTGGAGATACTCAGTGAGTACACTTATCACCCAGAGAGGAGAGAGACAGTGAATACACACATCACCCAGAGTAGAGATTGACAGTGAGTACACACATCACCCAGAGGGAATATAGACAGTGAGTACACACATCACCCAGAGTGGAGATAGTCTGTGAGTATACACATCACCCAGAGTAGAGATAAACAGTGAGTACACACATCACCCAGAGTGGAGATAGACAGTGAGTACACACACCGCCCAGAGTGAAGATAGACAGTGAGTACACACATCACCCAGAGTGGAGATAGACAGTGAGTACACACACCACCCAGGGTTGATATAGACAGTGAGTACACACATCACCCCAAGTGGATATAGACAGTGAGTACACACACCACCCAGAGTGGAGATAGACAGTGAGTACACACATCACCATGGTGGAGATGGACAGTGAGTACACACGTCACCCAGAGTGGATATAGACAGTGAATACACACATCACCCAGAGTGGAGATAAACAATGAGTAAACACATCACCCAGAGTGGCGATAGACAGTGAGTACATACATCACCCAGAGTGGATATAGACAGTGAGTTCAAACATCACCCAGAGTGGAGATAGACATTGAGTACACACATCACCCAGAGTAGAGAAGGAAGTGAGTACACACATCACCCAGAGTGGAGATAGACAGCGAGTACACACATCACCCTGAGTGGAGATAGACAGTGAGTACACACACCACCCAGGGTGGATATAGACAGTGAGTACACACATCACCCAGGGTGGATATAGACAGTGAGTGCACACATCACCCAGAGTGGAGATAGACAGTGAGTTCATACATCACCCAGGGTGGATATAGACAGTGAGTACACACATCACCCAGGGTGGATATAGACAGTGAGTGCACACATCACCCAGAGTGGAGATAGACAGTGAGTTCATACATCACCCAGAGTGGAGATAGACATTGAGTACACACATCACCCAGAGTAGAGAAGGACAGTGAGTACACACATCACCCTGAGTGGAGATAGACAGTGAGTACACACAGCACCCAGAGTGGATATGGACAGTGTGGTAGTATGCATTAGGTGTCATGTGGGACTGTGAAGCCATGATGTCATTGGCTGACAGATCCCAGTTCCTGGTTGGACGTTGACCTCTAGCTCCTCCCTGAAGGCGGAGTATAATTACCTGGAGTCCTCCCCCGCAGGCAGTCTACTACTGAACTGCGGAGGAACAGTCACGCTTAATAAAGCCTCATCGACTTCACTCTATTCGTCTCTCGGAGTCTTTGTGCGCTACAATTTATTAAGCGTGACTAAAGGACTATGGAGCTCAGGATCATCCCGGAATGCCTGAGGATCAGCCCCCACGCAGTGAACGCGGCATCAGCTTTCAAGCACTGGCAGACTTGTTTTGAGGCCGACCTCAGAACGGCCACCGGCCGGGTCACAGAAGACCATAAACTACAGGTCCTGCACTCGAGGTTAAGCACGGAGATTTTCTCTCTCATCGAAAACGCAGAGGATTTCCAGACGGCGTTCGCAGCACTTAAAAGTCTCTATGTCCGCCCAGTAAACCAGATCTACGCTCGCTATCAACTCGCAACGAGACGGCAAAGTCCCGGAGAATCGATAGATGAATTCTACGCCGTGCTACTAATTTTGGGACGAGCCTGCAGCTGCCCGTCGGTGAACGCAAATGAACACATGGACATGTTAATGCGCGATGCTTTTGTGGCAGGTATGAACTCCTCCCAAATCCGCCAAAGACTTCTAGAAAAAGAGTCGCTAGGACTCTCAGAGGCACGGGCCCTAGCAGCCTCCCTAGACGTGGCCGCGCAAAATACCCGCGCCTACGGCCCCGACCGCGCGGCAGCCCATTGGGCCCCGTACGTACCCGTCGCGACAAACCCACCCCCCGCCCCGGACACCCCACAGGCTTGCGCGGTCCAAACGCCAAGTCGTACCGGGGGCGCCCGCTGCTATTTCTGTGGCCAGGCGAAACACCCCCGACAGCGCTGCCCGGCCCGCGCAGCGATCTGTAAGAGCTGCGGGAAAAAGGGCCATTTCGCGGCTGTGTGCTGGTCCCGCGAGGTCGCCGCGGTCCCAGGAGAACAGGGAGCCCTGCACGCCGTTTACGCTCCCCAGCCCCCCCAGCGCCCCATGTACGACCCGCAGGCGCAGCCGCTCTGGGTCCCGACCACCGCTGTCCCGGGAGAACAGGGAGCCCTGCACCCCGCTTACGCTCCCCAACCACCCCCCCCCCCGCGCCCCATGTATGACCCGCCGGCGCTACCACTTTGGGTCCCGACCACCGCTCTCCCCGGAGAAGAGGGAGTTCTGCGCGTCTCTAACGCCCCCCAAACCCCACCCCGTGCCCCACGTATGACCCGCCGGCGCTACCAATTTGGGTCCCGACCACCGCTGTCCCCAGAGAAGAGGGAGCCCCGCGCGTTCCTAACGCTCCCCAACCCCCCCAGCGCTCCATGTGCGGCCCGCAGACGCCGCCATTTTGGGTCCCGGCCACCACGAGGGGAGGAAGGGCGCCGCCATCTTGGACCACCCCAGACCTATACGACGCATAGGGGTGGCCATTTTGTCCACCCCCGCCGCCATCTTGTGACCCCCCAGCCATGTGCGATGCATGGGGGCAGCCATCTTGTTCACCCCCGACGCCATCTTGGACGGCAACAACGGACCCCAGTGTCGACGGCTCCACGGGGTTCGAAGAAGAAGACGCTCAACTACTACAACCACGTCTCGCTTCAATGACGCTGGACCAAGCTCGGCCCCGGACACTCCAGACGACGACGACAACGGTGCTGATAAACGGGCACGAGACACCATGCCTAGTCGACTCTGGGAGCACGGAGAGCTTTATCCACCCCGACACGGTAAGACGCTGTTCTTTGACCACCCATCCCAGCGCACAAAAGATTTCCCTAGCTGCAGGATCCCACTCCGTACAGGTCAAAGGCTTCTGCATTGTTACCCTAACGGTGCAAGGGAGGGAGTTCAAAAACTACAGGCTCTACGTCCTTCCCCAACTCTGCGCCCCCACATTACTGGGATTAGACTTCCAGTGCAATCTACAGAGCCTAACCTTCAAATTCGGCGGCCCAATACCCCCACTCACTATCTGCGGCCTCGCAACCCTCAAGGTGCAACCCCCGTCCTTGTTTGCAAACCTCAACCCGGATTGCAAACCCGTCGCCACGAGGAGCAGACGGCACAGCGCCCAGGACCGGACCTTCATTCGGTCCGAAGTCCAGCGGCTACTAAAGGAAGGCATAATCCAGGCCAGCAACAGTCCCTGGAGAGCACAGGTGGTAGTAGTAAAGACAGGGGAGAAGCAAAGGATGGTCATAGACTATAGCCAGACCATCAACAGGTACACACAACTAGACGCGTACCCTCTCCCCCGCATATCCGACATGGTCAATCGGATTGCCCAATATAAGGTCTTCTCCACCGTGGACCTCAAGTCCGCCTACCATCAGCTCAGCTCCCCATCTGCCCAAGTGACCGCAAGTACACAGCCTTCGAGGCAGACGGGCGATTATACCATTTCCTAAGGGTCCCATTTGGCGTCACAAACGGGGTCTCGGTCTTCCAACGAGAGATGGACCGAATGGTTGATCAACCCGTATCTCGACAATGTAACCATCTGCGGCCACGATCAGCAGGACCACGACGCCAACCTCCAAAAATTCCTCCAGACCGCTAAAGCCTTGAACCTCACGTACAACGAGGACAAGTGCGTTTTTAGCACCAACCGGCTAGCCATCCTGGGCTACGTAGTGCGCAATGGGATAATAGGCCCCGACCCCGAACGTATGCGCGCCCTCATGGAATTTCCCCTCCCGCACTGCTCAAAAGCCCTAAAACGCTGCCTGGGGTTCTTTTCATACTACGCCCAGTGGGTCCCCCAGTACGCAGACAAGGCCCGCCCCCTAATACAGACCACGACCTTCCCTCTGTCGACAGAGGCTTGCCAGGCCTTCAGCCGCATCAAAGCGGATATCGCAAAGGCCACGATGCGCGCCATCGACGAGTCCCTCCCCTTCCAGGTCGAGAGCGACGCCTCCGACGTAGCTCTAGCGGCCACCCTTAACCAAGCGGGCAGACCCGTGGCCTTTTTCTCCCGAACCCTCCACGCTTCAGAAATCCGTCACTCCTCAGTGGAAAAGGAAGCCCAAGCCATAGTGGAAGCTGTGCGATATTGGAGGCATTACCTGGCCGGCAGGAGATTCACTCTCCTCACGGACCAACGGTCGGTAGCCTTCATGTTCGATAATGCACAGCGGGGCAAAATCAAAAACGACAAGATCTTAAGGTGGAGGATCGAGCTCTCCACCTTCAACTACGAGATCTTGTATCGTCCCGGAAAGCTGAACGAGCCGTCCGATGCCCTATCCCGCGGCACATGTGCCAACGCACAAATTAACCGCCTCCAAACCCTCCACGAGGACCTCTGCCACCCGGGGGTCACTCGGTTTTACCACTTTATCAAGTCCCGCAACCTCCCATACTCTTTAGAGGAGGTCCGTACAGTCACAAGGAACTGCCACATCTGCGCAGAGTGCAAACCGCATTTTTTCAGGCCGGATGGTGCGCACCTGATTAAGGCTTCCCGCCCCTTTGAACGCCTTAGTCTGGATTTCAAAGGACCCCTCCCCTCCACCGACCGCAACATATACTTCCTTAATGTAGTGGACGAGTACTCCCGCTTCCCATTCGCCATCCCCTGTTCTGACATGACCGCGGCCACAGTCCTGAACACCATATTCACACTGTTCGGTTGCCCCGCATACGTCCACAGCGACAGGGGGTCCTCCTTCATGAGTGACGAGCTGCGCCAGTTCCTGCTCAGCAACGGTATAGCCTCGAGCAGGACGACCAGCTACAACCCCCGGGGGAACGGGCAAGTAGAGAGGGAGAACTGCACGGTCTGGAAGGCCGTCCTACTGGCCCTACGGTCCAGGGACCTCCCAGTTTCACGGTGGCAGGAGGTCCTTCCGGACGCCCTCCACTCCATCCGGTCACTACTGTGTACTAGCACTAACCAAACGCCTCATGAGCGCCTCCTTGTCTTCCCCAGGAAGTCCTCCTCTGGAACGTCGCTGCCGACCTGGCTGGCGGCCCCAGGATCCATCTTGCTCCGAAAGCACGTGCGGGCGTACAAGTCGGACCCGTTGGTCGAAAGGGTTCACCTCCTCCACGCGAACTCGCAGTACGCTTACATGGAGTACCCCGACGGCCGACAGGACACGGTCTCCCTGCGAGATCTGGCGCCCGCCGGCAACACACACACCCCCCCGACACCAATCACCCAACCCCCCCCCTTCCTGCCACCGCCGCACCCCGCGACCGCCCACTTCCCAGGAGGATCAGTCCTCCTCCCAGGCCCGACCAGGAATGAAGCCCAAGCTGAAACTGTAAGGCTCCCGGAGACGGCAACACCGGAACAAGCACTACCACCGCCACCGGGGCCGAGGCGATCGACACGGACGACCAGACCGCCCGACCGACTCATGGCATCGATCTAACAGTACAATATGTGGACTTTTAACGAGAACATTTTGTCTTTTCCTGACGATTGCTGTAAATAGTTTGAAACAAAAAAAAAAACCTTGTACATACTGTAATAACATGCGAACGTTTTCCTCCCAGGACCAGCCTTGTAAACCCTTACCACCATGCGAAGCATCACTCCGCCGGGTTCATTTTTAACAAGGGGTGAATGTGGTAGTATGCATTAGGGGTCATGTGGGACTGTGAAGCCATGATGTCATTGGCTGACAGATCCTGGGTCCTGGTTGGACGTTGACCTCTAGCTCCGCCCTGAAGGCGGAGTATAAGTACCTGGAGTCCTCCCCCGCAGGCAGTCTACTACTGAACTGCGGGGGAACAGTCACGCTTAATAAAGCCTCATCGACTTCACTCTATTCGTCTCTCGGAGTCTTTGTGCGCTACAGACAGGGAGTACACACATGATTCAGAGTGGATATAGACAGGGAGTACACACATCACCCAGAGTGGGTATAGACAGTGAGTACACATCACCCAGAGTGGAGATAGACTGTGAGGACACGCATCACTGAGTGGAGATAAACAGTGAATACACACATCACCCAGAGTGGGTATAGACAGTGAGTACACACATCACCCAGAGTGGAGATAGACAGTGAGTACACATCACCCAGAGTGGAGATAGACTGTGAGTACACATCACCCAGAGTGGAGATAGACTGTGAGGACACGCATCACCCAGAGTGGAGATAAACAGTGAATACACACATCACCCAGAGTGGAGATAAACAGTGAGTACACACATCACCCAGGGTGGAGATAGACAGTGAGTACACACACCACCCAGGGTGGATATAGACAGTGAGTACACACATCACCATGGTGGAGATGGGCAGTGAGTACACACGTCGCCCAGAGTGGAGATTGACAGTGAGTACACACATCACCCAGAGTGGATATAGACAGTGAGTCTACACATCACCCAGAGTGGATATAGACAGTGAATACACACATCCCCCAGAGTAGAGAAGGACAGTGAGTACACACATCACCCAGTCTCGCTCTTCGTCGCTCCCTTTTATCCATCTGACTCCGCCCTTAGTCTCACTTCTTCTTGGACTCTTTTATCTCTGTGGCTCAGCTTTCATTCTCAGTCTTTTTATGTCCTCCTGCTCTTTTATCTCCCGGCTCTGCTGGGTTTCCTGTGATGACCTTCTTTGTTTTTGTCAACAGAACACTATTCCCAGAAATGGGAGCATTATTCTTTATCTATCCCATACTCTACCTGCCTTGGGAGAGTTTGATGGGACAGTATGGAGTGAACAATTAGGTTGTACTTACCACATTTTGTATCTTCCATGGAAGTTTTGATGGGACATTTTGAAGGGAACATCTACTCTGTATCCATCTCATGCTGTACGTGCGTTGGGAGTATTTTATAGGACACTGTGAGTGGGAATGAATCCAAAAGAATCACTCAACATTCGGGTCTGCTCCAAACGTCAGTTTATTGCGCCAGCGGGGAGTAAGTCGCTGGATACAGCATGCACCTCTCCGCTAAACATAGAAAAGCATCCATACTTTCTGCAATTCAAATAGTTACACAGCTCACCGCGGCTGGATACAATCCAAACATAATAATTACTAGTTACTAGATAACATGAGGCTTCCTGGTCAGTTCACAACGCATAGAGACCCCTCACGATGTTTCGCAGACCCCCTTATCAATTGTACCTGGGTCTTCTTCCTTTTAAAAAAAAATATTTTATGGGATGTGGGTGTCGCTGGTTCAGCAAGCATTTACTGCCATCCCTAGTTGCCCTTCAGAAGGTGGTGGCGAATTGCCTTCTTGAACCACTGCAGTCCTTGAGGTGTAGGTACACCCACTGTGCTGTGAGGGAGTCACAGAACAGTGAAGGAACAGTGATATATTTCCAAGTCAGGGAGGTGAGTGACTTGGAGGGGAACCTCCAGGTGGTGGTGCTCCCAGGTATCTGCTGCTCTTGTCCTTCCAGATGGTAGTGGTCGTGGGTTTGGAGGTGCAGCCAAAGGAATCTTGGTGGGTTCTTTCAATGCATCTTGTAGATGGTACACATGGCTGCCATTGTTCATTGGTGGTGGAGGGTTTGAATGTTTGTGGAAGGGCGAGCAATAAAGCAGGCTGCTTTGTCTTGGGTGGTGTCAAGTTTCTTGAGAGTTGTTGGAGCTGCACTCATCCAGGCAAGTGGAGAGTATTCCATTACACTCCTGACTTGTGCCTTGTAGATGGTGGACAGACTTTGGGGAGTCAGGAGCTGAGTTACTCGCCGTAGAATTTTTAGCCTTCGACCTGCCCTGGTAGCCACAGTATTAATGTGGCGAGTCCTGTTCAGTTTCTGATCAATGGTCACCCATCAGGATGTTGATTGTGGGGATTCAGCGATGGTAATGCCATAGAATGTCAAGGGGTGGTGGTTAGATCCTCTCTTGTAGGAGATGGTAATTTCTTGGCACTTGTGTGGCATGAATGTAACTTGACATTTGTCAGCCCAAGCCTGGATATTGTTCAGGTCTTGCTACATTTAAACATGGACTGCTTCATTACCCGAGGAGTCGCGAATAGTGCTGAACATTGTGCAGTCATTCACAACATCCCCATTTCTGACGTTATGATAGACGGGACATCATTGATGAAGCAGTTGAAGATGGTTCCGCCGAGGATACTACCCTTAGGAACTCCTGCAATGATGTCCTGGAGCTGAGTTGATTGACCTCCAACAACCACAACTGTCTTCCTTTGTGCCAGGAAAGACTCCAACCAGCGGAGAGTTTTCCCCCTGATTCCCATTGACACCAGTTTTGCTAGGGCTTCTTGATGCCATACTCAGTCAAGAACTACCTTGAAGTCAAGGGCAATCACTCTCCCCTCACTCTGGCATTCAGCTCTGTTGTCCATATTTGAAGCAAGGCTGGAAGCAAGGCGGAAAGCGTCATAGATCGCAGTTATGTAAATGTGGTCACACCCGAGGTGCAGGCAGAGAAATGGGTGACCACCAGAAAGGGCAGGCAGTCAGTGCAGGAATCCCCTGTGGTTGTCCCCCTCTCGAACAGATATACCCCTTTGGATACTGTCGGGGGGGATAGCCTATCAGGGGAAAACAGCAGCAGCCAGAGCAGTGGCACCACGGCTGGCTCTGATGTTCAGAAGGGAGGGTCAAAGCGCAGAAGAGTAGTAGTAATAGGGGACTCTATAGTCAGGGGCACAGATAGGCACTTCTGTGGACGTGAAAGAGACTCCAGGATGGTATGTTGCCTCCCTGGTGCCAGTGTCCAGGATGTCTCCGAACGGGTAGAGGGCATCCTGAAGGGGGAGGGCAAACAGGCAGAGGTCGTTGTACATATTGGTACTAACGACATAGGCAGGAAGGGGCATGAGGTCCTGCAGCAGGAGTTCAGGGAGCTAGGCAGAAAGTTAAAAGACAGGACCTCTAGGGTTGTAATCTCAGGATTACTCCCTGTGCCACGTGCCAGTGAGGCTAGAAATAGGAAGATAGAGCAGCTAAACACGTGGCTAAACAGCTGGTGTAGGACGGAGGGTTTCCGTTATCTGGACCACTGGGAGCTCTTCCGGGGCAGGTGTGACCTGTATAAGAAGGACGGGTTGCATCTAAACCGGAGAGGCATAAATATCCTGGCCGCGAGGTTTGCTAGTGTCACACGTATGGCTAGTATGGCAGTGGGGTGGGCACGGGAGCAACAGGTCAGAAGGTGAGAGCATTGAGGGAGAACTAGGGAATAGGGACTGTGTGGCTCTGAGGCAGAGCAGACAGGGAGAAGTTGCTGAACACAGCGGGTCTGGTGGCCTGAAGTGCATATGTTTTAATGCAAGGAGCATTACGGGTAAGGCAGATGAATTTAGAGCTTGGATTAGTACTTGGAACTATGATGTTGTTGCCATTACAGAGACCTGGTTGAGGGAAGGGCAAGATTGGCAGCTAAACGTTCCAGGATTTAGATGTTTCAGGTGGGATAGAGGGGGATGTAAAAGGGGAGGTGGAGTTGCGCTACTTGTTCGGGAGAATATCACAGCTGTACTGCGAGAGGACACCTCAGAGGGCAGTGAGGCTATATGGGTAGAGATCAGGAATAAGAAGGGTGCAGTCACAATGTTGGGGGTATACTACAGGCCTCCCAACAGCCAGCGGGAGATAGAGGAGCAGATAGGTAGACAGATTTTGGAAAAGAGTAAAAACAACAGGGTTGTGGTGATGGGAGACTTCAACTTCCCCAATATTGACTGGGACTCACTTAGTGCCAGGGGCTTAGACGGGGCGGAGTTTGTAAGGAGCATCCAGGAGGGCTTCTTAAAACAATATGTAGACAGTCCAACTAGGGAAGGGGCGGTACTGGACCTGGTATTGGGGAATGAGCCCGGCCAGGTGGTAGATGTTTCAGTAGGGGAGCATTTCAGTAACAGTGACCACAATTCAGTAAGTTTTAAAGTGCTGGTGGACAAGGATAAGAGTGGTCCAAGGATGAATGTGCTAAATTGGGGGAAGGCTAATTATAACAATATTAGGTGGGAACTGAAGAACATAGATTGGGGGCGGATGTTTGAGGGCAAATCAACGTCTGACATGTGAGAGGCTTTCAAGTGGCAGTTGAAAGGAATACAGGACCGGCATGTTCCTGTGAGGAAGAAAGATAAATACGGCAATTTTCGGGAACCTTGGATGACGAGTGATATTGTAGGCCTCGTCAAAAAGAAAAAGGAGGCATTTGTCAGGGCTAAAAGGCTGGGAACAGACGAAGCCTGCGTGGAATATAAGGAAAGTAGGAAGGAACTTAAGCAAGGAGTCAGGAGGGCTAGAAGGGGTCACGAAAAGTCATTGGCAAATAGGGTTAAGGAAAATCCCAAGGCTTTTTACACGTACATAAAAAGCAAGAGGGTAGCCAGGGAAAGGGTTGGCCCACTGAAGGATAGGCAAGGGAATCTATGTGTGGAGCCAGAGGAAATGGGCGAGGTACTAAATGAATACTTTGCATCAGTATTCACCAAAGAGAAGGAATTGGTAGATGTTGAGTCTGGAGAAGGGGGTGTAGATAGCCTGGGTCACATTGTGATCCAAAAAGACGAGGTGTTGGGTGTCTTAAAAAATATTAAGGTAGATAAGTCCCAGGGCCTGATGGGATCTACCCCAGAATACTGAAGGAGGCTGGAGAGGAAATTGCTGAGGCCTTGACAGAAATCTTTGGATCCTCGCTGTCTTCAGGGGATGTCCCGGAGGACTGGAGAATAGCCAATGTTGTTCCTCTGTTTAAGAAGGGTAGCAAGGATAATCCCGGGAACTACAGTCCGGTGAGCCTTACTTCAGTGGTAGGGAAATTACTGGAGAGAATTCTTCGAGACAGGATCTACTCCCATTTGGAAGCAAATGGACGTATTAGTGAGAAGCAGCACGGCTTTGTGAAGGGGAGGTCGTGTCTCACTAACTTGATAGAGTTTTTCGAGGAGCTCACTAAGATGATTGATGCAGGTAGGGCAGTAGATGTTGTCTATATGGACTTCAGTAAGGCCTTTGACAAGGTCCCTCATGGTAGACTAGTACAAAAGGTGAAGTCACACGGGATCAGGGGTGAGCTGGCAAGGTGGATGCAGAACTGGCTAGGCCATAGAAGGCAGAGAGTAGCAATGGAGGGATGCTTTTCTAATTGGAGGGCTGTGACCAGTGGTGTTCCACAGGGATCAGTGCTGGGACCTTTGCTCTTTGTAGTATATATAAATGATTTGGAGGAAAATGTAACTGGTCTGATTAGTAAGTTTGCAGACGACACAAAGGTTGGTGGAATTGCGGATAGCGATGAGGACTGTCGGAGGATACAGCAGGATTTAGATTGTCTGGAGACTTGGGCGGAGAGATGGCAGATGGAGTTTCATCCGGACAAATGTGAGGTAATGCATTTTGGAAGGTCTAATGCAGGTCGGGAATATACAGTGAATGGTAGAACCCTCAAGAGTATTGAAAGTCAAAGAGATCTAGGAGTACAGGTCCACAGGTCATTGAAAGGGGCAACACAGGTGGAGAAGGTAGTCAAGAAGGCATACGGCATGCTTGCCTTCATTGGCCGGGGCATTGAGTATAAGAATTGGCAAGTCATGTTGCAGCTGTATAGAACCTTAGTTAGGCCACACTTGGAGTATAGTGTTCAATTCTGGTCGCCACACTACCAGAAGGATGTGGAGGCTTTAGAGAGGGTGCAGAAGAGATTTACCAGAATGTTGCCTGGTATCGAGGGCATTCGCTATGAGGAGCGGTTGAATAAACTCGGTTTGTTCTCACTGGAACGAAGGAGGTTGAGGGGAGACCTGATAGAGGTATACAAAATTATGAGGGGCATAGACAGAGTGGATAGTCAGAGGCTTTTCCCCAGGGTAGAGGGGTCAATTACTAGGGGGCATAGGTTTAAGGTGCGAGGGGCAAGGTTTAGAGTAGATGTACGAGGCAAGTTTTTTACGCAGAGGGTAGTGGGTGCCTGGAACTCTCTACCGGAGGAGGTAGTGGAAGCAGGGACGATAGGGACATTTAAGGGGCATCTTGACAAATATATGAATAGGATGGGAATAGAAGGATACGGACCCAGGAAGTGTAGAAGATTGTAGTTTAGTCGGGCAGCATGGTCGGCACGGGCTTGGAGGGCCGAAGGGCCTGTTCCTGTGCTGTACATTTCTTTGTTCTTTGTTCTTTGAGATCAGGAACTGATTGACCCTACCTTGCTACCTCACAAATTGAGACTTTCTTATCTCACCCTCATTACAGACTGGTACTACAGGCAACACTTTTTAAAAGCAACTGCTCGGAGCTACTGATAAGGAATGTCTTGCAGAATAAGCCATTTCTGTGCATGTCCATGGCAACTAAGGATTCACAGATGGCCAAGCCAGTTGGCTAAAAACCCCATGATGCCTCACAAACTGTTATATTTTATATGTGATCAGGATTATACATTGTTAGTAGTTTGTGTGTATCTAGGAAATAATATGTATTCAAATTAATATGCATTCAGCACACATATATATATTGCAGGTGCCTCTGCTCTGGGCCCACGCCAACAGACACTAAGGGAGAGAGTCTTAATGCTAAACATTGCAGTGCCTGACCTGATAGATCCACCCTGTCTATGTAATCTCACCCCTCCCTCCAACTCTCTGAGAGATCTCCTCCAGTTCTGACTTCTTGAGCACCCCTGATATTAATCACTATCTTTGCTACGTTGGCAACCGTGGCTTTTGCAGCCAGATCTAAATTCTGGCATTTGCTTCCTAAATCTTATTGCCTCTCTATCTTTCTTTCCTCCTTTAAGTTTCCCCTTAAAATTTACTTATTTGACGAGACTTTTGTTCATCAGCCATAAAGATCCCTTCATGTGGTTCAGTGTCAAATCCTTGGGACATTTTATCATGTTAAAGATGTTTAATGGGACAGTGAAAAAGGACCTTTACTTTATATCTAACCTGTGCTATCTCCCCTGGGAGCATTTGATGGGGAGAATGTAGATGGAGCTTCACTCTGTATGTAACCTGTGCTATATCGGTCCTGACAGTGCTTGGTGGGTCAGTTTAAAGAAACTACTCAATCTAATCCACGGTGTTTCTGCTCTATTGGTGTTTGTCCAAACAGTCTTAGTCTGTGTCTAAACCATGTTATATTTACCCTGCATATTTTTGCTGGGAGAGCGTAGAGGGATTTTTTTTCTCTGTTTCTAAACCGTGCCGCATCTCTGCTGGGAATCCTCCCAACCCCTGTAATCTCCTGCTGTCCAACAATCCTCCCAACTACCTATACTCCTTGATGTACAGACCACTTGAGCATCCTCACCTTTAATCTCTCATCATTAGCAGCTGTGCCTTCAGCTGCCAAGACCCTAAGTTCTGGAATTACCTCTCAAACCTTCCATACTAATAATAATAAATGCTATTATTATAATAATATTAATTATAAGGGGATTTACACATCAAGGCAAGGGACATGGAGGAGCTATTGAATGGAAACTTTGGCGTCTGTCTTTTCCAAGGAAAAATATGCTGCCCAGGTCCTGGTGAAAGAGTAGGTAATTCAAATACTCAAAAGGGTTGGATGTAGATCGAAAAAGGCAGGTTGGTGGAATGGGCAGAGAACTAGTAAATTAAATTTAATGTCGAGAAGTGTGAAATAATTGATTTTGGTAGGAGGAACATGGAAAGACAAGATAAAATGAGGAGTACAATTCTAAAAAGCGGTTCAGGAACAGAGGGACTGGGGTATATGTGTACCTATCATTGAAGATGGCAGGGGAGAGCAGTTAATAAAGTATGCAACATCCTGGGCCTTATACGTAGGGACACATCCAGCTGGTGTGATGCATCAAGTGTGGTGGGTGGCATGTCTACTTGTCACCTCTTGCTTTCAGTTCTCACTGCTGGCTGGTAGTATAAACATTGCGAAAAGAGCCGCGTGCATAAACAACACCCACCAGCACATTGCCTCTTCATCAGCAAGCCCTATCTGTGGTAACATACATAACAAGGGTCCCTCACAGATCCCTGCTAAATTACGGGGAACTCAAAGGAGGACTGGGCCCCAGATTGCTGACATAAGGATCCACCGGTGTGTGGATATGCCTTGGGGCTATGGGTAAATAAATAGCCCCACTGCCTTGTTGACGTTTCAGAAAAGAAGGCCCAGGGAGTAAGCACTAACAAAAAAACAGGAGTGGGATCCCCTAGCCGGTTATCTGCCATCTGTCAGGCCGCTTTCTGGAAATTCCAGCAACAGGGCTGGTATTGATTTAGTGTCTCTGTCATTCCTGTGCTCCCCACTGTTAACTTCGGGTCTCATCCACCAAAGGGCCATTATTCACTTTAGCTACTCTCTTCCCTTTTATATACTTATAGAACCTTTTGCTATGCTTTTTAATGTTTCTGTCTTTCCTGGAAAGAAACACAGGGGTAATGCAAAAATGCTTTCATAGACCTCACCAAAACTTTCGAAGAGACAGACTCTTTAAACCATTGTGGAAAACAGCTGCCCACCTGGACTCTTGGGTGCCATTTCTTATTTCCACCCCAACATGCCATTTCATTAGTTACAACAAATCATCATTGGAGGCTTTAAAGATCAGCAGCGGGGTAAAGAAGGACAGTGACCTGGTGCTAACTTTCTTTGACAGATTTTTCCTTAAGTTGCTACGCGATCTTGAAGTTGACCTGGAATGGAGTCGCTGCTGACAAGAGTACTGGAGACAAGTAGTCAAGGGCATAGAAAAATCAGAGAAATTACCAGATGGCGGAAAATAGAGCCTGTGGGAAGTAAAAATATCAATCAGCCTTGGGCCACGCTATTCTTCTGTGTCAGCTGCAGATGGGACTGCCACTGACAAATCAGCTTCTACAGCCACAACAAACTATCTTCAGTTTAGAATTGACATACACTCTGGGTACAGTCTGTCAACTCCCGAGATGGATGGATGCTATTACTTGAGTACAAAAGCAAGGAAGTTATAATAAACTTGTATTAAACACTGGTTCAGCCTCTATTGGAGTGTGGCATCCAATTCTCGCACCACATTTTAGGAAGGAAGTGAAGGTATTGGAGAGTGTGCAGAAAGATTCATGAGAACAGTTCCAGGGAAGAGGAGTTTCATTTATGTAGATAGATTGTGCACGGTTTAGGATTTTGATATATATATCCCTTCCAACTAAAACAAACTCTTAGGTCTTCATTTTTAATTTCTAACACTCAGTTGTTCTTGACCTACAAAGGTACGAATAAACAGTATTTATGAATCAAGTAGAATTTATTAAAGGGTGGCACGGTGGCGCAGTGGATAGCACTTCTGCCTCACAATGCCAAGTACCCGGATTTGATCTTGGCCCCATGTCACTGTCCATGTGGCGTTTGCACATTCTCCCTGTGTCTGCGTGGATCTCAGCCCCACAACCCAAAGAAGTGCAGGGTAGGTGGATTGGCCACGCTAAATTGCCCCTTAATTGGAAAGAAACATTTTAAATGTAGAATTTATTAAGCAAGATTTTACATATACTTAACAAGAAGCAATGAAGACAACTTAGAAGTTTCTAATCTCTCAAGATCCCAGGAACTCTTGATATTGTCAACATAGGCAATGTCACTCTTCTTTATCTTTGTCTTTGTCTTTGAAGTAATAGTCTTGCCCCAGAAACCAAGGTATCACTGTGTCAACAAAAATTACGGTTTCTCATCTTTTATCCCCCAGTCTCCCATTCCTCTTTCATTTTTTTGGAGATAGTCCAAATTCACTTCTCCCAAATTGGCTATGGGACACAAATCACTGTGTGTCACCCCACCTTTGCAACAACTTCTGCTTTATGTATCATAAACTCCAGAAGTTTACATTCCAACACAACAAATGCATATTTTCTTCCAGCTTTGAAGAAGCCTTAAATAAAGTCACATTCTCTTGTCAACATACCTAAACCCAAGCTCCACACTAAAAGTATTAAAATTAACAGTTATGACTACTTCTATCATTTTATCATAGAATAAAGGTTTCCTCTCTGTTACAGATCAATTAAAGCAATGCATTGTTTATTTAAACATAGTGTCATCCTAAATTCACAATGTTTTTGCAATTCCTTTAAACTAATTTAAAAACACAAAAGTGCTGGTATCTTGGCCATTAAGACAGCTTCAGCTCAAGACTTAATCATAAAACAATATAACAATTCTGTTTCTTCACAAGCAATTGCTTTTCCTGTTTACTTGACTGTTAATTGTACGACAAAAAAATCAAAATGGAACCTCTTAATTCTAACCTGTGGTTACAGAATAAAATCCATAGATATTACAGATGATAAAAATTAGGATTATCAAAATCTTACTGTACCACCTCAAGGAATAATGTGTACTACACTGATTCCTTGCTTAACCAACATTTAATTTAACTCTATCCAGTCAAAATTGAAAGATTGGTTGGAAATATTCCCTCTTTTACACTAAAACTGAAACATCATGTTAATCTTCATATCAGACCTCCATGCCAAAGCCAGGACAGTACCAAACCTTTGCTATAACTCAGTCAGATTAACAAAGACTTTAGTTGTGGAATCTAGTCCCAGAATCCTTAAGTTTAAAAATGTTGATGAGTTACTAAGTAAACTAACCCTTAGGTATCTTCTTACAGAGAACATAGAAGCTGGAGGAGGGCGTTCGGCCCTTCAAGCTTGCTCCACCTTTCATTATGATCATGGCTGATCATCAAGTTGAATACCCTGATCCTGCCTCACCCCCATACCCCTTGATCCCTTTAGTCCCAAGCACGATATCTGATTCCTTCTTGATGTTACCCTTACCAATAACATTCCTACTATAAATCTTCACAATCTCTCTCTAATCTGTTCTAAAACTCAGATTATATCCTCAAATTCTCCTGCTACTCCCTTGGATCTATCATGTGAATACTCCTTATTATTAATATCCAATCCTTCAATCAATTTAGACAATTTAATCAGATTTTGTTTTATTCCCTCTAACTGTTGCCTTTTTTACCTACTGTAAATATGGCAATCAATGAGGTTGCCTTTCTTTCTTTGGATATCAATATTATATTGCTCAGAGTCGCCAGGTATCAAATGATACCACCACAAGGTTCAACCGGATATCGATCAAAGAGCCAAACACCAGTTAGTTAGTTCAAGATCAAGGGTACTTTATTTACACACAAGATTAACCATGCAACATAAACACTACTAGTTAAACTACACCTATGAACTATGACAACCTGTACTTAACTTCAGGCACCCGGCTTAGGTCAGAGAAACACTGGCCGTTGTTCGAGTCTGGGTCTGGAGAAGTAACTGCTGCTCAGTTGGGCTCATCTGTCTGGTAGCAGGCATTGAACTTGAACTTGCTTCTGGTGGTGTTGCAAATGGAGGTAGACGTTGCCGGAGCGCCAGATCCAAGAGAGGTCGAACACATGGTGGTCTCTCTTTTAATCCTTGGGGATTTTCGCGCTCTTTTGGGCGGTCCTTCAGTTTGGACCCCACTAATTGGGTAATTCTTGATCACTGTGTTCGATTCGAACCAATAAAGGGGCGGGTGCCTTGATGGCTGAGCGTGTCCAAAGCAGTCATTGACCCTGTTGTTTATGCTTCCTGGGTACATAGAGTGGCGCCGAAATGTCGGGGATTGTATCGGTCGCTCAAGTATCAGTCCTTTGTCTGGCGGAGATGGGCCATCCAAATGCTAATCAGTTGGGGGTTTCGATACCGTCTGGATTCTTCGCTCACAAATATACATTCAGGCTCTGAGCCTGCCTGAACCTTGCACTGTCTATTTTTCCCATTATGCTTTGCGACCTTCCCTGTTCCTTATTGTAAGTGGCCATCCCAGATGGCTACAGTCCGTCCTCTTGATCCTCAGTGCGAAGTGTGAAGGATCACACTGCTGGATCTTCTCCTGTTCTCTGGTATGCCGGGTACCCTCAATCAAGGACAGGTTCTATCCTACTCTGTCCTGTGGGTCGAAATATTACCTACGTTTTCCCTAATACATATCTCTAAAAATTCTAAGGGGGCACTATAACATTCGAACATACATTTCAGTCTCTTTACACAAAAAGGGGAACCTCTAACTATCTTTAACTAAACTACACTCATGCTGCTATCTAATAATCAAAGAACTTATATTACAATACAAAATAAACAATAGCAGCATCACATTCCGACTTAACACTAATGTCAATGTACAAAGAAGGTAAGTTTATTTTTAAAAAACAACCGCGGAATTTATTAGGGAGGGAAAGTTCATAAAGTGTGTAGGATTTGCTGGAGTCCGAGGAAAGGGGCTCTGAGTGTGTATACTGGAGGGCGGGAGGCTCTCCTTCTCCATTTCCGCAGTCTTATCGTCTGGATCACACTGCAAAGTATAACTATAATCAATAGGGCTTCTACTGTGTACGAAAGGGAGTACCAGTTTAAGATATTATCACACCACGTGGGGGTATCAGTAGCTGTGTCTATGTGTGGTGTAGTGCCCGGGCTAGGGGTGTCATGTTGGGTGATCATGTTTAGGGCCTGTGTGGTGAGGGGTGTAGGGGCGGATAACGTGCGCAACTGTATTGATCCAACGACGATCATGACGCAGATCATCAGGTTCGTCTTCATCATGTCTGTATCTTTCTCTGTCTTCTGGTATATTTGTATCTTCCTGGGGGTACAAGCATAATATCTGTTATTCTCTTGTTGTTTAATATCTCGTTTGTCTGTTTCTCCTTAACGTCAATTTCCCATTTAGAATCGTCACCATAAGTGACTCCCTCAATTTTTTTTTAAACCAACCATTTGGGAGACAAGACAACCGAAAAATAATTCTGTCACAGTGCGAGCACTCTCGCAGCCTGTGTTTGATGGGCTGAGTGCGCGGACAATTTCTCCGTCCAGTGCAAACTCGTTTCAACCAAGTGTTTGAACATGTAAATAGCAGGTGGGGGATAGCAACCGAAGGGTCGCAGGAAAGGGAACAAAAGTTGTGGGAAAGTGCATTCTTTAAACCACTGTTGTAAAAAGAACAGCAAAAGAGTTTCGAAAATAATTCTCCGAATGGGGTGGAATCCCCGGGTAGGGCGGTGATCAGTGCCATTGCTCCACTACCTGGGCTTGGCTGACCAAATACATAGGGGCTCCTCAGGCAGGGCGGGGTTCAATGCCGTTACTCCACTGCCTGAGTGTCCTTCCAAGAGCAGTAAGATTTTGAGCATATATGGACTTCTGCAAACTTGTGCCTTTAACTGCCATGTGGCATCAGAGGAGTAGTCACAACTGCATCAAGAAACGTGCCTGGGGTCGACACACAAAGTCGTACCAGAGAGGGAACATTCAACATTAAAAAACAAATTAAAGAAGAAAGTGGGCAGGTTACATCAGGGAGTAGGACACAGTAAATCTCAATCAGTTCCTGACTCTCATCATCGAGACACCTAAAGGTTCCATTCCAAAAAGGGTCTCAAAGGGGTTTGCATGGTGGGAGTCAGACTCGGAGTCATCACCATCTCCCAGGTGCCAAACTCGTGCCTGGAGCTTGAGTGCCAATGCGACGAGTGCCGATGTGGGGTCCATCTCATCATTCCGTGTCAGACGACAGGATTGTCGCGGTGCCAATGTTTCGTATTCTGTAGGGCGGTAGGGGCAAGAGGGGTGTCGCTATCGTCGGGTGGTGGGTCAGGTTCTGGTCACGGCAAATAGATTGTGTCCGAGGGGCCGAACATATCGTGGTCGGTATCACTGGGGCTGTAGTGACTGGGGCCTGGTCTGTGTTTCCATTGTTCGGGTCTATCAAGGGCGTCCATTGTGCTGTCGCTGTCGCTATCACTATCGCTAGCAGCTGAATCTAGTGTTAGGGTGAAATTCGACTCTGGGGGTGGGGTCAGGGTCGTGTCTGTGGACGTGCTGTCCTGGTTGGGGAGGGCTGGATTGGGTTGTCAGTGGGCGGGTCTTCGTTGTCTACCATTGCCAGTGAGATGTGGTGTGAGTGGCTGCACTGCGTTCCATAAACCTTAAGCTGGTTTATATGGAACAATCCTGATTTTCCATTTGGATATGTGATCTTGTAAACTGAGGGGCTTACTTTATCATAAATTGAGTAGGGTCCTGCAAAGTTAGGGGAGAGGAATGAACTAGGATTGTACAGGGAGATCATGACTTGCTGTCCGACTGTGTACTCTGTCGGGTGTACTGTCTTATCAAAGCAGGCCTTACTGTGCTTTCGTCTAGTGCGAATGGGAGCACTGTGTGCCATGTCATATTATGCTGCTGTACCATCTTCCTAAGTGTGGCCTTTAGGGTCCTATTCATGCGTTCCACAATGCCGCTCGACTGCGGGGATGGGCAATGTGAAACGTCTATTTTATGCCAAAAATCGTCAGGACATTTTTCATAACTCTGCCTGTGAAGTGCGAACCTTGGTCCGACTCAATACTACGGGGGATTCCCCATCTAGTGAAAATGTGCTCAGTTAGAATTTTTGCTGTGGCTTTGGCTGTATTTGTTCTTGAAGGGAATGCTTCTACCCATTTCGCGAATGTGTCGATGACGACCAACACATATTTGTATCCATTTCTGCATTGGGGGGAGGGGACCAATATAGTCTAACTGCAGGTTTGTCCATGGGCCGTTAACAGGGCAGGTGTGTCTTAGCTGATCTTTCTTTGCATATCTGTCCAGATTGTTCTGGGCACAAATCAAACAATTCTCAATGTAATGGGCTACGTCAGTTTTTAAATCGGGCTGCCAGCAGAGAGGTCTGAGGTGGGCAAGGGTGGATTCTATCCCTTGGTGTCCGTGTCTGTCATGGAATTTGCAAATAATCTGGTTCCTGTCCTGGGTGGGGACTACATAAATACCATCCTTTAAAACATTTCCTCATGGATCGTTAAAGTATCTTTAAACCTATCATAGGGAGCTGGGAAGTCTCCTTTTAAAATTTCCTTTAGCGTGTCATCTCCCTTCTGTGCCTGTGCCAAATCTTGAATATTGGTCTGTGAGACCTGGACCATGCGTACTAGTGCACTCTCGGGGGGTTGCCAAAAGTGGCAATGTCCTGAGCTTTCTTTCGCAAGGGCGTCTGCTTTCACGTTACCGGGTGGGGAGGAACGATGGTGACTTCTAACTTTTAACGAGTCTGTATTTTCTACCTTTCGCTGTCTGGAGAATGTGTTTGAGTAATGGCGCTGAGGGTGGGGGTTTTCCGTCGGCGGAAATAAATCTTCCAGATTCCCACTGGGGCAGGAATTCTGTCAGGCTGTTGCAGATGTACAAACTGTCCGAATATACGTCTGCTGGGGTCGGGAACGAATCTGGGTGTTGCACAATGTATTCAATGGCTGCTAACTCGGCTGCCTGCGAACCTAAATGTCCAGGCAACTTTAATGAGATTTCCTCTAAAGCACGTCCCTGCGCGTCCTCTACATAAATGCCACATCCTGTGATCCTTTTACCATCAAGAACTGTGGCGGAGCCATCTACATAGATTTTTAGAGCTTTGTCTGTGGGCTGGGTCATCTGTGGTCGGATGCCTGTCTTTTTTGGTACCGATTTGGGAACAAAGGGGCCTGTGCTGTGCTTGGGTGCAATGATCTCGCACTCATGTGGAGTTCCTGCATAGTGTAAATTGTCGGCCAGAAACGTGTGCGTCTTTGTCCATTTTGCCGTAATGTCACGTCCTTGTAGGCGTAGGGTCCAGCGCACTGCGCAAATTTGGCTTATTGTGCCTTCTTTTAGCCTACCGTCTAATCGTAGCTGTGTCGGGATGTGCTTGGTCCAAATGGTTACAGGGTTGAGTCCTGTTATGTACGAGAAGTACTGTACCGCCCAGAAAACTGAGAGCAGATGCCTTTTGCAGCTGAAAATCCCTGCTCTATGGGGTCTAAAACTCGTGAGGCATAGGCTACGGGTCCTAAACGATCGTGCCTTTCCTGTAGGAGTACGGCCGAAAGGGTTCGGTCGGTGGTCGCTACCTCTATCGCGTATGGGGAGTGTGGATCTAGGGCCTGCAAAGTGGGAGCTGTGCTTAGGGTGCGTTTCAGTGTATCAAAGGCAACCGTGTGCTGTGGAAGCCATTTCCATGGGGCCTGTTTCTTAAGGAGCTCGGAAAGTGGGGCTGCTTCAGTGGCGAAATCGTCTATGTGGTTCCTGCAATAACCGACCAGTCCTAGAAATGACCGGAGTGCTGTAACATTTTGGGGCAAGGGCAATTTTACAATCAAATCTATCCGTTTCTGTTCTATCTCACGCTTACCATGCGTGATGACTGTATCTAAATAAGTGACATTTTCCTGGAGAATCTGGACTTTTTGGGGGTTAATTTTGCATCCAATTTCTTTGAGGAAAACCAGTAGTTCCGAAAGAAGCAAAATGTGCTCTTCCTTGGTGTCAGTCTGGAGGAGCAAGTCGGCCACATACTGAACAAGGCATTCAGGTCGGGAAAATTTTGATAATCCGTTCGCCAATTGTCTGTGAAAAATGGAGGGGGAGTTGTGGAAGCCTTGTGGAAGGCACGTCCACGTGTACTGCTGACCCTGGAAAGTAAACGCAAATTTGTACTGGCACTTTTTATCCAATGGAATGGGCCAAAAGCCATTGCTAATGTCCAAAACCATGAAATATTTTGACTGAAGTCCCTGTTTTAACATGGTCTCGGGACTCGTGGCAACGGTGGGGGCTGCTGACGGAGTTACTTTGTTTAATTCCCTATAATCGATGGTCAGTCGCCATGAACCATCTGGTTTTCTTACGGACCAAATCGGGGCATTGTTCGTTGATGCTACGGGCCGAATTACTCCTTGGTCCAATAAACTCTGGATTACTTTAGCTATCCCTCCCTCGGCTTGCTGTGGAAAGCCGTATTGTTTCTGGGGCTTAGGGTCGGGACCTGTAATGTTGACTACTCCTGGAATTTTACTGCAATCGTGCTTGTGCTGGGCAAATGATGCATTATGTCTCTTCAAGACTTCTCCAACTGTTTTGTTTGTGGTAATGGTTTGTAGATCAAACCAGTACTCTCCCACTGAGCTAATCCTGTGTGCATAGTCTCCTACTGTGAGCGTGGCGGGGGCTCGTGCTGCTCTAGCCATTTTCCACACACATTTATTTACGGGGTCGAAAGAAAGGTTGTGTGAACTCATAAAATCTATTCCCAAGATGTGTTCTGCTGTCTGGGGTAAATCTACCAAAACAACTGAGTGTTTTGTTTTAATGTTGCCGATCTGGATATCCACAGGGGCTGTAATGTGTCCCTGCTGGAGGTGACCTGTAAAGCCACTAAGAGTAATGGTGTCTATGGTGGGCCATATATCTCGGTCCATCGTGGAGGAGTTTAACGTGGTTCGGGACCCTCCTGTGTCCCAAAGGAACTCTACTGGGTGTCCCCAGACTGTGCCTGCAACTCCCGGTCTTCCGGACCTATCCCAAAGGGTGTTGCAGACCCAAGTTGGGGAGTCCGAACACCGTCAATTGGTGCCATGTATGGCCAAATTATCTGCTCGGGTGCTCACGCTGTGGATGGGTCTGGCATTGTTCCTGGGGGGGAGGGGGCATTTGTGGGCTGATTCCGTTGGTGTTTTGGGGGGGGCATTGCATTCTAGGGCGTAATGTCCCTCGTGTCCGCAATTGTAACATTCCTGCACTTTAGGGTGCTGCGTGTTACTTCTGCCTTCATTTACCCATGCAAGGTCTTGGTGTGCCCTTACTGGGTTCATGTTGGTTCATGTCTACTCATTCTTGGTCTGTCTTTTTCTGTAGGGACTGTTCCCAAGCTCTAGATAATCGTTTCAGTACCCACACTTCATTGTGTGCCGGGTCTGAGGGGTCGTAGTTCGCACATGCCTTTTGTCCTGCCTCTGTGGCATGGGATACTAGAGTATGGGTCCATTTGGCCGTTTTATCTACCGATAAATGGGCGCGGGCTAAATCACCTAACATAGCGGTAAAGTGGACCCAGAGGCGTCTAGCAAATGTTGTTGGATGCTCTCCCTTTTTCTGTCTGCACCGGTTGAGTCCTTCTACCGGATCTCCTCTATATAGCCAATGGCATCTAAAATGGCTGTTTTCATATCTTGGAGGCTACCTTCTCCTACATTTTGTGGGTCAGGAAGGGCTGAACTAACCGACGGGTCAAGGCTCATCACTATGAGCTTTACCTCTTCCTGCTTGTCCAGACCGTACATGACGGTCTGTTGCCTAACTCGTTCAAAAAAGTGGTGTGGGTCTGACGTGGGGTGAAAAGTCTCAATTTTATCGCGGGCATCTCTTAACTGGGTGATGGTTAGTGGGGTGGTGTACACAAAATCGGGTTGATCTTCTGTTGTTACTCTACGCTGCGTGGTGATGGGATTCATTGGCCTGTGCAGTTGGTGGTGCGGGTGCTTTCCTTCTCGGGGCCAGGGGGCTCTATTCTGATTTTCTGTCTCGTTCACGTATTGTTGGGCCGTTTCACTATGTTCCTGCCAATCGGGGCCATCTTCCTGATCTAACTGTGGGCCAAAGGTATCTTTGAACCCATTCTGAACGGATAGCAGTGATTGCAATCTTGCAATTTGCTGCCTGCACTTGGCAAGATCCACCGAACTCTGCCTCTGTTCCGTGGAGGAACTGTGGAGTGCTCATAGGGCTGCCTTTAAATCCTCACATTGTTTTCTGAACTGTCCTGCTTGATTCTCCGTTTCCTCTTACCAACACCGCACGTTGCGTGTCCTGGTAGGCCTTATCGTGTTGAATCTGAAAGCTGCTTAGGTGGGCGAGACAAGATTGGTGTGCCCTCTTGACATCAGCCATCTACTTGTCCTTCGCCGCTAGCTGGTCTCGGAGTTGCTTGTTTACTCTCTCACACTCGCTAACATTTCCCTCTCTGCTCCTCCCTATCTCCTCAAGCTGTCTATGGAGCGTCCTCACGACCTCCTCTGTGCCTTTCAATTGTGCCACAATTCGGCTTACGAACTCTACTTAAAGTCTTCTTGTGGATCTCGGTCAGGCTGTCCCACCAAGTTTGTCCTATGCTGCCAGGACCTGTTTCCTAATTCGCACAAAATTCCGACCATAGGGGCCATTCTTTCCCCTTTAGGTATTTCCTAATCCCTTCTTCCCATATGGTACACTGTTCTGCTCTGTTGGTCGCTGCGACCTTGGGCTCTTGTGGATGCATAATGTGTTCCATTGCCTTCATTGCCATCCCTACGATTATCTCTGTTTCTACCGGGAATTTGGGACAAGGGGGAATAAAGAGGTGGTGCAAACAAGGGTATGGCTCAAGCTATTTTCCGGTTTATGCAACTCCCGAAAGTTTCACGCAACAAAATCTATCGAGGTTACCTTATATCCCTTTTTTAGTATGCATGCAAATTACACACTTCCGAATCTGAAGGTTTGATCAATACTGGTTTTAGGCTTGTGGTTTCTTTTACTTTGCCAATTTGGATTTCTAATTCAATCGTTTTGTGGGTTCTCTCGGAGTGACACGGTCACTTCTGGATCGAGTCCCACCAGAGTCGCCAATAACTGTTGCCTTTTTTACCTACTGCACATATGGCAATCAATGAGGTTACCCTTCTTTGGATATCAATATTATATTGCTCAGAATCAAATGATACCACCACAAGTTTCAACCGGATATCGATCAAAGAGCCAAACACCAGTTAGTTAGTTCAAGATCAAGGGTACTTTATTTATACACAAAATTAATCGTACAACATAAACACTACTAGTTAAACTATATCTATCAACTATGACAACCTGTACTTAACTTCAGGCACCCGGCTTAGGTCAGAGGAACAGTGGCCATTGTTTGAGTCTGGATCTATCGGGTCTGGAGAAGTAACTGCTGCTCAGTTGGGCTCATCTGTCTGGTAGCAGGCATTGAACTTGAACTTTAACCTGGTGGTGCTGCAATTGGAGATAGGCATTGCCGGAGCGCCAGATCCAAGAGAGGCCGAACACATGGTGGTCTCTCTTTTAATCCTTGGGGATTTTCGCGCTCTTTTGGGGGGTCCTTCAGTTTGGACCCCACTAATTGGGTAATTCTTGATCACTGTGTTCGATTCGAACCAATAAAGGGGCGGGTGCCTTGATGGCTGAGCATGCCCTAAGCGGTCATTGACCCTGTTGTTTACACTTCCTGGGTACAGGGAGCAGCGTCGAAATGTCGGGGATTGTATCCGTCGCTCGAGTATCAGTCCTTTGTCTGGCGGAGATGGGTCATCAAAATGCTAATCGGTCGAGGTTTCGATACCGTCTGGATTCTTCGCTCACAAATATACATTCAGGCTCTGAGCCTGCCTGAATCTCGCATTGTCCATGTTTCCCGTTATGTCCCTGAGATAAAGTCCTGACTGGGACTTGTAGCTGTGAGTAGGAAATAAACTACTTTTGACTTATCTTTTCTGGGCTCCTAATTGACTACAATACCTTGCTGCTCTGAACTCTTCCCTCTTTTTCCTTGGAAGGTTGTATAAATCATTCCTGCTCCTTAAAATCTCACTGTGTTGAATCAAGGTTCATTACCCAGTTTTCTACTCTCATGCTGCTTTCCCAGCACCCCAAAGCTTTCCATGTCTTTTGCCCTTTTCCCATTTAAGCTTTCCTGCGTCTAGTGGCATATAAGGCACACTAAGCACATGTTTAAGTCTGTTGACGCAGCTAGTTTTTCCTGAAACAAGTTGCTAGTCTGTTGCCGTAGCTATATTTTGAGGGGCACACTCTGCTTCAAGCATCGTTGACCAGGAGACTTTCCCATTCACCATTGGCTTATGGAAAGGATTTACAGATGAACAATCAACCTGATTGGCCATTTATGGCTATCATGTCTGAGGTGGGCCTCAAGCACAGAGCTTCTCGCTCAGAGGTAAGCAACTACCCACTGCGCCACAAGACCTCTGATGTTTAATTAATACCTCAGATTTATTATACATACTCCATTCACCCTTGGTCGCTGACTACTTTTGTTGATGTAAAACACACAATCTTGGCCCATCTTCTATTTGAGCTTCTTGCTCTTTAGTGGAAGGGAAGAGGAATCTGAACCACCGTGCTGGGCAAAATAGATATACTGGTGGATAGAGATTCATTTTGTACAACTTTTCAATGTAGTCTTGATGGCTCAGTTGATGAATGAATAGGCAGTAAGGTACTCGATTATATACCTGACTTCTGTTTTTTATTGGATAATTTCAGCCAAAGGGCTGCACGGTGGCACAGTGGTTAGCAATGCTGCCTCACAGCGCCAGGGACCCGGGTTCAATTCGGATCGTGAGTGACTGTGTGTAGTTTGCACATTCTTCTCGTGTTTGCGTGGGTTTCCTCCAGGCACTCCGGTTTCCTCCCACAGTCCAAAGATGTGCAGTTTAGGTGTATTGGTCATGCTAAAAAAGATATTCCCCCTTAAGTGGCTAAAGGTGTGCAGGTGGGGTTACGGAAATAGGGTGGGGAAGTGCACTTAGGTAGGGTACTCTTTCAGGGGGTCAGTGCAGACTCGTTGGGCCGAATGGCCTCCTTCTGCAGTATAGCGGTTCTATGTCTCTAAGGGGCCAGTTGGGGTGTCACTGCCTGTGGAGGGAGAAGGAGGCAGGATTCGAGCTTGAGGTGACAGTACTCTCCAAAGGATCAGCTCGTATGTGTGCAGTGGCAAAACATTTGAGTTCCATTTTAATGGCCACACATAATCAAATGGTCTGCCAACTCTTAACTGTCTACATTCACACATGAACACTAGCAAGATCCTGGCATGCTGAAATTCTCCATGGAATCCATACCAAGGCACAGATCAACAATTTCAGCGAAGTTGGGAGAAGATATTGGTAACTTGAACCCCCAGTTCTGAATTTTCATATCCTTTTTGCCTTTCAGATTTTATTGTATTTGTCGCCTCTGTTGCAGTGATAGCTGCTGGGACCAAGGGGAATATCTTTGCCACTTCAGCACTCCGCAGCATGAGGTTCCTACAGATACTCCGGATGGTACGGATGGATCGACGGGGAGGAACCTGGAAATTGTTGGGATCTGTCGTGTACGCTCATAGTAAGGTCAGTCCAAACCTTGTGGGTCTCTGTCTTTCTCCCCCATCTGCCCTCCTTCAGTCCTGCAACATTTCCTTGCCAATTTTCTCTTCTCCTTTTCTGAAAGTATTGGCTGCTTCCAAAGGTAAAGGTCCAGAGGAATAGAATAGCTTACAGCCCTTCACCCAAATATCAAAGTGAACATAATCCCCTTAGAAAATGAGTCTGGGGACATAGTTATGGGGAACAAATAAATGGCAGAGGAGTTAAACAGACATTTTGCTTCAGTCTTTATGGTGCAAGATACTTTGAACATCCCATTCATACTAAAGAACACGGGGGAGGAATTAAATGCCATTAGCATCACTAGAGAAGTAGTATTAGACCAACTAATGGAGCTAAAGGCAGATAAGTCCCCTGCCCCTTGCTCATGTATTTGCCTCTTGCTCATGTATTTGCTTTGTTTGGCCCCTTGTTCCGCACTGTAACCAATTATTGTATTGTCGATGTACCATTTGTCAATGTTCCCTGTTGATTATTCTTGTGTCTACTATGTACATACTGTGTACGTTCCTCGGCCGCAGAAAAATACTTTTCACTGTACATGTGACAATAAATCAAATCAAATCAAATCTAAAAAAAGTAGCTACAGAGATAGTGGATGCATTGGTTGTAATTTTCCCAAACTCCTTAGACTCTGGAGAAGTACCTGAGAGATAGAAAACTGCCAATGTGACACCCATATTCAAAAAGGGAGGGAGGCAAAAAGCAAGTAACTATAGGCCGATTAACCTAACAGCTGTTGTTGGAAAAATGTTGGAATCAATTATTAAGGAAGCAACAGCAGCACATTTGGAAAATCAGAGTTTCATCAAGCAAAGTCAGCATAACTTCATGAAAGGGAAATCGTGTCTGACTAATACATTTGAGTTTTTTGAGGAAAATCTCAACCAGAGTGGATAGAGAGGAACCAGTAAATGTGTTGTATTTGGACTTCCAGAAGCCGTTTTACGTGGTTACCTCACAAAAGTTTAAGTAATAAGATAAGAACTCTTGGTGGTGGAGGTAGTATGTTGGCATGGATAGAGAATTGGCTAATGAGCAGGAAACAGCGTGTAGGGATAAGGGGTTCTTTTTCAGGTTGGCGACCTGGGGTTGCACAGGGATCAGTGCTGGGACTGCAGCTATGCACAATATATATGAATGACTTGGAGGAAGGAAGTGAATGTACTGTAGCCAAATTTTCAGATGACACAAAAATAAGTGGAAAGGCAAGTTGCGAGAGATACAAACAATTTGCAAAGAGATCTTGAAAGGTTAAGTAAGTGGGCAAAAGTTTGACAAACAGAGTATAATGTGGGAAATGTGAAGTTGTTTCTTTTGAAAGGGAGAACAAAAGAGCAGAATATTAATCAAATGGAGGAAAACTGCAGAAAGCTGCAACACAAAGGGACTTGGGAATTCTTATGCACGAAACACAGAAGGCTAGTACACAGGTACAGCAGGTAATCAGGAAGGCTAATTGAATGTTGGCCCTTAATTCAAGGAGGTTAGAGTATAAGAATAGGGGAGAGGGGCTGGTTTAGCACAGTGGGCTAAGACAGCTGGCTTATAATGTAGAACAAGACCAGTAGCGTGGGTTCAATTCCCGTTCCAGCCTCCCCGAACAGGTGCCGGAATGTGGCGACTAGGGGCTTTTCACATTGAAGCCTACTTGTGACAATAAGCGATTATTATTAAGTCTTGCTGCAACTATATAAGGTACTGGTGAGACCGCATATGGAGTACTGTGAGCAGTTTTGGTCCCCTTATTTAAGGAAAGATATTGGGTGTGACCTGCCGGGCACGTAAGTGAGCGGGCTGGTTAGATCATGGGTGAGGCCGAAATCAGGAATCACGGCAGGTGCCGATTGGTTTCCGATCTAACCGGCACGCTCCCATTGGCGAGATGTGGATCCCACCGCAGCGTAGCGAGAAACCAATAATCATCAATGAAGTTCAATCTCCACACCATTAACAGACCCCTATTGAGCAGGCACCCGTGATCTAACTACCTCCCCAACGAGCAGTCACGCAGGCGCCATTTAGTACACCTATTTAAAAACGTGAAGCTAGTGGAATTGCTGCTCTGGGGATCCAAGGAGGTGAGTAGCCATCTTCAAAATCAGGCAGTCAGCTCTGGGACAGCTGCCCAAGTGCATAGAGGAGGGAGGGGAGCCCCCAGGAGAGGGGTGGGGGGGGGGGGGGGGGGGTGGGGGGGACAGGCTCGGTCAGGAAGGTGTGCTGCCATCGGTGAATGGTCACTTCTGGGCTGGGCGGGAACAGGTGGTCCATGCCTGCAGGGCCGGCATGCCACCCCCCGGATCATACATACCCATAATGGGGCAGCTCCAGCTGCTGCCTGTGTCTGTCCCACCAAACCCCCCTGTGACAAAGCCCATCTGTGGGCATATGGTGCAGGTCACATTAACTCCCTCTGATCCGTGTTGGCCACTGGCTGCACAGCTGAAGGCTATTGCTGATAGGGAGTTGGCAATTCCCGTAATGGGAACACTTCACAGCTCCCAAGAGGATTCCCAGGGATAGGCGTGCCTTGAAGCAGGTGGTTGTGACTGTCTAACATTCCAACCAGGCTGCGAGGTCCGGACACTTTGCCTGAACTCCAGAGGCATCAACACCACAGCGGCAGCAGCCAACATTTTAACACCCAAGAGCTGGGCCACAGCACTGGGGACATCGCCGCAACCAGAGAGTGGCTGTATAGACCAGGGAGGGGATCATCGTCTAGTCCAGGTAACATTTCCAGCATGTGTCTGGAACACAGAGTCTGGAGTCCATTGCCCAGGAGTCCATGCTGCGGCCAGGGGTGAGTGTGCAGGGCATGTTGGATGCCGCCATGGGGATGTGAGGGTGGGGGAGGCCTGGGGAGGCCTAAGGGACCCGTGGATCTGGGATGGAAGCCTTAGCTGATTGTCAGTCTCACCCTCTCCAATTCCTTACAGATATCACATTATAGATGACATTTGGGACCCTCTGGAAGCCGCCCTCGTGGTGCTGCTGGCAGGCCAAGCGGCCTGACGTCGGCAGCACCGTTGACAGAGGCTCGAGGTGGCGGCCCGTGGGTGGTGGGGGGTGCAGGGGTGGTCCTGCCCCACACCCTGAGGACCTGGCCACCCAACAGGCCAGCGAGGGAAGCAGAGGGTGACGGCCCAAGGTGTACAAGCATTACTGGTCTTTCACATTGATTTCGAACAGCATGCGCTGCAGGAGGCCCCCAGTGGCCTCAGGATCATTCCAGGACTTGTGTGGGAGGACTCTCTACCGTCGCTTGGGATGCCCCAGGTCCAGGTGTAATAGATGGCATGCAGGTTGCCATGCGCGCATCAGGCAACTGGGAGCGCCCTTCATTAACAGGAAGGGATTCCACTCCCTGAACATTCGACTTCTGTGCAAACACCACCTGAAGATCATGCCATTTGTGCACGCTTCCCAGGGAGTGTGCATGACAGCTACATCCTGGGGCAGTCGGAGATCCCCGGCATCTTCAGAGTGACCGGCTGGCTCCTGGCTAATGATGTCAGTACGGAGGCCGGAGACCAATGCACAAACCCGATATAGCGAGACCCATGTGGCTACCCGGGCTGTCATTGAGCGGTGCATCGGATTACTGAAAATGCGGTTCCGATACCTCAACTACTCTGGTGGTGCACTGCAGTACACCCCCCAGAGGGGCTCCCGCTTTTGTGGTGGTCTGCTGTGCCCACCACAACCTGGCACAACAGCGGGGTGACATGCAGGAGGTGGAGGAGGAGGAATATTCGGACACATCCGAGGAGGAGGTCAAGGAGGAGCCGAACCAGGAAGAGCTGGAGGAAGAGCCTGTGGAGGAGCCGCGGGACTGGCTGGAAGATGTAAAGCAGGAGGCGGCTGCGAGGATCTGGCATGCCCGGAGGACCAGGGAGGCCCTCATCCTCCCCCCCTTCTCATAGGATATGGTTTCATCTATCATCTCACCCTGTCTCCCCATCCCACCCAGCGTCCCCCCACAGCCTGCCCCCGTCCCCACTCCAGGGTGATGGGCCTGTGTCGACATTGTCAGTGGGTCAATATACAAGGCAGGAGGCTGATGATAAACCTCTGTGAGCTGAGCGCTGGTGCTTCTCAGTCTATGCCATAGTCTGACTCCTGTCTGCCACCACGTGGTATGCCTTGGGGGTATGCTTTGAGGTGGGGGGGTGGGGGGCAGGTCGAGTAGCAGAGAGCCCAAGGGGGCTTGAGGAGGGCGGAGGGCAACTGGGGGGAAGGGTAACTGCATGTGACGGAGGCGTCACATGTCTCGGGTGTAACATGTTTTAGTGGTGTACAAGTACCGTCTCTAGCATCCAATTGTGCCCCCCCCCTTCCCAGTGCCCTCTTAGTGATCCTCAATGTGCTTAGCCCGCCGTGCTCTACCGTTACGTCGACGTATGTCCCAAGAATGAATATCAGAGGTGGAGGTAGCCTGCTGCAAACTGTGCCTTGTTAGCTTTGATACCCCTGGCGGGTATTCTCTGGAGGGCCTGGGACCAGAGGTCCCCTGGCGACTTGGCGGTGGCACATTTCTCACCATGCCACTCTGTTCCACACGCTGATCCCGAAATGCACCGTTGTCAGGGGGGTGGACTCGAGCGAGCTAACGACCCCTGTCTCCATGCAGTGAGGCTCCGGGTCGGCCTTCAGCGCTCCCTCCTCCCCATTGGTGCCCATAGGGCCCTTGGGCGGTGGGCGGCTGGATTGAGCTCCGGATGCCCCTGCGGCCAGCCCTGGTGGCTCCCCAACGTCCACACCATTGATTTTGATGCCCTCGGCAAAGCCCCTCTGGAACATAGAACATAGAACATTACAGCGCAGTACAGGCCCTTCGGCCCTCGATGTTGCGTCGACCTGTGAAAAGACTCTAAAGCCCATCTACACTATTCCCTTATCGTCCATATGTCTATCCAATGACCATTTAAATGCCCTGAGTGTTGGCGAGTCCACTACTGTAGCAGGCAGGGCATTCCACGCCCTTACTACTCTCTGAGTAAAGAACCTACCTCTGACATCTGTCCTATATCTATCTCCCCTCAATTTAAAGCTATGTCCCCTAGTGCTAGACATCACCATCCGAGGAAAAAGGCTCTCACTGTCCACCCTATCCAATCCTCTGATCATCTTGTATGCCTCAATTAAGTCACCTCTTAACCTTCTTCTCTCTAACGAAAACAGCCTCAAGTCCCTCAGCCTTTTCTCATAAGATCTTCCCTCCATACCAGGCAACATTCTGGTAAATCTCCTCTGCACCCTTTCCAATGCTTCCACACCCTTCCTATAATGAGGCGACCAGAATTGCGCGCAATACTCCAAATGCGGCCAACCAGAGTTTTGTACAGCTGCAACGTGACCTCATGGCTCCGAAACTCAATCCCTCTATCAATAAAAGCTAACACACCGTACGCCTTCTTAACAACCCTCTCAACCTGGGTGGCAACATTCAGGGATCTATGTACATGGACACCGAGATCTCTCTGCTCATCCACACTGCCAAGAATCTTACCATTAGCCCAGTACTCTGACTTCCTGTTATTCCTTCCAAAATGAATCTCACACTTTTCTGCATTAAACTACATTTGCCACCTCTCAGCCCAGTGCTGCAGCTTATCTATGTCCTGCTGTAACTTGTAACATCCTTCCGCACTGTCCACAACTCCACCAACTTTAGTGTCATCTGCAAATTTACTCACCCATCCTTCTACGCCCTCCTCCAGGTCACTTATAAAAATTACAAACAGCAGTGGCCCCAAAACAGATCCTTGTGGTACACCACTAGTAACTGGACTCCAGTCTGAACATTTCTCATCAACCACCACCCTTTGTCTTCTTCCAGCTCGCCAATTTCTGATCCAAACTGCTAAATCACCCTGAATCCCATGCCTCCGTATTTTCTGCAGTAGCCTACCGTGGGGAACCTTATCAAACGCTTTACTGAAATCCATATACACCACATCAACTGCTTTACCCTCAACCACCTGTTTGTTCACCTTCTCGAAGAACTCAATAAGGTTTGTGAGGCACAACCTACCCTTCACAAAACCGTGTTGACTATCTCTAATCAAATTATTCCTTTCCAGATGATTATACATCCTATCTCTTATAAACCTTTCCAAGATTTTGCCCACAACAGAAGTAAGGCTCACTGGTCTATAGTTACCGGGGTTGTCTCTACTTCCCTTCTTGAACAAGGGGACAACATTTACTATCCTCCAGTCTTCTGGCACTATTGCTGTAGACAAAGATGACTTAAAGATCAAAGCCAAAGGCTCAGCAATCTCCTCCCTAGCTTCCCAGAGAATCCTAAGATAAATCCCATCCGGCCCAGGGGACTTATCTATTTTCACACTTTCCAGAATTGCTAACACCTCCTCCTTATGAACCTCAAGCCCTTCTAGTCTAGTAGCCTGAACCTCAGTATTCTCCTCGACAACATTATCTTTTTCCTGTGTGAATACTGACGAAAAATATTCATTTAGCACCTTTCCTATCTCCTCGGACTCCACGCACAACTTCCCACTACTGTCCTTGACTGGCCCTACGCTTACCCTAGTCATTCTTTTATTCCTGACATAGCTATAGAAAGTTTTAGGGTTATCCTTGATCCTACCTACCAAAGGCTTCTCATGTCCCCTCCTGGCTCTTCTTAGCTCTCTCTTTAGGTCCTTCCTAGCTAACTTGTAACTCTCGAGCGCCCTAACTGAACCTTCATGTCTCATCTTTACATAAGCCTCCTTCTTCCTCTTGACAAGTGTTTTGACTGCTTTAGTAAACCACAGTTCCCTTGCTCGACCACTTCCTCCCTGCCTGACAGGTACATACTTATCAAAGACACGCAGTAGCTGTTCCTTGAACAAGCTCCACATTTCCATTGTGCCCATCCCCTGCAGTTTTCCTCTCCATCCAATGCATCCTAAGTCTTGCCTCATCGCATCATAATTGCCTTTCCCCCAGATATAACTCTTGCCCTGCGGTATATACCGATCCCTTTCCATCACTAAAGTAAACGTAATCGAATTGTGGTCACTATCACCAAAGTGCTCACCTACCTCCAAATCTAACACCTGTCCTGGTTCATTACCCAGTACCAAATCAAAAATGGCCTCGCCTCTCGTTGGCCGATCTACATACTGTGTCAGGAAACCCTCCTGCACACATTGGACAAAAACGGACCCATCTAAAGTACTCGAACTATAGCGTTTCCAGTCAATATTTGGAAAGTTAAAGTCCCCCATAACAACTACCCTGTTGCTTTCGCTCCTATCCAGAACGCATCTTTGCAATCCTTTCCTCTACATCTCTGGAACTTTTCGGAGGCCTATAGAAAACCCTAACAGGGTGACCTCTCCTTTCCTGTTTCTAACCTCAGCCCATACTACCTCAGTAGACGAGTCCTCATCAAACGTACGTTCGGCCACCGTAATACTGTCCTTGACTAACAATGCCACCCCTCCCCCTCTTTTACCACCTTTCCTGAGCTTCCTGAAATATTTAAACCCTGGCACCTGCAACAACCATTCCTGTCCCTCCTCTATCCATGTCTCCGAAATGGCCACAACATCAAAGTCCCATGTACCAACCCATGCGCAAGTTCACCTACCTTATTCCGGATGCTCCTGGCATTGAAGAAGACACACTTTAAACCACCTTCCTGCCTGCCGGTACACTCCTGCAACTTTCAAACCTTACTCATGACCTCACTACTCTCAACCTCCTGTATACTGGAGCTACAATTCAGGTTCCCAAGCCCCTGCTGAACTAGTTTAAACCCTCCCGAAGAGCATTAGCAAATTTCCCCCCCAGGATATTGGTACCCCTCTGGTCCAGGTGTAGACCATCCCGTTTGTAGAGGTCCCACCGACCCCAGAATGAGCCCCAATTATCCAGAAATCTGAAACCCTCCCTCCTGCACGTGTTGAACTCCTCTCTCTCCCTATTCCTCGTCTCGCTTGCACGTGGCACGGGTAACAACCCAGGGATAATAACTCTGTTTGTCCTCGATCTAAGTTTCCACCCTAGCTCCCTGAATTCCTGCCTTCCATCCCTATCCCCTTTCCTACCTATGTCGTTGGTACCTATGTGGACCACGACTTGGGGCTGCTCCCCCTCCCCCTTAAGGATCCTGAAAACACGACCGGGACATGCTCTGAAGCGCCTCAACAATGTCAACCTGAGACTGGGGTATGCTCTGCAGCGTCCCGGCAAGGTCCACCAGAGACTGGGACACATCCCCCAGCATCTGGGGCATACTGCACGCACCTCAGCAATGCCAACCTGATAATTGGAAAAGTCCACATGCATCAAAGATGTGTCCCCCCAGCGCCTCGGACATGTTGTCGAGGCACTCAGCCATAGCCATCACTGACTGAGCCACACCTTGGACACCACCACTTCTGCTGCTGACGTTGTGCTCCAGGCTGTCCACTGCTTCGTCTCTCTAGCAGTGTTGGCCTCGGTGCCACACATTGCCGGCGCTATCTCCTGTGCACTTAGCCTCTGGGACTCCTCCAATCGACTATGGACCCGCGGGAGTGTTGCTGACATCCTCCTCTGAATCTCATGGCAACAACCCTATCAACTGCATCAGCTCCAGGATAGCCAGGTCCTGAGGCTCAGCATCTGACTGGGGCTCAGCTGGGACCTGAAATCCAGCAGACCTCTGACTGCTGTCTCGCCTGGACATTCCTGCCTCCACCTGATGTGCATCTGCAACTGTGTGGTGCTCACTTGATCTGCCCTAGAAGCCTGTCCACTACGTCCGTCCACCGAGGTCTGTGTCTCTGCACCCGTTGAGGGTGGCATCCTCGGAGCTCTCCTCCCAGATGTTCTTTCGGTAGGCGGATGAGCCGGCTCTTGCAGCTGGAGATATTGTGGGAGAGTTGACTTGTGATCAATGAGAGGGAAGGAGCATCATACTGGCATGAACACCTCAACTGATACTCAACAGGTCATCTGGGTGGCAGTCGGTGGATATTCACCTCAGTGGTGCGGGCCAAGTTCAACGACAGTGGCTGATCTGTCCTCAGCCACCCCGGCAAACTCCGGGGCCCATTCATCGTCGGTGATGAGGACTCTGAGATCCGGCAATCCGCCGCCCGCCTGGGCCCTTTTCCACCGATCTTCCGCGCAGATGTGGCAGTCCCTTGTGACTGTACGGACCTCCTCGAAAGAGTATGGGAGATTGCGGGACTTGATAAAGTGGAAAAACCGAGTGACCCCCGGGTGGCAGAGGTCCTCGTGGAGGGTTTGGAGGCGGTTAATTTGTGCGTTGGCACATGTGCCGCGGGATAGGGCATCGGACGGCTCGTTCAGCTTTCCGGGACGATACAAAATCTCGTAGTTGAAGGTGGAGAGCTCGATCCTCCACCTTAAGATCTTGTCGTTTTTGATTTTGCCCCGCAGTGCATTATCGAACATGAAGGCTACCGACCGTTGGTCGGTGAGGAGAGTGAGTCTCCTGCCGGCCAGGTAATGCCTCCAATGTCGCACAGCTTCCACTATGGCTTGGCGGATTTCTGAGGCGTGGAGGGTTCGTGAGAGGAAGGCCACGGGTCTGCCCGCTTGGTTAAGGGTGGCCGCTAGAGCTACGTCGGAGGCGTTGCTCTCGACCTGGAAGGGGAGGGACTCGTCGATGGCGCGCATCGTGGCCTTTGCGATATCCGCTTTGATGCGGCTGAAGGCCTGGCAAGCCTCTGTCGACAGAGGGAAGGTCGTGGTCTGTATTAGGGGGCGGGCCTTGTCTGCGTACTGGGGGACCCACTGGGCGTAGTACGAAAAGAACCCCAGGCAGCGTTTCAGGGCTTTTGAGCAGTCCGGAAGGGGAAATTCCATGAGGGCGCGCATACGTTCAGGGTCGGGGCCTATTATCCCATTGCGCACTACGTAGCCCAGAATGGCTAGCCGGTTGATGCTAAAAACGCACTTGCCCTCGTTGTATGTGAGGTTCAAGGCTTTGGCGGTCTGGAGGAATTTTTGGAGGTTGGCGTCGTGGTCCTGCTGGTCGTGTCCGCAGATGGTTACATTGTCGAGATACGGGAACGTGGCCCGCAACCCATGTTGATCAACCATTCGGTCCATCTCCCGTTGGAAGACCGAGACCCCGTTTGTGACGCCAAATGGGACCCTTAGGAAATGGTATAATCGCCCGTCTGCCTCGAAGGCTGTGTACTTGTGGTCACTTGGGCGGATGGGGAGCTGATGGTAGGCGGACTTGAGGTCCACGGTGGAGAAGACTTTATATTGGGCAATCCGATTGACCATGTCGGATATGCGGGGGAGAGGGTAAGCATCTAGCTGTGTGTACCTGTTGATGGTCTGGCTATAGCTCTTGCAGATTGCTGCGCGGGCCGGGCAGCGCTGCCGGGGGTGTTTCGCCTGGCCGCAGAAATAGCAGCGGGCGCCCCCGGTGCGACTTGGCGTTTGGACCGCGCAAGCCTGTGGGGTGTCGGGGGGGGGCGGTGGGTTTGTCGCGATGGGTACGTACGGAGCCCAATGGGCTGCCGCGCGGTCGGGGCCGTAGGCGCGGGTATTACGCGTGGCCACGTCTAGGCTGCTTGGGCCCGGGCCTCTGAGAGTCCTAGCGACTCTCTTTCTAGAAGTCTTTGGCGGATTTGGGAGGAATTCATACCTGCCACAAAAGCATCGCGCATTAACATGTCCGTGTGTTCATTTGCGTTCACCGAAGGGCAGCTGCAGGCTCGTCCCAAAATCAGCAGCGCGGCGTAGAATTCGTCCATCGATTCTCCGGGACCTTGCCGTCTCGTCGCGAGCTGGTAGCGAGCGTAGATTTGGTTAACTGGGCGGACATAGAGACTTTTCAGTGCTGCGAACGCCGTCTGGAAATTCTCCGCGTCTTCGATGAGGGAGAAAATCTCCGTGCTTACCCTCGAGTGCAGGACCTGTAGTTTTTGGTCTTCTGTGACCCGGCCGGTGGCCGTTCTGAGGTAGGCCTCAAAACAAGTCTGCCAGTGCTTGATGGCTGCTGCCGCGTTCACTGCGTGGGGGCTGATCCTCAGGCATTCCGGGATGATCCTGAGCTCCATAGTCCTTTTTAGGCACGCTTAATAAATTGTAGCGCACAAAGACTCCGTGAGACGAATAGAGTGAAGTCGATGAGGCTTTATTAAGCGTGTCTGTTCCCCCGCAGCTCGATAGTAGAATGGCCTGCGGGGGAGGACTCCGGCTTCTTATACTCCGCCTTCAGGGCGGAGCTAGAGGTCAACGGCCAACCAGGACCTGGGATCTGTCAGCCAATGACATTAGGGCTTCCAGTCCCACATGACCCCTAATACATACTACCACATGCGGGAAATTCTCCTGCGGGGACATCGGTCTCGTGAGCCGAACGCTTCAAGCATCGTGGGTGTCGGGGCAAGGGGCATGGTGGGGGACAGGCATGGGCACCACTTCTGAGCATGGGTGGTGTGTGCTGGGGCATCGGCACACAATTGTGCTGGGAGGGGGAGAGGCAGTGCCGGGTGTAGGGTTGTCGGAGGGGTGGAGCAAACTCGAGATAAGGTAAAATAAGAGGGTTGACTTGGTTTACATACACAGAAAATGAAGGAAAGGGTTTCTCAACGTCTGCCCCTTTTGCACTCCTGCAATAAAAGAGTGATAAAGGAAAGAAAAGTATACAGGACAAGATCACAATAAAAATAAGAGTCATTGTTTCATTTGAGTCCCGAATCAAAAGTCCAATGGGGTATTCCTTCAGAGGCTCGCAGGACGAGATTGTTACAGGGTAATCCATCTTTCCAGAAGCAAGGACCTCCATGATGGAAGAAGGCACGGAGAGATGAATTAGTCTTACAGACTTACAGGAGTTCCGATGTTTCCAATAATACACAGTGTAGATGAGGGTCAGGCCATTTACCTGGTCAAATCTCTTTCTGCTGCTACCTGTTGGGTGGTATAATGGTCGATTGCCTGGGTTCCGTTCCACACGGCAATATTACAGGTTCTAGCAGCTTGAGGGAGATCACGTGACATCTCCTGCGTTTTGGACAAAGAATGTATTTTCCCAGGTATGGACTCTGGAGAGATTTAATGGAGGAGTCAGGGTCCTTTTTGTTCATTGATCATAGAATTTACAGTGCAGACATACCATCTCCAGGACCAGAACTGTAAAAGGGTGTTGGTGCTTTTCTTTGGACTTTAATTTTTTGCAGGCAGAGGGGGCATTAGCGTTTCTTTGAAGGAATGAGGTCCCTGCTTGTTTCTGAAAGTTAGGAATTACCCCACTAGGAGTCATGGATAGTCAGGCATGTCAGGGTAAAGCCTTTGTCCGTTTTTAAAATAAAATAATAATTTTAGAAAGTAGCCAGGTGATGTAGATATATATTTATCTTCCTGTCTTCTGGATGGGATGTTTGCCTGTGTAAATGTGGGACAGTCAAACCAGTATGGCGTTCCTGCTACACTGCCTCTAATAGTGTGTTGTGGATATGTTCTCCTTGATAGAAATTTTCTCCATTCTGCACTTTTCTCTCCTTAGCATCACTCAAGCCTTTGTGAGGGTAATTTTAACTTTGTACTAGAGTGCAAAATGAATGGTAGCGAATTGGCAACATGTTTAACATATCTCAGAAAACCATAAAAACTATAGAGGGTTACGGTGCAGAAAGTGGCCATTCAGCCCACTGTGTCTGTGCTGGCCAAAGAAGAGAAAATATAAACTAGCTGCTCATTTTAATCCCACTTGCCAGCACCTTGCAGGTTATAGCACTTCTGATATTTACTTCAATTGAAATCAATAATAACAAATAAAGAGAGCGATCAATAGAGCATGTACCACCTCCACACTGTGTTAACTCAATGTTATTAAAATTTGGTAATTAAAATCAGGAGTTTTATATCATTACCCATTTTACAATATGAAATTAGGAGTACCGCACTGGGTGGTTCAGTGCCTTAGATGTTATCCTTTCATCCCAAAAGGCTTGCGTTTAAACCACAAGGTTTAAATTCTCCTCTCTCTGCTGGCTCCTAAGTTTGGAATGTTCACAACAACAGAAAATCTTCAAAAAGCACACAGTACACACAGCCAGCTGCCAGGAATGATTGCCCAGTGCTAATTGCTATCATGAGGCCACTTACATTCAAGCATAACTGTGCTCCCATATATTGCCCAACACAGACACTTCCTCAGGGGAGTCAACTGGATAGCAAGTGGGAGCAGGAATTCTTGATTTGATTTTGCTTCTCCAGGCAGCACTGACATTGACCACCCTAACTGAAATCAGCTAACCCAGCACACAGTGCATGGCTGTCCTGGTTTCGATGCTTCAGTAACTCACCTATTTATGTACACACCAATTGAAAATGAAATGAAATGAAAATCGCTTATTGTCACAAGTAGGCTTCAAATGAAGTTCCTATGAAAAGCCCCTCGTCGCCACATTCCAGCACCTGTTCAGGGAGGCTGTTACGGGAATTGAACCGTGCTGCTGGCCTGCCTTGGACTGTTTTCAAAGCCAGCGATTTAGCCCTGTGCTAAACAGCCCCAATTGAGGAATTAGGAGCTGAGCTGTTTATTTCTTTAAAATAGTGCTTAATTGATTGGTTCACTGCAGTAAGATGTTCTCTTGTTCTGTTGCAGGAACTGATTACAGCCTGGTATATTGGGTTTTTAATCCTGATTTTCTCCTCTTTCCTCGTCTACCTGGCTGAGAAGGAGGCAAATTCTCAATTTTCGACTTATGCAGATTCCCTCTGGTGGGGTACAGTAAGTCCAAATACAATTACTCCAGTTCATTATTTTACTTTGAAATGATTGGTTCTGTGATGAGTAGGCAGAAAATTCTGACCGGGCGGGCAACGTCTGGAGTGAAACGCACATCCTTTCATGAGAACTGGGTAACGTAATGCCAAGGCATGTTTTTTTAATTCATGGGATGTGGGCATCATAATAATAATCTCTAATAATAATAATCACTTACTGGGCCAGCAATTGTTGACCATCCCCAATGTCTCTTGAACTTAGTGGCTTACTCAGCCATTTCAGAGTGCATTTAAGAGACAACCACATTGCTGGGGTCTGGAGTCACATATAGGCCAGACCACGTAAGGATGGCAGATTTCCTCAAAGAACACTAGTGAACCAGATGAGCTTTTACGACAATCGTCAATGGTTTCATGGTCACCATTTGACTTTTAATTCCAGATTGTTATTGAATTCAAATTTCACCATCTGCCGTGGTGGGATTTGAAGCCGAGTCCCCAGAGCATTATCCTGGGTCTCTGGGTTACTAGTCCAGTGACAATATCAATTTGCCATTGTCTCCCCCAATGACACATGAAATGACAAAAGAGTTAATCATGCAAGTCCAGAAGGAGTGGCAATAGGACAATCAATGAAATAAAAGTGGTGCGAATAGCAGAATGAAGAACAACTACTGCATAAAAACAAAACAGAAACAGCAGCAAAGATAAAGGAAACAGAAAGGGTGCAGAGGTTGCAGTCTGAAATTGTTGAACCTGGTGTTGAATCTGGAAGGCTTTAAAATGCTGAATTGGAAGATGAAGAACTGAAGCTTGTAGTGAGTTTCATTGGAGAACTACACAAGGCCGAGAACAGAGAGGAGAGAGTGGGAGCAAGTAGGAGAATTTAAATGACAGGCGAACGGAAGTTTGTATCACGCTTGTGGACTGAACTGAAGCATACTGCAAAACCTATCACAGACTTTCCATTATGTTCTTTTTTCACCTCTCTCCACTTTCATGTGCTTAAAACCTATTGCATTTCATCTTTTCACAGTTTTTATGAAGGGTCATTGACCTGAAGCGTTAACACCTTATCGCTCTCCACAGATGCTATTTGCTCTGCTATGTATTTCCAGCATTTTCTGTTTCAATTTCAGATTTTGCAGTGAGCAGGAAACATGCTATATGCTAATTGCGTTGAGCCTATCTACTGGCATCATAGATAGGAAGGCAAATCAATCAAACCCAAGTAAATAGAGTTAAGGTTCAGATCGGACATGGGGCCCAAAAACCCATTTTGGGCACAAGTAGCAGTGTGCTTCTCTGCCTGCAGCGCCGAGAACGACCTTGCTATCAAATGGGTCTCTTTTTTTGGCCTCGGTTGGGAACACCTTGACAAGGCCACACTCTTGTCAAAGTGTTCCCAACCAAGGCAAAAAACGAGACCCATTTGATAGCAAGGTCGTTCTCGGCTGTTCTGGGACCTCAGCTCATCAGTGCAGGAATAGATCAGGGAACCATTTTTAAATGTCACCCCAATCTCTTGACCCACCTCGGACTCCCCACCACGGGCTCCAGATCCCCCCAACTTGCCTCTGAGGAGATTCTCAAGCCCCCCACCTCACCCCACCTTTTAAGGGCCGGGCACCCCCCTGGGTACGATCCCTGGCATGGGCAACCTGGGCACCTTGGCACTGCCAACCTGGCAGTTCCCCAGCAAGACTGGTAGTGGTATATGGGCACCCTGGCAGTGCCAAGGTGACACTGCCAAAGTGCCAGGCCGGCAGTGCGAAGGTTCCTAGGTGTCAGCTGGAGTGACAGGGTACCACCCTGCCCAGAGCTCAAACACCTGAGGGCCTCCAATGACCTGGGAGGTATTTGACCATAAGATATAGGAGAAGAATTAGGCCCGCTATTCGATCAAGGGGGAGGAGATTGCTGCGCCATTGGCGATGATCTTTGTGTCCTCACTCTCCACTGGAGTAGTACCAGATGATTGTATGGAGGCGAATGTTGTTCCCCTGTTCAAGAAATGAAATAGGGAAATCCCTGGGAATTACAGACCAGCCAATCTTATGTCTCTGGTGAGCAAAATACTGGAAAGGATTCTGAGAGATAGGATTTATGATTATTTAGAAAAACGTAGTTTGATTAAAGATAGTCAGCATGATTTTGCGAGGGGCAGGTCATGCCTCACAAGCCTCATTGAATTCTTTGAGGATGTGATGAGACACATTGATGAAGGTCGGGCAGTGAATATGGTGTATGATGCACTATCAATTACCACAAAGAGGAAAATAGTGGACTAATCGAGGCTTTATTGAGCAAAGATGTTGTGCCTCCTGTAGCTGCTACCAGAATGGCTGCAAAACTGGCGAGAGCACATATTTATACACCGCCTTCTGGGCGGAGCCAGCAGGCAGGGATTAAACATGTACCTCTAGTATATGTGTCTTACCGTAATACATATAATACAGCTAGTGGTGACTACCACAGTGTATATGGATTTCAGTAAGGAATTTGATAAGGTTCCCATGGTAGGCTCATTCAGAAAGTCAGGGGGCATGGGATACAGGGAAATTTGGCTGTCTGGATACAGAATTGGCTGGCCAAAAGAAGACAGCGAGTGGTAGTGGATGGAAAGTATTCCACCTAGAGGTCGGTGACCAGTGGTGTCACGCAGGGATCTGTTCTGGGACCTCTAATCTTTGTTGTTTTTATAAATGACTTGGATGAGAAAGTGGAAAGGTGGGTTAGTAAGTTTGTCGATGACCCGAAGGTTGGTGGAGTTGCAGATAGTGTCAAGGGCTGTTGCAGGTTACAACAGGACATTGACAGGATGCAGAGCTGGCCTGAGAAATGGCAGATGGAGTTCAACCTAGATAAATGTGAAGTGATTCATTTTGGAAGGTCGAATTTGAATGCTGAATACAGGGTTAAATGCAGGATTCTTGGAAGTGTGGAGGAACAGAGGGATCTTGGGGTCCACTACATAGATTCCTCAAAGTTGCCACTCCGGTTGATAAGGTTGTTAAGAAGGCATATGGTATGTTGGCTTTCATTAACAGGGGGATTGAGTTTAAGAGCTGTGAGATTTTGCTGCAGCTTTATAAAACCCTGGTTCGACCACACTTGGAATATTGTGTCCAGTTCTGGTCGCCTCATTATAGGAAGGATGTGGATGCTTTGGAGAGGGTGCAGAGGAGATTTACCAGGATGCTGCCTGGACTAGAGGGTATGTCTTATGAAGAAATGTTGAGGGAGCTAGAGATTTTTTTACTGGAGCGAAGAAGGAAGAGAGGTGACTTGATAGAGGTGTACAAGGTGATGAGAGGCATGGATAGAGTGGATAGCCAGAGACTTTTCCCCAGGGCGGAAATGGCTGTCGCGAGGGGACAACATGATTGGAGGAAGGTATAGGGGAGATGTCAGAGGTAGGTTCTTTACACAGAGAGTAGTGGAGGTGTGGAATGCACCGCCAGCAGAGGTGGTAGAGTCATTAGGGACATTTAAGCGACTCTTGGACAGGCACATGGACAGCAGTAAATTGAAGGGGTGTAGGTTAGGTTGATCTTTGATTAGGATAAGTGGTCGGCACAACATCATGGGCCGAAGGGCCTGTTCTGTTCTAATGTTCTATGGCTGATATGTTCCTCAACCCCATTCTCCTGCCTTTTCTCCATACCCCTGATCCCCTTATTCATCAAGGAATCCCCCTATTAATCAAGAACACCAGATTTGTGCTTGATGTGCTGTTACCTACAGGGCTACAGATCAAGAGTTGGAAGGTGAAATTAGACAGAATAATTATTTCTTGGAACATAAAATCTAGGAGCAGGAGTCGGCAATTTAGCCCCTCGAGCCTGCTCCACTGTTCAATACGATCATGGCTGATCTCATCATGGCCTCAACTCCACCGACCTCCCCATTCTCCTTAGCCCTTCAACCCATTACCAATTAAAAATCTGCCTAACTCCTCAAATTTACTCACATCACCACACTTCTGGGTAGTGAATTCCACAGATTAACAACCCTTTGGGAGAAGTAGTTTCTCCTCAAATCTGTTTTAAATTTGCTACCCCTTGTCCTGAGACAATGACCTCTCATTCCAGAATGCCCCACAAGAGGAAGCATCTGCTCCACGTCGACTTTATCCATACCTTTTATTATCTTATATATCTCCAATTTGATCTCCCCTCATTCTTCTAAACTCCACAAAGTATAGACTTCATAAAACAGACCCCACATAGTAATTAGGAACAGAAGCAGGCAAATCAGCCGTTTGTACCTGCTGTGCCATTCAATCAGATCATGGCTGATGTCTTCCTGGTCTCTAATCCACCTCCCCACCTATTGCACATATCTCTTTAACCTTTTTTTAAAAAATCAGAAATATATCCATCTCCTTTTTTAAACCATTTAATGACTCAGATTCCACCGCATTATAGGGCAGCAAGTTCCACAAATTCACCTCTTCTCTGGAATTAATGTAGAGAACCTCCTCTGAATTGCCTCTAATGCCACTACATCTTTCCCCAAATAAGAGGACGAAACTCTGCCTAATCCAGGTGCAATCTCACCAATGCCTTATACAGTTGCAACAGCACTTCTTTACCTTTGTATTCTATTCCCTTAGTTATAAATGCCAACGTTCCTTTGCTTCCTTTATTATTTGCTGTACCTGCACGCTAGTTTTATGCGACTCATGAACGAGGACACCCAGATCCCTCGGCGCCGGAGGACCCCAAAGTGAATGCAGCTCTCCAACTCAAAGCAAAACTAAACAGTGCCAAAACCAGCTTTCAGCACAAAACAAAAGTAAAAAGCAGAGTCGAGCCCAGCTCCACCCACACAATGACGTCACTGCAGCCATTTGGTAAAGTATTCATTTCTTAAATATACATCCACCTGACACTTCACCCCAAGAAAAAAAAAAAAACCATCAACTTCAAGATGGTTTCATTTTTCACCTTTTCACTTTCTTTTAAGAAATACTGACAGTAAAATACTTTTTTGTTTTAACAAAACAAAACACGCAAACATTTAGAATAACATAGTCAATTTTAGTCCTTCTTCTTCCAACTTGATTGACAATCTCTGAATAAGATGCACGATCCATCCATATCTCTATGCTTCAGCATTTCTCTTTAAGGTCAGATACTTTAGTTCAATCCAATCACAGGGGCCCTCGAAATGCTCCACCACAGGAGCATTGGATATCACAGCTTTCAGACCTTCAAATGTCTGTTGACACTCTGCTGTCCACTTAAATTTGCTACGTTTCTTCAGCAAGTCTGTCAGTGGAGCAACCACACCGCTAAAGTTCGGCACAAATTTCCGGTAAAATCCACTCATGCCATGAAATCGCATTATTTCCCTTCATCTCGAGGGTATTGGAAACTCTCCAATAACTTTTGTTTTCACATCCTGTGGGACCATTCGACTCTGTCCAATTGTATGGCCAAGGAAAGTGACTTAGGCTTTTCCAAATTCACTTTTGGCTAGGTTTACCACCAAACCCGCCTCCTGAAGTCGATCGAATAACTTCATCAGATGCTTCAAATCTTCTTTCCATGTCTGGCTAAAAATTACCAGATCGTCGATGTATACCGCACAATTGGGTAACGGGTAATCCGGAAACGACTTTGTTCGCTAACCGTTTAAATGTGGCTAGAGTGTTTTTCATGCCAAATGGCATTACTTTGAATTGGTATATACCATCTGGAGTCACAAAAGCTTAAATCTCCTACGCCCTTTCGGATAAAGGTACGTTGCCAGTAACCTTTAAGTAAATCCAGTTTGGAAATAAAAGCTGATTGTCCCACTTTCTCAATGCAATCCTCCAAACGTGGGATAGAATAAGAGTCCGTTCTTGTAACTGCATTAACCTTTCTATAGTCCGCACAAAACCATTGGGTACCGTCCGGTTTAGGTACCATCACTATGGGTGAGCTCCATTGGCTGCAACCCACTTCAATTATGCCATTTTTAAGCATACTTTCAATTTCCTTGTTAACCTGTGCCAATTTTAAACATGATGTGGAGATGCCGGCGTTGGACTGGGGTGAGCACAGTAAGAAGTCTTACAACACCAGGTTAAAGTCCAACAGGTTTGTTTCAATGTCACTAGCTTTCGGAGCGCTGCTCCTTCCTCAGGTGAATGAAGAGGTATGCTCCAGAAACATATATATAGACAGATTCAAAGATGCCAGACAATGTTTGGAATGCGAGCATTAGCAGGTGCTTAAATCTTTACAGATCCAGAGATGGGGTAACCCCAGGTTAAAGAGGTGTGAATTGTGTCAAGCCAGGACAGTTGGTAGGATTTTGCAGGCCAGATGGTGGGGGATGAATGTAATGCAACATGAATCCCAGGTCCCGGTTGAGGCCGCACTCGTGTGTGCGGAACTTGGCTATAAGCTTCTGCTCGGCGATTCTGCGTTGTTGCGCGACCTGAAGGCCGCCTTGGAGAACGCTTACCCGGAGATCAGAGGCTGAATGCCCTTGACTGCTGAAGTGTTCCCCGACTGGAAGGGAACATTCCTGCCTGGTGATTGTCGCACGATGTCCGTTCATTCGTTGTCGCAGCGTCTGCATGGTCTCGCCAATGTACCACGCTTCGGGACATCCTTTCCTGCAGCGTATGAGGTAGACAACATTGGCCGAGTCGCACGAGTATGTACCGCGTACCTGGTGGGTGGTGTTCTCACGTGTAATGGTGGTATCCATGTCGATGATCTGGCACGTCTTGCAGAGATTGCCATGGCAGGGTTGTGTGGTGTCGTGGTCACTGTTCTGAAGGCTGGATAGTTTGCTGCAAACAATGGTTTGTTTGAGGTTGCGCCGTTGTTTGAAGGCAAGTAGCGGGGGTGTGGGGATGACCTTGGCAAGATGTTCATCTTCATCGATGACGTGTTGAAGGCTGTGAAGAAGATGTCGTAGTTTCTCCGCTCCGGGAAAGTACTGGACGACGAAGGGTATTCTGTAGGTTGTGTCCCATGTTTGTCTTCTGAGGAGGTCGGTGCGGTTTTTTGCTGTGGCGTGTTGGAACTGTCGATGAGTCGAGCGCCATATCCCGTTCGTACGAGGGCATCTTTCAACGTCTGTAGATGTCTGTTACGCTCCTCCTCGTCTGAGCAGATCCTGTGTATACGGAGAGCTTGTCCATAGGGGATGGCTTCTTTAATGTGTTTAGGGTGGAAGCTGGAGAAGTGGAGCATCGTGAGGTTATCTGTGGGTTTGCGGTAAAGCGAAGTGCTGAGGTGACCGTCCTTGATGGAGACGAGTGTGTCCAAGAATGCAACTGATTTTGGAGAGTAGTCCATGGTGAGTCTGATGGTTGGATGGAACTTATTGATGTCATCGTGTAGTCGTTTCAGTGATTCTTCGCCGTGGGTCCAAAGGAAAAAAATGTCATCAATGTATCTGGTGTATAACGTCGGTTGAAGGTCCTGTGCGGTGAGTAGGTCTGTTCAAACTTGTGCATGAAGATGTTGGTGTAAAGGGGTGCGAATGTGGTCCCCATGGCTGTTCCGTGAGTCTGGATGAAGAACTTGTTGTCGAAGGTGAAGACGTTGTGATCCAGAATGAAGCGGATGAGTTGCAGAATTGCATCTGGAGATTGGCAGTTGTTGGTGTTGAGTACTGAGGCTGTTGCAGCAATGCCGTCGTCAGGGGTTCAATTTTAAACGGTTAAGTCTATATGGATGTTGTTTAATTGGAACAGCATTTCCAACATCAACATCATGTCTAGCCATTTTAGTACTTCCCAACTTATCTCCACAAACTTGCCCATGTGATATCAATAACTCCAGGGTTATAATCTCTGGATTACTACCCGAGCCACGTGCCAATTGGCATAGGGTTGAGAAAATTAGGAAAGTTAGCACGTGGCTAAAGGAGTGGTGCGGGAAAGAGGGATTTCATTTCATGGGGCATTGGCATCAGTACTGGGGCAGGAGGGACCTGTACCGTTGGGACGGTCTTCACCTGAACCATTCTGGGACCAGTGTTCTCGCGAATAGGATAAATAGGTTGGTCACAAGGACTTTAAACTAGCAAGTTGGGGGGAAGGGAAGTGTAAAGCTATGGACAGTATAATGGTTAATGGAGATCAAGGCAGCAGGTTACGTGACAGGTTATTATGTAGAGATATGGGTTCAAAGACAAGGAAAATTAGGAGAAAGGGTAAGAGGAAAAATAAATTGCGAAAAGTTACTGATCAAGGTGTTAGGATTCATAACAAAGACATAAAAAACAGCATAAGTGTACTTTACCTGAATGCTCGTAGTATACAAAATAAGGTAAATGAGTTGATGGCGCAAATCATCGTGAATGACTATGATTTAGTGGCCATTACTGAAACATGGTTAAAAGATGGTCACGACTGGGAGTTAAATATCCAAGGGTATCAGACTATACGAAAGGATAGAATGGACGGTAAGGGCGGTGGTGTAGCTTTGTTGTTTAAGGATGGCATCTGGACAATAGTAAGGAATGATATTGGTGCTATGGAGGACAAGGTTGAATCAATTTGGGTGGAAATCAGGAATAGTAAGGCAAAAAGGTCACTGATAGGAGTAGTCTATAGGCCACCAAATAGTAGGGCAGGCATTAAGCAAAGAAATAATGGATGCATGTAGAAATGGTACAGCGGTTATCATGGGAGATTTTAATCTGCATATCGATTGGTTTAACCAGGTTGGTAAAGGCAGCCTTGAGGAGGAGTTTATAGAATGTGCCCGGGATAATTTCCTGGAACAGTATGTAATGGAACCTACAAGGGAACAAGCGGTCCTAGATCTGGTCCTGTGTAATGAGGCAGGATTGATTAATGATCTCATAGTTCGGGATCCTCTTGGAAGGAGCGACCACAATATGGTGGAATTTAAAATACAGTTGGAGGATGACAAGGTAAAATCAAACACTAGTGTTTTGTGCTTAAACAAAGGCGATTACAATGGGATGAGAGAAGAACTAGCTAAGGTAGACTGGGAGCAAAGACTTCATGGTGAAGCAGTTGAGGAACAGTGGAGAACCTTCCAAGCGATCTTTCACAGTGTTCAGAAAAGGTTCATACCGACAAAAATGAAAGACGGTAGAAAGGGGAAAAATCGACCGTGGATATCTAAGGAGGTGAGGGAGAGTATCAAATTGAAGGAAAAAACATACAAAGTGGCAAAAATTAGTGGGAGACTAGAGGACTGCGAAGTCTTTAGGGGACAACAGAAAGCTACTAAAAAAGCTATAAAGAAGAGTAAGGTAAACTATGAAAGTAAACTGGCTAAGAACTTAAAAGTAGATAGTAAAAGCTTCTACAAATATATAAGACAAAAAAGAGTGGCTAAGGTAAATATTGGTCCTTTGGAAGATGAGAAGGGAGATTTAATAATAGGAGACGGGGAAATGGCCTCTTCACAGTGGAGGACACAAATAACATGCCAGTGACTGATGGAAATAAAGATATGGTAGGTGAGGACCTTGAGATGATTGTAATCACTAAGGAGGCAGTATTGGGCAAGCTAATGGGGCTAAAGGTAGACAAGTCTCCTGGCCCTGATGGGATGCATCCCAGAGTGTTAAAAGAGATGGCTAGGGAAATTGTAAACGCACTAGTGATAATTTATCAAAATTCACTAGACTCTGGGGTGGTCCCAGAGGATTGGAAAGTAGCAAATGTGACACCACTGTTGAAAAAAGGAGGTCGGCAGAAAGCGGGTAATTATAGGCCGGTAGGCTTAACTTCGGTTGTAGGGAAAATGCTGGAATCTATCATTAAGGAGGAAATAGCGGGGCACCTGGAGGGAAATTGTCCCATTGGGCAGACGCAGCATGGGTTCACAAAGGGTAGGTCGTGTCTGACTAATTTGGTAGAATTTTTTGAGGACGTTACCAGTGCAGTAGATAACGGGGAGCCAATGGATGTGGTATATCTGGATTTCCAGAAAGCTTTTGACAAGGTGCCACACAAAAGGTTGCTGCATAAACTAAAGATACATGGCATTGAGGGTAAAGTGGTATCATGGGTAGAGGATTGGTTAACTAACAGAAAGCAAAGAGTGGGGACAAATGGGTGTTTCTCTGGTTGGCAACCTGTAACTAGTGGGGTCCCTCAAGGATCAGTGTTGGGCCCGCAGTTGTTCACAATTTACATAGATGATTTGGAGTTGGGGACCAAGTGCAATGTGGCAAAGTTTGCAGACGACACTAAGATGAGTGGTAAAGCAAAAAGTGCAGAGGATACCGGAAGTCTGCAGAAGGATTTGGATAGGTTGGGTGAATGGGCTAGGGCCTGGCAGATGGAATTCAATGTTGCCAAGTGTGAGGCTATCCATTTTGGGAGGAATAACAGCAGACTGGATTATTATTTAAACGGTAAGATGTTAAAACATGCTGCTGTGCAGAGGGACCTGGATGTGCTGGTGCACGAGTCGCAAAAAGTTGGTATGCAGGTGCAACAGGTGATTAAGAAGGCTAATCGAGTTTTGTCTTTCGTTGCTAGAGGGATGGAGTTCAAGACTAGTGAGGTTATGCTGCAATTGTACAGGGTGTTGGTGAGGCCGCATCTGGAGTATTGTGTTCAGTTTGGTCTCCACCTGAGAAAGGACATATTGGCACTGGAGGGAGTGCAGAGGAGATTCACTAGGTTGATCCCAGAGTTGAGGGGATTAGATTATGACAAGAGGTTGAGTAGACTGGGACTGTACTCATTGGAGTTTAGAAGGATACGGGGGGATCTTATTGAAACATATAAAATTATGAAGGGAATAGATAGGATAGATGCGGGTAGGTTGTTTCCACTGGCGGGTGAAAGCAGAACTAGGGGGCATAGCCTCAAAATAAGGGGAAGTAGATTTAGGACGGAGTGTAGGAGGAACTTCTTCACCCAAAGGGTTGTGAATCTCTGGAATTCCTTGCCCAGTGAAGCAGTTGAGGCTCCTTCTTTAAATGTCTTTAAGAAAAAGATAGATGCCTTTCTAAAGAATAAAGGGATTCGGGGATATGGTGTACGGCCCGGAGAGTGGAGCTGAGTCCACAAAGATCAGCCATGATCTCATTGAATGGCGGAGCAGGCTCGAGGGGCCAGATGGCCTACCCCTGTTCCTAGTTCTTATGTTCTTATGTTCTTTCAGGTCAGTTTGTTTTTCCTCTGTAAGGTAACTGAACAACTTATCCCAATTTTTAGCAACATCCTCATTTTCCAATTTAATTTGAGGTGTGTCAAATTCAGAGTCATCTGGATTTGGTTCTTCACTTTGAGCTAGAATCATTAAAACCACCTCCTTTTTATCTCCTTCCCTTTCAAAGTACCTTTTAAGCATATTCACAGGACACACTCGGTCAATTTCCTTCTAATTGGCGTTCGTACCACATAATTAACCTCACTTAATTTCCTTTCAATCTGATAAGATCCACAAAACCTTTCTTTTAAAGGTTCACCTACCATTGGTGACAATACTAAATCTTTATCTCCAGTGGCAAAACTACGAACTTTGGATTTCTTGTCCACTACCTGTTTCATGACATGTTGTGCAACCTTTAAATGTTGTCTAGCCAATTCCGCTGCTCTATTTAATCATTCCCTAAATTTGACACGTAATCATATAATGTAAGTTCCGACTGCTTACTCACCATTTTTTCCTGAATCAATTTAAGTGGTCCTCTTACTTCATGACCAAAAATTAGTTCAAAAGGACTGAATTTGGTTGACTCATTAGGTGCATCCCTAATTGCAAACAGTACAAATGGAATTCCTTTATCCCAATCCTCTGGATAGTCTTGACAATAAGCCCTCAACATTGTCTTTAATGTCTGATGCCACCTTTCTAATGCTCCCAGCGATTCTGGATGGTACACAGTTGATTTAAATTGTTTTATTCCTAAGCTATCCATAACTTCTTTGAATAACTTTGAGGTAAAATTTGATCCTTGATCCGATTGTATTTCTGTGGTAGTCCATATCTGGTAAAGAATTTAAGTAACTCCTCCACAATCTTTTTAGCTGTAATATTACGTACTGGAATGGCCTCTGGGAACCTAGTAGACACATCCATTATAGTCAAAAGATATTGATTCCCACTTTTCATTTTAGGAAGCGGTCCTACGCAATCAATTAAGACCTTTGTAAAAGGTTCCTTAAATGCTGGAATGGGTATTAAGGGCACTGGTTTTATCACTGCTTGAGGTTTCCCTATCACTTGACATGTGTGACATGATCGACAAAATTTAACTACATCTTTCTGTCGTCCAGTCCAATAAAAATATTTTTGTATTTTCACTTGAGTTTTCCTTACTCCCAAATGACCTCCCACTGGTACCTCATGTGCAACTCGAAACACCTCCTTTCTATATCCTACCGGCAATACCACTTGATGAACTTCTGCCCACTTTTCATCCGCCTGCATATGTAAAGGTCTCCATTTTCTCATCAAGACAGCACTTTTACGGTAATAACACTCTGGTATACACTCCGATCCCTCTTCCGTGTATGCTTTCTGAACATCCGTTTTATTTCTACATCTTTCTGTTGTAACTCCGCCAATTTTCTTGAACTAAAAATACCCGCCTCATCCTCCACCTGTTCTTGTTCTTTTTCAACCACCTGAACAAAAATCGTTTCAGATAATTACACTTCAACTTCACTCTTTGTTTCTCCTCTTGACTTAACCTGTGACTTTGCGACCTTGTTACTACACAATTCGGAAAAATCCCAGGATATTCATCCTTCAGTTGTCTGGTTTTCCACTGGCTTATCCACAGTAGGCATCACTCCCACCTGCGATCCAGCTATATCATTACCCAAGACTGTATTCCAGGACAAGATAGTTTCTCTATTACCCTTACTACCACTTCACCACACTTCATTGGACTTTCCAACTTTACCGTACATAATGGAACACAACTCTTCTCACCCTGAATTCCACATAGTACCACCTTTTCTGGCAATATTCCTCCCAAACTACATAACTCCTCATATCTTAACATCAAAGATTGACTTGCTCCCGTATCTCTTAAAATTGTGACTTCTTTACCTGCTCCTCCTGGTACACATGAGTAAACTTTACACACACCAGTAAATTCTTTAAAGAGATCTGGCACCTTCTTATCAATCACCTCTTGATCAGGCAGTACAACCTTTTGCACCTCCTTCACTTCACTTGGGCTTTCCTACACCACTTTAACAAACCCCACTGTCTTATCCTGTTTTACTGTCAAATCCCAAGTTTCTTTACCCATCAGTCTGGCCTCAATAAAAGTCGAGATGGATTTGCAGGTACAGCATTAGTTATTTTATTTAGCTTGCAAGCTTTACTCAATTCTCAGTAGCACAAAGCACATCTTGCTTCGTACACCTCTGGAATCAAGTGAGGCTGTAGAACAAAGGAGTCTCTACTGATACATTCAAATGGCATCAGGTTTCACATACACGATTCCCATAGGTCATCCTATATCCCTCCTGACCTGTTGATATATTCTGATTGGCTCACTTCCAATCACTTCCTCTGGCCCCTATTACCCAGCATCCTTTTCTCCTCCTTTGGTGGACACACCTTCTCCTTGCTTTGCCATGCGGTCTGAAATCCTTTGTCTGTGAACTCACCAGAATGAGACTGGCCTATCTCTACATTACAGTAACTAATATCTCTAAAGTAACTATTTTATATCACATTCGTCATTACCACATCAGTCCTCCCAGTGCTTTTCTTCAACCACCAACACTGTGACTTTACATGGCCTAGTTTATTACAGTGAAAACATTTGAAACTTTTCATTTCTCTTCCACCCTCCTGGATTTTTTTTTTTAATCTGAGGTACACTCTCCTTATTATTTCCCATCAGATCACCTTGACCTGTACCACAGGAGTATTTCTCTTTCCCCCAGTTTCTATCCCTCACAGGCTGAAAATGATGTTGGAAACCAAACTTAGATTTATGAACTAATTCATAATCATCTGCCATTTCTGCTGCTAACCTCGCAGTTTTAACCCTCTGCTCTTCCACATGAGTTCTCACTACATCAGGAATTGAATTTTTAAACTCCTCCAAGATGCCTCCTCTGATAGTGATGCAAACACTTCACTAGCTCTACCTACCAACTTTGTTTGAATCAGTAATACCCACATGCCCTGTGGCCATTTGATTTGTTTAGCCACCTTCTCAAATGAAATGAAAAAAGCTTCTACCTCCTTCTCATCAAACCTTGGCAATGCTTGGACATATTTAAATAGATTCCCACCAAGCCTTCGACTATGACACTCTTTCTCTTTATCCTCATCACTATCCTCAAACTGTACATTTCCCTTTATTTCCACCAATTTTAACTGACTGTCAGGTTTCATGGCCATTTTCTGAAGTTCAAACTCTCTCTCTTTTTCCCTATCCTCTCTCTCTTTTTCCCTTTCCACTCTCTTTTTTTTCTTCTTGTTCTGCTAACGCTATTGTTTCTTTTTCCCTCATTTCGTATTCAAGCTGCTTTAATTCTTTCTCGTGTTCCAGTTGTTTAATCTCTAACTGAATTTTTGCCATTTCTAATGAGTCAGATTGTATCTGAGGCAATTTTAAATGCTCAGCTACCGCCGTAAGTACTTCTTTTTTTGTGTGCCATCAGGTAACGCTAACTGCAATGTTTTTGCCAAATCTAAAAGCCTTTTTTTAGTCTCTGTTCGTAAGGTACGGCGTGTGACCTGCTCCCCCCAAAAAAAACGTCCGAGCCTCTGAAAGAGCCATTGTCCACAGCACATTCCCTACTTAAACTGGAATGCCACATCTGAAAAGCAAACACAAATATGCTCACCCCTCACTGTCTTTAAATTCATTAAGCCAACCCAATCACGAAAGATAGACTTTAATCCAGGACGAGCCCCCAGTTTATTATGGGCCAGGGATTAGAGAACCCCAAAGTGTATCATGGAGTTCACCTGACCCACACCTTTGAATAGATTTTGGTTATGGGGAGCACAAGGGCCCACTTTACAGGTGTGATGCAACAGAGAACTAAAAGTATTTTTAAACAAAAACAATGTTTATTCTATGAATCCAGTTCACATTTTATAAACACACAGTTATCAACTACCAACTCTGACCATCCCCCAAAAGATACAGTACTCTATAGATAACCCTTAATAACTTCCCAAACAACATCCGTAAATTAAACCCTTTTTAAATAAAGACAGCAGGTTTAAATTCTCTACAGAAACAGGTATTACTTTGAAATCATCAATGAGCTGAAGACATTCTTAAGATTACAGAGAGAGAGATCATAACATCTCCTTGCCATTTGATAAAGCACCCATTTCTTAAAGGTACATCCACCTGACGATATGAAGTTCTATTTAGTGAAAGCAGTCTGATTTTGATACAATATTATGTTGGGTGGCACAGCACCAGGGACCCTGGTTCAATTTCGGCCTTGGGTCACTGTCTGGGTGGAGTTTAACTTTCTCCCCATGTCTGCGTGGGATTCCTCCAGGTGCTCCTGTTCCCTCACACAGTCTAAAGATGTGCAGGTTAGGTGGATTGGCCATGATAAATTGCCGCTTGGTGTCCAAAGATGTGAAGGTTAGGTGGATTTAAAGGATTACAGGGACAGGGCGTGCACTCTTTCAGAGGGTCGGTGCAGACTCGATGGACCGAATGGCCTTCTTCCAAACTGTGGGGATTCTATGATTCTATCTTTGAAGCTCCACCACTAGCATATAAGCTGCATAATGTTTATTATGCTGTAATTCAGTGAACACTGAAATATGGGTGGACTGAATCTCCCTATTTTGGATGAGTAGGAACAACTGGAGGTAGATATTCCAGTTACAACACTGCCCAGTACAGTGCAAATAATGCTGGTATCCTATCTTGAAGAACTTTAATGAGAAACAGTGAGTTTGGAGAGGTGGCACAGTAGCACAATGTCATGGTAGCACAATGGTTAGCACTGTTGCTTCACAGCACCAGGGACCCGGGTTCGATTCCCAGCTTGGGTCACTGTCTGTGTGGAGACTGCACGTTCTCCCTGTGGGTTTGCCCCGGATTCTCCGGTTTCCTCCCACAGTCCAAAGATGTGCAGGTTAGGTGGATTGATCATGCTAAATTGGCCCGTAGTGTCCAGAGGTTAGGTAGGGTTGCTGGATTACGGGGATAGGGTGAGGTGTGGGCTTAGGTAGGGTGCTTTTTCAGGGGCCAGTGTAGACTCGATGGGCCAAATGGCCTCATTCTGTACTGTCGGGATTCTATGATTTTCAGATCCATGTCAACAGTTGGAACCAGACCCACAACCATAAAAAAACACATGTCAGTGGCTGAAACGTTGACCACTGCATTTAATGTCGACATTCACTGGGTGCTTGCTGGTGATGTCCTCTACCTTTTGTTAACAGAAACGGTTCCTGCTCACTCAGAGTTATTGCTTTCTGAACAGTGGCAAAACGGAATTGTGACTGACGGGCATGTTTTCTGAAGAGTGCTCACAAATCAAATACCATGAGAGAATAAAGGGATGATTATTGTCTGAGATCACAGCTCTGCAATCCTGCCACATCCATTCATGGAGGTGGAAGTGCCACAAATATTCCCATCCTCAATGATGGAGGAGCCCAGCACACGCATGGGTGGCACAGTGGTTAGCACTGCAGTCTCACAGCGCCAGGAACCCAGGTTCAATTCCAACCTTGGGTGTCTGTGTGCAGTTTGCATTTTCTCCCCGTGTCTGCGTAGGTTTCCTCCGGGTGCTCCAGTTTCCTCCCACAGTCCAAAGATGTACAGGTTAGGTGGATTGACCATGCTAAATTGCCCTTAGTGTCCAAGGATGGGTATGTTAAGGTGGGGTTGGGTGATAGGGCAGGGCAGCAGGCCTAGGCAGGGTGCTCTTTAGGAAGTCGGTGCAGATTCAATGGGCCGATTGGCCTCCTTCTGCACTGTAGGGATTCAATGGACATCAGTGTAAAATACAAGGTGGAAGCATTCACAACAATCTTCAGCCAAAATGTCGAGTGAATGGTCCATCTTCATCTCCTCTGGAGGTCCCCAGCATCACAGATTTTCTTCAGGCAATTTGATTAACTCCACATAGACATAGAACATACAGTGCAAAAGGAGGCCATTCGGCCCATCGGGTCTGCACCACCCCACTTAAGCCCTCACTTCCACCCTATTCCCCTGTCCCAATAACCCCTCCTAACGTATTTGGACATTAAGGGCAATTTAGCATGGCCAATTCACCTAACCTGCACATCTGTGGACTGTGGGAGGAAACCCACGCAGACCCGGGGAGAATGTGCAGACTCTGCACAGTCAGTGACTCAGCAGGGAATCGAACCTGGAACCCTGATATCAAGAAACAGCTGAATGCACTGGACAATATTCCAGTGGACAATATTGCACTGAAGGCTTGTGCTCCAGAAATTGCCACGCAACCAGCCAAGCTCTTCCAGTACAGCTACAACACTAGCATCTATCTGGCAATGTGGAAAATTGCCCAGGTATTTCTTGTACACATAAAGCAGGACAACTCCAACATTGCCAATTACCACCCCATCAGTCTACACTCGATCATCAATAAAGTGATGGTAGTGATCATCAACAGTATAATCAAGCTGCACTGACTCAGCAATAATCTACTCACTGGTTTTCAGCTTGGTTCCTCCAGGGTCACTCAGCTCCTGACCTCATTACAGCCTTAGCTCAAACATGGAAAAAAGAGCTGAACTCCAGAGATGAGTCTGATTTCCCCAGATATCAAGGCAGCATTTGACAGAGTATGCTACCAAGGAGCCCCAACAAAACTGGAGTCAATAAGAATCAGGGGTTGGGAACTTCTGGGTGCGGCTATGCAGAGCTAGGTCGCATATTCAGTAGGTTCCGCTTGGAACGGACTTTTGGGCTCTTTTACAGGGCCCCCGCGGCATTTGTTTGCCATTTCCCGGTGTGGCAAGAGGACTGCAACATTCCCCTGACAGTGTCCCCCAGGAATGTTATGTCTTTTGGCTACCAGACCCGGCAGAAACAGTAAAAGATTTGGCTGCAACAGGATAAACAGGGCCTCTTCCAGCATGCAAGCGGGGGAAGGGCAAGCTTAAAGCTGCAAGCTGACCTGAGGGCCTTTATCAAAGGCGAATTCTAGGAGCAGAGGGAACAACTGTGAAAAGATCTCACCAAGGCCACTGAAGAAGCGGGGACGAGGCTTCCGGTGGCGGCCATGAAGGAGTAGGTCACGCATTCGGCAGCTCCCATCTGGAACGGACTCTTAGACAGATTGGGGCAGATTGGTGAAGCGAACACTGCCAAAAGGATTCCCTCTCGAGACTTCCGGTTGCGGCTATGTGGAGCTAAGTCGCACATTCGGCGGCTCCCGCAAAAACGGACTTTTGGGCTCTTTTCAGGGCCCCCAAGGGCACTTTTTCGATGTTTCCCAGTGTGGGGAGGAGTTAATAATAGCTCCCCGTCAGTATATGGCTTTAACTAGGAGCGGGGTGACAAAAAAGGTGGTGGTGGACCAGAAGAAGGGAGGGAAGAAGGACAAAATGGCGGCGGGCGGAGACCAGGCAGCGTGGAGGCAGTGGGCGGAGGAGCAACAGGGCTGCCTCAGAGATTAAAACGGACCTGCTAGAGCCGATGAAGGCTTCTATTGATAAGCTGCTGGAGACACAGACGGCCCAGGGGGTGGCGATCCGAGAGGCTCAACAAAAGATCTCTGACAATGAGGACGAGATCTTAGTCCTGGCGGTAAAGGTGGAGGCCACAAGAAATGGCAGGAGCGGATCGAGGAGATGGAGAATCGGTCGAGGCGGAAGAATCTGCGGATTCTGGGCCTCCCGGAGGTGCTGGAAGGGCCGGACGTGGGGGCCTATGTGGTCACCATGTTAAACTCGCTGATGGGAGCGGGGTCCTTCCAGGGGCCCCTGGAGCTGGAAGGGGCCCATAGAGTGTTGGCGAGGAGGCCCAAGTCTAACGAGCCTCCGCGGGCGGTGCTGGTGCGGTTCCATCGGTTCGTCGATCGGGAGTGTGTGCTCAGGTGGGCCAAGAAGGAGAGGAGCAGCAGGTGGGAGAACGCGGAGGTTCAGATATATCAGGACTGGAGTGCGGAGGTGGCGAAGAGGAGGGCCAGGTACAATCGAGCGAAGGCGGTGCTGCACAGGAAGGGGGTGAAGTTTGGCATGTTGCAGCCGGCGCGATTGTGGGTTACCTACAAGGACCGGCACCATTATTTTGAGTCTCCGGAGGGGGCGTGAGCCTTTGTTCAGGCCTAGAAGCTGGACACAGACTGAGGGTCGGGATGGGCGATTGGGGACTGCGGTGGATATGTTATGCCTATTTTTGGTTCCGGGGGGGCCCTTTGCATTGTTTTGGGTTTCTTCTTCTCTGTGTTTTTCTCTTTCGGGTTGGGGAGGGTGGATGGGACGGGTTGGGCACTGTTTTGGTTGGTGGCGGGGCCTGGTCGGTGGAGAGCGCGGGATTTTTTCCCGCGCCGAAGACTGGGGGGGTGGCGGGACCGGGGCGGGGAAGCGAGGATTGTTTCCCGCGCTTAGAACAGAGGGGGAGTCCCTTTGAATGGGGAGCGGGAGAGGAGGGTGTGCCATACAATGGGAGGAGTCAAAGGGGAGGCGGGAGTGGCCGGGGTCAGCAGGAGTCAGCTGACTTGCGGAAGTGCAATGGGGGGAGTAGACCAGCTAGGATGGGTCCTATCCGGGGGTGGGTGGGTGGGGGGGAATCGAGTTGCTGCTGCTAAGATCAAGGAGGAGCTGGAGCAAGTGGGGTGGGTCGAGATGGGGGTATGCCGCTGTGGGGAATGGGCCGGGTGTGGGGTGCGGGCGCGTGGCTGGCCGAGGAGGGGTCATGGCTAGTCGGCGGGGGAGGGGGGCGGGTAGATCCGGCTGATAACCTGGAATGTAAGGGGACTGAATGGGCCAGTTAAGCGGGCCCGCGTGTTCGCGCACCTGAAGGGGCTCAAGGCAGATGTGGTTATGCTCCAGGAGACACATCTGAAGGTGGCAGACCAGGTAAGACTGAGGAAAGGGTGGGTAGGTCAGGTGTTTCACTCGGGGCTAGATGCCAAAAATCGAGGGGTGGCGATCTTGGTGGGAAAGAATGTGTTATTCGAGGCGTCGAGCATTGTGGCAGATAATGGCGGTAGGTACATAATGGTAAGTGGTAAGTTGCAGGGAGAGAGGGTGGTACTGGTCAGTGTGTATGCTCCGAACTGGGACGATGCGGGTTTTATGTGGCGTATGTTGGGTCGGATCCCAGACTTGGAAGTGGGGGGCCTGATAATGGGGGGAGACTTTAACACGATGTTGGATCCTTCACTGGATCACTCCAGGTCTAGGACGGGTAGGAAGCCGGCGGCGGCTAGAGTGTTGAGGGGATTTATGGACCAAATGGGAGGGGTGGACCCTTGGAGATTTGCAAGGCCGGGGGCTAGAGAATTTTCATTCTTCTCACATGTCCATAAGGCTTATTCTCGAATCGACTTTTTCATTTTGAGTAGGGCGCTGATAGCGAGAGTAGAGGATATCGAGTATTCGGCAATAGCCATTTCGGACCACGCCCCGCATTGGGTGGACTTGGAGATGGGGGAGGAGAGGGACCAGCGCCCGCTGTGGTGCTTGGAGATGGGGCTGTTGGCGGACGAGGAGGTGAGCGAGCAGGTCCGAGGAAGTATAGAGAGGTACTTGGAGACCAACGACAACGGGCAGGTCCGAGTGGGGATGGTATGGGAGGCACTGAAGGCGGTGGTGAGGGGAGAGCTGATCTCCCATCAGGGCGAGGGAGCGGGGGGAGAGGGAGAGGCTGGTGGGGGAGATGGTGAGGGTAGACAGGAGGTATGCGGAAGAACCTGAGGAAGGATTGTTGAGGAAGAGGCGCAGCCTCCAGGCCGAATTCGACCTGGTGACCACCAGGAAGGCGGAGGTGCAGTGGAGGAAGGCCCAGGGGGCGGTCTACGAGTATGGGGAAAAGGCAAGCCGGATGCTGGCGCATCAGCTTCGGAAGTGGGATGCAGCTAGGGAGATCGGGGAAGTTAAGGACAGGGGCGGGAGCGTGGTGCGGAATGTGGTTGGCATCAATGGGGTCTTCAGGGACTTCTACGAGGAATTGTACCGATCCGAGCCCCCACAGGAGGAGGGAGGGATGGGCCGTTTCCTGGACCAATTGAGGTTTCCAAAGGTGGAAGAGGGACTGGTGGCGGGACTGGGGGCCCCGAATGGGCTGGAGGAGCTGATCAAAGGGATAGGAAGCATGCAGGCGGGGAAGGCACTGGGGCCGGACGGTTACCCGGTCGAGTTCTGTAAAAAATATATGGACCTGTTTGGCCCGCTGTTAGTTAGGACCTTCAATGAGGCAAGGGAGAGGGGGGTTTTACCCCCGACGATGTCCCAGGCACTGATCTCCTTGATCCTGAAGCGGGACAAGGATCCCCTTGTCCCAGTAGGTCAATGTGCAATGTGGGTCTTACAGACCGATTTCCTTGCTAAATGTGGATGCCAAGGTGCTGGCGAAGGTCTTAGCCACGAGGATTGAGGATTGTGTGCCGCAGATCATCCATGAAGACCAGATGGGGTTTGTGAAGGGGAGACAGTTGAACGCGAATGTGCGGAGGCTTTTGAACGTTATCATGATGCCGGCGAGGGAGGGGCAGGCGGAGATAGTGGTGGCGATGGACGCTGAGAAAGCCTTCGATAGGGTAGAGTGGGGCTACCTGTGGGAGGTGCTGAAGAGGTTCGGGTTTGGGGAGGGGTTTGCCAGGTGGGTTAGGCTGTTGTATGAGGCCCCGATGGCGAGTGTGGCCACAAATAGGAGGAGGTCCGAGTACTTTTGGTTGCACCGAGGGACGAGACAGGGGTGTCCCCTGTCCCCCCTGCTCTTCGCACTGGCGATTGAACCCCTGGCTATGGCACTGAGAGAGTCGAGGAACTGGTGGGGGTTGATGTGGGGTGGGGAGGAGCATAGGGTGTCGCTTTATGTGGACGACCTGCTGCTGTATGTGGCGGACCCGGTGGGAGGAATGCCAGAGGTAATCAGGATCCTTAGGGAATTCAGGGACTTTTCGGGGTACAAGCTCAATATGGGGAAGAGCGAGCTGTTCGTAGTTCAGCTAGGGGACCAGGAGAGGGGGATTGGCGAGCTCCCACTAAAAAGGGCGGAGAGGAGCTTCAGATATTTGGGGGTCCAGGTGGCCAGGAGCTGGGGGGCCCTGCATAGGCTTAACTTTACAAGGCTGGTGGAGCAAATGGAGGAGGATTTCAAGAGGTGGGACGCGTTGCCGCTGTCCCTGGCGGGTAGGGTGCAGTCAATCAAAATGACGGTGCTCCCAAGGTTTTTGTTCCTGTTCCAGTGCCTCCCCGTGTTTATCCCGATGGCTTTTTTCAGGCGGGTTAACAGGAGTATAATGGGGTTTTTGAGGGCGCGAGGGACTCCAAGGGTGAGACGGGTGTTCCTGGAGCGGAGTAGAGATAGGGGGGGGCTGGCGCTGCCCAACCTCTGTGGGTACTACTGGGCTGCCAATGCGACAATGGTGCGCAAGTGGGTGATGGAGGGGGAGGGGGCTGCATGGAAGAGGCTGGAGACGGCGTCCTGTGTGGGTACGAGTCCGGGGGCGCTGGCAACGGCGCCGCTGCCGCTCCCTCCAAGGAGGTATACCACGAGCCCGGTGGTGGTGGCGGCCCTCAAAATTTGGGGGCAGTGGAGGCGGCATCGGGGGGAAGTTAGGGCCTCGGTGTGGACCCCATTACGGGGGAACCAACGGTTCGCCCCAGGAAGAACAGGTGGAGGGTTTTCGGGGTGGCACAGGGCAGGGATACGAAAGTTGGGGGACCTGTTTGTGGACGGGAAGTTCGCGAGCTTGGGTGAGCTGGAGGAGAAGTACGGGCTCCCCCCGGGGAACACCTTCAGGTACTTACAGGTAAGGGCGTTTGCCAGACGGCAGGTGGTGGAATTCCCACGGCTACTGCCACACACAGTACAGGACAGGGTGCTCTCGGTGGGGTGGGTGGGAGTGGGGAAGATCTCGGAAACTTACCAGGTGATGCAGGAGGAGGAAGAGGCCTCGGTGGTGGAGTTGAAAGGTAAGTGGGAGGAGGAGTTGAGAGAGGAGATCGAAGAGGGGACGTGGGCAGATGCCCTAGGGAGGGTGAACTCTTCCTCTTCGTGCGCGAGGCTCAGCCTCATACAGTTTAAGGTGCTGCACAGGGCACACATGACCGGGACAAGGATGAGCAGGTTCTTTGGGGGTGAGGACAGGTGTGCTAGGTGCTCAGGGAGCCCAGCAAATCACACCCATATGTTCTGGGCATGCCCAGCGCTGGACGAATTTTGGAAGGGCGTAGCGAGGACGGTGTCGAGGGTGGTAGGATCCAGGGTCAAACCAGGCTGGGGGCTCGCAATATTTGGGGTGGCAGAGGAGCCGGGAGTGCAGGAGGCGAAAGAAGCCAGAACTCTGGCCTTTGCGTCCCTGGTAGCCCGGCGAAGGATTCTCCTTCAGTGGAAAGATACGAGGCCCCCAAGCGTGGAATCCTGGATCAGCGATATGGCAGGGTTCATTAAATTGGAGAGGGTGAAATTCACCTTGAGAGGGTCGGTACAAGGGTTCTTTAGGCGGTGGCAACCGTTCTTAGACTTTCTGGCAGAACGATAGACATTGGTCAATGGCAGCAACAGCTCGGGGGGTGGGGGGTTTACTTTATTTTTGTTTATGTTATTTACACTGGAAGGGTCTGAGGGGGTGTATACACCTGTTGTCTTTAGTCGGGGTGTTAATGTTAATTTATTATTCAGGTACGGGGGGGGAGGGGCTTGGGGGGTTGCTTTTTTAGATTGTGTTTTGTACTTAACCCTGTTGAGTTCTTTTTTCTTTCTCATTTTGTTATTGATATTTTATGAAAACCTTTGATAAAAATTATTTAAAAAAAAAAAAAAAGAATCAGGGGTTGGAGTCATACCTGGCATAAAGGAAGATGGTCCTAGTGGTTGAAGGTCAATCTTCTCAGCTCCAGGACATCACTGCAGGAGTTCCTGAAGGTGGTGTCCTCGGTCCAGGTATCTTCAACTGCTTCATCAATGACGTTCCTTCCATCATAAGGACAGAATTTGGGATGTTCGCGGATTATTTCACAATGTTCAGCACCATTGATGACTCCTCAAATACTGAAGTACTCCGTGTCCAAATGCCGTAAGAGCTGGACGATATCCAGGCTAGGGTTGACAAATGGCAAGTAACATTCACACCACACAAGTGTCATGTGATGGCCATCTCCAACAAGAGAAAATCCAACCATCACTCCTTGACATTCAATAACATTACCACACTGAATCCCATACTATCAACATCATAGAACCCCGTCAGTGCAGAGGGAGGCCATTTGGCCCATTGGATCTGCACCGACCCTCTGAAAGAGCACCCTACCTAGGCCTACGCCACCGCCCTATCCTCTTAATCCCATCTAACCTTTTGGACACTAAAGGGCAATTTAGCATAGCCAATCCACCAATCCTTCACATTTTTGGACTGTGGGAGGAAACCCGAGCGCCCGGAGGAAACCCACTTCGACATAGGGAGAACATGCAAACTACACACAGACAGTCACCTAAGGCCAGAATTGAAACCGGATCCCTGGCGCTGTGAGACAGCAGTATTAACCACTGTACCACCATGCTGCTCCAGCTGGGGGGGTTACCATTGACCAGAAACTGAACTGGACCAACCATAAAAATACTGTGGCTACAAGAGCAGATCAGAGCCTAGGAATCCTGTGGCGAGTAACTAACCTCCTGACTCCCATCTACAAGGCACATGTCAGGAGTGTGATGAAATACTCCCCCTTGCCTGAATGACCGCAGCTCCAACAACACTCGAAGGTTAAAGCAGTCCACTTGATTGACACCCGTTCCACAAACATTCACTCCCTCCACCACCAGTGAACAGCGACAGCCATGTGTACTATCTACAAGATGCCCTGCAGGAAATCATGAAGACTCCTTCGACAGCACCTTCCAAACCCTTAACCACTACGATAGAACATAGAACATAGAACGATACAGCGTGGTACAGGCCCTTCGGCCCACGATGTTGCACCGAAACAAAAGCCATCTAACCTACACTATGCCATTATCATCCATATGCTTATCCAATAAACTTTTAAATGCCCTCAATGTTGGCGAGTTCACTATTGTTGCAGGTAGGGCATTCCACGGCCTCACCACTCTTTGCGTAAAGAACCTACCTCTGACCTCTGTCCTATATCTATTACCCCTCAGTTTAAAGCTATTTCCCTCTTGCCAGCCATTTCCATCCGCGGGAGAAGGCTCTCACTGTCCACCCTATCCAACCCCCTGATCATTTTGTATGCCTCTATTAAGTCTCCTCTTAACCTTCTTCTCTCCAACGAAAACAACCTCAAGTCCATCAGCCTTTCCTCATAAGATTTTTCCTACATACCAGGCAACATCCTGGTAAATCTCCTCTGCACCCGCTCCAAAGCCTCCACGTCCTTCCTATAATGTGGTGACCAGAACTGTACGCAATACTCCAAATGCGGCCGTACCAGAGTTTTGTACAGCTGCAACATGACCTCATGACTCCGGAACTCAATCCCTCTACCAATAAAGGCCAACACGCCATAGGCCTTCTTCACAACCCAATCAACCTGGGTGGCAACTTTCAGGGATCTATGTACATGGACACCTAGATCCCTCTGCTCATCCACACTTCCAAGAACTTTACCATTAGCCAAATATTCCGCATTCCTGTTATTCCTTCCAAAGTGAATCACCTCACACTTATCTACATTAAACTCCATTTGCCACCTCTCAGCCCAGCTCTGCAGCTTATCTATGTCCCTCTGTAACCTGCTACATTGTTCCACACTGTCGACAACACCACCGACTTTAGTGTCGTCTGCAAATTTACTCACCCACCCTTCTGCGCCTTCCTCTAGGTCATTGATAAAAATGACAAACAGCAACGGCCCCAGAACAGATCCTTGTGGTACGCCACTTGTAACTGAACTCCATTCTGAACATTTCCCATCAACCACCACCCTCTGTCTTCTTTCAGCTAGCCAATTTCTGACCCACATCTCTAAATCACCCTCAACCCACAGCCTCCGTATTTTCTGAAATAGCCTACCGTGGGGAACCTTATCAAACGCTTTACTGAAATCCATATACACCACATCAACTGCTCTACCCTCGTCTACCTGTTCAATCACCTTCTCAAAGAACTCAATAAGGTTTGTGAGGCATGACCTACCCTTCACAAAGCCATGCTGACTATCCCTGATCATATTATTCCTATCTAGATGATTATAAATCTTGTCTCTTATATTCTCCTCCAAGACTTTACCCACTACAGACGTGAGGCTCACCGGTCTATAGTTGCCGGGGTTGTCTCTGTTCCCCTTTTTGAACAAAGGGACCACATTTGCTATCCTCCAGTCCTCTGGCACTATTCCTGTAGCCAATGATGACATAAAAATCAAAGCCAACGGCCCAGCAATCTCTTCCCTGGCCTCCCAGAGAAACCTAGGATGAATCCCATCAGGCCCCGGGGACTTATCTATTTTCAGCCTGTCCAGAATTGCCAACACCTCTTCCCTACGTACCTCAATGCCATCTATTCTAATAGCCTGGGTCTCAGCATTCTCCTCCACTTTATCTTTTTCCTGAGTGAATACTGAAGAAAAATATTCATTTAGTATCTCGCCTATCTCCACACACAACTTCCCATCCCTGTCCTTGACTGGTCCTACTCTTACCCTAGTCATTCGCTTATTCCTGACATACCTATAGAAAGCTTTTGGGTTTTCCTTGATCCTACCTTTCCTTGATCCCCTCCTTGCCCGTCATAGCTCTCTCTTTAGGTCCTTCCTCGCTACTTTGTAACTATCCATCGCCCCAACTGAAACTTCACACCTCATCTTCACATAGGCCTCCTTCTTCCTCTTAACAAGAGATTCCACTTCTTTGGTAAACCACGGTTCCCTCGCTCTACGCTTTCCTCCCTGCCTGACCGGTACGTACTTATCAAGAACACGCAGTAGCTGTTCCTTGAACAAGCTCCACTTATCCAGTGTGCCCAACACTTGCAGCCTACTTCTCCAACCTATCCCCCCCAAGTCACGTCTAATGGCATCATAATTGCCCTTCCCCCAGCTATAACTCTTGCCCTGCGGTGTATACTTATCCCTTTCCATCACTAACGTAAACGTCACCGAATTGTGGTCACTGTCCCCAAAGTGCTCTCCTACCTCCAAATCCAACATCTGGCCTGGTTCATTACCCAAAACCAAATCCAACGTGGCCTCGCCTCTTGTTGGCCTGTCAACATATTGTGTCAGGAAACCCTCCTGCACACATTGTACAAAAAACGACCCATCTAATGTACTCGAACTATACCTTTTCCAGTCAATATTTGGAAAGTTAAAGTCTCCCATAATAACTACCCTGTTACTTTCGCTCTTATCCAGGATCATCCTCGCCATCCTTTCCTCTACATCCCTAGAACTATTTGGAGGCCTATAGAAAACTCCCAACAGGGTGACCTCTCCTTTCCTGTTTCTAACCTCAGCCCATACTACCTCGGAAGATGAGTCCCCATCTAGCATCCTCTCCGCCACCGTAATACTGCTCTTGACTAGCAGCGCCACACCTCCCCCTCTTTTGCCTCCTTCCCTGAGCTTACTAAAACACCTAAACCCCGGAACCTGCAACATCCATTCCTGTCCCTGCTCTATCCATGTCTCCGAAATGGCCACAACATCGAAGTCCCAGGTACCAACCCATGCTGCCAGTTCCCCTACCTTATTTCGTATACTCCTGGCATTGAAATAGACACACTTCAAACCACCTACCTGAACACTGGCCCCCTCCTGCGCCGTCAAATCTGTGCTCCTGACCTCTATACTCTCATTCTCCTGTACCCTAAAACTAAAATCCAGCTTCCCATGTCCCTGCTGCATTAGTTTAAACCCCCCTAGAAGAACAAGGGCAGCAGACACATGGGAACACCACCACCTGGAGGTTCATGTCCAACTCACACGCCATCTTGAAATATATCGCCATTGCAGCATTGCCACTGGGTCAAAATCCAGGAACTCCCTCCCAAACAGCGACGTGGATGTACTACATTACATGGACTGCACGATTCAAGAAGTCCTGTCAGCACCACAAAGGGATAGAAAGTAAGATTTGTGCATACGTTTTCACTGAAATTGGATTTTTTTTCCAATTGAATTCTTTTTCATATTAGTTTTACATTGAAAGATACTAATTGCAAATTAAACATGCAATGTTTAACGTGCTTTGCCACGCTCTTGCCTTTTTTGCTAAGAGTATTATATGCCACATTCTTCCTTGGGCATTATCTTCCTCGACTGAAAGTATTAAGTGTGAAGGATTCCTGAACCTTTTGGGCCTGCTTGTGATTCCACTGCATGCCAGGAATAAGCAATTCTTTGCGGGTCAACATGCTTTCGATGGGAGGGTCAAGAATGGAGACTTCACTTGATATCAGCTCAGAAACAAGTACCGACTGACAGAGGACTGTTGGTGAACCAGGGTCAAATTTGATGATTGCTCATAGATGCGGTTGCTGTGGGTTGAGTCCCAACCGTAATCACTGCTCTCCATCTGCCACAAAATCTCTGAATCTCATTGGATAGCTGCTCAAGATGTGATTCCAAGCACAACCAAACTATGGTTTATTATATTTCGGACTATGAGCCTCTGTGGTCAACTGTGTCAAAGCCTGCAGACAGGTCAAGAAGGACAAGGATGGCAAATTTATCTTTGTCACTGTCCCATAGGAAGCCATCTGTCACTTTGATAAGAGGCTCGATGCTGCGGTAGGAACCTGATTGGAGGGATCAAACATGGACCTCTGGAAAATTAGAGCATGACTATAAGACATAGGAGCAGAATTAGCCCACTCAGCCCATCGAGTCTGCTCTGCCATGTTTTCTCATCCCCATTCTCCTGCCTTCTTCCCATAACCCCTGATCCCCTTATCAATCAAGAACCTATCTATCTCTGTCTTAAAGACACTCAGTCATTTGGCCTCCACAGCCTCTGCGGCAGGAGTTCCACAGATTCACCACCCTCTGGCTAAAGAAATTCCTCCTCATTGCTGTTTTAAAGCATCGTCCCTTTAGTCTGAGATGGTGTCCTCTGGTTCTAGTTTTTTCTACAAGTTTAAACATCCTCTCCACATCCACTCTATCCAGGCCTCGCAGTATCTTGTAAGTTTCAATAAGATCCCTCCCTCATCCTTCTAAACTCCAATGAGTACAGACCCAGAGACCTCAACAGTTCTTCATACGACAAGCTCTTCATTCCAGTGATCATTCTTGTTAATCTCCTCTTGACCCTTTGCAAGGCCAGCACATCCTTCCTTAGATCTGGGCCCAGAACTGCTCAGAATACTCCAAATGGGGTCTGACAAGAGCCTTCTACAGCCTCAGAAGTACATCCCTGCTCTTGTATTCCAGCACTCTCGACATGAATGCTAACATTGCATTTTCCTTCCTAACTGCTGATTGACCTTGCCGACTGAACCTGCACATTAACCTTAAGAGAATCATAAACAAGGTCTCCCAAGTCCCTTTGTGCTTCTGATTTCCTAAGTATTTTTCCATTTAGAAAATAGTCTATGCCTTCATTCATCCTTCCAAAGTGCATAACCTCACACTTTTCCACATAGTATTCCATCTGCCACTTTTTTGCCCACTCTCCTAGCCTGGCCAAGTCCTTCTGCAGCCCCCTTGCTTCCTCAATACTACCTGTCCCTCTACTTATCTTTGTCACTGTCCCATAGGACAGATCTTTGTATCAACTGCAAACTTGGCAACAGTGCCTTCAGTTCCTTCTTCCAGATCGTTAATGTATATTGTGAAAGTTGTGGTCCCAGCACCGACCCCTGAGGCACACCACTAGTCACCAGCTGCCATCCTGAAAAAGACCCCTTTATCCCCACTCTCTGCCTTTTGCCAGTCAGCCAATCCTCTATCCATGCCAGGATCTTATCCTTAACACCATGGGCTCTTAACTTATTTAAAAGTCTCCTGTACGGCACCTTGTCAAAGGACTTCTGCAACTCTAAATAAATCACATCCACTGTTTCTCCTTTGTCTCACTTCATTGTGACCTGCTCAAAGAATTCTAACAGATTTGTCAGACTTGACTTCCCCTTGACGAAGCCGTGCTGACTCAGTCCTATTATTTCATGCACTTCCAAGTACTCCGCGATTTCATCTTACATGATGGACTCTAAAATCTCACCAATGACCAAAGTCAGACTAACTGGCCTATAATTTTCCGTCTTCTGCCTCCCTCCCTTCTTAAACAGCGGTGTTACATTAGCCACTTTCCAGTCCTCTGGGACCCTTCCTGCCTCCAGTGATTCCTGAAAGATCACCACCAATGCCTCCACAATCTTCTCAGCGATCTCTTTTAGAACCGTCGGGTGTAGTCCATCCAGTCCAGGTGATTTCTCCACGTTCAGACCTTTCAGTTTCCCCAGATCATTCTCCTCCGTAATGGTCACTGCACTCACCTCTGCCCCCTGGTTCTCCTGGAGCTCTGGCATACCACTGGTGCCTTCCACCGTGAAGACTGGTGCAAAGTAATTATTCAGTTCCTCTGCCATTTCTTTGTTTCCTATTATTACTTCTACAGCCATATTTTCCAGTGGTCCAATGTCTATTTTTGCCTCTCTCTTACCTTTTATATATTGGAAAAAACCCTCTTCCTATCTTCTTTTATATTACTAGCTAGCTTGCACTCATACTTCATCTTCTCCCCCCTTATTGCTTTTTTAATTGTCCTCTGCTTGCTTTTAAAGGCTTCCCAATCTTCTGACTTCCCACTAATCCTTGCCACTTTGTCTGCTTTCTCTTTTGCTTTTATGCTGTCCTCGACTTCCCTCGTCAACCATGGATGCCTTGTTCTTCCCTCAGCATGTTTCCTCCTCCTTGGGATGAATTTTTGTTGTGCCTCCCGAATAACCCCAAAAAACTCCTGCCATTGCTGTTCCACTGTCTTCCCTGCTAGGCTCCTTTTCCAATCAACTCTGGCCAGTTCCTCCCTCATGTATCTGTAGTTATCCTTATTTAATTGTAATACCATTACATCTAATTCCAGCTTCTCCCCCTCAGACTGCAGGGTAAATTCTATCATTTAAAAAATATATATATTTTATTAAGGTATTTGTAATTTTTTAGAATAATAACAATGACATAAACATGGTATAATAAACATTTCCACCCCCATTCCAATCTTCACACACCCCAACCATAAAACAACAACCCAGCCTCTCTTTCTCCCCCCCCCCCCCCCTTGGAATACTGCATCTGCTGACATTTTAATTTTCCCTGAGAAAGTCGACGAACGGCTGCCACCTCCGGGTGAACCCGACCATTGACCCTCTTAAGGCAAACTTTATTTTCTCGAAACTGAGAAACCCAGCCATGTCACTAACCCAGGTCTCCGCACTCGGGGGCTTCGAGTCCCTCCACATTAATAAGATCCGTCTCCGGGCTACCAGGGAGGCAAAGGCCAAGACGTCTGCCTCTTTCGCCCCCTGAACCACGGATCTTCCGACACTCCAAAGATCGCTACCTCTGGACTCGGCACTACCCGTGTTTTTAGTATCGTAAATATTGCCTTAGCAAAACCCCGCCAAAACCCTCTAAGCTTCGGGCATGCCCAAAACATGTGGACATGATTAGCTGGGCTTCCCGCGCACCTCGCACACCTGTCCGCTACCCCAAAAAACTTGCTCATCCTAGCCACTGTCATGTGTGCCCGGTGGACTACCTTAAATTGTATCAGGCTCAGCCTGGCACATGAGGTATTAACCCTGCTTAGGGCATTCGCCCATAGACCCGCCTCTATCTCTCCTCCTAGCTCGTCCTCCCACTTGCCCTTAAGCCCTTCCACCGGAGTTTCCTCCGTCTCCGAAAGCTCCCGGTAAATATCCGATACCTTCCCCTCTCCCACCCAGGTACTGGAGACTACTCTATCCTGCATCCCCCATGGCAGCAGCAACGGAAAGGCCAGAACCTGCTTCCTCAAGAGGTCTTGTACCTGCCAATACCTAAACCCGTTCCCTGCTGGCAATTCAAATTTACCCTCCAAGGCTTTTAAGCTGGGGAAGCTCACATCTATAAATAGATCCCCCATCCTCCTAATTCCTGCCTTTTGCCATCTCCGGAACCCACCGTCCAGCCTACTCGGTACAATCTGATGATTATTATAAATCGGGGTCCAAACCGATGCTCCCTCCCCTCTCTTATACCTCCTCCACTGCCCCCAAATTCTCAGAGCCGCCACCACCACCGGACTTGTGGACTATAGGGCCGGCGAGAATGGAAGAGGTGCCGTTATCAGTGCTCCCAAATTGTGTCTTAACATGACGCCACTTCCATCCGCTCCCACACCGACCCCACTCTCACGACCAACTTCCAAATCATGGCTATATTAGCTGCCCAGTAGTAGTTGCAGACGTTCGGCAGCGCCTACCGCCCCCCCCCCCTCCCCCCCCAGAGTGCGATCCAGCAATACTTTCTTCACTTGTGGAGTTTTACCAGCCCACACAAAGCCCAAAATAACCTTATTCACCCGCTTGAAAAGGCCTTCGGGCTGAAGATGGGGAGGCACTGAAAGACAAACAGAAATCTGGGGAAGACCGTCATTTTCACGATCTGTAGCCACCCCGCCAGTGATAGCGGGAGCATGTCCCATCTCTTAAAGTCCCCTTTCATTTGTTCTGCAAGTCAGGATAGGCTTAACTTGTGTAGTACCTCCCATTCCCAGGTCACCTGGATTCCGAAATACCGAAAGCTCTTTCCTACCATTCTAAGCGGCAGCTCTCCCAATCTCTTCTCCTGCCCTCTTGCCTGGATCGCGAACATCTTGCTTTTCCCCATGTTCAATTTATACCCCGAAAAATTGCCAAATTCCACCAGGATTCGCATAACTTCCCCCGTCCCCTCCAATGGGTCTGAAATGTACAAGAGCAGGTCATCTGCATAAAGCGAGACCCGGTGCTCCACCCCCCCCCCCTCCCGAACCAGCCCTTTCCAGTTCCTAGAGGCACTTAACGCCATGGCCAATGGCTCTGTGGCCAGAGCAATCAGTAGCGGGGATAGGGGGCACCCTTACCTCCTTCCTCGGTGTAGTTTAAAATACCCTGACCTCAGCCGGTTTGTACGCACACTCGCTACTGGTGCCTGATCGAGCAACCGCACCCAGTCAATAAAGCCCTCACCAAACTCAAACCTTCCCATCGCCTCCCACAGGTAACCCCACTCCACCCGATCAAAAGCCTTCTCCGCATCCATCGCTATCACCACCTCCACCTCCCTTCCTTCCGAGGGCATCATAATAACATTTAAAAGCCTTCGAACATTGGCCTTGAGTTGCCTGCCCTTTACAAATCCCGTCTGGTCTTCCTCTATCACCCCCGGGACACAATCCTCTATCCTTTTGGCCAGTATCTTAGCCAGCAATTTGGCGTCCACATTCAGCAGAGAAATTGGCCTGTATGACCCGCATTGCTCCGGATTCTTCTTCCGTTTCAGGATCAGTGAAATCGAGGCCTGCGACATTGTTGGGGGGAGGACTCCCTTCTCTCTTGCTTCATTAAATGTCCTCACCAGCAGTGGGCTCAATATCTTTGAAAACTTCTTATAGAATTCCACCCGGTAACCGTCCGGCCCTGAGGCCTTGCCCGACTGCATGCCCACCAGCCCTTCCATTATTTCCTCAATCTCAATTAAGAGCTCCCAGCCCTTCCACTAGATCCTCATCAACCCTCGGGAACCTCAACTGATCCAAAAACTGCCTCATCCCCTCCACCCCCACCGGGGATTCCGACTCATATAATATGCTGTAGAAGTCCTTAAATACCTCATTCACCCCCACTGGGTCCAGGACCATATTCCCACCTCCACTCTTTACTCTCTCCATCTCCCTGGCAGCCTCCCTGTTTCTGAGCTGGTGCGCTAACATTCTGCTTGTCTTGTCCCCGTACTCATAAATCGCCCCCCTTGCCTTCCTCAACTGTTCCACTTCTCTCCCTGTAGTCAACAGCCCAAATTCCGCCTGTAACCTCCGCCGCTCCCTCAGTAGCCCCGCATCTGGGGTCTCCGAGTATATCCTGTCCACCTGGAGTATCTGTTCAACTAATGTATCCCTCTCAGCCCGTTCCGCCTTTTCTCTGCGGGCCCGTATCGAGATTAATTCCCCTCTGACCACTGCCTTCAATGCTTCCCAAACCGTCGTTGCGGAGACCTCCCCCGTATCATTTGTTTCCAGGTAATTTTGGATGGACTTGTTCACCCGCCCACAGATCGCTTTGTCTGCTAACAACCCCACATCCAGTCTCCACAGTGGGCGTTGCCCTCTCTCCACACTGACCCGTAGATCCACCCAGTGTGGGCATGATCTGACACTGCGATTGCCGAGTACTCCTTATCCACCACCCTGCTCAAAACAAAAAAGTCGATGCGAGAGTATACCTTGTAGACATGGGAGAAAAAAGAAAGCTCCTTCGCCCTTGGCCATGCAAACCTCCATGGGTCTACTCCCCCCATCTGTTCCATAACCCCTTCAATTCCATTGCCGCGGCTGGCACCCTCCCTGTCCTGGATTTTGACCGGTCCAATTCCGGATCAATGACTGTGTTAAAATCTCCCGCCGTGATCAAGTTGTGTGACTCTAAGTCTGGGATCTTACCTAGCACCCGCCTCATAAATTCCACATTGTCCCAATTCGGAGCATATATGTTCACAAGTACCCGCACCCCCTCCAGCTTCCCACTCACCATTATGTACCTACCCCCCCTTGTCTGACATGATTCTCCGTGCCTCGAATGCCGCTCATTTGCTGATCAAGATTGCTACATTTGATTTGAGTTCAGCCCTGAGTGGAATACTTGGCCAACCCACTCCTTTCTCAATCTAGTCTGGTCTATAGCCTTTAGTGTGTCTCTTGTATCATTGCCACGTCCGCCTTCAGCCCCCTCAAATGCGCAAACACGCAAGCCCTCTTGAGCGGCCCATTCAACCCTCTAACATTCCATGTAATCAGCCTGGTTGCCCCCCCCCCCCCCCCCCCCCCCCCCCCCCGCCCTTCCACCCCCTCTGCCGACCCTTTTTAGGCTAGCCTCCAGCTCGCGCCCCCGGCATCCTCGAGCCACCCCCCCCCCCCTCCCCCACTTAAACAAACATTTTCAAAGCATCACATTCCCTAGTAAACAAACATCAGAAAAAACAGTGCAAAGACAACCACAGAAGAAGAAGAACAAACAGTCCCAGAAATCACCCCCCCTAACCATCTCCCTGTAAGACAAAGTTAACTTTAGCCATCAAAGCAGCCCCTTATTGCAAATACCACTACTTCTACAACCCAACACAACAAATCGCCACTACAGTACTCTCCAAGGCTTCAGTGTCTTTTAGTTCACCTCCAGTCTTTTTTCTTTGATAAAAGTCCATACATCGTTCAGCGTTTCAAAGTAGGAGTACCACAAGGATCTGTTCTGGGGCCGTTGCTGTTTGTCATTTTTATCAATGACCTGGAGGAAGGCGCAGAAGGGTGGGTGAGTAAATTTGCAGACGATACTAAAGTTGGTGGTGTTGTCGATAGTGTGGAAGGATGTAGCAGGTTACAGAGGGACATAGATAAGCTGCAGAGCTGGGCTGAGAGGTGGCAAATGGAGTTTAATGTAGAGAAGTGTGAGGTGATTCACTTTGGAAGGAATAACAGGAATGCGGAATATTTGGCTAATGGTAAAGTTCTTGGAAGTGTGGATGAGCAAAGGGATCTATGTGTCCATGTACATAGATCCCTGAAAGTTGCCACCAAGGTTGATAGGGTTGTGAAGAAGGCCTATGGAGTGTTGGCCTTAATTGGTAGAGGGATTGAGTTCCGGAGTCAGGAGGTCATGTTGCAGCTGTACAGAACTTTGGTACGGCCGCATTTGGAGTATTGCGTACAGTTCTGGTCACCGCATTATAGGAAGGACGTGGAGGCTTTGGAGCGGGTGCAGAGGAGATTTACCAGGATGTTGCCTGGTATGGAAGGAAAATCTTATGAGGAAAGGCTGATGGACTTGAGGTTATTTTCGTTGGAGAGAAGAAGGTTAAGAGGAGACTTAATAGAGGCATACAAAATGTTCAGGGGGTTGGATAGGGTGGACAGTGAGAGCCTTCTCCCGCGGATGGAAATGGCTGGCACGAGGGGACATAGCTTTAAACTGAGGGGTAATAGATATAGGACAGAGGTCAGAGGTAGGTTCTTTACGCAAAGAGTAGTGAGGCCGTGGAATGCCCTACCTGCTACAGTAGTGAACTCGCCAACATTGAGGGCATTTGAAAGTTTATTGGATAAACATATGGATGATAATGGCATAGTGTAGGTTAGATGGCTTTTGTTTCGGTGCAACATCGTGGGCCGAAGGGCCTGTACTGCGCTGTATCGTTCTATGTTCTATGTTCTAAGTCCTGTTCCTCATGTGTGACCCACAGACGGGCTGGTTACAACATGTCGAACTTCACCCACTTCTTAAAGAGAGCTGTTTTTGCCCAATTAAACCCAGCTCGCCTCATGGCCAAATCCGCGCCCAGGTCTTGATAAATGCGCAGCTCGCAATTCTCCCACTTGCTGCTCCGTTCTTTCTTGGCCCACCACAGAACGTGTTCCTTGTCCAGGAATCGGTGTAAACGTACCACCATCGCCCTCGGCGGCTCGTTCGCTCGGGGCTTCTTCGCGAGGGCTCTGTGCGCTCTGTCCACTTCCAGGGGTCGAGGGAACGCCTCAGCGCCCATCAACTTCTCCAGCATGTTCGTCACATAGGCCCTCGCATCCGATCCCTCACTGCTTTCAGGGAGGCCAACGATTCTCAGATTCTGCCTCTTGGACCTGTTCTCCAGGTCCTCCAGCTTTTCCTGCATTCTTTTCTGGCGGTCATTCATCAACTCCACCTTGGTCTCCAGCACGGTTATGTATTCCTCGTGCTCGGACACCTTTTTCTCCACCTCCTGGATCGCTTGTCCGTTGGCCTCCTGATTCTGCACCACCGGATCAATCGAAGCCGTGATCGGGTCCAGCGTGTCCTTCTTAAGCTTGGCGAAGCAATCTTCAAAAACTTCACCAGCTGCTCCGTTGACCACTGTGCCATCTCCCCGCGGCCCTGTTTCTCCGCCATGGTTGCCCGCGTTGCCAGCTCTGCTCGCGTCTTCCTTGTAGGACTTTGTCTTCTCACATGGCCACTTCTAGTCCAATTCTCCATACACTGGAGGGGAATTTCTCCTCACTGTCTCACTCTTCAACAATTTATCCCATAAAATCCAGAAAGAAACAGGGGAAAAAGGTCCGTCACAGGCGGGAGCTATCAAATGTGCGACCTACTCCTCCATGGCTGCCACCGGAAGTCTCGGGTAAATTCTATAATATTGTGGTCACTGCTCCCTAAGGGTTCCTTCATCCCAAGTTCCCTAATCAAGTCTGCCTCATTACACATCACTAAATCCAGAGTTGCCTGTTCCCTAGTAGGCTCTGTCACAGGCTGCTCCAAAAAGACATCTCTTAGACATTCCACAAATTCCTTTTCTTGGGATCCACTACCAACCTGATTTTCCCAGTCCACCTGCATATTGAAGTCCTCCATGATTATTGGAATATTGCCTTTTTTTCATACTTTTTCTATCTCCTGATTTATTTTCTGCCCCACATCCTGACTACTGCTCGGGGGCCTGTACATCACTCCCATCAGAGTCTTTTTATCTTTGCGATTCCTCAACTCTACCCACCGAGATTCTATGCCTTCTGATCCTATATCGCTCCTTGTTATCGATTTAACTTAATTCCTTTCTAACAATGCAACCCCGCCCCCTTTGCCCATCTGCCTGTCCTTTCGATAGGACACATATCCTTGGATATTTAGATACTAGCCCTGATTCCCTTGCAACCATGTCTTTGTGATAGCCACAACATCGTACCGGCCAATTTCAATGTGCACAACAAGCTCATTTACCTTATTCTGTATACTGCGTGCATTAAGGTACAACACCCTCAGTCCTGCATTGACCACCTCCATTCTCACACTTGTCACCTTTTTTGCTCTGTCTGAGGGTAATGTTGTTCTCTTATTTTTGTTCTCTATTTCCCCTTCAGTTATGACACCTTCTAAGCTAATGCTCTGGTTCCCACCCCCTGCCATATTACTTTAAATTCTCCTCAGTGACTCTAGCAAAACTCCCAACCAGGATATTGGTGCCCCTCGAGTTTAGGTGCAACCTGTCCTTCTTGTCCACATCCCGCCTGCCATGGAAGAGATCCCAATGATCCAGAAATCTGAAACCCTACCTCCTACACCACCAGTTTAGCCACGTGTTTAGCTGCACTCTCCTCCTATTTCTAACCTCCTGGCATGTGGCACAGGGAGTAATCCTGAGATTACAACCCTAGAGGTCCTGCTTTATGGCTTCCTGCCTAACTCCCTGAACTCCTCCTGCAGGACCTTATCGCTCTTCCTGCCTATGCTGTGAGTACCTGGCTGTTCACTCTCCCCCTTCATGATGTCCTGTGTTCAATCAGAGACATCCTGGAACCTGGCACCAGGGAGGCAACACGCCATCCTGGAGTCTCTTTCACTTCCATAGAAGTGCCTATCTGTGCCCCTTGCTAGAGTCCCTTATAACTATCGCTCTCCTGCACTTTGCCCTTCCCTGCTGAGCAACAGAGCCAGTTGTGGTGCCACTGTTCTGGCTGCTGTTGTTTTCCCCTGATAGCTATCCCCCCAACAGTATCCAAAACGGTATACCTGTTCGAGAGGGGGACAGCCAGAGGGGATTCCTACACTGACTGCCTGTCCTTTCCAGTGGTCACCCATCTGTCTGCCTGCACCTTGAGTGTGACTACGTCTCTATAACTCCTATCTATGATGCTTTCCACCACCTGCATTTGCCTAAGTGCATCCAACTGCTGCTCCAACCGAGCCACACGGTCTGTGAGGAGCAACCACTGATTCCACTTCCTGCAGGCGCAGTCGACCGGAATGCTGGGAGAGTCACGGATCTCCCACATCTCAGAGCACTTCACCCCACTGAGTGACATTTATGCACTAGTTAATTAATTCAAAATAATACTTAAATTGTTATTAGATTAACAACTAACTATATGGCCCTGGCAATAGATTTTTACTGTAAAATTAAAGGCTAAATATTAATCTCTGCCCTCCGGTTTAGTTACTCCTTTACCTCGTTAATTAATTAGTTTTGATTAGTTTTTTTCAATGTTATTTTTTTTCAAATTTAACAAATTCCCTACCAGCCAATCAGGTCACAGCTTTACTGTGATGTCACTTCAGTCTTTTCCCCCACAATTTGATAAGCTCTTTATCTCACTTACCTGCTCAGGATGCCCTCTGGATTGCTCCCTGCAGATAAACGGTTACAAAGTAAGAAGAAAGAAAACAAAATGAAAGGGGAAAAGCACCTATTCCCACTCTGCACTGAATTACCAAATTTCAGTCCTCACTCGGGCTCTCTCCCTCAGGCTGTCTCTACTTCACGTGCACAAAGTGTGCGCTTTATGCCTCTCTCTTAACTGAGATGACTCACACTAGTTAAGCTTCAAATAGACGAATACAATTCACCCAGCTCAAAGAGGCGCTCTCGCTCAGCCCAGGCAGCACTCACAGTACTCCTCTCTCTCCTTGCTCTCGATTCCATTGCTGAGAGACAACTACAGGCATTTGCAAAAGAGAGAGAGAGAGGGACAGGGCATTCTGCTGGTAAGGCCTGGCCTGGGCTTTAGACTCAGGCCAGATTTTAAAATTGCCCGCCTCCCTTTCTGTTTGCTTCGAAGGCTACTGCTGCTGCCACTTGGAGGAAGGAAGAGGAAAGGGTGGCGGCTGTTTCACCTGAGTGACTTGCTGAAGGAGAGGGAGGAAATCAGGTGCCCTGCTGCGGTGCTTGGGGAGGAGGTGTGGCACGGATCAACTGCGCAACATGCTGGAGATTTGAAGGACTGATTTACCATTTGGTGGTGCTTTTGTTTTGATTGCTGACTGTTTAATGTTCTATGTCTGGAAGCCATGTGTTGTTCCTGCCTCTTCTACTTCTGTGGCCTGGACCAGGGGCTGGGTGGAGCAGGTGACCAGATGCTGGGACTGCAGGAGGAGGAGGGTGGTTGCTCACCTCACTGGACACCTTGGAGGCCATGAAGACGCATCTTTGAAGGATGTTGGCGGCTTTTCTGTGATAATTGTTTCTGTTTCAAATTTGGAGGCCATGTAAATAGCTGGTGCCTCTGTACTATTGCATATTGTTGTTTGATGTTCGGAACTCGTATGCTTGCTATTGTATTGTTGCTGTTTCTTGTCTAATGTCTGGGGCATGTTTGCTGCCACCCCAATGTAGATCTCTGCGGCGGGGAGGTCCTCATTGTACTGTATTTTGTTAATAATAAACAAAAATACGCCTCTAAGCAGGCTTCAGGTGATTGACAGATAACTGCCAGGAGAGGGGGAAGGAATACAATGGGAATTGAAAGATTGCTGTGAAATGACCGGCGTGAAATGACAACAGGGTTTTGTGCAGCCACCCATCATGGCGAGTCTTCACTCATGCCAGAAGTATCCACGCCGCCAGAAGGATATCACACCAGTCCAGAACACATCCAGACCAATGTGGTTGGACATGTCGAGCCTCACCTGGAAGAAGGCTTGGGGTAGCTTACAGAGATTGGAAGAGGGAGGCCTCTAATGACCAGGGACCATGGATATCGCGTGGGTGCATACAGCGTCTACCATGTGAATCTTTCCACTGCAGGAGATTCCAGGGTGTGGATCTTCACACTGCAGGAGATTCCAGGATGTGGATCTTCACATTGCAGGAGATTCCAGGATATGGATCCTCACATTGCAGGAGATTCCAGGATATGGATCCTCACATTGCAGGAGATTCCAGGATGTGGATCTTCACACTGCAGGAGATTCCAGGATGTGGATCTTCACACGGCAGGAGATTCCAGGATGTGGATCTTCACACTGCAGGAGATTCCAGGATGTGGACCTTCAGACTACAGGAGATCCCAGGATGTGGATCTTCACACTGAGGAGATTCCAGGATGTGGATCTTCACACGTCAGGAGATTCCAGGATGTGGATCTTCAGACTACAGGAGATTCCAGGATGTGGATTTTCACACTGCAGGAGATTCCAGGATGTGGATCTTCACACTGCAGGAGATTCCAGGATGTGGATTTCAGACTACAGGAGATCCCAGGATGTGGATCTTCACACGTCAGGAGATTCCAGGATGTGGACCTTCAGACTACAGGAGATTCCAGGATGTGGATTTTCACACTGCAGGAGATTCCAGGATGTGGATCTTCACACTGCAGGAGATTCCAGGATGTGGACCTTCAGACTACAGGAGATCCCAGGATGTGGATCTTCACACTGAGGAGATTCCAGGATGTGGATCTTCACACGTCAGGAGATTCCAGGATGTGGACCTTCAGACTACAGGAGATTCCAGGATGTGGATCTTCACACTGCAGGAGATCCCAGGATGTGGATCTTCACACTAAGGAGATCCCAGGATATGGATCTTCACACTGCAGGAGATTCCGGGATGTGGACCTTCACACTGCAGGAGATCCCAGGATGTGGATCTTCACACTTCAGGAGATTCCAGGATGTGGACCTTCACACTGCAGGAGATCCCAGGATGTGGATCTTCACACTGCAGGAGATTCCAGGATGTGGATCTTCACACTGCAGGAGATCCCAGGATGTGGATCTTCACACTGAGGAGATCCCAGGATGTGGATCTTCACACTTCAGGAGATTCCAGGATGTGGACCATCACACTGCAGGAGATTCCAGGATGTGGACCTTCACACTGCAGGAGATTCCAGGATGTGGACCTTCACACTGCAGGAGATTCCAGGATGTGGATCTTCATGCGGCAAGTGTTAACTCTGTACTGCAGAAGGACAGTTGCATGAGGTGCTTTTGAACCATCATGGCTTTTGCTGGGGGGAGGAGAAGAATGAATGTGGCACTGGAGGGCTAGAAGGGGTGATGTTGGCATTTTATGCATGGGCCACTTGGATGGTGCCGGTGCTACTGAGATCCATGTCCCCACTACCATTCAGTGAGGCAAGTGTGAGCAGTTGAGGATTCATCTACTATGGTGACACAGATAAGGTCATTCATCCATTTGAGGCACTCCAGGCACTGACCACTCTGGCGACCTCCTTCCATGCTGGTTTGGTCACACTGGTCAGCCTCCTCCTTCCTTCCTCAGGATACAGGGTGCCCCTCCATGCCTCCACTGCATTGAGCAGCACACCTGGGAAGCATCACTGAATCTGGGTGCCAGCGCTCCTTGTGATTGCCAAGTCCTCCTTCTACAGTGGGTTTCTGACAAAAGTGGCTGTTCTGATGCCTTTCGAATATGACACCCGGATATGACGGCGGGACATGCGTCATGCAGCCCACCCGCTACGCAATACTTCAGGAAACTCCTGACTGAATAAGCAATCAGCCTAGCATCCCGACTTTGACCCGAATTCCCACTGGGTTCTGCGGTTGGAAGCATTCCCATTTTCCACTATCACCATGGGACTTAGGCCCAGAATGGGAAAATTCCAGCCATTAACTTTGTTTCTCGATCCACAAACGTTGCCTAACCTGCTGTGTATTTTTAGCAATTTCTGTTTTTATTCAACTTCTTTAGCTTATTCTCCCTAGCACTTCTTTTGGTTTCAGTAGTAGAGGCTGACTGCTCAGATCCCTGTACTGACTGTCGAGATGCTCTTAGCTTCAACCTCTGGTTTCTGGAACACCTGAGGATTTTGCACCCAGAGGAAACCCACACAGACACGGGGAGAAAGTGCAATCTCCGCACAGACAGTCATCCAAGGCCAGAATTGAAATCTGGTCCCTGACGCAGTGAGGTAGCAGTGCTAACCACTGTGTCATTGTGCCGCTCAGTGTCTTGGTCTGCATGGATTCATTTGAAAGTCTTGCTTGAAGCTTCTCGGAGGCAACAATTCTCTTCATGGCAGCTAGTCGCATAACTCCCAATCCACTAGTGATTACTATCTTGGAGAATATGTGTGGCGTGTTTATCAGTACCTTGCTAAGTTACTGATGCATCTATAGCCTTCTCATTCTCTATGATAGCCTCAATAGTTTAAGCATCTGAACCTAGCTAAGCAGAGCTCAGCGAGGAGTGTGCTCCTTGACATGGACTCTCCACAGATGTCCCTGCCAACTCGTATTCACTTGAGAGTTGTGAATCGCCAGATCAAAACCCAACTAAATGTCTACCTGGGCCCACCAAAATGCAAGTATCTCTACTGATTCCTGTTTGTATTTCCCATGAACTCGTAGCCTCAGAAGGAATGAGGTCCACTGGAGAATTGCCCTCATGTGTGACCTGGAACACTTCTTATAGGTCTGAAGACAAAATAATGGATATGATTTGCCATGGCAAGGTAACAATCTCGACAGTCACCATACTCAGTCTTCTCATTGATCAGTCATTGATGAAACAAAGTCAGGGTGTGTGTCAGGAAGATTTGTATTCGGATGACGCAGCGGTTAGCACGGCTGCCTCACGGCGCTGAGGACCTGGGTTCGATCCCAGCCCTGGGTCACTGTCTGTGTGGAGTTTGCACATTCTCCCCGTGTCTGCATGGGCTTCACCCCTACAACCCAAAAGATGTGCAGGTTAGGTGGATGGGCCAGGCTAAATTGTCCCTTAATTGGAAAAAAAATAATTGGGTACTCTAAATTGTAAAGAAAAGAAGATTTGTACTCATGTCACCCATCGAGGGAAATGGATATAGAACTTAACGCCCTGGTCGCCTCCTCGATCTGTGAACTGGGCAATTTGTCAAAGGTCAACTCCAGTCTCTCCCTGTCCCGTACATTTCATGCTCTCTTCCCCTCTAAGGGGAGAGTTAACTGGGGCGGGATTCTCCATAATCGGCGCGATGGCCGCCGACCGGCGCCAGATGGGGCAGCACGGTAGCATTGTGGATAGCACAATTGCTTCACAACTCCAGGGTCCCAAGTTCGATTCCGGCTTGGGTCACTGCCTGTGCGGAGTCTGCACATCCTCCCCGTGTGTGCGTGGGTTTCCTCCGGGTGTTCCGGTTTCCTCCCACAGTCCAAAGATGTGCAGGTTAGATGGATTGGCCATGATAAATTGCCCTTAGTGTCCAAAATTGCCCTTAGTGTTGGGTGGGGTTACTGGGTTGTGGGGAGCGGGTGGAGGTGTTGACCTTGGGTGGGGTGCTCTTTCCAAGAGCCGGTGCAGTCTCAATGGGCCGAATGGCCTCCTTCTGCACTGTAAATTCTATGTTAATCTATGTTAATCTATGTTAAAAACGGCGCTAATCAGTCCGGCATCGCGCCGCCCCAAAGGTGCGGAATTCTCCACATCTTGAGGGGCCGAGCCCTTACCTTGAGGGGCTAGGCCTGCGCCGGACTGATTTCCGCCCCGCCAGCTGGTGTGAAAGGCCTTTGGTGCCCCGCCAGCCGGCGCGGAAATGACGTTGACAGGCGGCGCATGCGCGGGAGCGTCAGCGGCCGCTCATGGCATCCCCGCGCATGCGCAGTGGAGGGGGTCTCTTCCGCCTCAGCCATAGTGGAGACCATGGCGAAGGCGGCAGGAAAAGAGTGCCCCCACGGCACAGGCCCGCCCGCGGTTCGGTGGGCCCCGATCGCGGGCCAGGTCACCGTGGGGGCACTCCCCAGGACCAGATTGCCCCGCGCCCCCCCCCAGGACCCCAGAGCACACCCGCGCCGCCTTGTCCCGCCATCCCAAAGGTGGTTTAATCCATGCCGGCTGGCGTGGGCTGACAGTGGCGGGACTTCGGCCCATCGCGGACCGGAGAATCACTGGGGGATTCCCGCCGACCTGTGCGGCGCGATTCCCGCCCTCGCCGAATCACCGGTGGCGGAGAACTCGCGAATCGGCGGGGGCGGGATTCACGCCGGCCCCCGGCGATTCTCCGACCCGGTGGGGGGTCGGAGAATCGCGCCCCAGATGTGAGATTGAGTGAAGATAAGTGTCATACCCTGCATGGGACTTACGGGGTGGGAATGATTATCTTCCCCGTGGTTCTCGTGGAGAACAAGGTCTCCCGCTGAGGGACGGGGGGACTCTATTCAGCTCTGTATAAAAGGTTGGCCAGTAAGAGAACTTGAAGAGACCCGGTAGGAGTTGTATTTAACGTCACTGTAAATAGTTCTTTTTTTTCTTATTTGGTGTGGACTTCGCATGTGTTCACCGAATGGATGCAGCGAATGACGAGACTGACTTCATTTTATTTTTAAAATACTTTTTTATTCTCCTCCTTTTTCACATTTTCTCCCAAATTTACACCCAACAATAAACAATAATCAGTAACGATGTAATGTCAATCCCCATATCAATAACAATTAGCCCGCATGTTAACATAGACAAATGACAAATAAGAATCAGGAATCACCCATAGTCACCATTAACCCATACAGTCCCCCCTCCCACCCCCCCCCCCCCACAATGTTACATGTAATCCAATTCTCGAAAGTGCATAATGAATAACGCCCATGAATTGTACAATCCCTCCATCCTTCCACTCAGTTCAAATTTGACCTTTTCAAGCGTCAAGAATTCCAGCAGGTCCCCCCGCCACGACAGGGCACAGGGTGGAGAGGTTGATCTCCACCCTAACAGGATCTGCCTTCGGGCGATCAATGAGGCGAAGGCTACAACTTCTGCCCCCGTGCCCGTTTCCAACCCCGGCTGGAAGGATACCCCGAATATGGCTTCCCGAGGGCCCGGGTCCAGTTTCACGTGCACCACTTTAGAGATTACCCTAAACACCTCCATCCAGTAATCCTCCAGCTTTGGACAGGACCAAAATATATGAACGTGATTTGCGGGGGCCCTCCTGCAACGTTCACATACATATTCTACCCCCTCAAAGAGCCGGCTCATCCTCGCCCTCGCTCTATACACCACCTTCAGCTGTATCGGCTCCAACCTCGCACACGAAGTGGAGGCGTTCACCCTCCGGAGCACCTCACATCAGAACCCCTCCTCCATACCCTCTCCTAACTCTTCCTCCCACTTTGCCTTTATCCGTTCTAGCAGCGCCTTCTCCTCCTCCAAAATAGCCCTGTAAACCGCCAACACAACCTCCTTCTCCAGTCCCCCTGTCATCAGCACCTCATCCAGCAATGTGAAAGCCGGCTCTACTGGGAAGCTCTGTATCTCCTTTCTGGCAAAATCTCAAACCTGCATGTAACTAAATATTTCCCCCTGCTCCAGCCCATACTTCGCTCCCAGCTCCTTCAATCCCGCAAAACGACCCCCAAGAAACAAATCTTTTCGTGTCCTAATTCCTTTCTCCTCCTATCTCCGAAAATTTCCATCCTACTTCCCTGACTCAAATCTATGGTTCCCCCAAATCGGCATTTCCCTTGACCCTGCCCCCAACCCGAAGTGCTGTTGAAACTGCCTCCAAATTCTCAACGGAGCTATTACTGCCGGACTCCCTGAGTATCTCCCCAGGGCCATCGGGAGCGGCGCTGTCACTAGCGCCTTCAATTCCAACCCCCTACCCAAACTCTCCTCAATTCTGACCCATTGGGAGTCAGCCCCTGTGACCCAGCTCCGTACCTTCTCCACATTCGCCGTCCAGTAATAATACATAAGGTTTGGAAAACCCAAACCCCCGCCTGCCTTCCTCTCTGTAGTAGCACCTTTTTAATTCTGGCCACCTTCCCTCCCCATATGAACGAGGTAATCATCCCTTCAATCTCTCTAACACATGCCTTTGGCAGGAAAATCGGCAGGCATTGAAAAATAAACAGGAATCGCGGCAGCACATTCATTTTAACCGCCTGTACCCGACCCGCCAGTGACAGAGGGAGACCATCCCACCTTGCCAGATCAGCTTTCACCCTCCCCACCAAACTGGAAATGTTGTACCTACAGAGCCCCCCCCCCCCAAACTCGAGCAACCTGCACCCCAGGTATCTAAAGTGAGTCCCTGCCTTACGGAATGGCAACCCCCGCCCCCCCCCCCCCCCCATCCCTGCCCCCACCCCTGGCCGAGACACCACAAAATATTTACTCTTGTCTAGATTTAATTTGTACCCTGAGAAAGACCCAATCACCCGAAGCAGCTCCAGTATTTCCCCCTATAGACACACTTGTTTCCGACACGTATAATAACAAGTCATCAGCATATAAAGTCACCCTACACTCTATACCCCCCCCCCCCATTATCCTTTTCCATACCCCCAAACTTCTTAATGCGATGGCCAATGGCTCAATCGCGAGTGCAAACAGCAGGGGGGACATAGGACATCCCTGCCTAGTCCTACGGTGGAGGGAAAAGTATTCTAAGCTGATGTTATTTGTGCGGACACTGGCCCTCGGCTCCTTATATAATAACTTTACCCAGTCCACAAATCTGGGTCCAATTCCAAACCCTCCAGAACTGCCATCAAGTACCCCCATTCTGCACGGTTAAACGCTTTCTCGGCATCCAATGCCACAACCACCTCTGTTTCCATCCCCTCCGCCGGTACCATAACCATATGATTTGTCATGGCCAAGTAACAATCTTTTGTTAACAATAAAAATATGAGACTGACTTCATATTGTCATGTGGAAATGGGTGTTTATAAATGGGTATGTATATAAATATCTGTAGTGAGAGTAACTTAAAGAAATGGGTGTTTACTACTGCAGTGATGTCAGAGAGTGGATGGAGCTGGGCTGTCTGTCAATGTTTTACTTTCGTTTTAGGCTGTTTGTTGCAGAGTGTGTTTTAGTTTCGTTTTCAGAGCTGGATAGCTGCAGTCACAGCCAGAAGGGGTATTAGTGCGGTATACATCGACGATCTGGTAAATTTCAGCCAGTCATGGAAAGAACATTTAAAACATCTGATGGAGTTATTCAATCGACTTCAGGAGGCGGGTTTGGTGGTAAACCTAGCCAAAAGTGAATTTGGAAAAGCCTAAGTCACTTTCCTTGGCCATACAATCGGACAGGGTCGAATGGTCTCATGGGATGTGAAGACAATAGTCATTGAGGAGTTTCCAATACCCTAATCACAAAGGGAAATAATGCGATTTCTTGACATGAGTGGATTTGATCGAACATTTGTGCAAAGGTTTTGTAGCGTGATTATTCCACTGATAGACTTGAAGAAACGTCAAAAATTTCAGTGGACAGCTGTCTTTCAACAGGCATTTGACTGCCTGAAAGCTGTGATAACCAATGCTCTTGTGTTGGAGAATTACAAAGGACTCCCTGATCAGATTGAACTAAAGTATCTGACTTTAAAGAGAAATGCCAAGGCGTAGAGAAATGGACGGATGGTGCAGAAACCTTCTTGTTCAAAGAGACTGTCAATTGAGAAGGATTTCAGTTGGAGGAAGAAGAACGAAAAAATGGGCTATATTATTATACCTGTTTGTGTGTGTTGTTTTTTTTGAAACAAAAAAGTATGTTTAATGTGTGCATTTCTTAAAGGATAGTGAAAAGGTGAAAAATGAAACCACCTTGAAGTTGATGGTTTCTTTTTTTTTCTTGGGGGGGGAAGGTGTCATGTGAGAGTACCTTTAAGAAATGTGTGTTTACTACTGCAGTGATGTCAGAGAGTAGGTGGAATTGGGCTGTCTTTTAGCTTTTTACTTTTGTTTTGGCAGGGTGTGTTTTAGTTTCGTTTTCAGAGCTGGGTAGCTGCAGTCACAGCCAGAAGGGGTATTAGTTTCTCTCTCTGTAATCTTAAAACTGTAAATCGATCCTTTGGTGATTTAAAACTAATAACTGCTCTCAGTAGTGACTTTAACCTGACGTGCTTCTGTTAAAGGTTTTGTTTTTAAATCTTATGGATGTTAAAAGGACAGCTTAAGGATTACGTAGTCTTGTATTCTTTGGGAGTTGTATTTGAATTAATGGTTGCTAAGATGTGCACTGTATGTTTTAAAAAGGTTAACTTGAGTTCATAGAATAAACATTGTTTTGCTTTAAAAAATACTTTTCCATTTCTGCTGTACCACACCTGTAGAGTGGGCCGTGTGCTCCCCATGCCACAATCTATTAAAAGTTGTGGGTCAGGTGAACTCCATGATACACTTTTAAACCCTGGCCCATAACAACATTGCTATGAATTTGCTACGTGGGGAGGTAAGGACGTGTATAGAAGGTGAAAGCTGGGTGCTGCTGAGAGCTGAGTGAGTGTGAGGAGTACACTTAGCAAGACAGCGTAAAGAAGGTGGAACCTAAAACACAGGATGGAGTTGGATCAGCAAATGTAATCACTTTTCCTGACCTGGTGTGGTCAATAAACCACTTTCTGAAATGTAAATTAGTCTGGGGCACAATGCTCCAACCACTTACCTGTAACCTCAGTACCTTGGGAAGAGCCTTGAGAAGAGCAGCAGGTTTCTTCATCCCATTTTTGGGAAAAAGCCTGCCCTTCCTGCCCCTGACTGGATCCACCATTAATTCCAGGGAAGTGCCATTGAATCTAGGTGTTCTGTGCTTTCAACCTAAGTAACACCTGACTCCACCTAATTTCATTTCTCCATTTACTTTTTTGATATTGGACTAGACATTGCACTGTGCAGGTGTACATCATACCAGCTGAGAAATGTTAAAGCTGGAAGTCAAAATTTATTGCCTTGATCAAGATGAAATTGCAGTAACTGTCATTCTAACTTTATTTTTGAGTTTTACTCTTGCAATTCCATTATTACTATCTCACTCGGGACTAGCCTTCACCGTAATATTGCTTGTTTGGCCTTTGTTCCGCACTAACCAATCACTATTTGTTGATGTAACATTGTTAATGTACTCTGTCGATTATTCTTTTGTCTACTATGTAGACCTTGGCTGCAGAAAAATATTTTCACTGTACTTTGGTACATGTGACAAATATCAATCAATCAATCCTTTGTTCGTGGTTCAATTGGGTTTCTGGTTAGTGGTTAGACTCTCAAGGCGATGATCGTGGGAAATGTGACAATGACAATACTATTAATTGCCAAAGATTAGCTTCTCTTTTATTGGAGATGATATTTGTGGCACTTGTGTGGTTTGAATATTGCTTGGTTACTTACCAACCCATGTTTCTGTGTTCTTATCACATGCCTGGATATGGTCCAGGTCTTGCAGGCATGTGCTGCTTCATTACCTGAGCAATTGGTCAAACGGCTTATCATTGTGCAATCATCAGTAAGCCGCCCCATTTCTTACCTAATGATAGAAGGAAAGTGATAAATTCACTGATAAAGCAGCTGAAGATGAAAGGACATAGGACACTACCCTGTGGAACTCTTGAAGTAATGTCCTGGAGCTGAGATGAGTTGGCTCCAACAATCACAATTATTCTCCTTTGTGCTAGGTATGATTCCATCCAGTGGAGAGTTTTCCCCTGAATCCGATTGACTTTGATTTTGCAGGGACTCCTTAATACCACATTTTGTCAAATGCTGCTTTGATGTCAAGGACAATCACTCTCATGTGACCTCCGATTATTTTAAGGTTGTATTGCAGCCTGGAGCTGAGTGGTCTTGGCAGAGTCCAAACTAAATATTGGTGAATATTATTGGTGAATAAAATCTGTCACATTTCTACCTCCAATTCTGAAGATGAGTCGTATTGGGCTTAAAATGGTAGCTCTGTTTCTCTCTCCGCAGATGCTGCTGAAACTACTGAGATTTTCCAGCATTTAAAATTTTTATTTCAGATTTCCAGCATCTGCAGTATTTTGCTTTTATATTATTGTTGAATAATTGCTGCTTCATAGTGTCATGATATTTGAGTGAATGTTGCAGTGGACTCCAGTATTGAATATAATATGGTACACTCAGTATTTCATTGGGTCATAAAACCTGGCGGTGGGGCAGATGTCAGACAGTACATGTAAATGTAAGTTGAAACCAGGCTGTTCTTAATGATGGTAGCTTACAATAATGATATTGGTCATCCTGCAACATAAAAACACGACGGATAGCACTATCGATTACCTCTGCTATCACTTTTCTGATGATTGAGGGGTAGGTTGATAGAGTCATTGGCTGGATTTGTCCTGTCCTTTTTGAACAGGAAGCAGCTGAGTAATTTTCACCTTGTGGGGTAGATGCCAGTGTTGCAACTATACTGGAACAGCTTGGCTAGGGTTACAGCTAGTTTAGGAGCACAAATCTTCAACACAGCTGGGATGTTGTTGTGGCACACATTCTTCACTGTTTCCAATGTACTCAGCTATTTTACGATATCAAATAGAGTGAGTTGAATTAAATTAGAGTTGACATTTATAAGCTCAGGAGACCCTGAAGCAATTCACAGCTATTTAAGTGCTGTTGAAGTCTAATCACTGTTATTAGGAAATGTGACATGCAATTTGTGTTCAACAAGGTTCCAGAAACAGATTTGAGATGGAAAGTAGAATATACAGCAGGAAAAGGCCATTTAGCCCAATTAAATCATCTACTTTTGATGTTGGTTGCAGGACAAATACCAGCTGGGTGTCTGGAGAGAAGTCCCCTCTTCTTTGAATAGTGACATGGATTTTTTACATAAATGTTTGGCTAAAAATGTAAATCTCCAATGGTGAGGCGATCAAGAGATAGCCAGGCCGGAACCACCATTGGAATCATAGAATCATAGAATTTACAGTGCAGAAGGAGACCATTCGGCCCATCCAGTCTGCACCGGCCCTTGTAAAGAGCACCCTACTTAAGCCCATACCTCCACCCTATCCCAGTGACCCCACCAAACCTTTTTGGGGGGGATACTAAGGGCAATTTAGCATGGCCAATCCACCTAACCTGCACATCTTTGGGCTGTGGGAGTAAACTGGAGCACCCGGAGGAAACCCAACGCACACACTGGGAGAACGTGCAGAATCCGCTAGTGATCCAAGCCGGGAATCGAACCTGGGACACAAAGCTGTGGATCAATTCCACTAACGATGGTTGTGACTGTTTCAGTCTCACGTGCTGGTGTAGGGATCCTCCTGTTTAACCCTTGTCTGTTCTGTTATTTTTTGCCATTACAATTCTGGTCCATGGATGATTAATGACTTTAAGGACAAGTAGGTTACCTTTTAATTTAAAAAGACAGCTCCAACAAGATGTGCTGTTTTGAGCTGACATAAATGATGACCTGGACTGACTGGCTTTATTGGTGGCCAATGAGCGGACCCCAAAAGCACGGTTCTTTTTGGCGACAGGCTGTGATTTGCTTTGCTAGTTCTGGAATGTTCCTCAGGTGAGACATGGTTTGGTTTAACTTTTGTTTTGGTTTAGAAGTTTCTCACTTTCTCGCTATCTCTCTCTCTCACTCATCTAATGGACTCTTTCTAAACATCCAAGGTAAAAGCCTCTCTCTCTGCACAGCCAGACTGATCTGCAAGGAAAGTAAGGCAAACTACCAGCTGCAGGGAGGGTTCAGATAATTAAAAACCTCTAAGAATCTTGTGTGGGGATCTCTGGAGGTCCATCTCGTGAAGCTGGAAACCAAATAAGAATTAAACAAGCCTGAGGCTGTTCCTTTGAGTGAAGGTCTAGGTTAATAAAAGTTAAAGTTACTCTCCAGATGAAGTCCTGTTGTCTGAGAGTACTGACTGAATGCTTTTGCCAGAGGATCATCACTAACACTATCCCGGTGGCTTCGATCACTCAGCATCCTGGGAGGACAGCCTCCAGCAATGACTTCAACATTGGAAGCAAGGGCGCGTTTCATCTTAATCCCATTTTATTTTCACCCTCCCCTCCTACTGTCTTGTGTGTGTCTGTCTTGTGTGTGTTTGGGTAGAGAGTGGGACAGTAAAAGGAGGACTGGTAGATTAGCTGGCCATTATTCCGTTATAATTACTGCATATTTAAACTTCCTGTTTCTGTTATAAATAAATAGTTATTGTGTTCAACTTACAAGCCCGGTGGCTATAACTTATTGAGCAGTAAAGAGCCAAAGATTCTGCAAATTTTTTAAAATGAATTATTGGTTAATTCATTTGTGTTGGGACTCTGGGATCTGTGGGGCTGGAATCAACTGTGTACTAGCCCAGGATGTCATAGCAGATATTCTTAGAGCCTCCTGTTCTTGCTAGTTGCTTAGTTTGACACATTCGTTCATTACAGTTTGTAGCAGTATTACAGAGCTTGGAATAGTTTCATTAATTATGGGATTGTCCGGCTCTGTTATAACATTCTGCTTCATGCTTATCATGTATGTAGTCCTGGGTTACAGCTTCTCTATGTCACCTAATTTTCAGGTGAATATATATGTAGACTGACAATACACGGTATGAATATTGCTATTACTCTTACGGCACATATATATTACATAGTTATTGTTATCTATGCCAGATAGTCAATGAGCAATCTTCCTTAGCTGCTTATTTTCTAATTAGTAAAATTTCTGAAACATCCAAATGACGTCTGTTTTATACTTCCTTTTTAATAAAGTGTTGGTTCAAAAGTAAGCGTTCGGATAACTATTTGGACAAAAGCTTGCTATTAATTGTAACTTCCTTGGGTAGGCATTTCTGTCAATGTAAAACAATTTGTACTCATCCTGCACACGCATCCTGCAGATGGCAAGGTAAACCATTGACAGCTGTGTCTTTATATAGCCATACTCATTGCTTGTCTTAACATTTTTCTTCAGATCAGACATTAGCGTTTTAAGTTCTTTCTAGAAGCAAATGTTTACCTTGCACACTTATATAGGACCTTTATTGCAGGTTGTTCTTGTGAGTACAAGAGTTATTTTTCTATTCCTTCACACTGAATTGCAGGGCCTTGTGCAAAGAAAGCTTTAATTTCTGTTACTCCTTTATTCCTCAATCCTCAGTGTTTTCCCTCCCTTCCAGTCTCTATCAGCATTCTCAGGGGGTTTTCAACCTCTCTACCAGCAATCCATTTTGCATCTGTTCGAGGTTAAATTCAGCAGTATCTTTGGCGTTTTGTTCTAATTGGCTGCTCAGTTCTTATACATCCAATCCTTAACAAGATGCCATGAGTAAAGCCCCACCTTGCTGCAGGATTGGTTTGACTGTCCATTATGTTGTGTTTTCTTCCTGAGACCTCAAGCTGCACATTGTGCATAATTGTTGGTCACACTACTTTTCCCAATTTTGATAAGAGGTTATGCTATGCCTGGTGTCTAACCAGTTACAGTGCCACCCCAAACCTACTCAACACAATTGAGATGATCAGATAAACACTTTAAGGACACAAAATAGATTTAGATTGAGTTACAAGTCAATTTAAAGAAACTTATCTAATTTTTCAGGTTACACTCACAACAATCGGTTATGGCGATAAAACTCCGCAAACATGGCTTGGTCGAATGCTGGCAGCAGGATTTGCACTATTAGGAGTCTCCTTCTTTGCTCTACCAGCTGTAAGTATATGGGCTTGCTGGCAGTAGCTGCAAAAATGGCTTAGAATTAGGAATGGCAGACTTAAATTGATTAAATTGAGGCAAACTATGCTTTAACAGTTCTGAAATAACTTAAACACTTTCAGTTTTCAGTTCTAATTTTCATGTGCAATATTTTCATCACTAGTTTGAACATTGGTTATTGAGGCTTTGTCTTAAACTCACCTGGAATATCCTGTGAGTGCTGCCTGTTATAATCCTACATTACAATCCTGTATTTGGGAGGCTGGTTGGTGAAGACAGCTGGAAAAGTTAAAAGATAGATCACAAGTGGCTCATCATGCTTTTGAAAAAGCTCTCGAATTAGTCCAATTTCCAGCTCTTCCCCAATTATCCAGCAATTATTTTTCCTTTTGAAAGCTGTATCCAATTTCCTTTTGAAAATGATTACTAAATTTTCATCCACCACCTTTACAGGCAGTGTTTTCCAGATCATACGTACTTGCTGCATGAAAAAATGGTTCTGCATGTGTTTGTGATTCTTTTGTTGTTAGAACATGGTAATTTGGCCAGGACAAACAGGTAAACATCTCCCGCCATTGCTGCTGCTGCAAAGATCTGACTTCAAATGAGTTTGACGAATTCTCAATGCAAATCCCAGTGAGCTTGAGTGCATAGCATCTCTCAGCAGAGATGCCACAACATAAGGTGCTGAGATGCAGCAGGTTTTAATCTCTGCTGCATCAGGTTTCTAAACAAGTACAGAATCATAGGATCCCACCACGGACAGTAAGGAGGGGGGACTCTCTGGGAAAATATACGGACAGCTACTGGACAGAGCTTGAACACCACTGGACGAGACCAGACAGAAATGGAAGGATGAACTGGGGACAGAAGTGGGGTGGGGACTCGGGAGCAAGGCACTGAGCAGGGACAACTCCATCTCCTCCTGCGCAAGGCTCAGCCTCATGAAGTTCAAAGTGGTGCACAGAGCGCACCTGACAAGAACCCGAATGAGCAGGTTCTTCCCGGAGGTGGAGGACAAATGTGAGTGGTGCCAGAGGGGCCCGGCCAACCACACCCACATGTTCTGGACTTGCCCCAAACTTGCTGGGTTCTGGACAGCCTTCTCCGAGGCAATGTCCAAGGTTGTGGGGGTGAGGGTGAAGCCATGCCCAAATGTGACAATCTTTACTGTAAATTCTATGATTCCGGGGTATCAGAGCAACCAGAGCCAAACATGGTGAAGAGGGCCGACACCCTAGCTTTCGCTTCCCTAATCGCACGCTGGAGAATCCTCCTCAGCTGGCGATCAGCAGAACCACCCACAGCTGCAGACTGGTTAGCTGACCTTTTGGAATTTCTCCACCTGGGGAAGATCAAATACGGCATCCGAGGGTCAGAGGAAGGCTGCCTTACTGCATGGGGGAAATTTGTTGGTCTGTACCAAAACCTGTGTGAGGCCAACAACAGCCAATAGAGGGGGAACTGAAGGATTAGAGAGGGGAAAAACAGAAGACAAGGAGGAACTCCAGGGTTGCACAACCCAGGGTGGAGAGGGGGGAAAGGGGGCAGAGAGTCTGAGGCAGACAGGAGGGACAACACGGGGGGACACCGAACTAGACGGCAGCAATCTGTAAATAAAGTAAAGTAAAACAAAAGCCTATTTGCGTTACACTGTTGAATAAATAAACATGAACGTCAATGTACATAATGTTGAAAATGCCAATAAAAAGATTTAAATAACAAAGAATCATAGAATCCCTCCAGTGCAGAAGGAGGCCATTAGAGTCTGCACCGACCCTTCAAAACACCACCATACCTAGGCCCAAACCCCCGTCTTATTCCGGCAACCCCACCCTACAGGGCCATTTAGCATGGACAACCTACTTAACCTGCACATCTTTGGTCTTTGGGAGGAAACCGGAGCACTCGGAGGAAACCCACGCAGTCACAGAGAGAAAGTGCAAACTCCACACAAACAGTCACCCGAGGTCGGAATCGAACCCAGGTACCTGGCACTGTGAGGCAGCAGTGCTAACCACTGTGCCACCCCCACAATCACATGATGACAGGATTCGGATTCCCTCTTAAACCCAAACCAAAGGATGTACAAAACAAAGCAAAAGGCTGTTTTAAAAAACATATTTGGCTCTTTGCTTTCGTATTACTTCTGATTGGTTAGATTAATGAACCTCTGAGTCAATGGCTAAATGGGCTGCCCTGAGTACTGCTATATAGCTATATAGGATGATCCTGACTTCTGAAATTGATCATCTCAGCTGGGGCAGTGGTAATGGCCTAGATCTTGCCTCAGTACCGTAAGCCGGGAAGGAGAAATATCAACCCATGGTTCTTCTATCAATTAGTATCCAGTGCATATTAGGTAAGGACAGGTTTGTGTTTGTCTCTGCTGTCCCCATGATCAAATGGCCTGTCATCAGTTGCAGTTCAAGCTGATGTGTGCAAAATTACCTGTTCAAACAAGGTATTGCAGAGATACTGGGCCTTGATGGATGACTTCCTGCAAGGGTTAGCAATGTCAGGAAGCGAGGATTAATATTGTGCCCTGATACTTGCTATTCACAATGCCAACAGTGCAATTTTTAAAAAAATAAAAAAAATAAAAATTTAGATTACCCAATTCATTTTTTCCAATTAAGGGGCAATTTAGCGTGGCCAATCCATCTAGCCGGCACATCTTTGGGTTGTGGGGGTGAAACCCACGCAAACACGGGGAGAATATGCAAACTCCAACTCCACACGGACAGTGACCCGGGGCCGGGATCGAACCTGGGACCTCGGCGCCGTGAGACCGCTGTGCTAACCACTGTGCCGCCGTGCTGCCCTGCCAACAGTGCAATTGAGATCATTGTTAAGTCTCCAAGTAGTAACTGACTGCGATGTGTTTTTTGCAGGGAATTCTGGGTTCAGGGTTTGCTCTCAAAGTTCAAGAACAACATCGACAGAAACATTTTGAAAAAAGAAGAACCCCTGCTGCCAATCTCATTCAGGTGAGTGAAGAAATCCACACTCGGTCAGCATCATGCAACATCAGATGAGTGCATGTTACAGGCACAAGAAGCTGTTTGAAAGGTCAAACACATGCTTTCCTTCCCAAGGCTCAGAGCTGGAGAATGGTTTTGAATATGGGGCGAAATTCTCCTACCCGCCCCGCCACATTTCTGCCCCGACCGGCCGGCGGGAGTCTCCGTAACACCGGCCGGTCAATGGGGTTTCCCATTGTGGGGCAGCCCCACGCCGTCGGGAAAGCCCCGGGTGCCGGCAGAACGGAGACTCCTGCCGGCGGAGAATTACGCCCATGTTTTGGGATGGATTACATTGCACTGAAACACAAGGAGGCCAGCAGTAGGAATAAAAGAAATGCTTTTTTTTACATGCCCAGCCTCACCTCTAGTCCTGGAATCCATTACAGCTCAGGAAGAATATTGTAATGGTTACCACCATAGGGTTTTAAGGCTAGTCGGTGAAAGCATTGGAATATTACAGTTGAAAGCATTTGTAAAGTTATCTTGTCTCAGGAACTGTTTTTTAGATTGGAAAATGATGGGCGCGATTCTCCAAAATGGAGACTAACTGTTCACATCGTCGTGAACGCTGTTGCGTTTCACGATGGCATGAAACGGCCGCGGGGACAACCGATTCTGGCCCCAACAGGGGGCCAGCACGGCGCTGGAGCGGTTCACGCCTCTCCCGCCTCCGTTCTCGGCGCCAAATGGGTGCCGTGCCAACCTGCGCATGCGGGGGGACATCTTTAGCGCGCCGGCCCCTACGCAACATGTTTGGGGGTTCAGGGGCCTGCCGCGCAACAAAGTAGGCCCGGGGGGGGAGAGGCCGGCCCACCGATTAGTGGGCCCCGATTTGCGGGCCAGACCCCATCGGAGGCCCCACCCCGGGGACGGAGGCCTCCCCCCCCCCCCACAGGCCACCCCCCCCCGACCCTTCGCACAGATTTCCCGCCGGCAGCGACCAGGGATGAACGGCGCCGGCGGGACTCTGCCGTTTACGGGCGGCCACTCGGCCCATCCGGGCCGGAATATCGGCAGCGCGGCCGCGTACAGCGGCCAAACCCGCCGGCGCAAATAGCGCCGATTCTCCGCGCCTCGGAGAATCGCGCGCCGGTGTCGGGGCGGCGTGGCGCGGTTGCGGCGATTCTCTGGCGCGGGGCTTGGAGACTCGCCTGATCGTGCCCGATGTATGTCACTCCACCCGATCAAGAATGATTAGAGAGCGAATTCAGGGAATTATGAAGCAGTTAACTGGTCTATAAATACTAGGAAATTACTGAAATTTACAATTAAGGATAAGGTGAACGAACTGCTTGAAACTTTTCAGTTGATTGGATAGAACCAGAAAGTAGGTATGCCTGACAAACCTGATAGAGGTTTTTGCACAGATAATGAAAGTAGCGGACAGGGAAATGTTGATCGATGTTCTTGATATGGACCTCTCGAAGGCACTTGATATTGTACCTCATAAGAGACTTTTAGTTTAAGTTAAGACCCATGGAAGGGAAGTTATTGACCTGGTTAGGAAATTGGCTGAGTGGCAGGAATTAATGGACAGGTATTCTCATTGGCAAGATGGCCACGTCACATTTCTGCCTCACCCCGCCGGCGGGGTGCTCCGTTACGCCGGCCGGTCAATGGGGTTTCACATTGTGGGGCAGCCCCACGTCGTCGGGGAACCCCTGGCTGCCGGCAAAATGGAGCAGTCTGCCAGCGGAGAATCCCACCCCTTGTGTTGTGGCCTCAACTATTCACACTTATTAATGACTTAGATGATGGGATAGATAGCCACATATCCCAATTTATCAATGACCCAAAGATAGGTTTCATTGCAAGCAATGTAGTAAAAAAATTACAAAGGCGATATTGATAGTCAGTTGGATGGACAAATCTGGTGCAAATGGATTTCTATGCAAGCAAATGTCAAATTATCCACTTTGGACCTAAAAAAAAAGGATAGAACAGGGTACTGTCTAAATGGTAGAAAGCTAGAAACAGCGGAGAATCCAAAGAGAGTTGGGAGCTCAAGTACATGGATCATAAAAATGTCCCAAACAGGTACAGAAAATAATTTAAAAGACTAATGGAACAATGGCTTTTATATCTAGATGACTGGAACAGAAGGGGGGAGAAGTCACTTCAGCTATATAAAGCCCTGGTTAAACCACACCTGGCATTACTGTGAGCAGTTCTGGGTACCACACCTTTGGAAGGATACATTGATCTTCGAGCGAATGTGGTATAGATTTACCGGAATGATGCTTTGACTTCAAGCATTAAATTATGAGGAGAGATTGCACAAACCAGTGCTGTATTTCCTGGAATTTAAATGGCTCAGAGCGATTTGATTAAAGTTTCAAGATATTAAGAGGAACAGATTGGGTAAATAGAGAGAAGCTAATTCTGCTGGTTGAGGTGTCCAGTTGTAGTTTAAAACTTAAGAGCCAGATTTTGGTCAATTATGATTTTAAATCTGAAGTTATTAAGGGAAATGGAGTTAGGTCACAGGTCAGCCATGATTCACTGAATTGGGGAACAAGTTTGAGGGCTGAACAGCCTACTCCTGTTCCATTGTTCCTATTGTAATATCCGCATGGGACTTACAGGGTGAGAATTATTATCTTCCCCGTGATTCTCGCAGAGTACGGGCTTCTGTGGTGAGGGGCGGGTGAACTCCATTTAGCACTGTATAAAAGGTCAGCCAATAAGGCTCCCACCAGAAAGAGACCTGGTAGAAATCTACTGGGAAGTGTATATACCCTGATTGCAAATAAATAAAGTTCTTTATTTTACTCGGTGTGGACTCCGTGTCCTTATAAAACAGCCAACGAGGAGTAAACTGGTTTGCTGTCGATGCTGCAACCTACTCGGTTGAACCACTACTCCAATTTTCTAGAACGAGGTTGGAACCAATTATTTTGCCAACCCTCTGTTTGGGCGATTAGTTGCATTTGACACCGGTGTTGAAGACTGGAACCAGTATGCGGAAAGGATGTGTTACTTCTTCTGGGCTAACAACATCACGGAGAACGTGCAGCAGACAGTCATACTACTGATGAGCCGTCATGTTCGGAGTGATCAGGAGTCTTATGTACCCGGTGGTACTCCTTCAACCAACTCGTGGCACCGTGGCGTAACTTTCACCTGACCCCGTCAGTGACCCCGTACCAAGGTGTCCTTTTAGTAGGGTGGAGAGGCCCACCGGTGAGTTGGTCACTGAGTTCATATCAGGGCTCCGGAAGATAGCCAGGTTTTGTGAGCATGGAACAGCTTTGTCGGATATACTCCGCGATTGTTTGGTCTGTGGTATCAATAACACGGAAATGCAGAACTTTCGGGCGAAACCTCCCTGACTTCTCAACATGTGCTACAGACCTCTTTTTGACCCAAAGGAGTGCGGAATGTAGTATCCAAGAAATACGAGGGACGGAGGTGAACATTTTGGGGCGTTGCCTTCACGTGGTATCCCTACAGCCCGGACCGCCATCGCAATGACTCCAGCCCCTGGGCAAAGGGTCGGCTGTTGAGACACGGACCATCCCTAGACTCGGCTGAAGGAGATTCTGGCACATATGCGACGAGAGGGGTAACAGCAAGAGGACCAGCGCTCCAGGCGCCCCGATCAAGGTAGGCATCAGCCCTGGGGCTAGGCCTTATCATAGAATCCCTACAGTGCAGAAGGGGGCCATTCAACCCAGCAAGTCTGCGCCGATCCTCTGTAAGAGCATCCTACCTAGGCCCAATCCCCCACCCTATCCGAGTAACACCACCTAACCTTTGGACACTTGAGGGGAAATTTATCGTGGCCAATCCACCTAACCTGCACATCATTGGGCTGTGGGAGGAAACTGGAGCACCCGGAAGAAACCCACGGCGACACAGAGAATGTGCAAACTCCATAGAGATAGTCACCCGAGGTCGGAATTGAACCCGGTCCCTAGCGCTGTGAGGCAGCAGTGCTAACCACTATGCCTTGCATCTGGATGACCCAGAAGAGGCAGAGAATCAGGCTGAGATGTAGGTAAACTGTTTGGCAGCACCCCGGGTGGCCCTAATCATGTTCAAATACAAGTGAATGGCCATATGCTCCAGATGGAATTGGATACGGGAGCTGTCATTTCTGTGGTGGAGTAGAGCACTTTAATCTTGGGTGACTGTCTGTCACGCACCTTGGATGACTGTCTGTGTAGGATTTGCACATTCTCCCCGTGTCTGCGTAGGTTTCCTCCAGGTGCTCCAGTTTCCTCCCACAGTCCAACGATGTGCAGGTTAGTGGATTGGCCATGCTAAAATTGCCCCTTAGTATCAAAGTTGTGCAGATTAGGTGGGGGACCGCACGGGGAAGTGCGCCTAGGAAGGGTACTTGAGGGTCAGTGCAGACTCGATGAACCGAATGGCCTCCTTCTGTCATGTAGAGATTCTGTGATTCTACAAATGGGGTGTGAACACTTTGACTTTGGCTGACACGGCAGCTCGTTTGGCCACTTACACAAGGCAAGACTGAATATTGTGAGGATGATGCTTACTCTAATAGTTTATGGGTCATGCAAGGAAACAGCACTAGCCTGTTGAACCGTGATTGGCTACACCACGTGCAGTTAGATTGTCAACATAGCCTCCAAGTGGATGTGGCGACCTGTGTGCAGTACTGAGCAAGTTCCCCAAAGTTGTCCAGCTTGGCTTGGGTACCATTAAAGGGGACATGGCCAAGATCCAGGTGGACCCGGAGGCCCATCCCCGATATTTCCCGCCTGCTCGGTCTCCAAGATTTAGTGGAGAAAGTCGAGACTGAACTTTGTTGCTTGGAAAGTTTGGATATCATTAGACCTGTGCACTTTGCTGATTTGGCAGTGCCGGTGGTCCCCATCATGAAGCCAGAAAGACAGTCCGCCTCTGCGGAGTCTATAAATTGACGGTGAACACGTCTTCAAGGTTAGACCATTATCCTTTACCCTGCATGGAGGATTTATATGCAACATTGGCCGGTGGCTGTATATTCACAAAATTGGACATGAGCAAAGCTTATCCACAGCTCATCTGGACCTCGATAAGTCCTCACGGAAATATGTCACATTCAATACGCACAAGGGTCTGTACGAGTATACCCAGCTGCCATTCGGAATCTCCTCGGCGTGCACAGTCTTCCAGCGCATCTTGGAGAATATCCTGCATGGATTGCCACAAGTTGCGGTTTACTTAGACAACATGCTAATCGCGAGGACCATGGACCAGGAGTGTTTACAGAACCTCGAAGCGAAGCTCTTTTCCTGGTATGCGGTGTGCTTGTGCTGTGCAAAGTGCATATTTCACGCAAAGGAAGTTTGGGGTATGGGGTGGACCAAGACGGCCTGCACCCAGTTGGCAATAAGTGAGAGCCATCAAATTGGCCCCCGCCTCACGAGACGCCACAGAATTCCGCTCTTTCTTGGATTGGTCAATTGTTATGGCAAATTCATTCCGAATTTTGTGACCGTCCTGGCCTCTCTTCATTTGCTCCTCAAGAAGCACCAGCCTTGGATGTGGAGCAAGGCCCAGAATGAGGGGCGGGATTCTCCCACCTCGCGCCGGGCCGGAGAATCCCCAGGGGGGGGCGGCGCAAATCCCACCCCATCGCTCCAACGCTGGCTGCCGTATTTTCCGGCGCCGGTTTACGGGCGGGGGCCATTGGCAGCGGCGCCCCCCGGCAATTCTTCGGGCCCCGATGGGCCAAGCGGCCGTCATTTACTGGCCAGTCCTGCCAACGTGAAATGGACATGGGCGGGGGTGGGGGGGGGCTCGGGGGGGATCCGGCCCGGGGGGGGGGGGGGGGGGGGGGGGGGGCGGGGGCATAGTGGCTTGGCCCTCCGGCCCGGGGGGGGGGGGGCCATAGTGGCTTGGCCCGCAATCGGGGCCCACTGATCTGCAGGCGGGCCTGTGCCTTGGGGGCACTCTTTCCTTCCGCGCCGGCCTCTGTAGGGCTCCGCCATGGCCGACGCGGAGAAGAACCCTCCTATGCATGCGCGGAACTACGCCGGCGGTCCTGCGCATGCGCCAACTCGTGCCAGCCCTTCGCCGCTGGTTGGCGCGGCGCCAACCCCTCCGGCAACCTAGCCCCTACGTGCGGAGGATTCCGCACCTTCCGGTCGGTCCGACGCCGGAGTGGTTCGCGCCGCTCTTAACGTCGGGCAATCCGGCCAGTTGCGGGAGAATCCCTCCCGAGGTGTTTAATAAAAGTAAAACAGCGGTTGTCCTCTTTGGGGCTGTTGACGCATTTTGATCCTTCGAAGCCATTATTCGTCTCATGTGATGCATCGCCAGATGGGATTGGGGCAGTCGTGTCTAACCGGATGAGTGATGGCCATGAGCATCCAATTGCTTTTGCCTCATGCTGGCTGCAGCTGAGCAAACATATGCTTAAATCGAAAAAGAAGGTCTGGCAGTCGTATTTGGTGTAAAGCGATTTCATCAGTACGTCTATTGCCACCTTATCTTTATCGACACAGGTCACAAGCAGTTGTTGGTCCTCTTCGTGAAGACATGGTGCTCCCACCAATTGCTTCTACAAAGATTCAGTGCTGGGCCTAGTTATTGGCTGCTTAGGAATACTCTTTTGAGCACCGTCCAGAACCCACATTGCATATGCTGGTGCATTGAGCCGTCGTCCTCCGCAAACTGAGTCCACAAACCCCTCTATGGCAGTCAAAGTGGTCGCTGTCCTAAATTTTATGGACTCCTTGCCCGTCACTGTATCGTGTATTCATGACTGGACGCAAACTGACCCCGTCCTTGCCAAGGTGTGACATCTGGTGCTCTATGGTAGGCAGCATCGACAGCTTCCTGGGGAGTTGATCTCTCGAAAGTTCTTGGAGCTGATCGTAGAAGATGATATCTTCCTGTGAGCATGAGGGGCAGGCAATCATGTTAAAGGACCTTCGCAACAGGCACCCCAGAGCTTCTCACCAGCATCTTCATTTTGGACATTATGTCGGATATCGAGATGATGGCTCAACAGTGTTCCATCTGTCAAGGGCACCAGAAGCTCCCCGTCGCGGCATGCCCACCCCCTTGGGAGTGGCCAGGCTACCCTTCTGCTCCACGTACAAGTCGATTTTGCTGGTCCATTCCTGAGTTCAATGTTTCTCGTCCTGGTGGATGCCTATTCCGGCTGGAGGTCCAAACGATGGTGACGATAACCTCCCAGGCAACCATTGAGCGATTGTGCCTTTCTTTTTCCACCCATGGAAGCCCAGAGGTGCTTGTAACCGATAATGGGGCCTCTTTCACTGGTGAAGAATTTGCCGCTTTCTTGAAAGTCAACAAGATTTGGCATATCTGCATTACCCCATAACATCCGACGACAAATAGCTTGGCAGCGAGGGCCATGCAGACAGTTAAATGGGGGCTAAAGAAGCAGACTTCGGGCTCGATGGTCACCAGGCTGGCACATTTTTATATTCTCGCACAGGACCATGCCGCACGCAGTAACTGGGGTGGCCTGCTGAGTTGCTCATGGATCATAGGCTTCGTACCCGACTTAGCTTGATTCTCCCAGACATCGGCATGAAAGTGTGCCATTACCACGGTTTGCAAGGGTATTGCCCTGTTCAACATCGACCTCTCCGATGCTTCACACCTGACAATGCAGTGGTCGTTCGTAACTTGAGTGACTGCTTGCCCGCTGCTCATGGAATTGTCACCCATCAAACGAAACCAGTCTCTGACCAAGTTCAGGTCAGGGGCCAATTAATGAGAGAGCATTTGGATCATATTCACCCAGGGAGGCTGGTCCTCATGACATTCCTGGAAAGAAATCTGTCCTGGAAGCCTTCAACTCCATTACTGATCCAGCCTGCTGTGACTCCTGCAGTCTATGTCGATGGCAACATGTCTGATGTTGTATTGTATCTTCTGAGGTCTCACAGTTCAGCCACTTCCTGTCGATCATCAACCATGGCATTCTTGCCGTAGTCGACGTTCCCCTGCGAGGGATACTCCGACGGATCCAGCGCATCAGGTGCACGGCGATTTACCGGGACCAAAGAGAATCCAACGTCCTCCTCATCGATGTGGTCTTCGGACTTTGGGGTGGGGGGAGGAATGTAATATTCCGCACGGGACATACTGGGCGGGATTCTCCACCCCAACGCCGAAGTGGCCGTGCCGTCGTGAACGCCATCGAGGTTCACGACGGCACGGAACTGCCCCGGTCCCGACCGATTCAGGCCCTGACAATGGGCCAGTATCGGGGCCGCGTCATCTACCTTGGCCTTGTCGCCCACGTAAAAGCGGCGCCGAATAGATGACGCGACCGGCGCCGCATAATGGACGTCATCCACGCATGCGCGGGTTGGCCGGCGCCAACCCGCGCATGCGTGGTTGCCGTCCTGTCCAAATCCGCCCCGCAAGAAGACTGGGGACGGATCTTGCAGGACCGCGGAAGGAAAGATGTCCTCCTTCAGAGAGGACGGCCCGATGATCGGTGGGCACCGATCGCGGGCCACCCCACATTCAAGGTGAAGCCCGGTGCAGGATCCCCCCTCGCCCCCCCCACAGGCCGCCCCCCCAGCGTTCACGCACCACCCACGACTGCAGCGAACAGGTGTGGACGGCGCCGGGGGGAACCCGCCGTTTTGGCCTGGCCGCTCGGCCCATCCGGGCCTGAGAATAACGGGGGTGCCGGAGAATCGCCATTTTGGGTATCTCCGGACATTCTCCGGCCTGCGGCCCGCAAAACTCGACTGGCCCGTTCCCGCCGCTCGGGAGAATCGCGGGAGGGAGTCGGACCGGTGTCCCCGGAAATTTCGGCGGCCCAGGCGATTCTCCCAACCGGCGTGGGAGTGGAGAATCACGCCTACAGGGTGGGAGTGATTATCTTTCCCAGGGTTCTCGTGGGGTACAAGCTCCCACTGGTGAGGGGTGGGGGAACTCTATTTAGCATTGTATAAAACGCCAGCCAGCAAGGCATCGACCAGAATGAGACCAGGTAGGGATCTACTGGGAAGTTGATATACCGTGATTATAAATAAATAAAAGTTCTTTATTTAACTCTTTGTGGACTCCCCGTGTCCCTATTAAACCCATGTAATGGAATGGGAAAGTGGTAGGATTGGCTGGGAAGCAGAGGCCGTGGAGGAGAGCTGGGCATTATGGAGTGGAAACAAGTCTGGCGACGAGAGAATGCATACAGAAGGTCTGCCTCCTGAAAATAAAAATAGCTGACTAATTCAATTTTCGGTAATTTAGCATCTGTGATCATCTTAATGAAAGTGCACAGCAGCTTGAAACTTTCCAATCATTACCTAGCTTTGTTTAAAGTTCATCTCCATGGCAATATCAGCTCTGTAATGACATTAAGAATTTCAAATGTTGTGGAACAGCCATTGTGCAATATTTATCTAAGCATTGCGACTCTGGCCAACCTCTGTGACAGCAAGTACAGTTCCAAAATATCTGCTGCTTTATTTAATTTGAGCACAAACAAGATGTTCGGAGACACTCTTGGGGATCTGATTGAATTGGCAACTAATTATCTTATAAAGAACAAGTTTAAGTTTAGTTCAATCTTGCGAGTTACAACTGATCCTGGGTGGATGCAAACATTCTTGAGATCCTAAGGTGGAGGGTCAAGACCTATATCACAGTAATTGCAGAGAGTTAGAAAATAGGCAAAAAGAGAGCGCACATCTGGGGCGAAATTCTCCGTTATTGGTGGAAAGTCCGCCGATCGGCGCAAATCCCACTTGCGTCACGTCATAAAAATGGGCCGATAGTCTCCGGCCCGAAATGGGCTAGCAGCGACGTGACGGGATCCGCGCTTGCGCAGTGGTTCACGCCGTGCAGCGTCATACGCGCCGCACGGCATGACGGCTCATAAGGCCGCGCAGCTCCCCCCCACCCGACCGCAACACCCGACCGCAACACCCGACTGGATGGCTGGCCGTCGCTCAGCCCCGAGGTTCAGGTCACGCGATGTGGAGGCGCTCCTGGACGCGGTGGAGCAGAGGAGGGATGCCCTGTATCCCGGGCACGGCCGCAGAGTTGCCCCACGCCACAGCCGGCGTCTGTGGAGGGAAGTGGCAGAGGCCGTCACCGCTGTGGCCCTGACACCACGGACAGGCACCCAGTGCCACAAGAAGGTGAACGACCTCGTCAGAGCAGGCAGGGTGAGCCTCCCCCATATCCCCCCTCCCCCATATCCCCCCTCTCCCCCATATCCCCCCTCCCCCATATCCCCCCTCCCCCATATCCCCCCCTCCCCTATATCCCCCCTCCCCCATATCCCCCCTCCCCCATATCCCCCCCTCCCCCATATCCCCCCTCACCCATATCCCCCCTCGCCCATACCCCCCCTCCCCATATTCCCCCTCCCCCATATCCCCCCTCCCCCATATCCCCCCCTCCCCCATATCCCCCCCTCCCCCATATCCCCCCCTCCCCCATATCCACCCCTCCCCATATCCCCCCCTCCCCCATATCCCCCATATACCCCCTCCCCCATATCCCCAAGTGAATCCAGCCCTAACCTTAACCTTTGCAATGCACGCGCAACCGATGGCGTGCATTCATATACCTGCCTAACACTGTTGCCTTTTACCCCTGCCACCACCCCCCCCCCCCACAGGAGAAGTGCGCACACAACAATAGGGAGCATGTGAGGACTGGAGGAGGCCCCGCTGATGAGAGGCCACTGGCCGTACACGAGGAAAGGGCCCTGGAACTGGCTGGCGGACCTGAGGACCGGGAGGTTGCTGATGCAGAGGTCGGGGGCCCACGAGCAAGTGAGCCACCAACAGCCCGTCCCCATATCCCTCCTCCCCTATATCCCCCTCCCCCATATCACCTGATCACTGCCTGATGTCTAACCATGCATGCTTCATTGTGTATCGCAGGACCAAACGTCCAGGCACCCATCCCCGCAGATGCACACCGCCCGCAGGATGCCCCTCGGAGACCACAGGAGACGGAGGGACCCGCACCCTCCAGCATGCGACGCCCGCAGGATACCCCTCGGAGACCACGGGAGACGGAGAGACCCGGACCCTCCAGCATGCGACGCCCGCAGGATGCCCCTCGGAGACCACAGGAGACGGAGAGACCCGGACCCTCCAGCATGCGACGCCCGCAGGATGCCCCTCGGAGACCACGGGAGACGGAGAGACCCGGACAATCCAGCATGCGACGCCCGCAGGATGCCCCTCGGAGACCACGGGAGACGGAGAGACCCGGACCCTCCAGCATGCGACGCCCGCAGGATGCCCCTCGCACACCACGGGAGACGGAGAGACCTGGAGCAACAGGGAGACGACACCCCCGTCACGTGCGGGAGCGACCACCCAGCGATGAGGGGGGCAGCCACAGGCCCCCGTCACATCCGAGCCAGGACACCACTACCCAGGACACCACTATCCAGGACACCCCTACCCGGGACACCACTACCCGGGACAGCCCTACCCGGGACACCACTACCCAGGACACCCCTACCCGGGACAGCACTACCCGGGACACCACTACCCAGGACACCCCTACCCGGGACAGCACTACCCGGGACAGCACTACCCGGGACAGCACTACCCAGGACACCCCTACCCGGGAAGACGAAATACCGGACAGTGACTCAGAGTGGATGGGTGGAGACGAACCCCCACCCCAAAGTGCCATGGAGTCAGAGTGGGACGAAGAGCACGACACAACGCCACTGCTGTCACCAACACCCTCCACCATCGCAGAAACACTCACCACGGTTGGGCACTTTAGTGATGAGGCGTCTGGTACACTCACTGGTGCGCACAACACAGCCGTCCCGGTACAGCAGGTGGAGGGAGGAGCAGCAGAGGGACCGGGCGGTCGGAAGGCAGCCCAGGCCAAGCGAACATCTGCCGCCCAGATGGATCCCGGGTTCCTGCAGTTACCACACCCACACATAGATCCGATGCAACCACCGACACGGAGACGAGCGTATAGGGTGACGGGTGGCTTGCGGCGGCTGCGGTCGCAGGTGGAGGAGTCCACCCGCGTCCAGGAGCTGGGAGTGGTCCCGGTCATGCGTGCCACCCAGGCTGACACCGCACGGGTGGCGTCCGCGGTGGAGGCAATGGGTGCGACGGTGTCAGACATGGGGAACGGTTTGCGAGGCCTGGGGCCTTCCGTGCAGGCGGCGTCTGTGGCCCAGGAAATGGCTGCCCTCTCACAGGAGGCCATGAGCCAGTGCCAGCGCCAGATGGCAGAGGCGCTCAACGCCATAGCCCAGTCTCAGCAGGCCATGGCCCAGTCTCAGCAGGCCATAGCCCAGTCTCTGCAGGCCATGGCCCAGTCTCTGCAGGCCATGGCCCAGTCTCTGCAGGCCATGGCCCAGTCTCAGCAGGCCATCGCTGAGGGCATCGGCGCCAGTGGCCATGTGCGAGCCGGCGTCGCACTGTCACAGACAGGGTTTGACAACCCCCTGGGCTCCATGGCTGCAAACCTGCAGACCCCTGTCGATACCAGCACGGGCCTCCAGGACTGGCAGCGCCAGATGTTGGGGGCGCGTCGGATGGCCAGTCCGTTCGCATCCCCCACCCATGTAGAGGCCTGGGGGCCATCGGGCACCCCGAGGGAGGAGGAGGTGGTGTGGTCCGTCCCGGCTCCCTCTGTAGGGGAGGTCCCGGTACACCGCGACACCTCGGACTCCCCCCCTTGCGTCCCAGGTGCATCGGGTGGGCAACGGGCAGGACAGGCTGGCAGCTCGCCATCCCAGTCGCCCGGGCCGCAGCCTGGCCCATCTAGGCCAGGACGCCCCAGGAAACGGCCGCCAAAGGGATCCAGTGTCAGAGGGCAGGAATCACAGGAGTCCACCTCCAGTTCTGCTGTACCGTCTGGGGAACCACATAGACGTAGTCAAAGGGCCCGTAAGGCCAAACAATTAGACACTGAGTAAGTTGGCACGGGTGCAGGGCACAGATGAGTTTTAGGGGCTCGGGCACGTGCATGAACTCCTTTGGTTATTAAAGTCAATGTTACACCTACCGAAGCTGCCTTTGTGCTCTGTCCAAAGTGTGCGGGCGTGTCATGTACGTTGAGCGCAAGTATGTGTGTGACGGGTGGTCTTACCTCAGCCCCAGGTGAGTCTGCCCCCTTCCCCCTGGGCCGCCATCAACATCCCCCGGGCAGAGGACGGGACCGTGCGCTGCAGTGTCACAGCCGCATGCAGGGATGGTCCGGGTGGATGGTGGTACTGTGGCCATGGGTCAGACATAGTCCAACGATGTAGAGCCAGGAGCTCATCGGAGGCGGGTTGTCATCATCCTCCATGGCCTGCGATAGACACGCGTCCACCCGCACTGGGTGAGCCCGGCCCGTTGTGCCGCCGGTGGATCGGCAATTGGGAGTGGGGGGGTGGTGTGCATGCGGGTGGGGTGTGTGGGGTTGGGGAGGGGGGTGAGGGTGCTGGGTGGGTGGATGGGTGGGGGGTGTGGGTGGTCGGCTGTTGCCATGGTGTGCGGTCTGTGGCCATACTACCCGATTCCCACGCCCATCTAGTCAGTGAAGCGGGCGTCTATCAGTCTGTCCCGTGCCCGCTGGGCCAGCCGGCAACGGTGGACAGCCACCCGCCTGTGTCTACCCCGTCTGCCCTGACCATTGCCCCCATCCCCCTCATCTGGGGAGGACTGCGCCTCTTCCTGCTGCTCCTCCACTCCGCCCTCCTCTGCCTGCGGCACATCGCCCCTCTGCTGGGCTATGTTGTGCAGGACGCAGCACACCACAATGATGCGGCCGACCCTATCTGACCGATACTGGAGGGCGCCCCCAGAGAGGTCCAGGCACCTGAAACGCATCTTCAGCACGCCAAAGCACCTCTCGATCACTCCCCTTGTTGCTACATGGGCATCATTGTAGCGGTTCTCCGCATCATTGCGTGGCCTCCGTATAGGCGTCATCAGCCACGATCGCAATGGGTAGCCCCTGTCGCCCAGCAACCAGCCCCTCAGCCGGGGATGGCGTCCCTCGTACATGCCGGGGATGGATGACCGCGACAACACGAATGAGTCGTGTACACTGCCTGGGTGACGGGCACAGGCGTGCAGGATCATCATGCGGTGGTCGCAGACCACCTGTACGTTCATCGAATAGGTCCCCTTCCTACTAGTGAACACGGCCCTGTTCTCTGCAGGTGGCCGCACGGCGACGTGCATCCCATCGATCGCGCCCTGGACCATGGGGAACCCGGCAACGGCAGAGAAGCCCACGGCCCGGGCATCTTGGCTGGCCCGGTCCACGGGGAAGCGGATGTAGCGGTGCGCCATGGCATGAAGGGCATCTGTCACTGCCCGGATGCACCGATGCACCGATGTCTGCGATATGCCGGACAGGTCCCCACTCGGTGCCTGGAATGACCCCGTTGCATAAAAGTTCAGGGCCACCGTAACCTTGACGGACACGGGGAGAGGGTGTCCCCCGCCAGTGCCACGCGGTGACAGGTGTGCCAGCAGGTGGCAGATGTGTGCCACGGTTTCCCGGCTCATCCGGAGTCTCCTCCTGCATTCCCGGTCCGTGAGGTCCTGGTATGACTGCCGGGGCCGGTACACACGGGGCGCCCTCGGGTGCCTCCGTTGCCATGGGGCCGCGACGTCCAACTCCCCCTCCTCGTCCTGTCGGTCAGGTGTCCCTCCAGCCTGGGCGGCTGCCGCCTGCCCCTCTGCGGCAGCCTGCGCCGCCTCTCTCGCACGCTCCTCCTCCTCCTCCTCCTCCTCATCCAGCGCAACATAGACATGAGCGGCTGCCACCACGGCGGCCAACATCGCTGGATGGTCTGAAAACATGACGGCCTGGTGGGGGGGAGGGGAACGACGACATGTCATCATTGCCCATATCCCCTCCTCCCCCCAGCCAGGTGGCATGGGCCGCATGGGTCCAACTGTTGGAGGCTGGCACCTGGCCAGGTGGACCAACTCATTTGCCCTCCCATCACCCACCCCGGCACGGACCCCCTCCCCAACCTCCACCCCAGCACGGACCCCCTCCCCAACCCCCAACCTCCACCCCAGCACGGACCCCCCCCCAACCTCCACCCCAGCACGGACCCCCCCCAACCCCCAACCTCCACCCCGGCACGGACCCCCTCCCCAACCTCCACCCCAGCACGGACCCCCCCCAACCCCCAACCTCCACCCCAGCACGGACCCCCCCCCAACCTCCACCCCGGCACGGACCCCCTCCCCAACCCCCAACCTCCACCCCAGCACGGACCCCCCCCCAACCTCCACCCCGGCACGGACCCCCCCCAACCCCCAACCTCCACCCCAGCACGGACCCCCCCCAACCCCCAACCTCCACCCCAGCACGGACCCCCTCCCGGCACTCCCCTGGAGCCCAGCCTACTCTAACCACCCCCCCCCCCCCCCCCCGCCGCACACACACACACACAAGCCGAGACACACCTCTCCTCACGCAATCAGTCTGCGGCCACGCCATTTCCTGCCCAGAGCCAACCCCCCAGGCCGTCACTCACCTCCTCGCTGGTCGGCGTGAGCCTGGAGCACCGGGTCACGCCGATGAAAAGGAGGTTTGATTCACGTCGACGTGAACGGTCATCACGTCGACGGGACTTCGGCCCATCCGGAAGGGAGAATATCGGCAGGCCGAAAATCGGCTGCCTTGCGCAGACCCGTGACATTCTCCGCGACAGCGGCGCCATTAACGCCCCGCCGACTTTTCTCCCTTCGGAGACTTCGGCGGGGGCGGGGGCGGGATTCACGGCGGCCAACGGCCATTCTCCGACCCGGCGGAGGGTCGGAGAATGACGCCCCAGAAATTTACACTTAAAAACTTGCAGAACATTTGAGGAATGGAACATAGAAAAATACAGCACAGAACAGGCCCTTCAGCCCACGATGTTGTGCCGAACTTTTGTCAGAGATTAAGAACAAATTAATCTACACCCCATCATTCTACCGTAATCCATGTACCTATCCAATAGTCGTATGAAGGTCCCTAATGTTTCTGACTCAACTACTTCCACAGGCTGTGCATTCCACGCCCCCACTATTCTCTGTGTAAAGAACCTACCTCTGACATTCCCCCACGTCTTCCACCAGTCACCTTAAATGTATGTCCCCTTGTAGTGGTTTGTTTCACCCGGGGAAAAAGTCTCTGACTGTCTACTCTATCTATTCCCTGATCATCTTATAAACCTCTATTAAGTCGCCCCTCATCCTTCTCCGTCCTAATGAGAAAAGGCCTAGCACCCTCAACCTTTCCTCGTAAGACCTACTCTCCATTCCAGGCAACATCCTGGTAAATCTCCTTTGCACCTTTTCCAAAGCTTCCACATCCTTCCTAAAATGAGGTGACCAGAACTACACACACTACTCCAAATGTGGCCTTACCAAGGTTTTGTACAGCTGCATCATCACCTCACGGCTCTTAAATTAAATCACTCTGCTAATGAACGCTAGCACACCATAGGCCTTCTTCACAGCTCTATCCACTTGAGTGGCAACTTTCAAAGATCTATGAACATAGACCCCAAGATCTTCCTGCTCCTCCAAATTGCCAAAAACCCTACCGTTATCCCTGTATTCCGCATTCATATTTGTCCTTCCAAAATGGACAAACTCACACTTTTCAGGGTTAAACTCCATCTGCCACTTCTCAGCCTAGCTCTGAATCCTATCTATGTCTCTTTGCAACCGACAACAGCCCTCCTCACTATCCACAACTCCACCAATCTTTGTATCGTCTGCAAATTTACTGACCCACCCTTCAACTCCCTCATCCAAGTCATTAATGAAAATCACAAACAGCAGAGGACCCAGAACTGATCCCTGCGGTACGCCACTGGTAACTGGGCTCCAGGCTGAATATTTGCCATCCACCACCACTCTCTGACTTCTATCGGTTAGCCAGTTCGTTATCCAACTGGCCAAATTTCCCACTATCCCATGCCTCCTTACTTTCTGCATAAGCCTACCATGGGGAACCTTATCAAATGCCTTACTAAAATCCATGTACACTACATCCATTGCTTTACCTTCATCCACATGCTTGGTCACCTCCTCAAAGAATTCAGTAAGACTTGTGAGGCAAGACCTACCCCTCACAAATCTGTGCTGACTATCCCTAATCAAGCAGTGTCTTTCCAGATGCTCAGAAATCCTATCCCTCAGTACCCTTTCCATTACTTTGCCTACCACCGAAGAGGGAATGAGAGGGAACATAACATTTGGAACTGGCCAAGGTCATTCAGCTCTTTGAACCTGCACCACCATTCAATTAGCTCATGCCTGAATCACCCCTTAACTCCATTTTCCTCCCTTTGCTACATAATCCCTTGATACATTACCTAATAAAAATGTATCTGTTTCAGTCTTTGAAGCTCTAATTGTCTCGGGATTCCCAACCATGTGGGGGAGAGAGTTTTAGATTTCTACCACCCAATGGGTGAAAAGTGCTTCCTGGTTTTACTCTGAAGTGGCTTAGCTCTAATTTTAAGAGGCTGGATTTTCCGGTCCCCCAGCTGCGTGTTTCTCGGCAGCATCAGGCAGTGCGCAGTCTGCTGGTGGAAGGATTCTCTGGTCCCGCCATTGTCAAGAGGAATTCCCACCCCTTGGTGCCAGGAAACCCAAGGATGGGGGTTGTGCTGCCATCGAGACCAGAGAATCCTGCGTGTGGCCAGAGAATTCCAGCCACCATGATGTCCCTTTATTCACCAAAGAAAATAATTTTTCTGTATCTATCCTATCAAACCCCCTTTACTATTTGCATCGTACAGGACAGAACAGGACCCCAACATTTTTCCGATCCCAGATCAAGAGAATTACATTGATTTTGATGGTGATATGTCCCTATCTTTCAGGTGCAATGTCTGAACAAGTAAGTGAAGAAAAATCAGAGGATCATTGATTAAAATAATGGGAATAAAATAAAGTGAGGAGAAAATTTGTGGTAAAGAGCAGTAAAAGTCTGAATGAGAGAAGGATCCACGGCCTGATTACAATCGTTTCGAGAGAAATGTTTTGGCTTTCCTTTAGCTGTGGTATGTAGTTCTGGTTACAATTTTTCCACTCTCCAGAATGCGAATTTCCCCACTCTCCAATATACCATCATTCTTCTGTGACACTTTCAGGTTACGGGGAGGTTATATAGCCCACTCCTAAACAATTTCTCATATCCTACAGAATCAGGAACTGCCTGGTTTTTCCTTTGTCGTGTTTGGAACCACTACAGCTTCTGATCAATGTCTCCTGCTTCGTGACTCAAGTTAGGAACTAAGTGGAACTGACTGAGCTCATCCGCAATCTGTTCACACACTATGATCGTCAATCTGTCCTGAGTGTAAATTCCAAATCTGTCCCAAGCAGCCTGAACTTAACCTCGCTCTGTGACAGAGCATTGCATTTCACCATTACCATGTGCCTTGAGTCAGATCACAGCTGAGTCATTGGCCGGAATTTTCACTCCCAAGAGCTGGGAATATTCCTGGCTCGGCAAACCCGACTTGGGAGAAAAAGTCCAAGATGATCTAATTTTCATCAGAGGGGAATGGGTGTGAATGAGAGTCAGATCCATCGTCCCCAGAAACAATTTGGAGGCAGGACGGAGGTGAGCTGTGCAAAAGACCAGCCTCAGTGACCTGGGACTTCTGTCATAGATTTTAAAAAACAATAAAACAAAAAAAATCAGTCACCTCTCCACATAATTTACATGTCACCTCATGTCTCCACCCACCATCCATGAACCCTCAAGCCTACATGCCAACCTATGCCTGTCTACTCACCCACATGCCCCTATGTCAACTGTGCCAACCCCACACCACCCTTTGTCCTTACACCATCCATGCCAACTCACCCAATATGGGCAGACATCCGAACCCATGCTAAGAAAAAAATTAAATACATTTCTCAGTGTCTGTTGCAGATTTTGGTCAGGTTTTGCTGAGTCGAGACCCCTTTAAAAATAGTCAGTGAATCTTAATTCTGCGAGTCATGACCACATTCCTGGGATTTTTTCACGAGTGTCTTTTAAGGATACAGGCCGCTTTGGGTCATGAGCTGGCACCAGCACTCCCAACCTGGCTGACTCCATTGTAGGGGAAGGAATCTCCTACTCCTTAACAATTTTCATGGAGTCAGGCCATGTATTTTTTAAAAATCATGATTCTTGGCACCTCAGAGAAGTTGTGAACCATAGTTTGCATGAGGGGACCTTTTAAAAGGTCCAAGCCAAGCCTCATTATATATTTTTGCCTGAGAGCCCAGACAGCCATGCCTCTGATGAAAACCTGAGCCCCAGGGAAAACAGTGCTTAATTGACAGCTCTGGCTGTCTAATCTTTGCTGTCAATTGCAGAATGTTTATTTATAAGAAAGGTTAAGAGCTTTCCAGTGCCTGCAATTTCTGTTTCTAATAGTTTTAAAGGATCTGGATGATTGACACTTTTATTGGGCTGTAGTTAGTTTTATTTATCACAGTGGAACTAGTGTCACTATAGGGTTTGTTGGTTCTATTTAGTGCATAGTGGGTGAATGGCATGGAAGTACCATAACCTTGCAAAAGGGACGAGAGGGGTATGGGTGGAGGGTTACCTTGGCATGGGGGTTGGGTAGGGGCTTATGTTGACACTGGACACGAGGGGACATAAGGATGGGGGAAGGGGCATACCTTTGCAGGAGCATGAGAGGTCGTGGGGTGGCTGGGGCTTATCTTGGCATTGGGGCCTTGAGAGGCTATGTTGTGAAATCAGTCATGTAGCATAAATTCTCTGATACCTCTCAGGCCTATACTAGCAGAGTGAAAAAGGCAACACTTTTTTTTAAGCTACATCGTCGTGTTTCTTTTTAAAATTAAAGGCCAAATGATTCAAATGCTTTGGCAACTTGACTGTGCCTATCAGGTCTGCATTTCCAATAAATGTGTACATTTTTTACATGTATCCAGAGTCCAGAATCCGAGGTCTCGTGGAATATTTCTTTTGAGAGGACGTTGACTGATTGTAGCATTGCTCCGTCTTTCCAGAGCGAGACTTCCATGATGGGAGAAGGCACAGAGTTGTTAGTCTAGAGGCATGAGTTCCAAGATTCCAGCAGTTGGCAGGTTTGATGAGGGTCAGAGTTAGTTGTGCTGCCACTGGCTTGATGGTAGACAGCACAGCAGTTATCTGGAGTTCTGTTCATGTTGGAGGTCAAACGTAATTGTCTGAGTTCAGTTTCACCAGACAGTATTACAGTGCAGCTTGGGGAGGCCATGTGACACACCTCCTTGATGTTGGACAAAGGATGGCTGGATTCCGGAGGTGTTTTATTGGAGTCAGAATCCCTCTTTGTTCTTGGACACACTGGTTTTGGGTTAGCTAAATTAAGCCTGCTTTTTGAAACCATTGTGTTAGAACAGTTAATGTTTAAGCCATTAGCACCATTACTGGAGATTAGGATCTGCAAAAAGTTTTATTTTGTTTGAAATTGGCGAGAGCAGGCCCACCATTACATTCCAGATGTTTGAAGCCTTTGTTACCTTTGACACCAGCATGTGACCAGCTTGAGACATCTTATCAGCTCAGCTATTGTCCATTTTGAAAAGCACAAAAAAATGACTTTATAAAATGACGAATATATCTTCTTTCACGTCTCTACTGTGACGATGTCAACTTTTAGAATCCAAATGGGCATCTTACCTCACCCAATGGTGATCCTGAACCTATCCAAAAGGCTACTCTATCTCTCCAAAGAACTCCACCAGCTTTAGACTTTCTCTTGAAAAGTCTAAAGCCCACAAGTCATGTTTTGGACATCCCAGTTATGAAAATTGGAATTAGATTTTGTACAGCAGTTTCCATGAACCACAAATGTGCAAATTACACCCTCCCCACCAACACCCCTGGCCAAAATGGTGGCTGTGGGTTTGGGAGTGGAATCCGAATCGGTGCTCCGGCACCATTTTGGCTAAGCCGGAGACCCTCTCCATCTTAACATAAGTTTGGTCCATTGTCAGCTGATCTCACTCTCTGAAAGTACACTCTGTGGAAATCTCCAGCACCAATTGTTTCATGTGGAAATCAAGGAGTAGAGTCAGGAAACACTGAAATATTCATGGCAATGATTCAGTTTACCAAGTGTTTGACTTCTCCATATTTTTTGTCTGTGACCACCCCTTCCAGTGACCTGACCAAGTCAGTTGCTCCCTGCCTCAAATTGTGTCATCCCTGCTGCAACTTCTCATATACATGAAGTATATCTTTAAGGCAGTTGTACAGTTTGACATGGTAACTCTACTGTAATAATGTACCCACGTTGGATATCCGAAAGTTGAACATGAGGCACATTTGCCACAATGGGAGTAATGTTTTCTCAGTAGGTCAATCTCAAACAGTTCAAATGCTGAGAATTGCAATGTGTGCAAATCATATAGCAGACATATTGCACATTTCTCCATAGCCTTCCATCCATTCCGACTTCGACAGGCCCACTGCCAAATCACGTTCTAATTCATTAGCAACAGGCGGAACTAAGAGCAGTTAGTCGGGGTCAAGGTAATTGACTGAGGTCCTGGGGTAAGGAATATCTTAGGGGTTCGCGAAGGGGGAGATCTCGGTGTTGGGGTATAGACTGGGAGGGTGGGATCTTGGTTCTGTGAGGGGAGGATGCACCACATTCATAAGGGGCTTTCTGATCGAGGCACGTCCCCTCCATCTCTCCACTTCCTTGCTGAGGAAGAGGTTGGGAACTTTATCTATTTCCCACACTCAGTCATCAGGGACCCTCCAGCCTGAAAATTGAAGCTGGGCTGAAAAGATCCTTAAATGGGCATTAGGTGCCCACTTGAGGACCTCAATCTGGGCGAGGGCAGGCTGCCCATCTGAGGCCCTGCCTGTTTGTGTCAGGACGGGCAGGGTCCTGGAGGGAATCATTTCCATGTGATTTTACACTTCCCTCCCCACCCTGCCTCAAAACCCGAGTGTAAAATTCAGTAGCGCAATTCTCCCAGTCAATCTATCAGACTCTCCTTGGCATTCCATGGACCACAAAGGTTTTGCTTTTTTCTGAAAGATGTCCACCATGGATTGTTTCTCAGTCTCTAACTGAGCTAGTCTCTGTGGTTTTAGTCGAGATGGGTATGGCTTTTAGAGGTTCAACATTTCAGAGGTCCACACCTTGCGTAGTCAACAGAGTGCCCACTGGTACTTCTCTACAACTCCGTCTATGCTCCTTCGGTACCTGTCTATATCTGTCTCTTTCTGTCCCTCATGTAATACCATCAGTCTCCTCTGATAATCCAATGAAATGTTTAACAAAATTTCGAGGCTCTCCTACATCAAAACTACAAGTAGGCTTGTCTACGCTGAGAAAGGTATTTGAGTTCACTTTTAACCAATAGACACTTTTCAACCCTTCCAGTTTCACTTTCTGCCTTGGCCTTCACATGGCTACCTTCGGCAACAAGCATAGCTTCGGGGTCAGTTCCCTCGGGGTTGGTTGACGTGAAATACCCTGTTCCTTGGGTGACAACTCTTACCTCCTCATTGGACGACTTTATCTACAATTAGTAATACAGACTGACCTGATTAAATTTTGCTTCTCTACTTTTAGAATCAGTACATTATTGGCTCCATGAACTGTTTGTTTTTTGCGAACATGTATGGACTCAGGGCTCTCCATCCACCTCCCCCTTAACTCTCAAAAGGAATTGATTACCAATTACTTCACCTCCCTTGCTGTCTGCTTCAGTTATCGCGAAGAGGCGCTGTAAACCTTCAAAAGAATGTGCTCAACCAGCCGCTCACTTGGTATCACTTCACAATTCCTACGGTCCTTGTCCTGACTAACTGATGCTGTGCTGTCAGGTATAATTTCCTTCAAAACAAGCCCACTCTGGAAATTCTTTCTCCTGAAGGAAATGACAATGGGTTTACTGCAAGAGACGGTAACAAATCACTTTTAGACAAGTCCAATTCACTTTCCTCTTCTGGTTGGATATCTCCTTTACTAGCTTTGGAAGAACTACTTACCAAATGTTCAAGACCAATAAATAACAGATTTATTTGGTAACAACTATTTACCATCACTCTTGCAACAACTCCTCTCAGCTATCACTCTTGCAACAACTATTTACCATTACTTCGTAATCCGAATCAATATCGATATTGCCTGACTCTTCTTCCTTACCAACGTTGCAGTAACAGCTGTTTACCAGTACCTCAAAATCAGAACTGAAATCAAAGTCAAGATCCTCGTCTGACTCCTCATCCTTTGGTCCAAAAATGCTCAGGTTCTGGTTCACTATCACTGTCATTTGATTTGTGATCAACAGTTGTCAACATCTCTTTCGCTGAGTCATTCACTGCCCAATGAGGTTTCCTAACTCCCACATGCCGTATTGTTGGCACCTCATGGGCTAACTTCAGTACTTCCTTCAGACTCTCTGTACTAATAAGTGAAGCCACAACCTTCGCTCCCATTAAATCAGTCCCCAAAAGTAAGTCTGCTCCTTCCACTGGGAATTCTTTAACCAGTCCAATAACTACTGGACCTGACGGTAAATAACATTCCAATTGCACTTTATACAATGGAACTGGGATACAACTTCCACCTTTCCCATTCACAAATACCTCCGCTTTCACTGAACTCTCAAGGAAAAAACAAATCCTTCTCCAGCACAAGAGTTTGAATAGCTCCTGTGTTCCTTTAAAATTGTCATGGGTTTGGCTACATCAGACGAGGAAATGGGGTGACCTTCCCTTTTAGACACTAAACTGGCATATCTCTCATCTACTTCATTTGTACAGCTGCTCTCCAAAGTCCAGTTAACGCTTCAGTCTGTGCAGTAGTATTCTCTGCTTTTGCTCCCTTTTCAGAATTCCTCCCAATGAACTCCCCAAAGTCCCATGGGCTTTCCTTGCAACTTCCAATATGCTGAACAGACGTGTCCCACCTTCCAAGTCTTACCTCCACCCACAGTACCTCCTTCCTGGTCTGAGTAGGCGATCTAGGGGCCTTCCCAGCTACCCACCTGCCTTCCTTTCACTTTCCCACTTCCTACCCTTTTCAAAATTATGGAGGTGATAGAACAAAGGTTTAGATTTCTGGATTAGCTCATAATCGTCAGCCATAATTGCTGCTTGCCTAGCAGTTTGTACCCTCTGGTCTTCAACATGGGTTCTTAGTAAAGAAGGTATAAAACTCCTCCAAAAGGGCAGCACGGTGGCACAGTGGATAGCACTGCTGCCTCACAGCTTCAGGGTCCTGTGTTCAAATCCGGCCTCGGGTGACTGACTGTGGAGTTTATACGTTCTCCCTGTGTCTGCGTGGGTTTCCTCCGGGTGCACCGGTTTCCTCCCACAGTCCAAAGATGTGCAGGTTAGGTGGATTGGCCCTTAATTCCAAAAGGTTAGGTTGGATTACTGAGTTAAGAGGATGGGGTGGAGGCGTGGGCTTAAGTAGGGTGCTCCTGCCAAGGGCTGGTGCAGACTCGATGGGCCGAATAGCCTGCACTGTAAATTCTATGACTTTATGAAGAGAATGAACTCTCTTGGAGCCTCCTAGGTCGTTTCAATTCCCAATGCTTGAACCCACCTATTAAAAGTGTTTTGCTCAATCCTTTCAAATTCTGCATAAGTCTGCCCCGGCTGTCTCTTTAAATTCCAAAACTTTTGGCTCTATGCTTCGGGAACCAATTTATATGCATCTTCTTTAACGTATCAAAATCCTTTGATTCCCGCTCTGATAGGGAAGCATAAACGTCCTGTGTTCACCCCGTCAGCTCACTCTGCAGGGTCAATGTCCAGTTTGCTCTTGGCAGCTCGATTTCAGTCGTTATTTTCTCAAAAGTCCTAAAGAACATTTTTACTTCTTTCTCTTCAAATTTAGGGAGAGCCCGTATAAATTTAAACATATCACCACTGAGTTCCATTCCAGGACTAAGCTCCCCTCTATGTTCTGGCAGCTTTCCACCTATTTCCAGTATCACAAGCTGGAATTCTCGCTCCGTTTCTCCTTAACTTCTGTGTATTTCTTTATCCTCTCTCTCTCTCTCTCTCTTTCCTGTTCTCTTTTCTCTCATTTTCCAACGTCATCTCTTCCATTTCTTTGTTTTTGCTGCAGTTCTATTTCTATCCGTTCATGCGGTAAATGTTTCATTTGAAACTCGATTTTAGCCAATTCTACTGATTGTTGATCTGATGTTTGCTGTATTGCCTGTAGCACCTTCAAATTTAATATGTTGAGCAATCACTTCAATTACCTAGTTGGTATAACCAGTTTTAATTCCCCAGCCAATTTGACTAGTGGGTCTTTGCAAAGCTTCTCCAAATAAACCAGAGTTTAGTCTTCCACCTGAAGAAAATGCTTAGCAGCTTCCAGACCATCTTGTTGTATCACTACAACCTATCGTCTCCTTATATTTTATGCTGTAATCTGGCAGTCTAACGTTTCAAATCACAGATGAGCCCCCAATTTATGTTACGGCACCCTGGGCTAGTGTGCGGTTAATTTCAACCCACAGACCCTAGAATTAAGCAATAATCAGTTTTTAGTTTCTGGGATTTTTGACCCCTGACTTCTCCAATGGCTTACAGGCACCAGATTTGTAAGGGAAACACAACAATTCTTTATTTGTAACAACAATAGAGATAAGACATGTGATGATTATAATAGAATATATGCCGGCTAATCTATTACTGCCACCCCCCCCCCCTTTACCATCCCACCCGCTACCCAAACGCACACAAGCCATACACATGCAGAGGAAGGGAAAAGGGGTAAAATAAAAGGGATTAAAATGGAAGAAAGAGAGATGAGCGTCCTGGTTGCTGATATTGAAATTGTTATAGCCGGCTATCTTCCCAGGATGCGAAGTGTTGAAACCACCAGTTGGATTGCTAATGAGGTTCTTCTGGCTAGAACATTCAGGCAGGATTCTCAGGCTGTGGGATCCCCTCTGGTGAGTCACTTTAACTTGTATTAACCTGGGCCTTCACACAGAAGATCCTCCTCGGGTATGTTTAATTCTAACCTGATCCAATCTCCACCAGATTAACTATCAGCTTCACTGAGATAAAACTAGAGTTCTCCACATAAGAATTTTAAAAGGGTTTTCAAACAACAATCCACCTCTCCGCAGCTGGCACTGGACTGGATTTCCCCTGCAGGTTAACCTGACTGTAGAGAGAAAGGTCATTATCCTTGACCTTCAGAAAGAAACAATCAGGTGAGAGATAAAATAGAACTTTGGCCTTCTAGCTGCTTGACCAAAACAAAACTTCCTTCAGAGTATTTCCGACATGGGCTTTTATTTTAATTTTCGTTTAATGATCTTGGTGACAGAGTTGCAAGCTGTGCCTGGTACGGAGTAGATTGTCAAGGTTTGGAACAGTCTGATTCAGCATCAGACAACGACCAGGGAGGGATTTGAAGTACACCGAGTTTGTGAGCCATAGAACCTCTACAGTGCGAAGGAGGCCATTCGGCCCATCGGGGCCCCACAAACCCTACGAAAGAGCATCCCATCTAGGCCTATTCCCCAGTCCTATCCCCCTAACCCAATAGCCCCTGTTATCCCGCACATCTTTGGACACTAAGGGGCAATTTAGCATGGTCAATCCAGCTAACCAATCCACCAAAGACGATGGGCAGGATTCTCCTCCGTTCTATGAGACTATATTCTGCTGCTGGAGTTGAATCACCTCTGATTTGCGCTTACGCTGGGAGCGGTGCACAGAGACGACTCACTATCCTTTCCCACATGGTGGGAATTGCAAGGGATTCCTTCACGGACCCTGTTATCGGGTCACCAATTTGAGTAGGCAGTCCGATAGCGAAGTCCGGCAGCTGCCCCCCCCCCCACCCCCCACCCCTCTACCCCCCACAATATAATTCTGCCCCATCACCATAGGTTTTGCTGGGTCACCTCCTTCCCCCCCACAGTATGCACACCCAATAACAGAGACCCCATCATGGCCCCCGCCATACCAGAGCTCCCTCATAATAGAGACCTCTGCCTGGAAGCTAAACAGCAGTCCAGATAGAAACAGTGAAAAAAATCACTGCTTTATAACTCACCTGTCCCTAACAGCTGCTGCATCAGGCAGAGAAAGCACCAGTTATAAATGCCTGGAAAGTGAAAACCACATCAGCAGAGTTTAAACCGCCTCAGATCCTTTGATGATCTGCAAAGCTTTTAGTCATATCAATGAGAAATTGCTTTTATTAGGCTGTTTTTGACAGCTTCCAGACAGCCAGATGTCTGGATTATTTAATTTTATTTCCCTTCATGCTTGAATAGAACTCATGTACCCTGCTGTGAAACTAACCCCAATGTTTATAAACATCTAGTTATGATTGACAGCTCTTGACCATATCAAAAGCAGTTAATTGCTTTCTGCTGAGGAAAAGAGGAAGTGAATGCCTCAAAATCTGTGCCCTTGTCTTCAAATAATACTGCCAAGAGGCAGCATGCAGACATGGAAGAGGGGGGGCTAAGTACATGCCTTGGGATAGTCCAGAAGTAACGGTGCAGAGCCTGGAATTCAAACCATTGTTGGAGATGCTGTAAGTACAATCAGATAGGTAAGAGTGGAGCCAAGGAGGTGACAGTCTCTAAAGTGCAGTGAGAAGGAAATGATTTTGAGCCTTTCTCACACATTGTACAGAACAATGACCAGACTCCTGCCATTTAATCCCAATACATGGAATAGCGACTAGACCGTTGTTATTCACTCCTATTGTATAGGACAATGACCAGTCTTGTCATTCATTCCCATTATATTGTAATTTTACTGTTAGCTGCCTTTGTACAGCAAAATTACTTTCAACAAAGAAAAATTCCAGCAGAATGTGATCACAGCACTGTCTTGGATTGGAAGGTTGAGTGCCCCTTGCTGATTCTTTTGCTGATTATTTGCACAGATGCTTTGTGGGTCAGCAAGAAGAGACCACAGTTCCTGTAATAGTCTTCAGAGTCACTCTGCACATGATTGTGAATGTTAAATGTTAGCGCTTATTTAGCCTTGCACTGAAGGTCCACACTATGTTAATCTCCCACTAAATATATGTTCCCTGAGGCACAAATTTGTCTATTTCCACTTTGCATGCTATCCACCCTATCCCCGTAACCCAATAACCCCTCCTCGGTCTATTGCATCTCAAGTACTTGTACTTAAATGGCCTTTGCTCAAAGTTTCCTTCATTTGTGATCAAGCTTTTGATTTTTAATTCATGGTGTGTTGGCTTTCATTAACAGGGGGATTGAGTTTAAGATCCACGAGGTTTTGCTGCAACGTTTTAAAACTCCAGTTAGACCACACTTAGAATATTGTGTCCAGTTCTGGTCGCCTCATTATAGGAAGGATGTGGATCCTCTGGAGAGGGTACAGTGGAGATTTACCAGGATGCTGCCTGGACTGGAGGGCATGTCGTATGAAGAAAGGTTGAGAGAGTTAGGGCTTTTCTCACTGGAGCAAAGAAGGAAAGAGAGGTGACTTGATAGAGGTGCACAAGGTGATGAGAGACATGGATAGAGTGGATAGCCAGAGACTTTTCCCCAGGGTGGAAATGGTTGTCATGAGGGGACATAATTTTAAGGTGATTTGAGGAAGGTATAGGGGAGATGTCAGAGGTAGGTTCTTTACACAGAGAGTGGTGGGTGTGTGGAATGCACTGCTAGCAGAGGTAGTGGAGTCAGAGTCATTAGGGACATTTAAGCGACTCTTGGACAGGCACATGGACAGCAGTAAATTGAAGGGGTGTACGTTAGGTTGACCTTAGATTAGGATAAATGGTCGGCACAACATCGTGGGCTGAAGGGCCTGTTCTGTGCTGTACTGTTCTATGTTCTATGTTCATTGTTTGAAAAGCTTGCACCATATTTCAACCCAGAGTATTAGTGTGAGAACAGATTTTGCTCACTTCATTCTGATGCTAGTGCTATTGTTAAATTAATCTATTTATTCGACTTTAATGTTGAGTAATGAACCTCAATTAGTCAACAATCCAGCAGTAAAGGAACAGCTAGCTAACGGTGACCATAACATGAGTGAATTCAGTATTAACGTTTGAGAGGGAGAAGGGTGAGTCATAAATCAAGGCTATAAATTTAGGTAAGGCTCATTTTGGAGGGATGGAATAGAAATTTATTAATAGTAAACAGAGTGGAACCAAGATGTACACAACTACAGACTAACAGTGGGAGGTGTTCAGAGAAGTATGTGCTGCAACACAAGAACTGTACAAATCCCTGAAGGATGACTGGCCTACATGTTTAATTAAACAGCTTTGATCAACAAAAAGAGGTGTGCGATAAAATTAAATGGAAATAATGGAGAGAAATGAAACTTCAGAGGAATATTGAGAGGGGAAAGTTGGCCATGGCATTGAGGGAATTGAGAGAATGACATTGTTAGGTGATTTGGACATTCTGAATTGGACTTTGGAAATTCTGAATCCCCTCTTTTTCAAACAAATGCCATCAAATCTTTAACATGCACGGGAACCGGAAGAAAGGGATATGACAACATCAAGCTGAAGTACAGCACTAACTCTCCAGCACTACAAAGTCAGCCTAGATCATGCGCTCAAATCATAAAGAGCAGCTCCTGATGCTGGAGAAAAAGTACTGAAATTATCGTGGTGCATATTTACTGTGCTGGTTTTCACACAATATATATGCCAGGATAGCCATTTACTGAAATATTACAAAGATACCTGACGCATAGAAAGCTGAAAACAAGGGGCGGGATTCTATGATCCTGAGGCTAAGTGTTGACGCCGTCGGAAACGCCGTTGCGTTTCCCGACGGCGTCAACATGACCTCAGGATCAGCAATTCTGGCCCCAATAGGGGGCCAGCAGGGCACTGGAGGCTGCTCCAGCTGCTGATCCCGGCGTCAACTGGGCGCCGTGGGGTCCGCGCATGTGCAGTGGCTCCCTTTTCCGCGCCGGCCCCGACGCAATATGGCGTAGGACTAAAGGGGCCGGCGCGGAAGAAAGGAGGCCCCCAGCCCGAGTGGCCGGCCTGCCGATTGGTGGACCCCGATCGCGGGCCAGGCCACAGCGGAGACACCCGCCGGGGTCGGACCCCCCTATCTTCCCCCCCCCCCCAAACAGGTCGCCCCCGGACCCTTCCACGCTGAGGTCCCGCCAGCTAGGAGCAGGTTAGAACGGCGCCGGCGGGACTCGGGATTTTTGGTAGGCTGCCCCGCCCATTGGCGGGGAGGCCATGTAGAGCAGCCCCCGACCGGTGCCGTGCCACGCCAATGGCGGAGATTCTCCGCTCTGCAGGGAATCTTGTCCCGGCGTCGGTCGTGCCGATTCTCCGACCTGGCCCCAGGCTGAGAGAATCCCGCCTGACATGTGGGCATATCTCTATCACTATTACTCGGGGGCCAATCTCCATGCTGTCAATTCCTTGTGGGAATTTTTCTGTGAGGCTGATAAGAAGCGATGTTTGTCCGGTTACATGGAAAGCCTCATTGTGCGGATAATGTTAAAAGCCATCTGCTGAACATTGGCTGTGAACAATGTGAACCCTTCCAAGGTAGGGTAATTTTGGGCACTCACAAACAGTGCCCATAAATGGATGTCAGGCACTTATGAGCAAAGGGTGACGGCACACTTACAGCATTACCCAGGAAGTGCTGCTGACAAGAGAAGAAAGTTTAGATGGAGTCACTATTTAGTTTAAAGAAACAATTCCCCTGCAAACCATACAAGGTGGGTATTCACTTTTTACTATGCTTACACAAAGAATCTAAACCCCTTTAATCACAGATTTGAAATTAATTTTAGGATTTGAAAAATGTTAGACATTAGTAAGTGTTTATTCTCGTGTGCCGATAAATGTATTTATTGTTTTTTTCACACACAAAGATGCAATGCTTAATTCAGCTATGAGATTCCCCTCCACACAAAATTCCCATTATCTTACATGCTGTTTATGTGTCTCTTTTTATTTTGCTTTCTCTTGTCCTGTCCTGTTTGATGGTTTGATCTGTTGGTGTGTGTCTTTCTCTGTTTTTATTTATCCAGGCTGCTTGGCGTCTCTACTCTACAGATGTGAGTCGGCCTTACCTGACGGCCACCTGGTATTACTATGACAGTGTTCTACCTTCGTTCAGGCATGTACCCACACACCACTGAAGTACTTTGTGTCGACCTGCCTTTCAGTATCTACCTGACTTCAGCATTCACTCTGTCTAATCTTTGCTACTTCCAATGAAGAGAAAGCATTGGTTTAATTGGTCTGCCAGGCAGTCCTTAGAGATCCTGCAGGATTTAAATAATTTATATGCATAATACCATGAAAATTCCAGTAATAGTTTTATTTGAGCTCTCAAGTGATTTTTTGAACCGATCTATTCCGGCCTTTTGTGCCCCAGGAGGGAGAAAATAAGCCCAAGTTTCCGCTCCTCCTTCCACTGCTCTGGGTGCACTTGTGTGGCTAAACACATGTCTGGCTTGACATTCTTCGTCTGGTAGTCAGCTAGCTTATTGATGCTCATTCTCCGGGCTCACACATGGAGCAGGTTTCAGATGACTGCCACTGGAAGCATACCCTAGCATGAAACCACACCCTCAAAAAAAAATATGGAGTGAAAAATTTCTCTAGTCTCCTGCATTTATTCCTTTTTCATATTGTTTATTGGCTATTTGCTGGTGTGCCGCAAATATGAGTCACAATCCATTCATACTTTGCCAAAGTGACCATTAATAATGTGCAACCCTTGAGCCTGAGTGACATCAGGTTCTTTAATAGTAGAAAGGGTAACAGTATTCTTTTTAATGTTTTTTGTATGTGACTTGTGGCCATCGGCAGACCAAGAATAAAGGTTCCTTTCTCTTTATTGTGCATTTTGCTGTTATATTACTGCCATACTCACTGGTAATTGAAGACCTTGTGCATTTTCATTGCGTTGCAATGGGAAAAGAGACAGCAACAGCCTGTGTCACAGTTTTAATGTCTCTACACCATGTTGTCCTGGTATTGTGTAAAATCTCTTTTTGTCCATTTTCCATGATTTACCCGTGACTACTCAGGGGTGGTGTGGAGATGCCGGCATTGGACTGGGGCGAGCACAGTAAGAAGTCTTACAACACCAGGTTAAAGTCCAACAGGTTTGTTTCAAACACTAGCTTTCGGAGCACTGCTCCTTTCACCTGAGGAAGGAGCAGTGCTCCGAAAGCTAGTGTTTGAAACAAACCTGTTGGACTTTAACCTGGTATTGTAAGACTTCTTACTGTACTCGGGGGTGGTGTAGTGGTAGATTTTATCTTTAATTGCTCAGCCTATGGATTGACAGTGGAGAAATTAGGTTGATTCAATATAGTGTTATTTTCATTTACATGTAGAGGACTGAATCATTCAAAATCTGTTCCAATTGAAAAATTCAATTTGTTTATCTCGGAACACCCCGAGTTTTCATTCACTTGTTGTGAGCTGGAAATTGGTGTAGCTTACCTGTTAGTGCACACACAAGATGAATGGAGCCTGTCAAACTTTGAATTTCAGCTTCTAGGGAGAGGGTTTTCTGTGCAAATTATAAGCATTGTAGGATTGAGGAAAAATATAAAATTATAAAAACATAATAAAACAAGATAAAATCTTCCCATTCCATGTCTCTTCTATTGGTCTACTGACATCAGTTAGAAGGGAGGTTCCTGAAACCCCTGAGAGCATTCAAAGCAAAGCCAAGAATCAATTCAGAGCCACACAACTCATGGAAGCACAATACCAGGGTGGAAGGACTGGACACCAGGTCCAAGTGCTGGACACCAGCAACCGAAGATTGGATACTAGAGCTAAAGGGCTAAGCACCATGATTTGAACTTAGTTCTACTGGTCCCATGCGGGCAATTGGGCAGGACGTCTTTGCCACCAGCTCCAGCTCATCATAATCTATTTTGCTGTAGCCCAGGTGGTATCCTGATCTTAGAGGTCCTCCTTAAGTGTACTTTGCCAGGTCTTCTTTGATTAGTCCTGTCTTCTTCGCCTGTTGGTATCTACACTACTGCCACTCTAGCAGGGTGCACATCTGGGAGGTGAAGAATGTGCCCTGCCAACATCAGTTGGCTCTCCCTCATGTCACCAGACTGCTTCTGAGCAGTCCTCAATAGCACTTCCTCATTGGTGATGCGCTCTTTCTTTGTCATACCCACGATCTTACACAAGCTCACTGGTGAAAGATGTGTAACTTACATGACACCTTTACTGTCCTCTTCCATGTTTCACAGACATGGACTGGAGTTGGTACTATGGACACGTAGAGTCACAGCTTCATGGCTGTCTTGATTGGATACTCAAACCATGTAGAGCCATTGGAAGACCGAAGCTACTTTGCAGAGTGAAGACATCAATTTCTGCATCACCTTCCCTGGAGATGTTGCATCTGTTGTCCAATGGGACTTGTTGCCATCCAGTTGTCATTAACTTGGACTTCTCTCAACTGCTGCAGAGACCAACCTAGGTGCCGTTACTCACAAGACTGGTCATGTGCTTTGGAGCACACGTGATCCTTCAGTCAGAAAAGTGATGCTGTCTGCAAAAATTAGGTCTCAACCAGTGATGTTGCCATGGGGTGCCAAAAGTGTGCACCCAACATTTCTTTTGCCATGATGAAATCGATAGGACGGTATGGTGGCACAGTGGTTGGCACTGCTGCCTCACAATGCCAGGGACCCATGTTCAATTCCAGCTTTGGGTGACTTTGGAATTTGCATGTACTCCCCGTGCCTGCGTGAGTTACCTCCAGGTGCTCCCGTTTCCACCCACAGCCCAAAATGTGCAGATTAGGTGGATTGGCTATGCTAAAATTGTCCTATTGTGTCCCAGGATGTTCAGGTTAGGTGAGGTTACGGGGTTGTGTGGGCAGGGGAGTGGGACTAGGTAGGGTGCAGACTCGATGGGCCTAATGGCCTCTTGCACTTAGGGATTCCATGATAACCAAGAGGAAAAGGAATAGGGAGAATTTGCAACCTTTCTGTAGTGCTGTAATGATGTTGAAGGACCAAAGGACACCAGGGGTCATGGGCTTGGTCATCAGGAGCGGAGGATGTGGACGCCAGGGGTTGAGAGCTTGGTTTGCAGGGACCGAGAGAGTGGACATTAGGGGCTGAGAGCTTGGATATTGGACACTCGGGGTTGAGAGCTTGGATATCAGGGGCTGAGAGCTTGGATATTGGACACTCTGGGTTGAGAGCTTGGATATCAGGGGCTGAGAGCTTGGACATTGGACACTCGGGGTTGAGAGTTTGGATATTGGGGGTTGGACACTTGGGGCTGAGGGCTTGGACACCAGGGGTTGGGAAGTAGGGGCTGAGAGCTTGGACACCATGGACTGAGGGCCTGGACACAAGGAACCCAGGGCTTGGGCACCAGGGGTTGAGCAGTAGGGGCCAGGAGCTTGAAAACCAGGAACTGAGGGGCTGGACACAGGGGGAAAGGACCTGGACACCAGGGGTTGGACAGTAAGGGCATAGTGCTTGGACACCAGGGTCTGGGGGTTGGACACCAGGGGCCGTGAGCATGGATACCAGAGGCCGAGAGCTTGGGGCCCCAGGGACTGAGAACTGCATAGCTGGGGTTAAGCTCTGCCCTGTACTTGAATAAGAAAAGTTTTTTATAAGACCAGATAGTTTGGAAATGGATCCTAGTTCAGACTCACATCACTTCCTATTTAAACACAAGAGCTCCTCCAGGTCACAGCAGCCTCTGCTTGCACCCAATAACTGTAGCTTTTGAAGAAAGTGTGGTGCCTGCACCAACACAAGAGTCCAGAAGATAAATATTATTTTGTTGCAAACATTTTTGAGTTAAAGCGATGTACTTAGTTTGGAAAATGTTCTCTTTGGATGTTTCTTCCTCTTTAAATCAAGAGGCATTTTGAAGCTTATACTGCAATACCTGGAACCCACTACACTGATGCTTGGAGCATCAATGCTTGGCTCCTTGTATTTACAAGAGTGGAGGCGTGATACTGACACACCCAATATGTTGAAGAAACTTCAGTGTGGTCAGCCAGCATGTTGCATCTGGCAGCCTTCTGATTAACTCAGTATGGGCTTCCAGCTGAGTTGAATGATGCCCTGTCTCTATAATGTGTTTGGAATGCTTGAGCATTCACTCAATCACTCAATGCCTGCTTGCAGTGAGGAAGGCTGCAGGAAAATGCTTACTTTCCCCCCCTCTTCCACAGCAGTCACCTAGCATACACGCAGCAAGACAGCTCTTTATAAAGACCAATTTCCCTTGGGTGATGTCCTTCTCCTCATCACCAAATCAATGTTTGAATCAGTAGCTGCTGCTGTTTACATGTTACTGATGCGGGAAGACCTTCACCATGAACTCAGCAAGAAGCCGTGTTTAGATACAAAATGGCCTGCCCTCATGTCGGAACAGCTCTATTAAATCCCCTTTGTAACATTGGAATTAAAATAACACCCCTTTCACTTCTCATTCTCTTATTGTAGGCACTTATTGTAGCACTCTGACTACTGTTAAAGGCACCACAGTAATTCACAATCTGAATGGATCATCACAGAATCTGGCCAGTGTGCACCTTCTACTTTGCAACTTCTTTTGTCATCAGTTTCATGTTGGTTTGATGGTGCAAATTACAATTGATTTTCATGAAATAGAAAACAAGACTCCAGCAAATAAGTCCGAGAGAAATCAAAATAGCTTTGATTTGGAACTCATTCACTACAAACGTTTTAATTTTTTGCTAGTAAGCCATCCAAGAAAAAAGCAGTTGGAAATTAAACAATCGGGGTTAGAGTAACCTTAATACAGGTCGAGTATCCTTTATCTATAATCCTCTGGGCTGATTGCATTTCAAATTTCAGATAATTTTGTTTTTTGGATACTGTCACAATATGTGGATATTGTAAAGCACCATAAATGTTACTACTCACCAGATGGTGCTATAGATCAACCATATAAATATCACATGCCTCCTCGACTTCTGGGAGATAGATGGAGAGATATGGAGAGAGTGGAAGAGAGCAAGACAGAGTAGTGTTGAGATAGTTGAGCTAATAGTGTAGTTAATAGTTTGGTGTAATCTTTGATGTTTGGTGTAATCTTTACTTTATTAATTCCTTAGTAATATGTTCGAATCTAATTCAGTGTAAGTTAATAAATTAGCTTTATTTATTAAACACAGCTTGCTGTTCTTTGATAGCGCTGCAACCTTCATCATCCTGATACCGGATACCGCATTGACGCCTCGGTCTATGTACATTACAATGGCCAAAGCTGAGGCTGGCTATAGTCTGAATAAATAAAATGGCTAGAAAAGTAAGACGTATCACTGAATAATAAGGGAAGGGTGAGGTTGACTAGATTCATGTTGGCCCGGGTCGTGTCAGCTCGGGTCACAAATCCCGTGCTCAAGGTCGATGAGGTTTAAAATAAGGATGGTTTTTGGATGTGTTCAATTTTCTAATTTACGAATAAAGGATACCCGACCTGTAGCTGGAGTTTCCTCCAAAGCCACAATCATGGCCATAGATGCAGCACAAAATGAAGCTATTCGGTCTTCTGAAAGCACGATTTACCATGTGCCACTTCTTTCCTTGGCCCACACATTCTTTCTTTACAAATAATAATCCAATTCCCTCTTGAGCGCCTTGATTGACCCTGGCTCCACCTCACTTTCACCCAGTGCATTCCTGATCCTAACCATTGCTGTGTGAAGAAGTGTTTCCTCAAACCTCCATTGCTTTTTTTGCCAATTCCGTTCAATCTATGCCCTCTTCTATTCAATCGTTCCACCAATGGGAACAGTTTTTCCCTTTCAACTCATGATTTTGCACACCACGTTCAAATAAATCAGGTAATCCAGTATCAGCAGGTCCGGCCTCAACTCTTGTCTCTGCCAAGATTACATTTCAATATCTGAGAAAATTTGGAGCAATGTCCTTTCCACATGAAGGACCAAAAAATGGTGCTTACTGCCAGATCTTTTGACCTAATGGCTTGTTGGCACTCTAATACTGTAGTAGGTATTCTAGCTATCTGAATTGTACAGTATTGATAATTCCAAGAAAGTCTGTCTGTTTCGTTTTTCATGTTTGCATCACTCTCTAACCACGCAAACAAATATATGAAATACCATGAATTTCAGATCCTGGACCTAACAGGATAAGACTATATCAGGGTCCAAGTTTTTTTTTGCTTTTCAGGACACATGTAAAGTTTAAATTCATGTTACCATTATTTATGTAACCACCACTAATGGATTCTAGTGGCCATTTTCATATTTTATCCACCGCGAAGGCAACAACGATAAGAATAGCATTTTCCAATCCTCTAGGTGCACAAAATTCAAGTAGGTTAATCCAGCAAATAGATACAAAACATCCTGAATTTCAGTCATGTGCTCAGGGGCTGTACGTGGTCTGGAACCACAGTTTTGACATTCCAGAGCTCGGTGCATTTTTGATTCGCATAAGAATATAACTATTATCAGTGGTCACATATTTTACAGGATAATCTATATCGTAATCATATAGTTACTTGAAGTTATGGAACAACAAAAGAAAGAAAGTTCTTATCTGTTTTTGAGTAGTCATGTGGTTAAAATGGAAAAATATTTTCTTATTCAAGGCTATAATTATGCTGAGAAACTTGATCGATAAGTTGATATTGAGCCCCAATGTTCGCCCTGTGAGACTGCACTGGGAGATTTGCTGCACTGTGCCAACTGCATAGCTCCACCACAGTAATAACCTGGTGTTACTGTCTCCTTCACTTTCTCCTGTGTTATGTGCTGAGTGTGACTAAACTTTTTTTTTCTACTTTCAGTACCAGCCTTTGCTGCATGAGAAGCTCCTTCTTGAACTGTTCAACTGAAAGTCCAGTTTTTCCTTTTCTACGCTCTTTTTCATTCTTACCCTGTTTCCAGACTTCTCTTGTTTGCCCCGTTAGCTTTGATTTTTATGGAGAACCACTTTAAATTTGTTTCAGGTCCATTCAGCAGTAGTATCTGTGATATTATTATAGCTGTCACTTTGTGATCTGAATATCAATCTTAATTGCGCATAGCACTGTTTGATGAGCACTTCCCTTTCCATTCCTGCGAAGGAGAACCTCTGTATTTAATGGAATCATTCACTAGTCTTATGGTTTGGGGCTTGTTCCCTGGAATTGCATCCGTTGATTAAACCTTGGACAAGAGCATGAAGAAAGGATCATTTTTTTCCAACAAAAAGTTAGGTTGACGATGGTGAAGAGAATTCAACCAAACTGAAATGTTCTAAAATGCATATGAGTGCCTACAGGGGACAAATATAATCTCAGAGTTTACCTGGTAGTGGGGAATCTGTATAAATGTGCCTCAGCAGGATGTTTTGATTTGAAAATTGGTTGATGGAGCTCGCCTATTCTTTTGCTTTACTATATTGTCTTACATAAAATTCAAATAGTCTATCTCTTCATCCTCCTGATTAAGTATTTTGGCCCATGAAAGAATAGAAGACTGATTGACACTGAGAATGGTGGATAGCACCATATCGTGCAATGCCCAAGTCTGGTGTTGTAGTGAAAACCTCTAGATTGCAGAATTAATGACTGAAGCAATTTAATGGTGATATCACAATGTCATTTAGCTTTGTTACTTTGGGGTGGAGAGGTTTGTGGGGTGGAGAGTGCAAGTTAAAATAATTCCACCTGAAACTTTATTCTGTCTTTGTGAATCTCCTGAACTTATCAACTTCAATGTCCTAATTCTTTCTCTCTCCCCATCTTTCTCTCCTTCCATCTCGCTCTCCCTCCCTATCCCTTATTCCACCTCACCTATTGGCTGTTCTTATTTTACTGCATGACTGGATGATATTTTATGATCTTTGGCACTTTCCTTTGTTCTTCCAAACTGTTCTGGAAAAACCGGGAAATATGTCATTACTCAAGCTAGATCACTTTACAAAGGTCAAATAGTATTTGTCTCCTACCTGTCAGCTCCACTTCACCAATTGCTTTGCAAAGCACCAAACAAAGACTACTCACTCTGAATGCTTTCACAGAAATGCTCACATAAACCTCACAATCTGAGTAGCTAATAATTCAGTTTATATTTTTATTTCATTTTTTATGGATTAAAGTGACAGTATCTTCTTGATGGATTCTGCAAGTTTTGGGTAAGAGCTGTTTGGGTGAGACACAATAAGAATTCCCATTTGTTGGTAGGAGGATACCTCTAGTCCACAAAAGTGTTGTATAGGGCCTTTCCTTTCTTAAGCCTCCCGAGGTTTCTTTATTCCTCATTACCCTTTTAATGCCCCTAGGAGAGTAGGCCACTTCTTTCCAGAACTCTTAACCGTGTCACTCTACACTGGGCACGAGTAGATGTATGTGATATACGTATATTTTAAAGCACCTATGATTAACTCCGCATGATCAGAAATTCCCCACTCAGGAAAAGACAAGAGCAAGTTCTTCTCTGATCCAGTGAGTGCACCAGTACCCTGATCCACAGTGTTACCAGGCCATGAGTGTGGCTAAAGTCAGAAGATGGATGAGATTCTCTTTTCAGCATCCATAGTCTTGACTTTTTTCCTTTGCCCAAATCCTTTCCTAAACTTACCAAGTTTTTTTTCCACTTGTATTTCACCAGCCGCGATTGTTGGATTGTAATAATTTAGTTCAGATATTTTTCTATATTGTAAGTCTAGGTTTTTTAAAAAAGGCATCCGAACCCTCCAGTGATGCATCCTCAACCTGGTCCTATTGCCAGAGTACATCAATACCAGGAATTGAACAGCTGAAAGATTGAGCTACACAGAAAGATCTGCTCGGGAGAGTTGGACACCCAATTTCTCAGTGTCCATTTTCAAATAGAGTACTGGAAAAATCTGATAGGGTGCTCTTGGAATGGAATTTCTATTTTTGCTGAACGTGTGTTTGGATTTTTTTGTCGAACGTCTTCCTTACTCAGTGTCTCAGCGGATGCCAGCAAGTGTGGTGCTGAGCACCTCCAGGAAGATTGCAGGTTTCATTTCTGACTGTCTGTTGATATGACACAGTAGGACTGCAACTGATCAAAAAATCCTGTTCCAGGGAAGGGGGAAGCCAACCAGGATTTTAGCTTTGTTGGTCTACTCAATTACCTTTGCTGGAAACTTTGAGTAACACCAGAATTGGTCTCAGTTTTGAAGCCCTCAGCGGTTGATGATTTTCACATGAGAAGTAGCAACTTAGTTGAGGTAATAGAGGACAGTTGGCATCTGTGGAACCAGCCTCTTGCAAAAGTCAGCGTCTTCAGAAGAGGAAAGAAACCTTCGAGAAAGAGCATTGAGTTCAGAATCTAACAACAGCAGATAGAGTCTGGTCCCCACCACAGCTCTGTAATGGGACCTGATATCTGAAATTTACCACTGTTGAGATTCTTGACACCCACAGTAGTGCCACTATCAACTTCTATTATATAGCACCTTTAACATAGTAAAACATCCCGAGAGGTAATGGTAATCAGAATTTGACAACGTGTGACATAAGGTATTAAGGCAGATCTTGGCCAAAGAGGTTGGTTGTAAGGGACAATTTAAAGGAGAAAATAGCGGTTGCGAGGTGGAGAGGTTTAGGCAGTAAATTCCAGACTTACGGTCTTGTCAGCTGAAGGCTTGGGCGCCACTGGTGAAGCAATTAAAATCAGGGTTCTCAATTGAAGGAGTGCAAAAGCATGGAGAGTTGTTGGGCTGGAGGAGATTACAGAAATAGGGGTGGGGTATTGAGGCCTCGGACAAATGTGCGAACGAAGTGAGAATTTTAAAATTGAGGCATTGCATAACTGGGAGCTAACATGGATCAGTGAGCATATAGGGGATAATTGATTGGTGCAACGATATTTTTGAATCACATGGAAGTTTGAACGAGAGAGGCCATCCAGGAGTGCAATGGAATAGTCAACTCCAGAGATGATAGAAGCATGGATGAGGGTTTCAGCAGCAGAGGAACTAAGGTGGGTTGATGAGAATGGAATTAGGCAACTTTAGTGAATGCATTGATATGTGCTTGAATGCTCACCCTTGGATCGAATATGGCACTGAGGTTATGAATAGACTGGATCAGCCTCAGATGTTTGCCAAGGAAGGTAATTGAGTTGGTGGCAAGGGAATTCATTTTGCAGTGGAAACTGAAGACAATGGCTTTGATCGCCTCAAAATTTCATTGGAAATAATTTCAGCTCACCCAGTACTGGATGTCAGTCAAGTTATCTGACAATTTAGGGACTGCAGTAGTGCAAAATATTGGTCATGAGGCTTTATTTTACTAAATACATGAAAGTGACACCTCCAGAGCATGTAGCATTTCCTCCTCAGTTAAAGCTGGTTGGTTTTCCCACAGATCAGCATAGTTTCCATTCTGTCCCTTGATCCTGTTTAGCGGGGGTGATGTCAGGAAATTGAGTTTTCTGCAACAAATTCTGAACAGATTTTCCCTGCACAAACGCAAACCATGCAAAGAAATGAAAGATACTGTCTCTTTAAGTGAATCAGAATGTTTGGCATCAGAAAGGAATGATCATTTTCATTTGTTAAAACCAAACTCTAGAGAACTGGCAGTAATGCTTGAATCACTGAGCCGTTGGCGCAATGGTGGACTTAGAAATTCAGACTGCAAAAAATTACAAGAAGAATCCCCACGGATACATTCATTTCATTCAAGTCAAAGACTAATTGTCCCCCCATGTAATTTGGGGGAGAGGTAGGTGACAAATATATTTACCTTAAGCTAAATTTCACATCTTTTTACATGTGTGTGTCTCTCTGTGGGGAGAATTGTATGTTTTCATTGTTCTGCTGTAACTTAAGTCAGCTCATGGGATGAGAGGCTGCATTATCTCTTTTATTTGCTAAGTCTTAAGGTAGAGGAATCCAAAATAGGTGTTTGTGATATCTTGGTAATGCCATTGCGTTGCCAAGCTAATGAATTCCAGTCTTTTGGAAAACATAGGGTAAGAGAGCAGATAGTTGAGAGCAGATGGGTGACAGCTTCTTCAAAGGAAATGTCAACCGACTGAGTTTGATATCTAGGAATAATTTGCCTGTCGTCTTTCTCAGTTGGGGAATCTTGATTGATGGGTTGAAGCCAAAGAAGAAATAAATTCAGATGAGAATGATGAGGATTAGTTCAGGGTCCTGCCAGGAGGACATGTTCTGGCTGCATGCTCTATTTACTGTGCTTTCGGATTATTATTCGCAAGACATTTAGTCCTTACATTAGGTGAAAATACTTATCTATACCAGCAAAGTGCCCAAGAGAAGTCTGCAGTTTTTACACGTGTCCTCCTGGAGGACTCCATGTGGAATTAAACCTGCAAACTGAGGCGTCCTTTCGGATAGATACATTCAGTGGCTAGGAAACGTCTTGCCCTCCAAACTTGGCTGTGAGCTGATGAATAAAGTGAGAGACAAAAGTAGAGAAGTTCAAAAATATTGAGGAAGAGAAAGTAGTCACTCATCCCAGAAGCTGTGCTCTTGTCTTTATCATTTCACATAATTAATCTTCATTTCTCTTTCCACCCTTTCATTCATTAACATCAGTGGGAAAAAAAAGTCGGATGACAGGTTTGTTCAGGACAGAATTCAAAGCTGCATTGTCTAATCCTTAGTCCCATGTTTGCTGTATTGAATTAAATTGTGATTTATTTTTTAAATATCACTGTTATTGCAAAATAGACTGATGACAGCTTGCTGCTTACATTTTCTGAACTGTCCCTTATACTCTTAAATTGTATTTGCAGTAGCAAAGATCCGAAAATGTACTATTGTTATGAGCCTGTTATTCTGTTTGTTCAGAAAAGTTCATATTTTGGTCTGTGCCTCTCAAGAGAGACACAAGATATGTTTTAAAATTCAAGATATTTGAGAATTTGGGACAGGCTTTTATCTCTGGAAACTAGGTTTCAGTTGAGGCTGATGGGGTGAAGATTGAAATTATTTTTTGAGAGACTTCTGCAAAATGTGGTTGCGCAGTGCCTTTATTTTTCACATTATGATTTCTATTTTCACACTGAAATGGCCTTCTTCATTTGTGGACTTCTGGTGGGGTATTTGTTGGACATAATTTTGAGTGGGTTATTAGCAGAGGCATTGGGAGCATGCATAGGAAGAATGTAGAATAGGAAAGTCATGACAACAGTCGACGTGTAACGTTGATTTGATGTAATCTGTGCCATTTTTTTACCTGAGCATTCCAGCTAACACCATCTCTTAACCTTATACAGCTGAGCATGTGTTCATCAGCAGAAAGAACTCTCATCCCATCCCCAACCAGCTCAATTTCAAGAGATCATTAACCATTGCCAAGTTAGTTCTGACTTCAGGAGCTCTTCTCAGACCGTTTGTTCCCAGTAGTTTCTATCCTCTTGTTTGTTGGCATAACAATGAGGATGAGCAGAGGGGACGCAGAGGAGATCAAATTGCTCAGTGAGGGAGGAGGAGAAGGAAACATTATCCACCCAGAGCCTTCAGAAGCAGTTATTTCGTTCTCGGCCTCAGTGAGGAACAACGTGTGCAATGTCTCGGCTTCACCAAGGACGTACTCACTGAAATGTGCCTTTTGTTGTTGGCCGAACTGCAGCCATCGAATGGGGTGAGAATGGCATTGTCCGAGGCTGGGAAGGTGACAGTGGTTTTGAATGTTTTTGTGTCTAGTTTCTTCCTGGCTGGAGCAGGGATGTTTCCAAGATATCCCAGTTGGGTGTCCACTGTGTGCATTAGGAAGAACACTGAAGTTCAATATGCAAGGAGAACTAATTACATTTCATGTGGCATGAATGCAGCTTTATGAGGAATGTGGCTTCCCCATTAACCAGGGTGCTATTAACTGTACACACTTCACTTTGTGAGTGCCATGTATAAATTCATAAATGTACAGCCATCAAAAGGCATTTCCCCTTTCTCAATGTCCAGATGGTGTGTGACCATGGGCAGAGAATTATACAGGGCCACTTCCTATATCCTGGCAACAATCACGATGTTTTGCAGCACTCCACTGTACCATCAACATTTGGGCCATTTTGCGGGTGATTACTGATGACCAAGGACATCCACTGGCTTGTGACTTGTACAGCACATGCACAAATGTCAGCATGTGCATAATGAAGACTGGAGTGAGCATTCCACTGGGGACGATACTGAAAGAGCCCTCATTTTGCAAAAATATCCTTTATTCACAAAATACCAGAAAGAGCAATAGAAAGATTTCAAAATGGCCATCACAGTGCAATAATATTCGGGTTTTATACACAGATCATTTTGCACTCTGAAGTGCTTCAACAGATTCAATATAGTCAAAGAAATTAGACATTTCAAATTAGTCATTCCAAATGGTGCAATTGTATTTAAGCTGTCCACATAGATTAAGATGTGGAGATGCCGGCGTTGGACTGGGGTGAGCACAGTACGAAGTCTTACAACACCAGGTTAAAGTCCAACAGGTTTGTTTCCGAAAGCTAGTGACATCGAAACAAACCTGTTGGACTTTAACCTGGTGTTGTAAGACTTCGTACTGCACATAGATTAAGTTATACTCTGAGGTGCTACAATACAATTGTGATACATATAATATTCACTGTATACATTCAATGTGAGCCCTCCATGTTCTATGCAATTCCCCTCCCCTCAGTGCACTATAGCTGAAGGCTCTTAGAAAGCGACCTTTCCCTATTGCCCCTCTGACTGCCCCAAGCTTTAGTATATCCTTTAGAACATAGTCCTGGTCTTTGGATGTGCCAGTCTGCACCACTCAGTTTGGGACAACTCTTTACACTGGAAAGTCAGTACGTTTTGGGCAGACCAAAGAGCGCCTTTTATCAAATTGACGATCCTCCAGCAACAACTGATGTTTGTCTCGGTGTGCGTCCTTGGGAATAGCCTGTAGAGCACAGAGTCCTGTGTCACGAAGCTGCTCGGGATGAATCTCGACAAAATCCATCTCTTCTCTCTCCAGACCTTCTTTGCACAGGCGTAGTCCACAAGGGAGTGGTCAACGGTCTCTTCCCCACCACAATCACCTCTAGGTCAACGTTCAGATGGGGTGAGACTCGGGAGAGTAGGAAGCATCCGATGGGGAGGGCCTTTCTCACCACCAGCCCAGCTAGGTCTTGGTGTTTGCTTGAAAGTTTTGGTGATGAGATATTCTGCCAAATGATCTTGACAATCTGTTCAGTGAACCACCGGACAACATCGACCTTCTCTTTTTCCGAAGGGCCTCTAGGACGTTACGTGCAGAGCACTGCCTGATGACCTTGTGGTCAAATATGTTTTTCTGCACAAAACATTTTAATGAGGGAGTGGTGGTGCAGCAAAGTCCAACTACTAGGGAGTGTTCCGCGGCAGCGTGGCTAGACCCATCCTTCGCAACACTGGGAACAGGTCAATCCTCAGCATGTAGTGACACTTAATCATAGAATCATAGAATTTACAGTGCAGAAGGAGGCCATTTGGCCCACCGAGTCTGCACCGGCTCTTGGAAAGAGCACCCTACACAAGGTCAACACCTCCACCCTATCCCCACAACCCAGTAACCCCACCCAACACTAAGGGCAATTTTGGACACTAAGGGCAATTTATCATGGCCAATCCACCTAACCTGCACATCTTTGGACTGTGGGAGGAAACCGGAGTACCCGGAGGAAACCCACGCACACACGGGGAGGATATGCAGACTCTGCACACAGTGACCCAAGCTGGAATCGAACCTGGGACCCTGGAGCTGTGAAGCAATTGTGCTATCCACAAGGCTACCGTGCTGCCCGACACTTGATGTTTATGTACTGAGAATCTATGCACAACTTGATACAGTCACACAAAGGTGGCCATCAGGAATAGGGCGATGTTGGGCACATTTTTATCTCCCATTACCTAGAGTCCCTGCAAACGCAGTCCATTTTCGACCTCCAAATGAAACGGAAAATAGCTCCGGTGATACCGAGTTTAGGAGTGAGGAATGGGCCAGACCGGTGCCATGTACAGCAACATCGAGAGTGCTTCACACCTGGTGACCAGGTTTCTGCAATGGAGAGAGAGCATCACGCCCACATGCCCAGTTTCTGTTTCATTATAGCTACCCCCTCCTTCCAGTTTCTAATGCATGCCCTGGTCCCCCTGAAACATATCTCCAGCACCTTCAGGCAGTCTGACCTTACAGTGAAAGGGACAAAAGATCGATCAGCCCTGTTCCCAAAGAACACGGCCTGGCTCTTGCCATGATTTAACTTGGCTCCCAAGGCCTGTCAGAATTGAATGCAGCTGTTGATCAGCTTATGCATCGACAGCAAATCCGAGTAGAAGACATTGATGTTGTCCATATACAAATATATACCATATATATGATCAAGAGTCTTTGACTGGAATGCCTCCACTGCCTGGTATTGTCACTCCTCTTATGCCTGAATCCGTCCTGATGGACTCAACAAAGGGCTCTATACAACACACAAATAGGACCAAAGAGAGTCAGGCCCTGCCTGACTCCAGATTTAATTGGAAAGCTGATTCACCAATTCCACCAATTGATTGAAACTGCGTTACTGATGTTTGCGTAGAGCAATTGGATGGCAGCCGGTGACTAGTGGTGTGCCTCAGGGGTCTGTGCTGGGACCACAACTTTTCACAATATACATTAATGATCTGGAAGCAGGTACTGAAAGCACTGTTGCTAAGTTTGCAGATGATACAAAGATCTGGAGACGGACAGGTAGTATTGAGGAAGCAGGGGGGCTGCAGAAGGACCTGGACAGGCTAGGAGAGTGGGCAATGAAGTGGCAAATGAAATACAATGTGGAAAAGTGTGAGGTTATGCACTTCGGAAGGGGGAATTTTCTAAAGGAGGAAATGCTTCGGAAATCAGAAGCACAAAGGGACTTGGGAGTCCTTGTTCACGATTCTCTGAAGGTTAATGTGCAGGTTCAGTCGACAATTGAGAAGGCAAATGCAATGTTAGCATTCATGTCAAGAGGGCTACAGTACAAGATCAGGGATGTGCTTCTGAAGCTGTATAAGGCTCTGGTCAGACCCCATTTGGAGTATTGTGAGCAGTTTTGGGCCCCGTATCTGAGGAAGGATGTGCTGCCTTTGGAAAGGGTCCAGAGGAGGTTCACAAGAATGATTCCTGGAATGAAGAACATTTGAGGATTCTGGGTCTGTACTCGTTGGAGTTTAGAAGGATGAGAGGGGATCTTATTGAAACTTACAAGATACTGCGAGGCCTGGATAGAGTGGACGTGGAGAGGATGTTTCCACTTGTAGGAAAAACTAGAACCAGAGGATACCATCTCAGATTAAAGGGACAATCCTTTAAAACAGAGATAAGGAGGAATTTTTTCAGCCAGAGGGTGGTGAATCTGTGGAACTCTTTGCCGCAGAAGGCTGTGGGGGCCAATTCACTGAGTGTCTTTAAGACAGAGATAGATAGATTCATGATTAATAAGTGAATCAGGGGTTATGGGGAGAAGGCAGGAGAATGGGGATGAGAAAAATATCAGCCATGATTGACTGGCGGAGCAGACTCGATGGGCCAAGTGGCCTAATTCTGCTCCTATGTCTTATGGTCTTATGATTCAATTGCAGATTCCCTTCCCAAACTCCATTGGAGAGCACATCCATCATGTAGGTGTGCGATAGTCTGCCAAAGGCCTGATGAGGCAGGTATCCACACCTCTATCCCATATATAAATAATCATATCCCTGAGTAGCACAATGCTATCAGAGATCTTTCTGCTGGATACAGCCCAGGTCTGGTCCAGATTGATCGTCAACTCTAGAGCAGGACTGATTTGATTGGCAATGACCTTGGAGAGAATTTTATAGTCCATATTCAACAGTGAAATGGCTTGCCAATTTCTAATTTTCTCCTTTTCCCCCTTCTGCATATCGTTGAGGAACCTTCTGGTTCTCCAACCTCTGCAATTACATTTTGAGTTCCTCAATGTTCTTTTGAGGTTAACAGGTTCACATTCAGCTTCACTATTCCCCTTCCAATACAAGGTCATCCTCATTAGTGCACAGCCTGTGCGGTCAGGTCCAAATCGAGCTGAGGAGTAAGAGAAAGGAAGGAGGAAGCAAACTCATATTTCCAGTTACACTGTCCACGACCGCAATAGCAGTGAATGCAATCCCAGTTCCCCATTCACCTACCCTCTGTCACTCATCATTACAACGTGTCTGGCCACAATGCTGAATTAAAAGCTACCAGAGCCACACCAAAACAAACATTTCTAACCAAAACAACCAATATTCCATTCAGAAGTCAACTAATATTCTACTTAGCACTACCCAGTGGCTGTAGCATGAGTGATGACTTTCAATGGGACAGATGGCCTTGAAGAAGAACCGCATGCAGTTCTGAGCCGAAAAGGCCTGACTTTGGACTGCACCTCCGCATAGGCAGTACCATCTGGGCTGACAGGCAACAGCAAGGGCACTGTCAGACGGGCAATGGTGTGCGAACAAATATCCTCTTCCTGAGAAAGGACAGCAGGTTTGTGCTCCGTGGAGGTAAAGCCACTAACTCAGGACAGCACCAAAGCAACCCTAGTAAAGTCTCGGAGGACAGGCTGCTGCTCGACTACCAGCCTGCAAGCCCCTTTAAGCACAGTAATCAGCAACCATGATGGAACAGTCTGAGCAATCATAGTGTTATTGGCCAGGGTTTAGAGAACCCCAAGGTGTATCATGGAGTTCACCTGACCTACAACTTTTAATAGATTTTGGTTATGGGGAGCACACGGCCCACTTTACAGGTGTGATGCAACAGAGATCTAAGAGTATTTTTAAACAAAAACAATGTTTATTCTATGAAATCCAGTTAACATTTTTATAAAGACATAGTAAACATCTTAGCAACTATCAACTCAACTACCCTCCCCAAAGAATACAGTTCTCTATAAGTAACCCTTAACCGTTCGTTGCAACATCCATAAGACAAGTACCATCTTTAACACCGAGATCAAATTTAAATTCTCTACTGAGAGCAGTTATCATTTTTAAATTAGCAAGCGATTTGAAGACATTCCTTTCATGCAGAAAGAAATCAGAATTACACCTGTTTTTTCTGGATGCAGCTTCCAATCTTCAAAACGAAACTAAACACACCCTGTAGATGCTAGCTCAAAGCGAAAGTAAAAACAGACAGACAGCCCAGCTCCACCCACACTCTGACGTCACTGCAGCTATTTGATAAACACCCATTTCTTAAAGGTACTCTCACATGACAATAGCAGCAAGCTGCCTTGCATGGCAAAATGCTGAGCTTCCACTGCAACACCCAGATGTTGGGTGACTTCTGGTTGTGCTGCAATAATTATTGAGAGATGGACCATCATCAGCTGCTGCATCATAATTCTGTCTGCAACGATCCCGGCTCTGGGTCACTGTCCGTGTGGAGTTTGCACATTCTCCCCGTGTTTGCGTGGGTTTCGCCTCCACAATCCAAAGCTGTGCAGGCTAGGTGGATTGGCCACACTAAATTGCCCCTTAATTGGAAAAAATTAATTGAGTACTCTAAATTTAAAAAAAATAATTCTGTCTGCAAGTGGTTTCTGCCATCGCAACACCTCAAAGGAGAGGCTTCAGGTTTTGGGCAAAGTCCTGTGCAATATTGGGGTCAGACTCTTCCACATTTCTTGATGGTGACCACAGACTTTTGTATACCCATCAGCCTTTTCACCCCTTCAAAGCCCTCAATTGAGTCCTCTGCAAAGGAACTTGTGTGTGACATAGTCTTCCAAAAAGCTGCCTCCTGTACAAAGCTCCTTTCTCCATGCCCTGGTTGCAGGCTACTTGTACCCAATGTCTCACCACTTGCCTGACAGTAAGCTTTTTCTCTAAAATACACACAGTCTTGGTATTTGAACTGGTAGCTGCTGAGATCAAGTGGTGAAGTTTCTTCATAATTAGTCTCTTCATCCTCTTTCACCTCTTGCTCCTCTGTCATTGTCTGGCCAGCTGACAGCAGTTATTGGGTACCTGAAAGGAGAAAGACACAAGGGTACCTTGAGTTGCAGTGAGGGAAGGGGTGGGAAAGCAAGAGGTGTATGCTTTTACCATCTACAATCTGTGAATCATAACAAATTGTAGGATGAGGAGGAAGTCTGGTGTAAGAAGAGCATCATTTTGAATGATTTCAACTTCCATCCTGGTCGCCCCAGTGATGGTGAGCATTATTTTCCCAGTATGGTGAGGACATGTAGCCATGCCAGTTTAACATTTAGCTGCTGCTGCCTCTAATTGTGAGCCACTTTGTCCCAGAGAGAGTGAAGTGATGTGTTGTGCCTGTCATGGTTGAAATGCAGATAGTGTGTGCATGCTGCGATATTTACGTGTGAGGCTTGCAGCAGTGAAGTGTGTGAGGGTGAGGTGAAGCTAAGAATGTGAGGAATGAGTCTGATAAAGATTGGTATTGCCAGTGTGCCCAGCTGGCACTGCCAAGCTGGCAGTGCCAAGGTACCAGGCAGGCATTTTGCTCACGCCGGGGATTGGCCCCAAGGGTGCCCTACGCATATAATATAGGACGCGGGGGGCACGGAGGACCCCCCCCCCCCAGGTGTGTGGGGGAGATCTGGGGTCGAATCGGGGGGCCGAGAGATCCGGGCGGCATTTAAAAATGGTGTCCCGATCTCTTCATGCACTGAGGAGCTCCTACATGTAGGAAATAACACTAAATGCTGGGGGAGGACCCCCCTTCCAGAATCCGAAAAAGCAACAAAGTGCCGTTAGGTAGCGCGGTCCTTCCCGGCGCTTAACCCGTTAATCCCGCTTAGAACAGATTCTTGTTTTTTTTAAATTAAATCGCGGCCAAAGATATAACTTAGGATATATCTGTTGAACCTCAGCTTGGAATATTTGACATGGATGGTATGGGTAACATCACCCAACGCCATACTTTAGTGTCATTTCTTGCAAGAAGAAATCAGAACACCATTTTTAAATGGTGTTCCGCTCTCTCGAGACCCCCCACCCCACCACATACTGGCAGGACACCCCCAGACCCGATCCCTGATGTGGGCAAAATGCCACATACCTTGGCACTGTCAGCATGGCAGTGCCACCTGGACACCCTGCCAGGCTGGCACCCAGGAGTCGCTGCCAGGGTGCCCAAATGGTGGTGCCAGGCTGGCAGTGCCAAGATGCCATTCTACTGGGAGGCCGACTGCCCAAGGCCTCCGATCAGCGGTGAGACTCTCCCAGATACCGCACACCCGATCCCCATTTGTGGGGGCCAGTACTGAATTGTGCCTGGCTGGGGTCTCCTCGGTGAGGTTGATAGATGTCAGGTGGCCGATCGATCCAACAACTCACTTAGCCATTCGAGACTGTGAGCGGGATCCAGATCGCGATGTCTTGCAAGATCTGGTTAGATCTCGCAATGAATAACTGTCGCTGGGAATCCTGGGGAGGGCCCTCCTGCGATCTTTTGGCCACATCCTGCTCCGATTCTGGTGGGATGCAGCTGGTGGATCGCGCCCAAAGTTTGTTAAGATCTTGGGTACGATTGGCGGGGTGTTTATCGACTGCCATGGTAGCAAGATTGTAGCCCATACTTAACGGCACTTCGTGCCGAAATTGAGCCCCCACAAGATTTTCGGCATTGCTGGCAATCTTGCTGTCTGATTTGCCTGACTTGCGCCTGACTTGCGCCTCAACATCTCGCCACCAACAAGGGGGAGCTTCTATTAAGCTCTTCCTCATCACTCACTCCCAGCCAGCACACAAGCATGACAGCACGCACACATGCTCCTCACTTTGAGGGTTCCGACCTAGACAGGCTTATCGACACAGTGAATGAGAGACGGGGCACCCTGTTCCCCCAAGGGGGTCGGAGGACCAGCAGCAGGGCCAGTAATACTGCCTGGGAAGCACTGACAGCGGCTGTCAGTGCAGGCAACATGACCGGAGGACCAGCGTCCAATATCGGACCTCCAACCTCCAGCAAGCTATAAGGGTAAGTTACCACCTTCCGCCTGGTATCAGTTCCACCTGCCACCCCTCAAATTCCCAACTCTTTCCCCCCCATCCCCAAATCATTGACTGACACATCGCACTCTTCCCACATCCCATCTCATTGTTTGTTCCTCAGCACCCCTTGGAACCCACCAGCACAATCTCTTCATGTCCAGTTGCGGTGCCCACACATGCCACTGCTATGGACCTCCTGATCCATCAAGCGTGTGGCTCACAAAGTTCTTTCCTTGTCCCACAGTAGAAGACAGCCCATAATAAGTAGGAAAGGGCCTGGGGGGGGGGGGGGGGGGGGGGGCATCGGAGTATCAGAGATCCAAGTCCTCACCCCTATGAGGAACAGGCCTTGGAGATCGTTGGGTTGTCCGAGGAGAGAGCAGTTACCAACAGCGAAGTTGGCCTACACCACAGAGGTGAGGATCCACTGCCCCTTCACCCAGATGGCCTGTCTCAAGTGAGTTGTTCATGGCAGACAAAATGATCCATCCCTCTCAAAGAACAAACAAGGAACAAAGAAAAGTACAGCACAGGAACAGGCCCTTCGGCCCTCCAAGTCCGTGCCGACCATGCTGCCCGATTAAACGACAATCCTCTACACTTCCTGGGTCCGTATTCCTCTATTCCCATCCTATTCATGTATTTGTCAAGATGCCCCTTAAATGTCACTATCGTCCCTGCTTCCACCACCTCCTCCGGAGCGAGTTCCAAGCACCCACTACCCTCTGTGTAAAAACACTTGCCTCGTACATCTACTCTAAACCTTGCCCCTCGCACCTTAAACCTATGCCCCCTAGTAATTGACCCCTCTACCCTGGGGAAAAGCCTCTGACTATCCACTCTGTCTATGCCCCTCATAATTTTGTAGACCTCTATCACGTCGCCCCTCAACCTCCGTCGTTCCAGTGAGAACAAACCGAGTTTATTCAACTGCCCCTCATAGCTAATGCCCTCCATACCAGGCAACATTCTGGTAATTCTCTTCTGCACCCTCTCTAAAGCCTCCACATCCTTCTGGTAGTGTGGCGACCAGAATTGAACACTATACTCCAAGTGTGGCCTAACTAAGGTTCTATACAGCTGCAACATGACTTGCCAATTCTTATACTCAATGCCCCGGCCAATGAAGGCAAGCATGCCATATGCCTTCTTGACTACCTTCTCCACCTGTGTTGCCCCTTTCAGTGACCTGTGGACCTGTACTCCTAGATCTCTTTGACTTTCAATACTCTTGAGGGTTCTACCATTCACTGTATATTCCCTACCTGCATTAGACCTTCCAAAATGCATTACCTCACATTTGTCCGGATTAAACTCCATCTGCCATCTCTCCGCCCAAGTCTCCAAACAATCTAAATCCTGCTGTATCCTCTGACAGTCCTCATCGCTATCCGCAATTCCACCAACCTTTGTGTCATCTGAAAACTTACTAATCAGACCAGTTACATTTTCCTCCAAATCATTTATATATACTACAAACAGCAAAGGTCCCAGCACTGATCCCTGCGGAATACCACTAGTCACAGCCCTCCAATTAGAAAAGCACCCTTCCATTGCTACTCTCTGCCTTCTATGACCTAGCCAGTTCTGTATCCACCTTGCCAGCTCACCCCTGATCCCGTGTGACTTCACCTTTTGTACTCGTCTACCATGAGGGACCTTGTCAAAGGCCTTATTGAAGTCCATATAGACAACATCTACTGCCCTACTTGCATCAATCATCTTTGTGACCTCTTCGAAAAACTCTATCAAGTTAGTGAGACACGACCTCCCCTTCACAAAACCATGCTGCCTCTCACTAATACGTCCATTTGCTTCCAAATGGGAGTAGATCCTGTTTCAAAGAATTCTCTCCAGTAATTTCCCTACCACTGAAGTAAGGCTCACCGGCCTGTAGTTCCCTGGATTATCCTTGCTACCCTTCTTAAACACTGACCACATATTCACTCTCTCGCAGGATCACCATCTGATGGAGCCGGGCCATCTGGAGTCGTCCGCCCAATGCCACCCAAGAGACCAGCGCACAGACAGACACCTTGGTGGGCGACTTTAGTGGACAAGCTTCTGGGCCACATCTGGTGAGCACTGCACAGTTGCTGATGCACATCAGGTGGGGGCAGGAACATCCAAGGGATTCTGCAGTAGGAGGTGCTGTAGCTGTTCTGGGAGTGTTTGAAGGGGACAGCTTTACTCTGTATTTAACCCCATGCTCTCCCTGCCTTTGGTGTATGTCACAAGGTAGTGCAGAGGAAGGTGTGTATATAATATGGACTGAACCGGAACCTGGAGTACTAACGATGAGTGTCAAAAGTAGTAATATTCTGTATTTATGCACAGGCATACTTTGGACCAGCTATCTTTTCCCATAGAGATACAGGCAGGTGTGCAAATAAATCAAAACAATATTGTTGCAAGTTATAATTCAGTGTAACACAAAACATTTACACCATAAGATCTTTTCTAGAGGATGTTCAGGAGATTGGTTATTGTCCAATACTTTCATCAGCAAATAATATTGTCACAAGTAGGCTTACATTAACACTGCAATGAAGTTACTGTGAAAAGCCCCTAGTCGCCACATTCCGGTACCTGTTCGGGTACACAGAGGGAGAATTCAGAATGTCCAAATTACCTAACAGCACGGGCGGGATTCTCCGATCTCCAACCCTGAAATCGCGTTCAGTGATCAGCCGGAGAATGCACGTTGGCGCCGGAATCGGGGCGGCACTGCTTTTGTGATACTCTGCCCCCTCCAAAACGGCGTACTCCAGAAGTACATTGCACATCGTTTGGGCGGCCTCAGGACGTTACCTGAGGCCCTCCCCCCGACCCTCCGCCCCAGACGGGCCGAGTTCCTGATGGCATCAGTCACTCGTGCTATTTTCTTTTTGGAAACTCGGCGGGGCGGCTGCGGACTGAGTCCAGCACCGCCACAGTCGGGGGAGAGCCGATCTGCGGGCAGGGGGGGCTTTGGCAGGGGCTGGGGGCACTGGTCCGGGGGTGGCGAACCTGGCCATAGAGGGGAAATATTTGGCAGGCCGGGAACGCACGCGGCCGGCGTCATGTCACACGGCGCGGCGGCTGCAGGCCACCGCCGTGCACATGCACAGCCACGGACCCGGCAATCCTCCGGCCATATCGGCAGCTAGAGCCAGGTGCTCTACGCTGTGTGCCTGCTAGCCCCCCAACAGACGGCGGATCGGTGGCCGTTTTGTCGGTCGTAAAAGGCCACCATTCCCATGCCGGCGTCAGCACTTAGTCTCAGCATCGGAGAATCCAGCCCACGTCTTTCGGGACTTGCGAGAAGAAACCGGAGCACCCGCAGGAAACCCACGTAGACACGGGGAGAACGTGCAGACTCTGCACAGACAGTGGCCCAAGTTGGGAATCGAACCTGGGACCTTGGCGCTGTGAAGCAACAGTGCTAGCCACTGTGCTACAATGCCGCCCTATATAAACCCTATAACTAAAATCCATGTTCTTGTTTCTTCAGGGAATAATGCAGTGAAAAATATGTCTTGGGACGACAAAGGTGGAAATGTTCAGTTTCACACCATACATATAAATGTTAGGAACTTCTGATATGTCAAAATCCTGTGGGTATGACATGTTGACAACTTCTGATGCTCCATTACTAAGCAAAGTGTGACTGAATGGGGCTAAGATTCTGGCATGCCCCCTGGTGGCCAAATACTGAGTGTCATTGCAGGAATTCTGCAGCAAGTTCATACTGTGAAGTGGGGCGTTTAACAGAAAGAGAAAGGTTACAGCAACGAATGTGTACGCTGAACTTGACCATCTCTCTCTATTAATGGTTCTCATATTTCCTTCCAGAAGTTGCATTAGTGGAAAAAGAACAGCAGTTCACAGGCAGGTTTGTGTGCATCAGCATTTAATTCATTTTTACCAATCTTGAACACTCAGGCTCCATGTTTCCTGTGTTTATTTCAAAATTTGATTTTACTTGGAAACAGAGTCAGTATATCTTGTCAACATTTTCTACGTTGTCACCTCTTGCTCCTCACAGTGAATTAGTGTTTTTTATCCGCAGCAGTCTGCGATTGTTATAAATCCTTTGTGCTCATCTGTACAGTGCTCCCTATTAACTATTGTTATCTTCAAAAGGGAAGCTTTTGTTTCGGAGTTGGGGAGCCAGTGATTACTTGGGAGACATTAACTTTTCATTTCTAGAAACTGAGTTTGAATCCAATCCAGGTTTAAGGGAGGGAATTCTCTTCCCTGACAGTCAATAGTACCTGCCTTAAGTGAAATGCATTTGGAACAGTTTCAACTCATAAGAACATAAGAACTAGGAGCAGGAGTAAGCCATCTGGCCCCTCGAGCCTGATCCGTCATTCGATGAGATCATGGCTGATCTTTTGTGGACTCAGCTCCACTTTCCGGCCCGAACACCATAACCCTTAATCCCTTTATTCTTCAAAAAACTATCTATCATAATCTTAAAAACATTTAATGAAGGAGCCTCTACTGCTTCAATGTGCAAAGAATTCCATAGATTCACAACCCTTGGGGTGAAGAAGTTCCTCCTAAACTCAGTTCTAAATCTACTTCCGCTTATTTTGAGGCTATGCCCCATAGTTCTACTTTCACCCGCCAGTGGAAACAACCTGCCCGCATCTATCCTATCTATTCCCTTCATAATTTTATATATTTCTATAAGATCCCCCCTCATCCTTCTAAGTTCCAACGAGTACAATCCCAATCTGCTCAACCTCCCCTCGTAATCCAACCCCTTCAGCTCTGGGATTAACCTAGTGAATTTCCTCTGCACACCCTCCAGCGCCAGTACGTCCTTTCTCAGGTAAGGAGACCAAAACTGAACACAATACTCTTGGTGTGGCCTCACTAACACCTTATACAATTGCAGCATAACCTCCCTAGTCTTTAAACTCCATCCCTCTAGCAATGAAGGATAAAATTCCATTTCCTTCTTAATCACCTGTTGCACCTGTAAACCAACTTTTTGCGACTCATGCACTAGCACACCCAGGTCTCTCTGCACCGCAGCATGTTTTAATATTTTATCATTTAAATAATAATCCTTTTGCTGTTATTCCTACCAAAATGGATAACATCATTTGTCAACATTGTATTCCATCTGCCAGACCCTAGCCCATTCACTTAACCTATCCAAATCCCTCTGCAGACTTCCAGTATCCTCTGCACTTTTTGCTTTACCACTCATCTTAGTGTCATCTACAAACTTGGACACATTGCCCTTGGTCCCCAAGTCCCCAACTCCAAATCATCTCTGTAAATTGTGAACAACTGTGGGCCCAACACTGATCCCTGAGGGACACCACTAGCTACTGATTGCCAATCCGAGAAACACCCATTAATCCCCACTCTTTGCTTTCTATTAATTAACCAATCCTCTATCCATGCTACTACTTTACCCTTAATGCCATGCATCTTTTTCTTATGCAGCAACCTTTTGTGTGGCACCTTGTCAAAGGCTTTCTGGAAATCCAGATATACCACATCCATTGGCTCCCCGTTATCTACCGCACTGGTAATTTCCTCAAAAAATTCCACTAAATTATTAAAGCACGACCTGCCCTTTATGAATCCATGCTGCGTCTGCCCAATGGGACAATTTCCATCCAGATACCTCACTATTTCTTCCTTGATGATAGATTCCAGCATCTTCCCTACTACCGAAGTTAACCTCACTGGCCTATAATTACCCGCTTTCTGCCTACCTCCTTTTTTAAACAGTGGTGTCACGTTTGCTAATTTCCAATCCGCCAGGACCACCCCAGAGTCGAGTGAATTTTGGTAAATTATCACTAGTACATTTGCAATTTCCCTAGCCATTTCTCTTAGCACTCTGGGATGCATTCCATCAGGGCCAGGAGACTTGTCTACCTTTAGCCCCATTAGCTTGCCCATAACTACCTCCTTAGTGATAACAATCATCTAATGGTCCTCGCCTGTCATAGCCTCATTTCTATCAGTCACTGGCATGTTATTTGTGTCTTCCACTGTGAAGACCGACCCAAAAAACCTGTTCAGTTCCTCAGCCATTTCCTCATCTCCCATTATTAAATCTCCCTCCTCATCCTCTAAAGGACTAATATTTACCTTAGCCACTCTTTTTTGTTTTATATATTTGGAGAAACTTTTATTATCTGTTTTTATATTCTGAGCAACTTTACTCTCATAATCTATCTTACTCTTCTTTATAGCTTTTTTAGTAGCTTTCTGTTGCCCCCTAAAGATTTCCCAGTCCTCTAGTCTCCCACTGATCTTTGCTACTTTGTATGTTTTTTTCTTCAATTTGATACTCTCCCTTATTTCCTTAGATATCCACGGTCGATTTTCCTTCTTTTTACCGTCCTTCCTTTTTGTTGGTATAAACCTTTGCTGAGCACTGTGAAAAATCGCTTGGAAGATTCTCCACTGTTCCTCAACTGTTTCACCATAAAGTCTTTGCTCCCAGTCTACCTTAGCTAGTTCTTCTCTCATCCCATTGTAATTTCTTTTGTTTAAGCACAAAACACTAGTGTTTGATTTTACCTTCTCACCCTCCATCTGTATTTTAAATTCCACCATATTGTGATTGCTCCTTCCGAGAGGATCCCTCACTGTGAGATCATTAATCAATCCTGTCTCATTACACAGGACCAGATCTTGGACCGCTTGTTCCCTCGTAGGTTCCATTACATACTGATCTCGGAAACTTTCGCGGATACATTCTATAAACTCCTCCTCAAGGCTGCCGTGACCGACCTGGTTAAACCAATCGACAGGTAGATTAAAATCCCCCATGATAACTGCTGTACCATTTCTACATGCATCAGTTATTTCTTTGTTTATTGCCTGCCCCACCATAATGTTACTATTTGGTGGCCTTTAGATTACTCCTATCAGTGACTTTTTTGCCTTACTATTCCTGATTTCCATCCAAATGGATTCAACCTTATCCTCCATAGCACCAATGTCATCCCTTTGTATTGCCCGGATGTCATCCTTAAATAACAGAGATACACCCCCCCCCCCTTACCATCTACTCTGTCCTTCCGAATAGTTTGATACCCTCGGATATTTAACTCCCAGTCGTGATCATCCTTTAACCATGTTTCAGTAATGGCCACTAAATCATAGTCATTCACGATGATTTGCGCCATCAACTCATTTACCTTATTCCGAATACTATGAGCATTCAGGTAAAGTACATTTAAGCTGGCTTTTATACCTCTTTTCTGAATCTTAACGCCTCGATCAGTAACCTCTGCTAAGTTATATTTCCTCTTAATTTTCCTTGTCGTTGAACCCATATCTTCATGTAAAAACCTGCCGCGTCGCTTACCATTCATGTTTTTACTTTCCGTTTTATTCCTTTTAGTGTTACTGGATCTATTCACTGAGCTCCCCTCAGTCACTGTACCTTGTACTGTAGCCCTTTTTGATTTTTGACTATGGCTTCTCTGCCTTACACTTTCCCCCTTACTGCATTTTGTTCCTGTCCCTGTTTTACTACCTTCTGACTTCCTGCATCGGTTCCCATCCCCCTGCCACATATTAGTTTAAACCCTCCCCAACAGCCCTAGCAAACCCCCCTAGGCCATCGGTTCCAGTCCTGCCCAGGTGCAGACCGTCCGGGTTGTACTGGTCCCACCTCCCCTAGAACCGGTTCCAATGCCCCAGGAATTTGAATCCCTCCCTCTTGCACCATCTCTCGAGCCACGCATTCATCCTATCTATCCTGACATTCCTACTCTGACTAGCTCGTGGCACTGGTAGCAATCCTGAGATTACTACCTTTTGAGGTCCTACGTTTTAGCTTAACTACTAACTCCCTGAATTCAGCTTGTAGGACCTCATCCCGTTCTTTACCTATATCGTTGGTGCTTATGTGCACCACGACAGCTGACCGTTCACCCCCCCCCCCCCCAGAATGTCCTGCAGCCGCTCCGAGACATCCTTGACCCTTGCACTAGGGAGGCAACATACCATCCTGGAGTCTCGATTGCGTCCACAGAACCGCCTGTCTATTCCCCTTACAATTGAATCCCCGATCACTATAGCCCTGCCATTCTTCTTCCTGTTTTCTTCCTTGGTTTAATGTGACAAAAGTCCACTTGACAAAATTATTCTTTAGCACAAGATGTTAGAAGGTAAGAAATAGGTATGGAAAAAAAACAATAAATGGTTCTATGCTGAGATTAGGGTTAGTATATCTTGATGGGACACAGTAAAGCTGGGTAAACACTCCACAGAACAGTTGTTCTGCTCCCCAACACTGACATCCTTTGACATGAGAGTTGTACCCTTATTCAGCATAAATATTGAACAGATAATTAAGAAATGTAAAATGAAGTTACATTCATAACCCTGTTATGACATCTCTCCTTACCGTTTTCATGGCATTTTTACCAGTATTGTGTCTGTATATTTGAGCTTATAGGTTAATGTGTGCAAGAGTGCCAATAGTATTACGTTTTTTCACCAGGATCAAAGTTTCCCTTTGAATTCCTCCTTTTATTTGATTTGGTGTCTGAATCCAAGGTTTAGGATCAGATATCATCAATAGTTAGTAGCACAGTCTTTAAAGCTTTATATTCTAGTTCCTGCTACTCTACCCATCTGGAAAGGACAGAGTGACATTTGAACTTCTTATACTTTAGGATCCCAGCATCATTCAACACTTTAAACAGAGGAGGAAAGACAATTGTGGGAAATTTAGGAAATAAATGATGGGAAGAAAAGTGGATCAAAGCTTCTTGATGAATCTCCAATAGGGTAGATGGTTTATGAAGAGTAAAGTGACATTTTCTGCAGTGTGAAATTTATAAACTGATATCCATCATTATGTCAGAACACTTTGTTATGGGCCAGTGTTTAGAGAACCACAAAGTGTATCATGGAGTTCACCTGACCCACAACTTTTAATAGATTGTGGTATGGGGAGCACACGGCCCACTCTGCAGGTGTGGTACTGCAGAAATCGAAAAGTATTTTTTAAAGCAAAACAATGTTTATTCTATGAACTCAAGTTAACCTTTTTAAAACATACAGTGAACATCTTAGCAACCATTAATTCAAATACAACCCCCAAAGAATACAGCACTAAGTAATCCTTAATAAATTCCCAAACAACATCCAGAAGACAAAAGAAACACCTTTTAACAGAAGCACATCAGGTTTAAATTCACTACTGAGAACATTTAGAATTCTGTATTCACCAAATTATCAAGAGATAGTCTTTTCATGGCAGAGAGAACAACAGTACACCTGCTTTGTCTGGCTTCAGCTCCAACACTGAAACGAAACCAAAAAAACAGACACACCTGAGCTTTTCTCAAAGTGAAACTAAAAAGCAGAGCCAGAGCTCAGCTCCACCCACACTCTGACATTACTGCAGTAACATGAGCAGCCAAACATTTCTTAAAGTGACATTCTCATGACACCTCCCCCAAAGAAAAAAAAACCCATCAACTTCAAGATGGTTTCATTTTTCACCTTTTCACTATCCTTTAAGAAATGCACACAGTAAATATACTTTCTCGTTTCAAAAAACAACACACGCAAACAGGTATAATAATATCGTCCATTTTCTTTTGTTCTTCTTCCTCCCACTGGAATCCCTCTCGATTGCCAGTCTCTTTGAACAAGAAGGTCTCTGCATGACCCATTCCTTTCTCTATGCCTCAGCATGTCTCTTTAAAGTCAGATACTTTAGTTCAATCTGAGCACAGAGTCCCTTGTAATTCTCCAACACAGGAGCATTGGGTATCACAGCTTTAGGCCGTCAAATGCCTGTTGAAAGTCTGCTGTCCACTGAAATTTTTGACGTTTCTTCAGCAAATCCATCAATGGAGCAACCATGCTAAAACAAATTTCACAAATGTTTGATCAAATCCACTCATGCCAAGAAATCACATTATTTCCCTTTGTCTTGAGGGTATCGTAAACTCCTCAATAACTGTTGGTTTCACATCCCGTGTGACCATTCGACCCAGTCCGTTTGTATGGCCAAGGAAAGTGACGTCGGCTTTTCCAAATTCACTTTTGACTAGGTTTATCACCAAACCCGCCTCCTGAAGTCGATCAAATAACTCCATCAGATGTTTCAAATGTTCTTTCCATGTCTGGCTGAAAATTACCAGATCGTCGATGTATACCGCACAATTGGGTAATCCTGAAACAACTTTGTTAGTTAACTGTTGAAATGTGGCTGGGGTGTTTTTCATGCCAAAAGTAGCATGGTAGCATTGTGGGGCAGCACGGTAGCATTGTGGATAGCACAATTGCTTCACAGCTCCAGGGTCCCAGGTTCGATTCCGGCTTGGGTCACTGTCTGTGCGGAGTCTGCACGTCCTCCCTGTGCGTGGGTTTCCTCCGGGTGCTCCGATTTCCTCCCACAGTCCAAAGATGTGCAGGTTAGGTGGATTGGCCATGATAAATTGCCCTTAGTGTCCAAAATTGTCCTTAGTGTTGGGTGGGGTTACTGGGTTATGGGGATAGGGTAGAGGTGTTGACCTTGGTTAGGGTGCTCTTTCCAAGAGCCGGTGCAGACTCGATGGGCCGAATGGCCTCCTTCTGCACTGTAAATTCTATGAAAAGTGATAACTTTGAATTGGTATATACCACCTGGAGTCACAAAAGCTGAAATCTCCTTCGCCCTTTCGGATAAAGGTACCTGCCAGTAACCTTTAAGTAAATCCAGTTTAGAAATAAAAGCTGATTGTCCCACTTTCTCAATGCAATCCTCCAAACGTGGGATAGGATAAGAGTCCGTTCTTGTAACTGCATTAACCTTTCTATAGTCCACACACAACCGTTGGGGACTGTCCGGTTTTGGTACCATCACTATGGGTGAGGTCCATTGGCTGCAACCCACTTCAATTATGCCATTTTTAAGCATACTCTCAATCTCTTTGTTAACCTGTGCCAATTTTAGTGGGTTAAGTCTGTGTGGATGTTGTTTGATTGGAACAGCATTTCCCACATCTACATCATGTATAGCCATTTTAGTACTTCCCAATTTATCTCTACGAACTTGCCCACGTGATATCAATAACTCTTTCAGGTCGGTCCGTTTTTCCTCTGGAAGGTAACTAAACAATTCATCCTAAGCTATCCATAACTTCTTTGAATAACCTTGAGGTAAAATTCGATCCTTGATCCGATTGTATTTCTGTGGTAGTCCATATCTGGTAAAGAATTTAAGTAACTCCTCCACGATCTTTTTAGCTGTAATATTACGTACTGGAATGGCCTCTGGAAACTCCCTGGGCGTAATTCTCCCGTCGGGAGTCAAAGTTCCGACGCCGGAGTGAAAACCGGATTTTTAAGAACATCCTCATTTTCCAATTTAATTTGAGGTCTGTCAAATTCACAGTTATCTGGATTAGGTTCGTCATTTTGAGTTAGAATCACCTACCACTGGTAACAAGACTAAAACTCTATCTCCACTGGCAAAACTATGAATGTCTTGTCTGCTACCCGTTTCATTACATTTTGTGCAACTTTTAAATGTTGTCTAGCCAATTCACCTGCTCTGTTTAATCGTTCCCTAAACTTTGACACGTAATCCAATAATGTAATTTCCGATTTCTCACACACCAATCTTTCCTTAATCAATTTAAATGGTCCTCTTACCTCATTACCAAAAATTAGTTCAAAAGGACTGAATTTGGTTGACTCATTAGGTGCATCCCTAATTGCAAACAGTACAAATGGAATTTCTTTATTCCAAACCTCTGGATAATCTTGACAATAAGCCCTCAACATTGTCTTCAATGTCTGATGCCACCTTTCTCATGCTCCCTGCGATTCTAGATGGTACGCATTTGTTTTAAATTGTTCTATTCCTAAGCTATCCATAACTTCTTTGAATAACCTTGAGGTAAAATTCGATCCTTGATCCGCTTGTATTTCTGTGGTAGTCCATATCTTGTAAAGAATTTAAGTAACTCCTCCATGATCTTTTTAGCTGTAATATTACGTACTGGAATGGCCTCTGGAAACCTAGTCAACACATCCATTATAGTCAAAAGATATTGATTCCCACCTTTTATTTTAGGAAGCGGTCCTACGCAATCAATTAAGATCCTTGCAAAAATTTCCTCAAATGCTGGAATGGGTATTAAGGGTGCTGGTTTTATCACTGCTTGAGGTTTCCCTATCACTTGACATGTGTGACATGATCGCCAAAATTTATATACATCTTTATGTAGACCAGGCCAATAAAAATGTTTTTGTATTTTAGCTTGAGTTTTCCTTATTCCCAAATGACCTCCCACTGGTACCTCCATGTGCAACGCGCAACACCCCATTTCTATACCCTACCGGTAATACTACTTGATGAACTTCTGCCCACTTTCTATCCGCCTGCATATTTAACGGTCTCCATTTTCTCATCAAGACATAATTTTTACGGTAATAACACTCTGGTATGCACTTCCGTATATGCTTTCTGATACATCCATTTTATTTCTACATCTTTCTGTTGTAACTCCGCCAATTTTCCTGAACTAAAAATATCCGCTTCACCCTCCACCTGTCCTTGTTCTTTTTCAACCATCTGATCAAAAATCATTTCTGATAATTGCACTTCAACTTCATCTTCACTCTTTGATTTCTCCTCTTGTCTTAACCTATGACTTTGTGACCGTGTTACTACACAATCCGGAAAAATCCCAGGATACTCATCCTTCAACACTTCAGTTGTCTGATTTTCCACTGGCTTATCAACCACAGTAGGCATTACTCCCACCTGCGATCCAGCTATATCATTACCCAAGATAAACTGTATTCCTGGACAAGATAGTTTCTCTATTACTCCTACTACCACTTCACCACTCTTCACTGGACTTTCCAAACTTACCTTTTATAATGGAACATTACTCCTCTCACCCTGAATTCCACATATTACCACCTATTCTGGCAATATTCTTCCCAAACTACATAACTCCTAAAGACTGACTAGCTCCCGTATCTCTTAAAATTGTGACTTATTCACCTGCTCCTCCTGGTACACGAGTAAACTTTACCCACACAAGTAAATTCTTTAAAGACATCTGGCACCTTCTTATCAATCGCCTCTTGATCAGGTTGTACAATGTTTTGCACCTCCTTCGCTTCACTTGGGCTTTTGTTTACCATTTTAACAAATCCCACTGTCTTAACCTGTTTTACCACATCAGCCTTCCCAGTGCTTTTCTTCAACCACCAACACTGTGACTTTACATGACCTTGTTTATTACAGTGAAAACATTTGAAACTTTTCATTTCTTTTCCACCCTCCTTGATTTCTATTTTAATCTGAGGTACATTCTCCTTATTATCTCCCATCAGATCACCTTTACCTTTACCACATGAGTATTTCTCATGTCCCCAGTTTCTATCCCTCACAGACTGAAACTGATGTTGGAAACCAAGCTTTGATTTATGAATTAATTCAATCATCTGCCATGTCTGCTGCTAATCTCACAGTTTTAACCTTCTGTTCTTCCACATGAGTTCACACTACATCAGGAATTGAATTTTTAAACTCCTCCAAAAGCAACATTTCTGTGAGAGCTTCATAAGTTTGGTCTATTTTCAAAGCCCCTATCCACCTATCAAAATTATTCTCATGACAACTTAACCCGTAGTTTGGAAATGGTTATAATTTAAAACTCAAACCTCTTAAATTCCGAATATATTGTCACTTGTTGTTTCTTCTGTTTCTACTATGTTGAAGCAGTAATACTAGACAACTGGAATATCAATCTTCTTCCCATGAGTGAGATAGCTGTGAAATCTGTTTGCTTCTCTGCAGGGACAGGAATTGACAATTTTAGGGATAGAATCATAGACTCCCTACAGTGCAGGAAGAGGCTATTTAACCCATCGAGGCTGCACCGACCCTCTGAAAGAGCAACCCATCTAGGCCCACTCCCCACCCTATCCCTGTCACCCTGCATAACCTGCACATCCCTGGACACCAAGGGATAATTTTATCATGGCCAAACCACCGAAGTTGCACATCTTTGGGCCGTGAGAAAAAACGGAGCATCCAGAGAAAACTCATGCAGACTTGGGGAGAAAATGCAAACTCCACACAGACAAGTTTGGAATTGAACCCAGGTCCCTGGCACTGTGAGGCAGCAGTGCTAGCCACTGTGCCACCATGCTGATGAAAGAAAATACAAATTAGAACAGAAGCCTTTACCTGTATCAACATTTAGAATATGTGAGTGAACACCGAGTGAGTCTGTGGTGATTTGTAAGTATGTCATATATAAAACCCAATAAAAACATTTTTTTTAATTTTAAAAAAGGAGCCAATTTAAGGGAGAGTAAGTTTATTAACGACTAAAAAGGTAAGGAGAAAAATGGTAAAGCATATGAAATGAAAATCGCTTATTGTCACAAGTAGGCTTCAATGAAGTTACTGTGAAAAGCCCCTAGTCGCCACATTACGGCAGCTGTTTGGGGAGGTCGGTACGGGAATTGAACCCACGCTGCAGCCTTGTTCTGCATGACAAGCCAGCTATTTAGCCTACGGTGCTAAATCAGCTGATAGATTTGATTTGATTTATTGTCACATGTACAGAAGTACAGTGAAAAGTATTTTTCTGCGACCGAGGGAACGTACACAGTACGTACATAGTAGACCAAAGAATAATCAACAGAGAACATTGACAAATGGTACATCGACAAACAGTGATTGGTTACAGTGCGGAACAAGGGGCCAAACAAAGCAAATACATGAGCAAGAGCAGCATAGGGCATCGTGAATAGTGTTCTTACAGGGAACAGAATTTATTAACAGATTTCTTATTAATAAATGTTTTTGTGTTCACAAATTAAGTCTGTGGATGTGGATCATTACATTTGGTGACAAAGATAAAATTATCATGGCACTGTCTCTAGCCCGACACCTGTGAGTATCCGGTTTTAATCGAAGTTTTTTTAAAAAGTACTCACCAGAATTTTCTGTGGATGAATAGACCATTTGAGATGTTGCCAGATCCTAATGTTGAATCAGAAAAGATGGACAGTTACAAGATGGACAACGGAGAGAATACGGCAAGAACCCTGGGTCAGAATCCAGAAGTGTGCAAGAAAATGCAGAAACGTGCCTCCTCTTACTTTGTAGACTGGAAGGCGGGTCAGGAGGCTCAATGCTTTGGAGAGGCTAAGGGAGAGACGCAGAACAATCCTGAATTGGCCGGCAAAGTCAAAAGTTCATGGAAAAAAGTATAGAAAAGAAAGAGAAAATAACCCTGCAAAGCAAGAACTGTGGCTTTAAGTTGAAAAAAAAAGAACTGAAGTTAGAAAAAAAAACAGATACGCTGCAAAGTTTTTTTTTTAAAAGAGCAGACAGAAAGCAGTACTTTACGTAAAAAAAACTCCAAGAGAAGGAAAAATCTCGGAGCTGAAACACCTGATCTGTAGGGTCGGGGGAGGTCCGTGGGAGCAATCCCTGCACTGATCACCTTTAATCAAGCAGATAAGTTCTGAAGTTTAAAAAAAGTTAATAAGTTTTAAAACCTTGGACCGTGAGCGCGCCAAGTGAAATAAGCAAAAAGTTGGCACATCAAAAAAAACAAGAAAAAACCAGACACTCCTCACAGCCAGAAGAAAAAAATCCCCCAAAATCGCTGAAAAGGTTTTCCTTTAGCATAAGAAGATTTAAAAGTTAAAAAAACAGCCAGGATTGCGCCAACTCTAAAAGAGCGGGAAAATAGAGAGAGATAGCCGGCAGCTGCTGATACCCGAGTGGGAAAAAATGATAGTTTTAAAGCGGCAATACATTTAAAGTTGCAACAAGAAGAAGCAAACGGCTGTGTATAGGAAAATTAGAAAATACCCCAGATAGAGAGCAACTCTGGAAAAATAGGTCCATAAGCAACGAAGACCTCAAGGAAGAGGCGATGGAAGAGCTCAGAGGATGCAATAGAAGACCCCAGAAAGTGAGCAAAAGAAGATCCCAGAGAGCGGGTAATAACGACCCCAGAAGGGATATGAAAGGTCACAGAAGGAGGGCAACAAATTACCCCAGAAGGTGGGCAACAAATTACCCCAGAAGGAGGGCAATGAAAGATTCCAGAAGGAGTGCAATGCAAGACCCTCAGAATGAGGAAAATGGAAGATCCCAGATGTTGTGTAGCATAAGCTGCTTCCTTGATGCATGCTTTGACAAAGGAAGCTCCAGACTATGAAATGAGTGCAACGTGTTTATTGAACTATTAACACAGTTGTTAAATGAGTTTGACTCTCTGCTTATCTAGCTGTAGTAACTCAGTCTATCTTTACCAGCCTGCTCTAAGCCACGTACTGGGTGTGATGCTGTTGATCAACCCTGATGTACCCACTAGATGTCTGTCTGTGGAAAGAGGCAGAGTATGTGTGCCCTGTCCTTTTATATGGGTTGTGAAGTTCCCCCTTGTGGTAATGCCACCTCTGGGTGTCCTGATTACCCATTGGTTGTGTCCTGTTGCAATGACCCAGTGGCTGTATGTCTGCATGTCATGACATCTCTGGTGCTCCCTCTAGTGGTTACTTAGTTGTAGTGTATTTACATTAACCCCGTGTGTATATACACTGATGCATATCACCACACCAGAAGGAGAGTAATGAAAGACCCTCAGAAGGAGGGCAATGAAAAACCCCCAGAAGGAAGGCAGCGAATGACCCCCAGAAGGAGGGCAGCGAATGACCCCCAGAAGGAGAGCAGCGAATGATCCCCAGAAGGAGAGCAGTGAAAGACCCCCAGAGGGAGGGCGGTGAAAGACCCCCAGAGGGAGGACGGTGAAAGACCCCCAGAGGGAGGGCGGTGAAAGACCCCCAGAGGGAGGGCGGTGAAAGACCCCCAGAGGGAGGGCGGTGAAAGACCCCCAGAGGGAGGGCGGTGAAAGAACCCCAGAGGGAGGGCGGTGAAAGACTCCCCATGACTGTCAATGAGAGAATTTCAGAATGGAAACAAGTTAAGACTTGTCGGAGATGGACCTAGCCAACAATGAAACCAAAATTGATTGGCTGAAGTTAAGACAAATAGAAATGCAGATTCCAGTTGTGAAATGTATATGTCGAGTAAGACCATGATGGATTCCCCTCAGAAGAAACGTAGAATTTTAAAACTTCAAAGAAAATAGGAACTATTGAACAGAAAAAAGACTTAAAGCTCTCTAAGAGACATCAAAACAACAAGGTGAAATGACTGACGGCAAACGTGGAGAATAAAGAAGTTGAGAAGACGAAATTAATGAGAAAATATAGAATATGCTGAATTCCATGAAAAAGCAAAGAGAAAATGAGAACATGTGATAAGAGCTTGAAGAAACTATAGAATCCCTACAGCGCGGTAGCATTGTGGATAGCACAATTGCTTCACAGCTCCAGGGTCCCAGGTTCGATTCCGGCTTGGGTCACTGTCTGTGCGGAGTCTGCACATCCTCCCCGTGTCCGCGTGGGTTTCCTCCGGGTGCTCCGGCTTCCTCCCACAGTCCAAAGACATGCAGGTTAGGTGGATTGGCCATGATAAATTGCCCTGAGTGTCCAAAATTGCCCTTAATGTTGGGTGAGCTTACTGGGTTATGGGGATAGGATGGAGGTGTTGACCTTGGGTGGGGTGCTCTTTCCAAGAGCCGGTGCAGACTCGATGGGCCGAATGGCCTCCTTTTGCACTGTAAATTCTATGATTCTATACAGTGCAGAAGGAGACCATTCAGCCCAAAGTGTGCACCAACCTTCAGAAAGAGCAATCTACTCAGGCCCACTACCCTGCCGTATCTCCATAACCCCGCACATTGATCATGGCCGATCCACCTAACCTGCACATCCTTGGACTGTTGGAGGAAACCCGAGCACCCGGAGGAAAGCTGCACAGATATGTGGAGAATGTGCAAATTCCAAATGGTCACCCAAAGCCGGAATAAAAGCCTGGTCCGTAATGCTGTGAGGCAGCTCTGCTAACCACCGTGCCATCTTAAGAGAAGCTTGGCAATGAGAAATTAACTGAAGAAGCAAAAACATTGAAATGAACAGCAGAATCATCAGTTCAGACAGAGAAAGAAACTGAGACTGTGCCAGAAAAAGATTGCTGAAATGGTCATGCGAATGAAAAAGTGCAAGAACAAATTTGATAAAATGGTTGATGAAAAAGCTGCTGAATTGAAATGCTGTACAGAGAAGAAACTTTCCCACACAACCGAAGTACCAGAAACAGAGTACCTCACACAACAGACTGAAATTGTGATAGAACTGTCAAGACATAAGGCTTTGTTGTGTGTGTTGATATTACCCGCATGCATTATAATGTAAAGTGCTTGGCTGAGCAAGGGTCCATGTGGGGCTGGAGAGTGGCACTGCCCACAGAGTGATGTATGCAGTCACATGGTCAGAGAGCAGTCTGGACAGAACTCAGTAAGCAACAAGCCAGCAAGACTGAATTTGGAACTGTACGCAGTTAAAGCCCACCAATAAACAAGTATAACAAAATTCGGCAGGAGCTAGGGAATGTGGATTGGGAGCAGCTGTTTAAGTGTAAATCCACATTTGAAATGTGGGAGTCTTTTCAGGAAAGTCTTTTTAGAGTGCAGGACAGACATGTCCCTGTGAAAATGAGGGACAGAAATGGCAAGATTAGGGAACCATGGATGACGGGTGGAATTGTGAGACTAGCTAAGATGAAAAAGAAAGCATACATAAGATCTAGGCGACTTAAAACTGCTGAAGCTTTGGAGGAATATCGGGGAAGTAGGACAAATCTCAAACGCGCAATAAAGAGGGCTGAAAGGGGTCATGAAATACCTTTGGCTAACAGGGTTAAGGAAAATCCCAAAGCCTTTTATTTGTATATAAGGAGCAAGAGGGTAACTAGAGAAAGGATTGGCCCACTCAAAGACAAAAGAGGGAATTTATGCGTGGATTCAGAGGAAATGGGTGAGATTCTTAATGAGTACTTTGCATCGGTATTCACCAAGGAGAGGGACATGACGGACGTTGAGGCTAGGGATGGATGTTTAAATACTCTAGGTCAAGTCGGCATAAGGAAGGGGGAAGTTTGGGGTATTCTAAAAGGCATTAAGGTGGACAAGTCCCCAGGTCCGGATGGGATCTATTCTAGGTTACTGAGGGAAGCGAGGGACGAAATAGTTGAGGCCTTAACAGATATCTTTGCAGCATCCTTGAGCACAGGTGAGGTCCCGGAGGACTGGAGAATTGCTAATGTTGTCCCTTTGTTTAAGAAGGGTAGCAGGGATAATCCAGGGAATTATAGACCTGTGAGCTTGACGTCAGTGGTAGGCAAACTGTTGGAAAAGATACTGAGGGATAGGATCTATTCACATTTGGAAGAAAATAGACTTATCAGTGATAGGCAGCATGGTTTTGTGCAGGGAAGGTCATGTCTTACAAACCTAATAGAATTCTTTGAGGAAGTGGCAAAGTTAATTGATGAGGGAAGGGCTGTAGATGTCATATACTTGGACTTCAGTGAGGCGTTTGATAAAGTTTCCCATGGCAGGTTGATGGAAAAAGTGAAGTTGTATGGGGTTCAGGATGTACGAGCTAGATGGATAAAGAACTGGCTGGGCAACAGGAGACAGAGAGTAGTGGTGGAAGGAAGTGAATCAAAATGGAGAAAGGTGACTTGTGGTGTTCCACAGAGATCCGTGCTCAGACCACTGTTGTTTGTGATATACATAAATGATCTGGACAAAGGTATCGGTGGTCTGATTAGCAAGTTTGCAGATGATACTAAGATTGGTGGAGTTGCAGATAGCGAGGAGGACTGTCAGAGAATACAGCAAAATATAGATAGATTAGAGAGTTGGGCAGAGAAATGGCAGATGGAGTTCAATCCAGGCAAATGCGAGGTGATGCATTTTGGAAGATCTAATTCAAGAGTGGACTATATGGTCAATGAAAGAGTCCTGGGGAAAATTGATGTACAGAGAGATCTGGGAGTTCAGGTCCATTGTACCCTGAAGGTGGCAACGCAGGTCGATAGAGTGGTCAAGAAGGCATACAGCATGCTTGCCTTCATCGGATGGGATATTGAGTACAAGAGTCGGCAGGTCATGTTACAGTTATATAGGACTTTGATTAGGCCACATTTGGAATACTGCGTGCAGTTCTGGTCGCCACATTACCAGAAGGATGTGGATGCTTTAGAGAGGGTGCAGAGGAGGTTCACCAAGATGTTGCCTGGTATGGAGGGTGCTAGCTATGAAGAAAGGTTGAGTAGATTAGGATTGTTTTCGTTGGAAAGACGGAGGTTGAGGGAGGACCTGATTGAGGTCTACAAAATTATGAGAGGTATGGACAGGGTGGATAGCAACAAGCTTTTTCCAAGAGTGGGGGTGTCAATTACAAGGGGGTCACGATTTCAAGATGAGAGGGGGAAAGTTTAAGGGAGATGTGCGGGGAAAGTTTTTTACAGAGAGTGGTGGGTGCCTGGAACGCTTTGCCAGTGGAGGTGGTAGAGGCGGGCACGATAGCATCATTTAAGATGCATCTAGACAGATATATGAACGGGGCGGGGGAACAGAGGGAAGTAGATCCTTGGAAAATAGAAGACCGGTTTAGATAAAGGATCTGGATTGGTGCAGGCTGGGACGGCCAAAGGGTCTGTTCCTGTGCTGTAATTTTCTTTGTTCTTTGTAATAAAAGTGTTTATATTTAAACACACAAGCCTCAAGATCTCACCAATGAGCCATTTTGTAATCACAAATGAAGTCTGTGAAAGTGCACTTTTGCAGAGTCTCTGGAACTCTCTTCCTGGAAAGACAGTGGAAGCAGAATCTTTGAATATTTTTGAAGGGAAAGCCACATAGCTTATTTATGAACAAGGGGATTGAAAGTTTATCGGGGGTCGGCAAGAATGTGGGGTTGAGGTTACAATCGGATCAGTCATGATCTTATTGAATGGTACAGCAGGGTTGATGGGCCGAGTATCTTACTCCTGTTCCTAATTTGTATGTCTGTATTAGGGCATCAACAAACATTAATGATTTTGGAGGCAGCAGAAGTTAAAGGAAAGGAGTAAATGCAAAAACCATTTTGGTATTCAGCGTGCTCAATGCCAATATCAACACTGCTGTGAGACAGAGCTGTCATGTGGCTGGTGCAAGTGCCAAAACTCAGGTGATAGAGTAGGAAAGAAAACATAAAGATACAATGAAGAAGTGACTCTTAAGTTTTGCTTTAAAAAACATTGAAGTGATTATAGGAATAAGGCAGAAGCATAATTAGAAAAAGGGGGAAAATAGAAAACCACAAGTTAACTCAGATCATCGTAGCATTCTTGAGGACACCATCTTTAGGAACCTTTGTCCTCAATTTTCATTTCTGAATATCTGAATCAGGATAGGATGGATTCCTTTAAAAAGCTCATTTGGATAGGTTTCTATCACATGGAACTAATCTGACAATATGTTGGGATAGTCCACAGCCTTTTCAGATAAATCAGAGCTCTGGGAGATCCTGCCAACTCAAAAGGTTCATTTTTATCGACCTCTGGAAGCTGGTTCTTGCCACATGTCTGATTGTGGTCTTCTGCACTCACATGAGAGAGACAGCATGGAGACAAGTCCCTGAAAAAGTTGAATAATATGACTAAAATCACCACTTATTTCTGGTTTCAATCAGGTCCATGGATGGACCAGTTCCATAATAGGAGCATAAACTATGGGTGCGATTTAACCACTTTGTTGCACCCAACGTGGATCAGGACACACCTGTTAAATAGCGGGAAAGTCCAAATTTGAGATTTGGGGAGTAAGGGGCTTTTTGCCTGTGGAGGCCTTCAAGTCATCTTTAAATAACGTGGATACCCATAACAAGGCAACTCCAGCTGCTGCCTGTCCTTCCAAAATCGTCCAGGAGAGAGCCCTGCTTTTGGTTATATGCTGAAGGTCACTTTAACTTCCTTTACCTGTGAGCAGCCTCCAGCTTCACAGCTGAAGGCTATTGCGAATAAAGAATTGGCATTGTTAGTTGTGAGAGCACGTCACAGTTGCAGGTATTGTTTGCTGCTTGCGCCTGCTGGTGGCTGCAGATGTCTGGAGGTTGCTGTTGCTGGTTCCTTCCTTTTCTGTAGCCTGAAAGAAAAAAAAATTTCTAAGATACCTGGATCCTGGAACAGTGGGCTCAGGGGGATGTATGAGTCCAGAAGGCAACAGGGTTTGAAGCAAGAAGACGCTGTGGGACCTGGTGCATGACATTGATCCAAATGCAGTTGTCTGGAGATGTGCGTTTGTTTGCTGCTGCTCCTTTACTTTTGTAGCCTGGAGGACGGAAAGGGAGGATGTAAGATGACCTACTGCCAGCGTGGAGAAGGGAAAGGGGAGCTCTTGCTCTCTTCTGGTGTGCTCTGCTTTGATGCGATTTGTCCCTTGCTGAAGAGTCTACTGCTAGACAAGAGAGGCGGCTTGAGATGAATGACTAACTTGACAAAGGTGTTGAAAAAATGCTTTTGCAGATTGCTGGTGACTTTATTGTACTGTTGACTGATGTTTAATGCCTTGAGCTCGTGTCTTTGTTTGTTGCTGTCTCTTTTGCTTTTGTGGCCTGGAGAAAGTGAAGGGAGGATGTATGATGACCTGCTATCAGCTCTGGACAAGGGGAAGGGGTGCTCTTCCTCTTCCGGCATGCTCTGAGTCGGTGTGACTTTCCATTGTTGAGAGTCTATTGTTAGGAGCTGCGGGAGGGGGAGAGAGAGGCGGCTTGATCCAAAGGAGGAACTTGATAAAGGTGTTGAAGAAATGTTTTTGCAGATTGCTGGTGACTACTATACTGTTGACTGTTTATTTGGTTGGCTTTGTATGAATGAACTGTTGAGGTTTTGTGTTTTACCAATATTCTGTAGCAGAAAGGTGCTTGGGTGTGTATGGCACAGTGCCTTCTCCTTGTTGGTGAATGGTTAATGTGATGTATGGACTGTTTAGTTGGATATCTTCGCGACCAAAGTGTGAGTGTGTGGATCAGGGCGAGCACCTGAGCATGGTCTCCCTAATGATCCCGGCAGGGGTCTGGGTTTAGGGGCTCCTGCTGTGGCCGGAGGTGAGTGCAGAGCGAGTTTTTCTAGCACACTGGCTGGCTGAATGGCACTCTGAGAGAAGAGGGAAGATGTAAGGGTCAGGAGGTTTGGGGGATTTAAGGGTCCCAGGGTGGAAGCCCTTACTGATTGTCGGTCTCTCTCCTTCGCCAATTCCTTACAGAGACCAAAATGGAAGGTGGTGTTGGTCCCGCAGCGGATGTCCTCGCAGTGCTGGTGGCAGCACAGACACTGCCAAAAGCAGCAGCGTCGACACTGGCTGGAGACAGAGACACTGGCTGGAGACAGCAACCCATGTGCAGGAGGGCTGCTGCACACCCTGAAGACCTGACCACCCATCAGGCCGAAGAGTACCCCAGAAAGGGATACCAGCGATGGCCTAAGGTGTACAGGAGTCTTTGGTCTTTCGAGGAGATGATGGACAGCCTGTGCTGCAGGAGACTTTGTCTTAAAAAGAGACAATGGCACTTGTGCCATGCGCCCGTAGACTTGGCACCCCGTGGAGGAGGAGGACACCCACTCCCCAGTGGCCGTGAAGGTCACCGCAGCCCTAAACCTGTATGTCACTGGTTCATTCCAGGACTCGAGCGGGTACTTGTGCGGCATATCACAAGCTACAGCCCACAAGTGCATCCGTGAGGTCACCGTATATGCCCAGGCAAATTTGAGCTGGACCAAGCCCACCAAGATGACCGTGCTGCAGTATTCTTCTGGATACTGGATACCTGGATGCCCCAGGTCCATGGGGTAAATGATGGCACACATGTTGCTTTGCATGCACCAAGGCATAAGACCATTCGGCCCATCAAGTCTGCTCTGCCATTCAATCATGGCTGATATGTTTCGCAACCCCATTCTCCTGCCTTCTCCCCATAACACCTGATCCCTGGGAGTACCCTTCATTAACAGGAAGGGGTTCCAGCCCTGAAAGTTCAAAGTGTGTGCGACCACCACCTCCGGATCCTGCACGTGATCCTCAATCTTCGAGGTCTCACATAGTCTACTGCTACATCTAGGTGCGTCTCCAGGATGCACATCAGAGGTGGAGGCAGCCTGCTGCTTTTCACACCCTGTAGCCTTTGATGCCTTTGGCGGACGTCCTTTGGAGGACGTGGAGACAGAAGGCCCCAGCCGACTTCGCCGTGCCACCCTGTTCTGCCCACTACCCTTGAGATGCACCGATGTCAGAAGGGGGGATTCTGAAGAACTGGAGAATGGCATTGTTTCCTTGGCAGTCCCCGGGTAGGCCTCCAGTACGTCCTCCTTGACAGTGCCCGTAGGTCCCTAGGGGTCTCCATGGGATAGTGGGGCAACTGGAGTGAGAACCAGAGGCGTCTGCGTCATGGCTCTGCCAGTTCTAGTGACCCCCCCATTGTCTGCACCATGGTGTCGATGCCCTCTGCAATGGTCCTCGTCTTGACTCCACCACTCAAGACGCTGACCTCATGCTCCATGCTTTCCACAGCGGTCGCCACCCTAACCGTGTTGGCCTCAGTGCTCCGCATTGTCAGCATCATCTCCTGTGCCCGTAACTTTTGGGGCTCTTCCAATCGGCTATGCACTCACTGAAATGTCGCTGACATCCCCTCCTGAATCTCACAGCCGTGACCTACTATCTACACAGCTCTGAGATAACCTTATCCAGAGTCTAGGTTAGGTGGCAGGTGCGAAAGTGGGAGTGATTTCTGCTGTGGACGGGCAGGATGTCACTAGCCCCCCCCCCCTTCCCCCACATGAACTCATGGGGTTGAACAGCCAGGAACCATGTATAAAGGGTGCCTGAACAGCCATTCACCCACTGCAAGCCAGGAGCTGCAGATTGTCAAAAGAAAGGTGTTACTGACCAGACAGTGTGTGGCCTAACGGTTCAGCAAAGCCACCCTGCAGATTCACCTCCAGGCTGTCCAAGAGTAGTAGGAGATGCTGTTGCCCTGGGATGGTGGCAGAAGAACCTAGGACCTTCCCTCTGACCATGGCAGCAGAGGTACACGCCTGTGGGGCTCACCAAAGAACCACCCAACAATGCAGTAAGAGGATGAATGATCTGCTGTGCTCCACCAGGGTCAGTGGCACTGTCTACTCATTGCAAACTGACTCCTAAGGCATCAATCAGTGCAAGTGTAAGAGTGTACAGGATGTCAGACAGGAATGTGAGTTCCAGGACTCAGAAGCAGATAGGACAGGCGCAATTTTACCATCATTTGTCAGAGTGACAGGTTCTGGCTGAAAACCAGCATACAGATCCAGATGCAGAGCCGAGTTTTCAGGCCAGATCTTGTGGCACTTACTGCGGAGAAAACCTGGGGGCATGGTTTGCACCGTAAACGCAGTGCAAGGTTGAATTCACTGAGCGGTTGAATAAACTCGGTTTGTTCTCATTGGAATGACAGAGGTTGAAGGGCGACCTGATAGAGGTCTACAAAATTATGGGGGGCATAGACATGGTGGACAGTCAGATACTTTTTCCCAGGGTAGAGGGGTCAATTACTAGGGGGCATAGGTTTAAGGTGCTAGGGGCAAGGTTTAGAGGAGATGTACGAGGCAAGTTTTTTTACACAGAGGGTAGTGAGTGCCTGGAACGCGCTGCCGGAGGAGGTGGTGGAAGCAGGGACGATAGTGATGTTTCAGGGGCATCTTGACACATACATGAATAGGATGGGAATAGAGGGACACGCACCCTGGAGTGTAGAAGATTTTAGTTCAGATGGGCAGCATGGTCGGTGCAGGCTTGGAGGGCCGAAGGGCCTGTTCCTGTGCTGTACTTTTCTTTGTTCTTTGTTACTCTGGCAGGACGGGGCTTGATAGAGGCAGAAAGACTCCATAGCGATCAGGACACCATTTTTGAAGGGAGTCCAATCAACACTGGAATCAAACTCACCCCTACATACAGACAGGATTCTCCCCACAAGCAGCGGGGAGACCCCCCCCCCCCCCCCACCCCCCCCCCCCCCCCACCCCCACGGCGATAATGGTGGCTTTCTTTCCACACCCAACTCCTACAAACACACAACACAAATATCGACATACAATTCCACCCCCGCCCCCCCATCACAGACTGGTTCCCCATGCCCCCCTTTCACAGGCATCAGCCTGAACACTCCCCACCACACCAAGGGGAACTTCCCCAATGGGGATCCACAGAGGGCCCTCCCTTGGCCCTTGGCACAGGTTGGCAGCACCGTATTGGCAGGATAGTTGGCACTGCTAGGACATGTACCTTTCCCTCCAGGGGAGATGCCTTGGCGCCTCCAGTGGGAACACGCAACTGAATCCCATTCTTATAATGCTGTTGTAAACCTCACTGATGTGACCTTGATGGAGTTTGAATATTCAGTGAGACGGGGTCATGTGGCAGGGAAGCCACTAATAATATTAAAATGTATTAAAATGTATTTAAATTAGGGCCCTGCTCTTTGTGGGCAGACCCCTCATTACGTCACCGACGAGGTGCGGGATAAATCTGGAAACGAGATCTCACCGATTAGAGCCGTTTACTCTTGCGGCAGACGCAAGCTCAAAATCCCACCCTACATGTGCACTGAATGTGTACCTGCCACTTCATGCTGTCAGTCTTTTATCATTTAAGTGCAGAATGAACCAGGATACTCTCTGTGGCAAGTTTGGAGAAACTCGCCTAAGTGAGCCAAACATCTGAACTTCAGCTTTCGGAAGCTTATTGTTTACTCAGTCACAGACCTTGTGGAGGCATGTATGATATTATGCTCTCCTCAGCAGCACTCTGTGGATGGTAAACTAGTCTCATCAGCCAAGTTTTCTGGGGATATCCCTCGTCTCCAAAGAACCGGCCCTAATAGCTGATTTCTTTCAAAGAAAAATTGACCAAAAACATGCAGAATTTATCTTCTGTGATGGCATATCAGTTGTACATTCAAAGAGTTGAAATCTTTCCAATTGATGAAGTAACAGGCTGTTGCCAGGGAGCTCCCAGATCCACATGTGTGCAGTCAGAAGCCCTTTGTACTTGCAGGGAGCCTGAGATTGCTTCAAAACCCAACAATCTTATACCCTTGCTTTCAGGATCGAGGTGGAATTGGACAAATTAATGCACTCTCCTTGACCAGCTACAGTGCAAGTGAGGCACTTTCAGTGAGTGGACTCAAAAGTGACCTCAAAACAGTTTGGCAAGATGAATATGTGAAGGGATTTGGGTTTGCTATGGGTGAGTGGCAATCTGGGGGCCATGAACACATTCTTCCTAGACCAATCTCTATGAAAGAGTGATCATGAGGGGCCAAATTGTGTTCTCATGCTGTTCCTGTGAACCCATCTATTTGGTTCAACCTGAAAGCGCTCTCTGCAAGGTTTGCCCCCTGATGTGAGACTCTGATCTGTCATTCTGGACACGCTAGCCAAGGTAAACATCTTTCTTGCATGGACCTTACCTGTTAGAGCTGCTGATGCTTCACGTGGATAATCCCTCCGTCCTCAGCTCGGTCCAGCACACAGGTCCATTTTACTCTCCCACCTCCTGGACAAAGTTCCCAGATCTGAAATCTGTTGCACTTTGGTTGTAATCCCTTTATGTAATATCTACCTGAACCCTTAATTAAGAGATGAACAAACCAAAAAAATCTCCTATGTGAAGTCTGACAAAGGCTTTAATCAATTGCACACACACCTCTTTAGTCCCTCATGAATATCATTGCCTCCTTACTTGCAGGACACCTGCCACTTCCCAGTTACACTTGTGTGTCACTTGTCAGGCAGGTGCCCAATTGAGCCTTAAATTTGAGCATTAGTGAAGAGGTTGAAGGTGGTGGTGGCCTTTAACCCCATTGAGATTGTCTCCAAGTCCTTTCAGTTGCAAGTCATCATGCAGAAGTTGGCAGGCGTGAAAACACATTCAGGAACATTCTGAGGTGCCTCTGGCATTGCCTTTCACTTATCTGATAGCTGCACCGCATGAGATATACCTGTGGGTGGGCTAATTCTCACCGTCCCCTAGTCGCAGGCATCCTTAATCTCTTGAGGCCCTGCTGTCACGTCCTGCTGATGTTTTAGCCCCTCCTGGCTCTGTCCCAACCTATGCCTGCAGCCCCCCCCCCCCCCCCCCCCCCCCCCGCTCCCCCTACCCCTCCTCCTCATCTGAATGCAAGCTGGTAGAAAAGCTGGGGTACCTGGAGCCTGCATCATCTAGGCCTCAATAGATCAATAGATCTGCAAATTAATTGCAGTAATCAATCTCGTGAGCATATTCCATTCGGATTTGCCTCCAGCCCAGAGCCACCAAGCCAGTGCTAAGCCCTGTGCATACCTCCTGTGTGTTCCTCCTGTTCATACATGACTCTGCATGAGTCCCTTAAGCTCAATCTGCTTGCCTCCATTGCCCATGAGACTCTTGGCAGCATAGGAAGACGTAACACAAGTCCGTGTCAGCCATGACCATTCACCCAGGAGGATAGAAGTTTGAAGTCGGGAGTTTGCTGCTGTTCAGCAGCCTTGCCCTTTGGAAACATCGACCTCCGTCCCTTCATCCATGCCTCAGCCAGTAGTAGATTTCAAATTGAACAGAATGAACAGCAGCTTCAGATCGTTTTTTAAAAAATATTTTTTATTCTCCTTTTCCACGTTTTCTCCCAAATTTACACCCAACAATAAACAACAATCGGTAACGAATGCAATGTCAATCCCCATATCAATAACAACGATCCCATCCTCCCACCAAACCCCAAACAATAGCCCGCGTGTTAACATAAACAAATGACAAAAAGGAATCAGGAATCACCCATGGTCACCATTAACACATACCGTCCCCCTCCTCCCAACCCTCCATGCACCCCCCACCACCCCCCCAATGTTCGATGTAATCCAATTCTCGAAAGTGCATAATGAATAACGCCCATGAATTGTACAATCCCTCCATCCTTCCCCTCAGTTCAAATTTGACCTTCTAAAGAGTCAAGAATTCCAGCAGGTCCCCCCGCCACGTCAGGGCACAGGGTGGAGAGGTTGATCTCCACCCTAACAGGATCCGCCTTCGGGCGATCAACAAAGCGAAGGCTACAACATCTGCCTCCGCACCCGTTTCCAACCCCAGCTGGTCCGACACCCCGAATATGGCCTCCAGAGGGCCTGGGTCCAGTTTCACGTGCATCACTTTAGGAATTACCTTAAAAACCCCCTTCCAGTAATTCTCCAACTTTGGACAGGATCAAAACATATGAATGTGGTTTGTGTGCCCCCCCCCCCCCCCACCCCCACGCAACGTTCACACACATCTTCTACCCCCTGAAAGAGCTGGCTCATCCTCGCCCTTGTGAGGTATGCTCCATATACCACCTTCAGCTGTATCAGCCCCAACCTCGCACATGAGATGGAGGCGTTCACCCTCACATCAGAACCCCTCCTCCATGCCCTCTCCCAACTCTTTCTCCCACTTTCCTTTGATCCCTTCCAGTGGTGCCTTCTCCTCTTCCAAAATAGCCCCGTAAACCGCCAACACTACCCACTTCTCCAGTCCCCCTGTCGCCAGCACCTCCTCCAGCAATGTGGAAGCCGGCTGTACCAGGGAGCTCTGTATCTCCTTTCTGGCAAAGTCTTGAACCTGCATGTATCTAAATATTTCCCCCTGCTCCAGCCCATACTTCGCTCCCAGCTCCTTCAATCCTGCAAACCGACCCCCAAGAAATCTTTGTGTCCTAATTCCTTTCTCCTCACATCTTCGAAAATTTCCATCTCACTTCCCTGGCTCTGATCTATAGTTCCCCCGAATCAGCATTTCCCTTGACCCTGCCCCCAAACCGAAGTGCTGGCGAAACTGCCTCCAAATTCTCAATGAAGCTATTACTACCGGACTCCCTGAGTCCCTGAGAAGGGCTAATGCAGGTAGGGAATATACAGTGAATGGTAGAACCCTCAAGAGTATTGAAAGTCAAAGAGATCTAGGTGTACAGGTCCACAGGTCATTGAAAGGGGCAACACAGGTGGAGAAGGTAGTCAAGAAGGCATACGGCATGCTTGCCTTCATTGGCCGGGGCATTGAGTATAAGAATTGGCAAGTCATGTTGCAGCTGTATAGAACCTTAGTTAGGCCACACTTGGAGTATAGTGTTCAATTCTGGTCGCCACACTACCAGAAGGATGTGGAGGCTTTAGAGAGGGTGCAGAAGAGATTTACCAGAATGTTGCCTGGTATGGAGGGCATAAGCTATGAGGAGCGATTGAATAAACTCGGTTTGTTCTCACTGGAACGAAGGAGGTTGAGGGGCGACCTGATAGAGGTATACAAAATTATGAAGGGCATAGACAGAGTGGATAGTCAGAGGCTTTTCCCCAGGGTAGAGGGGTCAATTACTAGGGGGCATAGGTTTAAGGTGAGAGGGGCAAGGTTTAGAGTAGATGTACGAGGCAAGTTTTTTACACAGAGGGTAGTGGGTGCCTGGAACTCACTACCGGAGGAGGTAGTGGAAGCAGGGACGATAGGGACATTCAAGGGGCATCTTGACAAATATATGAATAGGATGGGAATAGAAGGATACGGACCCAGGAAGTATAGAAGATTGTAGTTTAGTCGGGCAGTATGGTCGGCACGGGCTTGGAGGGCCGAAGGGCCTGTTCCTGTGCTGCACATTTCTTTGTTCGTGTTCTTTGTTCTCTCCGGGGCCGTCGGGAGCGGCGCTGTTGCTCGCGCCTTCAATCCCGACCCCCTATAAAAACTCTCCTCCATTCTGACCTATTGGGAGTAAACCCCTCTGACCCAGCTCCGTACCTTCTCCACATTCATCGCCCAGTAATAATACATCAGGTTCGGAAGACCCAAACCGCCTACCTGCTTTCCTCTCTGTGTAACACCTTTCTAATTCTGGCCACCTTCCCTCCCCATATGAACGAGGTAATCATCCTTCAATCTCTCTACAAAATGCATTTGGAAGGAAAATCGGCAGGAATTGGAAAATAAACAGGAATCACAGCAACACATTAATTTTAACCGCCTGTACCCATCCTGCCAGTGACAGAGGGAGACCATCCCACCTTGCCAGATCAGCCTTCACCCTTCCCACCAAACCAGAAATGTTGAGCAGCTTCAGATCTTGATGGGCTCCTGATATAATAAGTCTTACAGCACCAGGTTAAAGTCCAACAGGTTTGTTTTGAATCACTAGCTTTCGGAGCACTGCTCCTTCCTCAGGTGAATGAAGAGGTGGGTTACACAAACACATATATAGACAAATTCAATGATGCAAGATGGTACTTTGAACATGAGTCTTTGCAGGCAATTATGTCTTTGCAGTTCCAGACGGTGCGACTGGAGAGAGGGATAATCATAGGTTGAAGAGGTGTGAATTGTCTCGAGCTAGGACAATTGGTAGGGTTTTGCAAGCCCAGGCCAGATGGTGAGGGGTGAATGTAATGCAACATGAATCCCAGGTCCCGGTTGAAGCCATACTCGTGTGCAGTACTTGGTGATAAGTTTCTGTTCGGCGATTCTGCGTTGTTGCGCGTCCTGAAGGCCGACTTGGAGAACGCGCCGAAGATCAGAGACTGCATGCCCTTGACTGCTGAAGTGTTCCCCGACTGGAAGGGATCATTCCTTCCTGGCGATTGTCGCGCGATGTCCATTCATCCGTTGTCGCAGCATCTGCATGGTCTCGCCAATGTACCACGCTTCGGACATCCTTTCCTGCAGCGTATGAGGTAGACAACGTTGGCCAAGTCGCACGAGTATGTACCGCATACCTTGTGGGTGGTGTTCTCATATATAATGGTGGTACCCGATGATCTGACACTTCATGCAGAGGTTGCCATGGCAGGGTTGTGTGGTGTCGTGGTCGCTGTTTTCCTGAAGGCCAGGTCGTTTGCTGCAAACAATATTCTGTTTGAGGTTTCATGGTTGTTTGAAGGCAAGTAGTGGGGATGGCCTTGGCAAGATGTTTGTCTTCATCGATGGCGTGTTGAAGGCTGCAAAGAAGATGTCGTAGTTTCTCTGCTCCAAGGAAGTACTGGATGACGAAGGGTATTCTGTCGGTTGTGTCCCGTGTTTGTCTTCTGAGGAGGCTGGTGCGGTTTTGTGCTATGGTGCATTGGAACTGTCGATCGATGAGTCGAGTGCCATATCCCGTTCGTACGAGGGCGTCTTTCAGCGTCTGTAGATGTCTGTTATGTTCCTCCTTGTCTGAGCAGATCCTGTGTATACGGAGGGCTTGTCCATTGGGGATGGCTTCTTTAATATCTTTAAGCTGGAGAAGTGGAGCATCGTGAGGTTATCCGTGGGCTTGCGGTAAAGCGAAGTGCTGAGGTGACCGTCCTGGGTGGAGATGAGTATGTCCAAGAATGCAACCGATTCTGGAGAGTAGTCCATGGCGAGTCTGATGGTGGGATGGAACTTATTAATGTCATCGTGTAGTCGTTTCAATGATTCTTCGCCGTGGGTCCAAAGGAAAAGAATGTAATCGATGTATCTGGTGTATAACATCGTTTGAAGGTCCTGTGCAGTGAAGCGGTCTTGTTTGAACTTGTGCATGAAGATGTTGCCGTATTGAGGTGCAGATTTTGTTCCCAAGACTCTTCCATGTGTTTGGATGAAGAACTTGTTGTCGAAGCTGAAGACTGTGTGATCCAAAATGAAGTGAATGAGTTGTAGAATTGTGTCTGGAGATTATCGGTGTTGAGTACTGAAGCTGTTGCAGCAATGCCGTTGTCATGGTAGATGCTGGTGTATAGTGCTAAGACGTCCATTGTGACGAGGAATGTTCCTGGTTCAACTGGTCCATGGGTGCTGAGTTTCTGTAAGAAGTCTATCGTATCTGCATTTTCTTCCTGTGTCTGCGTGGGTTTCCTCCGGGTGCTCCGGTTTCCTCCCACAGTCCAAAGATGTACAGGTTAGATGGATTGGCCATGATAAATTGCCTTTAGTGTCCAAAAAGGTTAGGTGGGGTTACTGGGTTAAGCGGATAGGGTTGAGGTGTGGGCTTAAGTAGGGTGCTCTTTCCAAGAGCTGGTTCAGACTCGACGGGCCGAGTGGCCTCCTTCTGCACTGGGCGTTCGGTGATTCTATATATCGCGACAGAAGCTGGAGAGTCCTTGTACGATGGGTTTCAAGATGCCCTCGATGTAGCTCGAGAGGTTCTCACACAGGGTCCCATTGCCTTATATGATAGTATGATGTGTTGGCCTTGTGTATTTTCGGGAGGCAGTAGAGATCTCCAATGTGGGGATTACGTGGGATGAGAGCACGTAGAGCGCTCTGAAGGTCTGGATCCAAGGACTTGATCAGTCTGTTGAGTTGGCGGGTGTGTTCTTTGGTCGGATCTCCGGTAAGTGTCTGTAGTGTTCCTGGTTGTTGAGTTGTCGGTACACTTCTTTGCAATAGTCTGTTCTGTTCAGTATGACAGTGGCCCCTCCTTTGTCTGCTGGTTTGATGACGATGTTGCGGTTGGTCTTGAGAGCGCGGATGTCATTGCGTTGTGCTTGGGTGGCGTTTTGGGCTGTCTTGTGGATGCGACTGATGAATCTGGCATTGACGCGACTCCTGACAGCTTGAGCATACATGTCGAGTCTAGGGCAGCGACCTTCCGGAGAGATCCAATTCGACTCTTACCTCTCCGGTTGCTGCATTGCGGATCTCTCAGTCTGTTGTTCCGGTTCATTGGTTGTCTCATTGGGTTTGCTGTTGGTCTCTTCGGGTCTGTGGAAGAACTCCCGGAGCCTCATTCGCCTGATGAATTCCTCCGTGTCTGTTGCGAGACTGATGGGGTCCATTTCGATCGTGGTGCAGTAATTGAGCCCTCTGCTGAGGATTTCGCCTGGTTGAAGGATGTAGTTCGGCAAGTTTACAATTGATTTCCCTGTATTGTTTTCTACTGGGGTACCGGGGAGGCTTCATTGCTGTTGGTGGTGATGCCGAGTTTCTCAAGCTTCCTGTTCTTGTTGTGCATATAGGTGGCGTGGTAACATTGTCTCATCTGATTGGCGGTATCCCGCAGCTGGTCTGCGGCTCCTGAGTGCAACTTGAGAATATGGACTCAATCTTGGTTTCCAGGTTGCGGCGTCTGCTGTAGAGCTGGTGTACGAGGTGATTGAGGAGTGTGAGAGAGGTGCGACGTCAGAGTCTGGCATCTTTGTATAAACGTTTTTAAAAATTTAGAGTACGCAATTCATTTTTTCAAATTAAGGGGCAATTTTAGCATAGCCAATCCACCTAGCTTGCACATCTTTGGGTTGTGGGGGCGAAACCCACGCAAACACGGGGAGAATGTGCAAACTCCACACGGACAGTGACCTAGAGCTGGGATCGAACCTGGGACCTCAGCGCCGTGAGGCCGCAGTGCTAACCCACTGCACCACCGTGCTGCCCTATCTTTGTAGAAACTTGATGTCAGTGTTTATATGCGCGATCTTCTTGGAGATGATCTTCACTTTCAGCTGGCAATTTGTGGTATCGATGGTAGCCACGATGTGGAGATGCCGGCGTTGGACTGGGTTGTGTTATGTTCTTTGTTTTCTCCAAGATAGCCAAAGATGTAGTGTTGACAAAGAACATAAAACTATATGTTTAAATCAAACTAGTTTATTTTACACTACTTAACTTGATTAGGTTCACACACTACTGAGTAACAGATAACAAAATAATAGTACTGAATCTGTGATACAGTAATTAATCTTTCTAATTGATAAACTATACTCTAACTCAACCTCACACTCACCCTTCTGCATCGAAATCTCCATCAGCTTCTTCCAGCATGCCGAGAGACGCAGCCTTTTATAAGATCACTCAGTGATGCCATCTGGTGTTGATATACATGAACACTATCTTGTTAACCCTTTACTATACTTGGACTATACATATCATTACAGGGCGGGCACAGTAAGAAGCCTTACAACACCAGGTTAAAGTCCAACAGGTTTGTTTCGAATCACTAGCTTTCGGAGTGCAGCTCCTTCCTCAGGTGAATGAAGAGGTGGGTTCCATAAACACATATAGACAAAGTCAATGATGCAAGATGGTACTTTGAATGCGAGTCTTTGCAGGCAATTAAGTCTTTACAGGACCAGACGGTGCAAATGGAGAGGGCTAATCCTGATATAAGGCAGCAGTGGGTTTCACCATAGAGAGGAGAACACAACTGATCATGGTTCTCAGCCAGCTGCCTCATGATTATTAGGATGTCTATTTAGTTGACCAATTATCGTCACTAGAGTGCAGGTTTGGACTGCAGTAGAATGCTAAAGTTGGAGTTTGGTGACTGAGGGAGTTCGATGAGGAGGAAATGAGGTTATCCTTTTCTTTTCACCTTTCCTCAGAAAGAGCAGTAGCCTTGGTAAGTAGGACGTGGTGAGTATTTTTACTGTCCCTAATATACCATAAACGAAAGAAAGTAAAAGTAAAGGGAGTAAAGGACAGCCGGCCATGTGGAATGATACTCCTATGCGATGTGGGAAGTCAGGGATACGTCTAGTGTCCAGGGTTACCATGTGTGCAGGAAGTACCTCCAGCTGCAGCAACTTGAAATCTGCAGTTTGAAGCTGGATCTGTGACTCGAGTTACTGTGGAGCATCCGCAAGGGATCTTTGTGGACAGTATGTATAGTAACATGGTCACACCGCAGGTCAAGAATGCGCATGCAGAAACCACACTCCCTGTGATAGTGAGTTCCACACTTCTTGGGTAAAGAAGTTTCTCCTTAACTCTGTTGAATTTCTTGGTGTCTTTCATCACTATATATCTAAGGAAACCGGTGTCGGATGAAGTTCAGTCAAGATGGATACAATGTGCCATCAGGATGTTGGAGATTGAGTTCACGCTGCCAAAAGATTGGCAGTTATTGGGTGTATGCTGGCAGTATTATGAGTACATGCCACTAGTGATAGACCATATACTTCCCAAAAGGATGTTATCTATATTCATCATCTTTCTTATTTAATACCAGGGCTTAAGTCTGCTAAGGTATTGAAAACAAATTATTTGCCAGCATAATTATTTCTTTATCTGATGGAATGAAGGGTTTCTTTCTGGAGCATTATGTGAAATGACCTTGTGTAATCTCACCCCAAAACCTAGAGCATAGAAGTGTAAAGAATGAGGGTATTCAAATTCAGGACTAGTTGACCCAAGCATTTATTGCCCATCCTTAATTGCTCTTGGTTGGAGTGCTGCCTTCCTGAATGACTTTATTTCATGGTGTGTTGGTGCACCTAAGTGCTGTTTGGGAGGGATTTCCAACAGTGAAGGAACGGCAATATGGTTCCAAGTAAGGATGGTGTGTGACTTAGAGGGAAACCTGCAGGTGGTAGTGTTTCTATGCATCTGCCGCCCTTGTCCTTCAAGCTGGTAGAGATCAGTTTGGAAAGTGCTGACGAAGGATCCTTGGTGAGTTGTTTCAGTACATAGAATCATAGAATCCCCACAGTACAGAAAGAGGCCATTTGGCCCTCCGAGACTGCACCGACTCTTTGAAAGACCACCCCAGCATGTAACCTCACCCTAAGGGGCAATTTAGCATGTCGAATCCACCTAACCTTTGGAAGATGGGAGGGAACCGGACACCCGGAGGAACCCATGCAGACACGAGAGAAAGTGCAAACTCCACACAGACAGTCACCCAAGTTGGGAATCAAACCTGGGTCTCTGGCACTGTGAGGCAGCAGTGCAAACCATTGCGCCACCGTGCCACCCATCTTGTAGATGGTACATACTGCAGCCATTGTGCGATTGAATGTTGAAGGTAGTGGATGGGGTGCTGGTCAAATGACTGCTTTGTCCTGGATGGTGTCAAGCTGCTTGAGTGTTGCTAAAACTGTGCTTAGATTTTTAGATTTAGGTTTATTGTCTAGTGTACGAAGGTACAGTGAAAAGTATTGTTCTGTGTACAGTCCAGACTGATCATTCCATACATGAAAACGTAGAACATACGATACTACATGAGGATACATAATGAAAATACATAAAAATAGACACTGGGTGAAGTGTACGGCGTGTAGTGTTACAACTGTAGAGAAGATGCGTAGAAAACTTAAAAATCTGAAATCAGTTCAGTTGCTGATCAATGGTAACCCCAAGACATTGGCGGCACGGTAGCACAGTGGTTAGCACTGTTGCTTCACAACACCAGGGACCCGGGTTCGATTCCCGGCTTGGGTCACTGTCAATAGACAATAGAACATTACAGCGCAGTACAGGCCCTTCGGCCCTCGATGTTGCACCGACCTGTGAAACTACTCTAAAGCCCATCTACACTATTCAATTATCATCCATATGTTTATCCAATGATCATTTAAATGCCCTTAATGTTGGCGAGTCCACTACTGTTGCAGGCAGGGCATTCCATGCCCCTACTACTCTCTGAGTAAAGAACCTACCTCTGACATCTGTCTTGTATCTATCTCCCCTCAATTTAAAGCTATGTTCCCTCATGCTAGACATCACCATCGGAGGAAAAAGGCTCTCACTGTCCACCCTATCTAATCATCTTGTATGCCTCTATTAAGCCACCTCTTAACCTTCTCTCGAACGAAAACAGCCTCAAGTCCCTCAGCCTTTCCTCATAAGATCTTCCCTCCATACCAGGCAACATCCTGGTAAATCTCCTCTGGACCCTTTCCAATGCTTCCACATCCTTCCTATAATGCAGCAACCAGAATTGCACGCGATACTCCAAATGCGGCCGCACCAGAGTTTTGTACAGCTGCAACATGACCTCATGGCTCTGAAACTCAATCCCTCTACCAATAAAAGCTAACACACCGTACGCCTTCTTAACCACCCTATCAACCTGGATGGCAACTTTCAGGGATTTATGTACATGGACACCGAGATCTCTCTGCTCATCCACACTACCAAGAATCTTACCATTAGCCCAGTACTCTGTCTTCCTGTTACTCCTTCCAAAATGAATCACCTCACACTTTTCTGCATTAAACTCCATTTGCCACTTCTCAGCCCAGCTCTGCAGCTTATCTATGTCCCTCTGTAACCTGCAACATCCTTCCGCACTGTCCACAACTCCACCGACTTTAGTGTCATCCGCAAATTTACTCACCCATCCTTCTACACACTCCTCCAGGTCATTTATAAAAATGACAAACAGCAGTGGCCCGAAAACAGATCCTTGTGGTACACCACTAGTAACTGAACTCCAGGTTGAACATTTCCCATCAACCGCCACCCTCTGTCTTCTTACAGCTAGCCAATTTCTGATCCAAACCGCTAAATCACCCTCAATCCCATGCCTCCGTATTTTCTGCAATAGCCTACCGTGGGGAACCTTATCAAATGCTTTACTGAAATCCATATACACCACATCAACTGCTTTACCCTCATCCACCTGTTTGGTCACCTTCTCAAAGAACTCAATAAGGTTTGTGAGGCACGACTTACCCTTTACAAAACGGTGTTGACTATCCCTAATCAAATTATTCCTTTCTAGATGATTATACATCCTAACTCTTATAAACCTTTCCAAGACTTTGCCCACAACAGAAGTAAGGCTCACTGGTCTATAGTTACCGGGGTTGCCTCTATTCCCCTTCTTGAACAAGGGGACAACATTTGCTAACCTCTAGTCTTCTGGCACTATTCCTGTAGACAATGACGACGTAAAGATCAAAGCCAAAGGCTCCGCAATCTCCTCCCTAGCTTCCCAGAGAATCCTGAGATAAATCCCATCCAGCCCAGGGAAATTATCTATTTTCACACTTTCCAGAATTGCTGACACCTCCTCCTTATGAACCTCAATCCCATCTAGTCTAGTAGCCTGTATCTCAGTATTCTCCTCGACAACATTGTCTTTTTCCTGTGTGAAGACTGACCAAAAATATTCATTTAGCACCTCTCCTATCTCCTCGGACTCCAACACAACTTCCCACTACTGTTCATGACTGGCCCTACTCTTACCCTAGTCATTCTTTTATTCCTGACATACCTCTAGAAAGCTTTCGGGTTTTCCTTGATCCTACCTGCCAAGGACTTCTCATGTCCCCTCCTGGCTCTTCTTAGCTCTCTTTTTCGGTCCTTCCTGGCTAACTTGTAACTCTCAAGCGCCCTAACTGAACCTTCACGTCTTATCTTTACATAAGCCTCCATTTTCCTCTTGACAATTGATTCAACTACTTTAGTAAACCACGGTTCCCTCCCTCGACCACTTCCTCCCTGACAGGTACATACTTATCAAGGACCCGCAATAGCTGTTCCTTGAAAAAGCTCCACATTTCAATTGTGCCCATCCCCTGCAGTTTCGTTCCCCATCCTATGCATCCTAAGTCTTGCCTAATCGCATCATAATTGCCTTTCCCCCAGCTATAACTCTTGCCCTGCGGTATATACCTATCCCTTTTCATCACTAAAGTAAACGTAACCAAATTGTGGTCACTATCACCAAAGTGCTCACCTACCTCCAAATCTAACACCTGGCCTGGTTCATTACCCAGTACCAAATCCAATGTGGCCTCGCCTCTTGTTGGCCTATCTACATACTGTGTCAGGAAACCTTCCTGCGCACTTTGGACAAAAACTGACCCATCTAAAGTACTCGAACTATAGCATTTCCAATCAATATTTGGAAAGTTAAAGTCCCAATAACATCAACCCTGTTACTTTCGCTCCTATCCAGAATCATCTTTGCAATCCTTTCCTCTACATCTCTGGAACTTTTCGGAGGCCTATAGAAAACTCCGAACAGGGTGACCTTTCCTTTACTGTTTCTAACCTCAGCCCATACTACCTCAGTAGATGAAATCTCATCAAACATCCTTTCTGCCACCGTAATACTGTCCTTGACTAACAATGCCATCCCTCCCCCTCTTTTACCACCTTCCCTGAGCTTACTGAAACATGGTGGGTGAGTATTTAGGTAAACACTTACCTGCTCCCGTTTTTTCGGTCCCTCTTTGCTGTTTTTTTATTTTTTTATTTTAGTGTTTAATGCGGGAACAGGAAGTTCGACCAGCGGACTTCTGGGAAGTCCCTCACCAATAAATTCTGGTGGAGAGGAAACCCGAGACACTACACGTGTAGTGTCTCCCACCCACCCTCCTCCTCTAACCTAATAATAAGACCCATTGGTGTGAGGTAAGTACCATATTTTATTATTATTATTTATTTATTTATTTTTAAAAAATGTAATTTAGTTGTTAGCCAGATCTTGGTAGAAAGTTAGAGGGATGGCAGGGAAGGGAGTGCAATGTTCCTCCTGCAGGATGTTTGAGGTGAGGGATGCCGTTAGTGTCCCTGCTGATTTTACCTGCAGGAAGTGCTGCCATCTCCAGCTCCTCCAAGACCGAGTTAGGGAACTGGAGCTGGAGTTGGAAGAACTTCGGATCATTCGGGAGGCAGAGGGGGTCATAGATAGCAGTTTAGGGAATTAGTTACACCAAAGATTGGAGATAGATGGGTAACTGTAAGAGGGACTGGGAAGAAGCAGTCAGTGCAGGGATCCCCTGCGGTCGTTCCCCCTAGAAACAAGTACACCGCTTTAAGCCATGGGGTACGGGCCTCTGGCACGGAGCCTGTCCCTGTTGCTCAGAAGGGAAGGGGGGAGAGGGGCAGAGCATTAGTAATTGGGGACTCGATAGTCAGGGGCACAGATAGGAGATTTTGTGGGAGCGTGAGAGACTCACGTTTGGTATGTTGCCTCCCAGGTGCAAGGGTACGTGATGTCTCGGATCGTGTTTTCCGGGTCCTTAAGGGGGAGGGGGAGCAGCCCCAAGTCGTGGTCCACATTGGCACCAACGACATAGGTAGGAAAGGGGACAGGGATGTTAGGCAAGCTTTCAGGGAGCTAGGATGGAAGCTCAGAACTAGAACAAACTGAGAGTTGTTATCTCTGGGTTGTTGCCCGTGCCACGTGATAGTGAGATGAGGAATAGGGAGAGAGAGCAATTAAACACGTGGCTACAGGGATGGTGCATGCGGGAGGGATTCAGATTTCTGGATAACTGGGGCTCTTTCTGGGGAAGGTGGGACCTCTACAGACAGGATGGTCTACATCTGAACCTGAGGGGCACAAATATCCTGGGGGGGAGATTTGTTAGTGCTCTTTGGGGGGATTTAAACTAATGCAGCAGGGGCATGGGAACCTGGATTGTAGCTTTAGGGTAATGGAGAATGAGAGTATAGAGGTCAGGAGCACAGATTTGACGTGGCAGGAGGGGGCCAGTGTTCAGGTAGGTGGTTTGAAGTGTGTCTATTTCAATGCCAGGAGTACACAAAATAAGGTAGGGGAACTGGCAGCATGGGTTTGTACCTGGGACTTCGATGTTGTGGCCATTTCGGAGACATGGATAGAGCAGGGACAGGAATGGATGTTGCAGGTTCCGGGGTTTAGGTGTTTTAGTAAGCTCAGAGGAGGAAGCAAAAGAGGGGTGGGGGGGCGCTGCTAGTCAAGAGCAGTATTACGGTGGCGGAGAGGATGCTAGATGGGGACTCATCTTCCGAGGTAGTATGGGCTGAGGTTAGAAACAGGAAAGGAGAGGTCACCCTGTTGGGAGTTTTCTATAGGCCTCCAAATAGTTCTAGGGATGTAGAGGAAAGGATGGCGAGGATGATCCTGGATAAGAGTGAAAGTAACAGGGTAGTTATTATGGGAGACTTTAACTTTCCAAATATTGACTGGAAAAGATATAATTTGAGTACATTAGATGGGTCGTTTTTTGTACAGTGTGTGCAGGAGGATTTCCTGACACAATATGTTGACAGGCCAACAAGAGGCGAGGCCACGTTGGATTTGGTTTTGGGTAATGAACCAGGCCAGGTGTTGGATTTGGAGGTAGGAGAGCACTTTGGGGACAGTGACCACAATTCGGTGACGTTTACGTTAATGATGGAAAGGGATAAGTATACACCGCAGGGCAAGAGTTATAGCTGGGGGAAGGGCAATTATGATGCCATTAGACGTGACTTGGGGGGGATTAGGTGGAGAAGTAGGCTGCAAGTGTTGGGCACACTGGATAAGTGGAGCTTGTTCAAGGATCAGCTACTGCGTGTTCTTGATAAGTATGTACCGGTCAGGCAGGGAGGAAGGTGTAGAGCGAGGGAACCGTGGTTTACCAAAGAAGTGGAATCTTTTGTTAAGAGGAAGAAGGAGGCCTATGTGAAGATGAGGTGTGAAGTTTCAGTTGGGGCGATGGATAGTTACAAGGTAGCGAGGAAGGATCTAAAGAGAGAGCTAAGACGAGCAAGGAGGGGACATGAGAAGTATTTGGCAGGTAGGATCAAGGAAAACCCAAAAGCTTTCTATAGGTATGTCAGGAATAAGCGAATGACTAGGGAAAGAGTAGGACCAGTCAAGGACAGGGATGGGAAGTTGCGTGTGGAGTCTGAAGAGATAGGAGAGATACTAAATGAATATTTTTCATCAGTATTCACTCAGGAAAAAGATAATGTTGTGGAGGAGAATGCTGAGACCCAGGCTATTAGAATAGCTGGCATTGAGGTACGTAGGGAAGAGGTGTTGGCAATTCTGGACAGGCTGAAAATAGGTAACTCCCCGGGTCCTGATGGGATTTATCCTAGGATTCTCTGGGAGGCCAGGGAAGAGATTGCTGGACCTTTGGCTTTGATTTTTATGTCATCATTGGCTACAGGAATAGTGCCAGAGGACTGGAGGATAGCAAATGTGGTCCCTTTGTTCAAAAAGGGGAGCAGAGACAACCCTGGCAACTATAGACCGGTGAGCCTCACGTCTGTAGTGGGTAAAGTCTTGGAGGGGATTATAAGAGACAAGATTTATAATCATCTAGATAGGAATAATATGATCAGGGATAGTCAACATGGCTTTGTGAAGGGTAGGTCATGCCTCACAAACCTTATCGAGTTCTTTGAGAAGGTGACTGAAAGGGTAGACGAGGGTAGAGCAGTTGATGTGGTGTATATGGATTTCAGTAAAGCGTTTGATAAGGTTCCCTACGGTAGGCTATTGCAGAAAATACGGAGGCTAGGGATTGAGGGAGATTTAGAGATGTGGATCAGAAATTGGCTAGCTGAAAGAAGACAGAGGGTGGTGGTTGATGGGAAATGTTCAGAATGGAGTTCAGTTACAAGTGGCGTACCACAAGGATCTGTTCTGGGGCCGTTGCTGTTCGTCATTTTTATCAATGACCTAGAGGAAGGCGCAGAAGGGTGGGTGAGTAAATTTGCAGACGATACTAAAGTCGGTGGTGTTTTCGACAGTGTGGAAGGATGTAGCAGGTTACAGAGGGATATAGATAAGCTGCAGAGCTGGGCTGAGAGGTGGCAAATGGAGTTTAATGTAGAGAAGTGTGAGGTGATTCACTTTGGAAGGAATAACAGGAATGTGGAATATTTGGCTAATGGTAAAGTTCTTGGAAGTGGATGAGCAGAGGGATCTAGGTGTCCATGTACATAGATCCCTGAAAGTTGCCACCCAGGTTGATAGGGTTGTGAAGAAGGCCTATGGAGTGTTGGCCTTTATTGGTAGAGGGATTGAGTTCCGGAGTCAGTAGGTCATGTTGCAGCTGTACAAAACTCTGGTACGGCCGCATTTGGAGTATTGCGTACAGTTCTGGTCACCGCATTATAGGAAGGACGTGGAGGCTTTGGAGCGGGTGCAGAGGAGTTTTACCAGGATGTTGCCTGGTATGGAGGGAAAATCTTATGAGGAAAGGCTGAGGGACTTGAGGCTGTTTTCGTTGGAGAGAAGAAGGTTAAGAGGAGACTTAATAGAGGCATACAAAATGATCAGGGGGTTAGATAGGGTGGACAGTGAGAGCCTTCTCCCGCGGATGGAAATGGCTGGCACGAGGGGACATAGCTTTAAACTAAGGGGTAATAGATATAGGACAGAGGTTCTTTACGCAAAGAGTAGTGAGGCCGTGGAATGCCCTACCTGCAACAGTAGTGAACTTGCCAACATTGAGGGCATTTAAAAGTTTATTGGATAAACATATGGATGATAATGGCATAGTGTAGGTTAGATGGCTTTTGTTTTGGTGCAACATCGTGGGCCGAAGGGCCTGTACTGCACTGTATCGTTCTATGTTCTATCTAAACCCCGGAACCTGCAACAACCATTCCTGTCCCTGCTCTATCCATGTCTCTGAAATGGCTACAACACCTCGTTCCGGATGCTCCTGGCGTAGAAGTAGACACACTTCAAACCACCTTCCTTCCTGTCGGTACACTCCCGCGACCTTGAAACCTTACTCATGACCTCACTACTCTCAACCTCTTGTACACTGGAGCTACAATTCTAGTTCCCATCCCCCTGCTGAATTAATTTAAACCCTCCCAAAGAGCATTAGCAAATCCCCCCCCCCCCCCCAGGGTATAGGTACCCCTCTGGTTCAGGTGTAGACCATCCCGTTTGTAGAGGTCCCACCTACCCCAGAATGAGCCCCGATTATCCAGGTATCTGAAACCCTCCCTCCTGCACTATCCCTGTAGCCACATGTTCAACTCCTCTTTCTCCCTATTCCTCATCTCGCTATCAAGTGGCACGGGTAACAACCCAGAGATAATAACTCTGTTTGTTCTAGCTCTAAGATTCCACCCTTGCTCCCTGAATACCTGCCTTACATCCCCATCCCTTTTCCTACCTATGTCATTGCTGCCAATGTGGACCACGACTTGGGCTGCTCCCCCTCCCCCTTAAGGATCCCGAAAACACAATCCAAGACATCACGGGCCCTGGCACCTGGGAGGCAACACACCAGCTCCTCCAAGACCGAGTTAGGGAACTGGAGCTGGAGTTGGAAGAACTTCGGATCATTCGGGAGGCAGAAGGGGTCATAGATAGCAGCTTCAGGGAATGAGTTACACCAAAGATTGGAGATAGGTGGGTAACTGTAAGAGGGACTGGGAAAAAGCAGTCAGTGCAGGGATCCCCTGCGGTCGTTCCCCTGAGAAACAAGTATACCGCTTTGGATACTTGTGGGGGGGGGGACTTACCAGGGGTAAGCCATGGGGTACGGGCATCTGGCACGGAGTCTGTCCCTGTTGCTCAGAAGGGAAGGGGGGAGAGGAGCAGAGCATTAGTAATTGGGGACTCAATAGTCAGGGGCACAGATAGGAGATTTTGTGGGAGCGTGAGAGACTCACGTTTGGTATGTTGCCTCCCAGGTGCAAGGGTACGTGATGTCTCGGATCGTGTTTTCCGGGTCCTTAGGGGGGAGGGGGAGCAGCCCCAAGTCGTGGTCCACATTGGCACTAACGACATAGGTAGGAAAGGGGACAAGGATGTCAGGCAGGCTTTCAGGGAGCTAGGATGGAAGCTCAGAACTAGAACAAACAGAGTTGTTATCTCTGGGTTGTTGCCCGTGCCACGTGATAGTGAGATGAGGAATAGGGAGAGAGAGCATTTAAACACGTGGCTACAGGGATGGTGCAGGCGGGAGGGATTCAGATTTTTGGATAACTGGGGCTCTTTCTGGGGAAGGTGGGACCTCTACAGACAGAATGGTCTACATCTGAACCTGAGGGGCACAAATATCCTGGGGGGGGAGATTTGTTAGTGCTCTTTGGGGGGGTTTAAACTAATGCAGCAGGGGCATGGGAACCTGGATTGTAGTTTTAGGGTAAGGGAGAATGAGAGTATAGAGGTCAGGAGCACAGATCTGACGTCGCAGGAGGGGGCCAGTGTTCAGGTAGGTGGTTTGAAGTGTGTCTACTTCAATGCCAGGAGTATACGAAACAAGGTAGGGGAACTGGCAGCATGGGTTGGTACCTGGGACTTCGATGTTGTGGCCATTTCGGAGACATGGATAGAGCAGGGACAGGAATGGATGTTGCAGGTTCCGGGGTTTAGGTGTTTTTGTAAGCACAGAGAAGGGGGAAAAAGAGGGGGAGGTGTGGCGCTGCTAGTCAAGAGCAGTATTACGGTGGCGGAGAGAATGCTAGATGGGGACTCTTCTTCCGAGGTAGTATGGGCTGAAGTTAGAAACAGGAAAGGAGAGGTCACCCTGTTGGGAGTATTTTATAGGCCTCCTAATAGTTCTAGGGATGTAGAGGAAAGGATGGCGAAGATGATTCTGGATATGAGCGAAAGTAGCAGGGTAGTTATTATGGGAGACTTTAACTTTCCAAATATTGACTGGAAAAGATATAGTTCGAGTACAATAGATGGGTCGTTTTTTGTACAGTGTGTGCAGGAGGGTTTCCTGAAACAATATGTTGACAGGCCAACAAGAGGCGAGGCCACGTTGGATTTGGTTTTGGGTAATGAACCAGGCCAGGTGTTGGATTTGGAGGTAGGAGAGCACTTTGGGGACAGTGACCACAATTCGGTAACGTTTACGTTAATGATGGAAAGGGATAAGTATACACCGCAGGGCAAGAGTTATAGCTGGGGGAAGGGCAATTATGATGCCATTAGACGTGACTTGGGGGGGATAAGGTGGAGAAGTAGGCTGCAAGTGTTGGGCACACTGGATAAGTGGGGCTTGTTCAAGGATCAGCTACTGCGTGTTCTTGATAAGTATGTACCGGTCAGACAGGGAGGAAGGCGTCGAGCGAGGGAACCGTGGTTTACCAAGGAAGTGGAATCTCTTGTTAAGAGGAAGAAGGAGGCCTATGTGAAGATGAAGTGTGAAGTTTCGGTTGGGGCGATGGATAGTTACAAGGTAGCGAGGAAGGATCTAAAGAGAGAGCTAAGACGAGCAAGGAGGGGACATGAGAAGTATTTGGCAGGTAGGATCAAGGAAAACCCAAAAGCTTTCTATAGGTATGTCAGGAATAAGCGAATGACTAGGGAAAGAGTAGGACCAGTCAAGGACAGGGATGGGAAGTTGCGTGTGGAGTCTGAAGAGATAGGAGAGATACTAAATGAATATTTTTCATCAGTATTCACTCAGGAAAAAGATAATGTTGTGGAGGAGAATGCTGAGACCCAGGCTATTAGAATAGCTGGCATTGAGGTACGTAGGGAAGAGGTGTTGGCAATTCTGGACAGGCTGAAAATAGGTAACTCCCCGGGTCCTGATGGGATTTATCCTAGGATTCTCTGGGAGGCCAGGGAAGAGATTGCTGGACCTTTGGCTTTGATTTTTATGTCATCATTGGCTACAGGAATAGTGCCAGAGGACTGGAGGATAGCAAATGTGGTCCCTTTGTTCAAAAAGGGGAGCAGAGACAACCCTGGCAACTATAGACCGGTGAGCCTCACGTCTGTAGTGGGTAAAGTCTTGGAGGGGATTATAAGAGACAAGATTTATAATCATCTAGATAGGAATAATATGATCAGGGATAGTCAACATGGCTTTGTGAAGGGTAGGTCATGCCTCACAAACCTTATCGAGTTCTTTGAGAAGGTGACTGAAAGGGTAGACGAGGGTAGAGCAGTTGATGTGGTGTATATGGATTTCAGTAAAGCGTTTGATAAGGTTCCCTACGGTAGGCTATTGCAGAAAATACGGAGGCTAGGGATTGAGGGAGATTTAGAGATGTGGATCAGAAATTGGCTAGCTGAAAGAAGACAGAGGGTGGTGGTTGATGGGAAATGTTCAGAATGGAGTTCAGTTACAAGTGGCGTACCACAAGGATCTGTTCTGGGGCCGTTGCTGTTCGTCATTTTTATCAATGACCTAGAGGAAGGCGCAGAAGGGTGGGTGAGTAAATTTCAGACGATACTAAAGTCGGTGGTGTTTTCGACAGTGTGGAAGGATGTAGCAGGTTACAGAGGGATATAGATAAGCTGCAGAGCTGGGCTAAGAGGTGGCAAATGGAGTTTAATGTAGAGAAGTGTGAGGTGATTCACTTTGGAAGGAATAACAGGAATGTGGAATATTTGGCTAATGGTAAAGTTCTTGGAAGTGTGGATGAGCAGAGGGATCTAGGTGTCCATGTACATAGATCCCTGAAAGTTGCCACCCAGGTTGATAGGGTTGTGAAGAAGGCCTATGGAGTGTTGGCCTTTATTGGTAGAGGGATTGAGTTCCGGAGTCAGTAGGTCATGTTGCAGCTGTACAAAACTCTGGTACGGCCGCATTTGGAGTATTGCGTACAGTTCTGGTCACCGCATTATAGGAAGGACGTGGAGGCTTTGGAGCGGGTGCAGAGGAGTTTTACCAGGATGTTGCCTGGTATGGAGGGAAAATCTTATGAGGAAAGGCTGAGGGACTTGAGGCTGTTTTCGTTGGAGAGAAGAAGGTTAAGAGGAGACTTAATAGAGGCATACAAAATGATCAGGGGGTTAGATAGGGTGGACAGTGAGAGCCTTCTCCCGCGGATGGAAATGGCTGGCACGAGGGGACATAGCTTTAAACTAAGGGGTAATAGATATAGGACAGAGGTTCTTTACGCAAAGAGTAGTGAGGCCGTGGAATGCCCTACCTGCAACAGTAGTGAACTTGCCAACATTGAGGGCATTTAAAAGTTTATTGGATAAACATATGGATGATAATGGCATAGTGTAGGTTAGATGGCTTTTGTTTTGGTGCAACATCGTGGGCCGAAGGGCCTGTACTGCACTGTATCGTTCTATGTTCTATCTAAACCCCGGAACCTGCAACAACCATTCCTGTCCCTGCTCTATCCATGTCTCCGAAATGGCTACAACACCTCGTTCCGGATGCTCCTGGCGTAGAAGTAGACACACTTCAAACCACCTTCCTTCCTGTCGGTACACTCCCGCGACCTTGAAACCTTACTCATGACCTCACTACTCTCAACCTCTTGTACACTGGAGCTACAATTCTAGTTCCCATCCCCCTGCTGAATTAATTTAAACCCTCCCAAAGAGCATTAGCAAATCCCCCCCCCCCCCCCCCAGGGTATAGGTACCCCTCTGGTTCAGGTGTAGACCATCCCGTTTGTAGAGGTCCCACCTACCCCAGAATGAGCCCCGATTATCCAGGTATCTGAAACCCTCCCTCCTGCACTATCCCTGTAGCCACATGTTCAACTCCTCTTTCTCCCTATTCCTCATCTCGCTATCAAGTGGCACGGGTAACAACCCAGAGATAATAACTCTGTTTGTTCTAGCTCTAGCTCTAAGATTCCACCCTTGCTCCCTGAATACCTGCCTTACATCCCCATCCCTTTTCCTACCTATGTCATTGCTGCCTATGTGGACCACGACTTGGGCTGCAAGGATAGGCAAGGGAATCTATGTGTGGAGCCAGAGGAAATGGGCGAGGTACTAAATGAATACTTTGCATCAGTATTCACCAAAGAGAAGGAATTGGTAGATGTTGAGTCTGGAGAAGGGGGTGTAGATAGCCTGGGTCACATTGTGATCCAAAAAGACGAGGTGTTGGGTGTCTTAAAAAATATTAAAGTAGATAAGTCCCCAGGGCCGGATGGGATCTACCCCAGAATACTGAAGGAGGCTGGAGAGGAAATTGCTGAGGCCTTGACAGAAATCTTTGGATCCTCGCTGTCTTCAGGGGATGTCCCGGAGGACTGGAGAATAGCCAATGTTGTTCCTCTGTTTAAGAAGGGTGGCAGGGATAATCCCGGGAACTACAGGCCGGTGAGCCTTACTTCAGTGGTAGGGAAATTACTGGAGAGAATTCTTCGAGACAGGATCTACTCCCATTTGGAAGCAAATGGACGTATTAGTGAGAGGCAGCACGGTTTTGTGAAGGGGAGGTCGTGTCTCACTAACTTGATCGAGTTTTTCGAGGAGGTCACTAAGATGATTGATGCAGGTAGGGCAGTAGATGTTGTCTATATGGACTTCAGTAAGGCCTTTGACAAGGTCCCTCATGGTAGACTAGTACAAAAGGTGAAGTCACACGGGATCAGGGGTGAACTGGCAAGGTGGATACAGAACTGGCTAGGCCATAGAAGGCAGAGGGTAGCAATGGAGGGATGCTTTTCTAATTGGAGGGCTGTGACCAGTGGTGTTCCACAGGGATCAGTGCTGGGACCTTTGCTCTTTGTAGTATATATAAATGATTTGGAGGAAAATGTAACTGGTCTGATTAGTAAGTTTGCAGACGACACAAAGGTTGGTGGAATTGCGGATAGCGATGAGGACTGTCTGAGGATACAGCAGGATTTAGATTGTCTGGAGACTTGGGCGGAGAGATGGCAGATGGAGTTTAACCTGGACAAATGTGAGGTAATGCATTTTGGAAGGGCTAATGCAGGTAGGGAATATACAGTGAATGGTAGAACCCTCAAGAGTATTGAAAGTCAAAGAGATCTAGGAGTACAGGTCCACAGATCACTGAAAGGGGCTACACAGGTGGAGAAGGTAGTCAAGAAGGCATACGGCATGCTTGCCTTCATTGGCCGGGGCATTGAGTATAAGAATTGGCAAGTCATGTTGCAGCTGTATAGAACCTTAGTTAGGCCACACTTGGAGTATAGTGTTCAATTCTGGTCGCCACACTACCAGAAGGATGTGGAGGCTTTAGAGAGGGTGCAGAAGAGATTTACCAGAATGTTGCCTGGTATGGAGGGCATAAGCTATGAGGAGCGATTGAATAAACTCGGTTTGTTCTCACTGGAACGAAGGAGGTTGAGGGGCGACCTGATAGAGGTATACAAAATTATGAGGGGCATAGACAGAGTGGATAGTCAGAGGCTTTTCCCCAGGGTAGAGGGGTCAATTACTAGGGGGCATAGGTTTAAGGTGAGAGGGGCAAAGTTTAGAGTAGATGTACGAGGCAAGTTTTTTACGCAGAGGGTAGTGGGTGCCTGGAACTCACTACCGGAGGAGGTAGTGGAGGCAGGGACGATAGGGACATTTAAGGGGCATCTTGACAAATATATGAATAGGATGGGAATAGAAGGATACGGACCCAGGAAGTGTAGAAGATTGTAGTTTAGTCGGGCAGTATGGTCGGCACGGGCTTGGAGGGCCGAAGGGCCTGTTCCTGTGCTGTACATTTCTTTGTTCTTTGTCTTTGTTCTTTGTTTGCTCCCCCTCCCCCTTAAGGATCCCGAAAACACAATCCAAGACATCACGGGCCCTGGCACCTGGGAGGCAACACACCAGCTCCTCCAAGACCGAGTTAGGGCACTGGAGCTGGAGTTGGAAGAACTTCGGATCATTCGGGAGGCAGAAGGGGTCATAGATAGCAGCTTCAGGGAATGAGTTACACCAAAGATTGGAGATAGGTGGGTAACTGTAAGAGGGACTGGGAAAAAGCAGTCAGTGCAGGGATCCCCTGCGGTCGTTCCCCTGAGAAACAAGTATACCGCTTTGGATACTTGTGGGGGGGGGGGACTTACCAGGGGTAAGCCATGGGGTACGGGCATCTGTTGCTCAGAAGGGAAGGGGGGAGAGGAGCAGAGCATTAGTAATTGGGGACTCAATAGTCAGGGGCACAGATAGGAGATTTTGTGGGAGCGTGAGAGACTCACGTTTGGTATGTTGCCTCCCAGGTGCAAGGGTACGTGATGTCTCGGATCGTGTTTTCCGGGTCCTTAGGGGGGAGGGGGAGCAGCCCCAAGTCGTGGTCCACATTGGCACTAACGACATAGGTAGGAAAGGGGACAAGGATGTCAGGCAGGCTTTCAGGGAGCTAGGATGGAAGCTCAGAACTAGAACAAACAGAGTTGTTATCTCTGGGTTGTTGCCCGTGCCACGTGATAGTGAGATGAGGAATAGGGAGAGAGAGCATTTAAACACGTGGCTACAGGGATGGTGCAGGCGGGAGGGATTCAGATTTTTGGATAACTGGGGCTCTTTCTGGGGAAGGTGGGACCTCTACAGACAGGATGGTCTACATCTGAACCTGAGGGGCACAAATATCCTGGGGGGGGAGATTTGTTAGTGCTCTTTGGGGGGGTTTAAACTAATGCAGCAGGGGCATGGGAACCTGGATTGTAGTTTTAGGGTAAGGGAGAATGAGAGTATAGAGGTCAGGAGCACAGATTTGACGTCGCAGGAGGGGGCCAGTGTTCAGGTAGGTGGTTTGAAGTGTGTCTACTTCAATGCCAGGAGTATACGAAACAAGGTAGGGGAACTGGCAGCATGGGTTGGTACCTGGGACTTCGATGTTGTGGCCATTTCGGAGACATGGATAGAGCAGGGACAGGAATGGATGTTGCAGGTTCCGGGGTTTAGGTGTTTTTGTAAGCACAGAGAAGGGGGAAAAAGAGGGGGAGGTGTGGCGCTGCTAGTCAAGAGCAGTATTACGGTGGCGGAGAGAATGCTAGATGGGGACTCTTCTTCCGAGGTAGTATGGGCTGAAGTTAGAAACAGGAAAGGAGAGGTCACCCTGTTGGGAGTATTTTATAGGCCTCCTAATAGTTCTAGGGATGTAGAGGAAAGGATGGCGAAGATGATTCTGGATATGAGCGAAAGTAGCAGGGTAGTTATTATGGGAGACTTTAACTTTCCAAATATTGACTGGAAAAGATATAGTTCGAGTACAATAGATGGGTCGTTTTTTGTACAGTGTGTGCAGGAGGGTTTCCTGAAACAATATGTTGACAGGCCAACAAGAGGCGAGGCCACGTTGGATTTGGTTTTGGGTAATGAACCAGGCCAGGTGTTGGATTTGGAGGTAGGAGAGCACTTTGGGGACAGTGACCACAATTCGGTAACGTTTACGTTAATGATGGAAAGGGATAAGTATACACCGCAGGGCAAGAGTTATAGCTGGGGGAAGGGCAATTATGATGCCATTAGACGTGACTTGGGGGGGATAAGGTGGAGAAGTAGGCTGCAAGTGTTGGGCACACTGGATAAGTGGGGCTTGTTCAAGGATCAGCTACTGCGTGTTCTTGATAAGTATGTACCGGTCAGACAGGGAGGAAGGCGTCGAGCGAGGGAACCGTGGTTTACCAAGGAAGTGGAATCTCTTGTTAAGAGGAAGAAGGAGGCCTATGTGAAGATGAAGTGTGAAGTTTCGGTTGGGGCGATGGATAGTTACAAGGTAGCGAGGAAGGATCTAAAGAGAGAGCTAAGACGAGCAAGGAGGGGACATGAGAAATATTTGGCAGGAAGGATCAAGGAAAACCCAAAAGCTTTCTATAGGTATGTCAGGAATAAGCGAATGACTAGGGAAAGAGTAGGACCAGTCAAGGACAGGGATGGGAAATTGTGTGTGGAGTCTGAAGAGATAGGCGAGATACTAAATGAATATTTTTCGTCAGTATTCACTCAGGAAAAAGATAATGTTGTGGAGGAGAATGCTGAGCCCCAGGCTAATAGAATAGATGGCATTGAGGTATGTAGGGAAGAGGTGTTGGCAATTCTGGACAGGCTGAAAATAGATAAGTCCCCGGGACCTGATGGGATTTATCCTAGGATTCTCTGGGAGGCCAGGGAAGAGATTGCTGGACATTTGGCTCTGATTTTTATGTCATCATTGGCTACAGGAATAGTGCCAGAGGACTGGAGGACAGCAAATGTGGTCCCTTTGTTCAAAAAGGGGAGCAGAGACAACCCTGGCAACTATAGACCGGTGAGCCTCACGTCTGTAGTGGGTAAAGTCTTGGAGGGGGTTATAAGAGACAAGATTTATAATCATCTAGATAGGAATAATATGATCAGGGATAGTCAGCATGGCTTTGTGAAGGGTAGGTCATGCCTCACAAACCTCATTGAGTTCTTTGAGAAGGTGACTGAACAGGTAGACGAGGGTAGAGCAGTTGATGTGGTGTATATGGATTTCAGCAAAGCGTTTGATAAGGTTCCCCACGGTAGGCTATTGCAAAAAATACGGAGGCTGTGGATTGAGGGTGATTTAGAGATGTGGATCAGAAATTGGCTAGCTGAAAGAAGACAGAGGGTGGTGGTTGATGGGAAATGTTCAGAATGGAGTACAGTCACAAGTGGAGTACCACAAGGATCTGTTCTGGGGCCGTTGCTGTTTGTCATTTTTATCAATGACCTAGAGGAAGGCGCAGAAGGGTGGGTGAGTAAATTTGCAGATGATACTAAAGTCGGTGGTGTTGTCGATAGTGTGGAAGGATGTAGCAGATTACAGAGGGATATAGATAAGATGCAGAGCTGGGCTGAGAGGTGGCAAATGGAGTTTAATGTAGAGAAGTGTGAGGTGATTCACTTTGGAAGGAATAACAGGAATGCGGAATATTTGGCTAATGGTAAAGTTCTTGAAAGTGTGGATGAGCAGAGGGATCAAGGTGTCCATGTACATAGATCCCTGAAAGTTGCCACCCAGGTTGATAGGGTTGTGAAGAAGGCCTATGGAGTGTTGGCCTTTATTGGTAGAGGGATTGAGTTCCGGAGTCGGGAGGTCATGTTGAAGCTGTACAGAACTCTGGTACGGCCGCATTTGGAGTATTGCGTACAGTTCTGGTCACCGCATTATAGGAAGGACGTGGAGGCTTTGGAGCGGGTGCAGAGGAGATTTACCAGGATGTTGCCTGGTATGGAGGGAAAATCTTATGAGGAAAGGCTGATGGACTTGAGGTTGTTTTCGTTGGAGAGAAGAAGGTTAAGAGGAGACTTAATAGAGGCATACAAAATGATCAGGGGGTTGGATAGGGTGGACAGTGAGAGCCTTCTCCCGCAGATGGATATGGCTGGCAGGAGGGGACATAACTTTAAACTGAGGGGTAATAGATATAGGACAGAGGTCAGAGGTAGGTTCTTTACGCAAAGAGTAGTGAGGCCGTGGAATGCCCTACCTGCTACAGTAGTGAACTCGCCAACATTGAGGGCATTTAAAAGTTTATTGGATAAACATATGGATGATAATGGCATAGTGTAGGTTAGATGGCTTTTGTTTCGGTGCAACATCGTGGGCCGAAGGGCCTGTACTGCGCTGTATTGTTCTATGTTCTATGTAACCGCGAGTCTCTCTCGTTTCCACAGAATCTCCTATCTATCCCCCTAACTATGGAGTCCCCAATGACTCATGACCTGCTCCTCTCCCCCCTTCCCTTCTTTGCAACAGGGACAGACTCCGTGCCAGAGACCTGTACCCCATGGCTTACCCCTGGTAAATCGTCCCCCCCACCAGTATCCAAAGCAGTATACTTGTTACTCAAGTGAACGACCACAGGGGATCCCTGTACTGACTGCTTCCTCCCAGCCCCTCTCACCTTCACCCATCTATCTTCATTTTTCAGAGTAACTACATCCCTGAAGCTTCTATCTATGACCACCTCTGCCTCCCGAATGATCTGAAGTTCATCCAGCTCCAGTTCCCTAACGCAGTTTTTGAGGAGCTGGAGATGGATGCACGTCCCACAGGTGAAATCAGCAGGGACACTGACAGTGTCCCTCACCTCAAACTTTCTGCAGGAGGAACATTGCACTGCCTTCCCTGCCGTCCCCTCTGGATAACTTGTGGATAAAACAAGAAAAAGAAAGAAAGAGCTTACCTAATATTCACTCAACCCCTTAGGTTAGAGGAGGTGGCTCCTCTCCCGCGCTTTTCAATCTCTGGCTCCTCTCCCGCTTTTAATTCTTCGGCTCCTCTCCCGCTTTTAAATCTCCCGCTTCTCTGCCGCTTTTAAATCTCCGGCTCCTCTCCCGCGCTTTTAAATCTCTGGCTCCTCTCCCACGCTTTTAAACCTCCGGCTTCTCTCCCGCTTTTAAATCTCCGGCTCCTCTCCCGCACTTGAACTCTCTGGCTCCTCTCCCGCTTTTAAATCTCCGGCTCCTCTCCCCCTTTTTGTGCGGGAGAGTCTGCACATTCTCCCCATGTCTGCATGGGTTTCCTATAGGTGTTCCGGTTTCGTCCCACAACTCCCAAAAGACATGCTTGTTATGTGAATTGGACATTCTGAATTCTCCCTCTGTGTAGCCGAACAGGTGCCAGAATGTGGCGACTAGGGGATTTTCACAGTAACTTCATTGCCTTGTTAATGTAAGAAGTCTTACAACACCAGCTTAAAGGCCAACAGGTTTGTTTCGATATCACTAGCTTTCGGAGCGCTGCTCCTTCCTCAGGTGAATGAAGGGGATATGTTCCAGAAACATATATATCGACAAATTCAAAGGTGCCAGACAATGCTTGGAATGCGAGCATTAGCAGGCGATTAAATCATTACAGACCTGGGATTCATGTTGCATTACATTCATCCCCCACCATCTGGCCTGCAAAATCCTACCAACTGTCCTGGCTTGACACAATTCACACCTCTTTAACCTGGGGTTACCCCATCTCTGGATCTGTAAAGATTTAATCACCTGCTAATGCTCGCATTCCAAGCATTGTCTGGCATCTTCAAATTTGTCTATATATATGTTTCTGGAACATACCTCTTCATTCACCTGAGGAAGGAGCAGCGCTCCGAAAGCTAGTGATATCGAAACAAACCTGTTGGACTTTAACCTGGTGTTGTAAGACTTCTTACTGTGCTCACCCCAGTCCAACGCCGGCATCTCCACATCATTGTTAATGTAAGCCTATTTGTGAATCTAATAAAGATTATTATTATTATTGATTGTTGGAGGATTCAGTGATGGTATTGTCATTGAACGTCAAGGGCAGATGGTCAGATTCTCTCTTTTTGAGGTGGTCATTGGCCTGGCACTTGCTTGGCATGAATCTTACTTGCCACGTAAGGGAGTCATTTAGGAGTCTGGTGACAGTGGGGGAGAAACTGTTTTTGTGTCTGTTCGTGGGTGTTCTCAGACTTTTGTATCTCCTGCCCGACGGAGGAAGTTGGAAGAGTGAGTAAGCTGGGTGGGAGGGGTCTTTGATTATGATGCCCACTTTCCCCAGGCAGTGGGTGGTGTAGATGAAGTCAATAGATGGGAGGTGGGTTTGTGTGATGGACTGGGCTGTGTTCATGACTCTCTGAAGTTTCTTGCGGTCTTGGGTCGAGCAATTGCCATACCAGGCTGTGATGCAGCCCGATAGGATGCTTTTGTAAAAATTGGTAAGATTTAATGTGCACATGCCGAATTTCCTTAGTTTCCTGGGCGCTGTTGTGCTTTCTTGGTGGTAGCGTCAGCGTGGGTGGACCAGGACAGATTTTTGGAAATGTGTACCCCTAGGAATTTGAAGCTGCTAACCATCTCCCCCTTGGCCCTGTTGATGCTGACAGGGAATGAAACAGCTGGGTCTAGGACAGTACACTGAGGAAATCCTACAGTGGCATCCTGAGGCTTCCTTTGTACTGGGTAAAACTCAAATGCATGGAGAGTTTTCCCCTGATTCTCAATGATTCAATTTTGCTCAGACTCATTGATACCTCTCTTGGGCACATGCTGGCTTGATGTCAAGGGCAATCACACTGACTTCACCTCTAGAATTCAGCTCTTTTGTCCTTGTTTGGACCAAAGCTGAAATGAGTCAGGAGCCGGGTGGCCCTGTCAGAACCCAAAATAAACATCAGCATTTAGGTTATTGGTGAGTAGTGTCACTTGAAAGCACCATGATGATATCTTTCACCTTTTGTTGATGATTAAGAGGAAACTAATGGGTAATGATTTCCCGGAATGGATTTCTCCTGGTTTTTATGGACATAACCTACCTAGACAGTTTTCATCATTGTGGGGATATGCCAATATTGTATTGGGACAGCTTGACAGTGTTACGGACAGGAGGGAGGTTAATTTAAACAGCCCCGATTTCTCCTCTCATTACATATCCGTAAACAGAAAAAGGTGTTTTTCATTTCTGAGTTCTCTCTTTATAAATGATGGTGTGTTCTAATGACTATGAATAACGCGAACAGCAAACTCGAAATAATTTCACACAGCACACGGAATCGGAATGGAGTTTTGCAACATCTGCCCCCTTTTGCACTCCAATACTAAAAGACGCATAAGGGAAAGAAGTGGGTACAGGGCCAGACCACAATAAAATACAAATTATGGGGAGCGATTTAACAGAACCATTTTGAAGTGTCATTTTGGGCCCGATTAGTGGGGTGTTTCTTGACGGCGGTGTTGTCGAGATCGTCGCCCGTATTTAACAGCACTTAGTGCCAGACGTTAGCTCCCAAGAGCTTCTCACCATTGCTGGCTGTCTTGCCGTCTGATTCGCCAGACTCGCACCTCCGAACCTCACCGCTAACAAGGAGGAGCCATATTTAAACGCTCCTTCACCACTCACTCCAGTCAATACACAAGCATGGCAGTATGCAGAGCTGCTCCTCGTTTTGGGAGTGCTGACCTGGACAGGCTTCTCGATGCTGTTGAAGTGCGATGGAACATGCTGTTCCCCTGAGGGGGGTCGGAGGGCCATCAGCAGGGTCGCAGTGGCTGTTAGTGCAGACAGCATGGCAAGGAGGACTGCTGTCCAATGTAGAATTAAGACCAACGACCACTGAGCTGCAAGGGTAAGTTACCGCCTCTCTCCTGGTATCAGTTCCACTTGCCACCCCTCAAATTCCCAAACCAACCAGCACACATCACTGGCTGACCCGTCACACCCTCCCCATATTTGATCTCCATGCTTGCTCCTCAAAACCCAATGGCACCCACCAGTACTACCCCTTCATGTTCAGGTGTGGTGCCCACACATGACACCTGCTATAGACCCCCTGACCCATCAAGGATGGCTCACAAAGCCCTCTCTTTGCCCCGCAGGAGAAGATAGCCCATAATAAGTGGAAAAGGCTACGACGGAGGACGGCGTACCAGAGATTCGAGTCCTCATGCCGATGAGGAACGGGCTCTGGAATTAGCGGGGTTGACTGAGGGGAGGGCAGTCACCAACAGCGAGGTGGGCCTGCGCTGCAGAGGTGAGGATCCACTGCCCCTTCACTCAGATGACCTGTCTCAATGGAGTACATGGCAGACAAAATGATCCTTCCCTCTCACTGACCGCATGACTATTGCCTTGCAGGATCCCCATGTGATGGGACCAGGCCATTCTGAGTCTTTGCCCCCTGCCATCCAAGAGAGGAGGAGAACTCGAAGGAGACCACCAGCGAGGCTATCACAGCTATCAGCCCCACCTTCCACCAGAGCAGATACAGACTCCTCGGTGGGGTCATTAGTGGATAGCTTCTGGGGCACACTGCTGATGCACATCAGATGTATTCCATCACATATAATAATTGGTGGAGGCAGGAACATCCAAGGCAGTCAGATGTCTGCTGGATCCAAAGACTCAGCTGACTCCCAGTCAGTTGCTGAGCCGCTGGGCAAGGTTATCTCCGAGCAGATGCAGATGTCTGCGACAGAGAGTCCTAAAGGCTATGGTTGCAGGAGATGGCACTGACAGTGCATGGCACCGAGGCCAACACTGCTAGGGTGGCGACTGCAGTGGAAAGCCTGGAGCACAAGGTCAGCATCTTGAGTGGTGTTGCCCAAGGCATGGCTCAGTCTGTGACAACCATGACTGAGGGCCTCGACGACATGTCTCAGTCGATGAGATGCAGGTGGACATTGCTGAGACACTTCAAAGCATGATCCAGTCGCTCAGGGATGTGTCCCAGACACAGATCAACATTGCTGAGGGACTCCAAGCGTGGCCCAGTCACAGACGAGCATCACTGTTGGCGTCAACACCATAGCTGCAGATGATGGAGAGCTGCCGAGATTGGCGGAGCAAGATGACGCAGAGCCCTCTGGAGTTCACTTCAGCTGCCCCCCCATCACATGGAGACCCCAGGGCCCCACGGGTACTATCACAGAGGAGGAAGCACTGGAGGCCTACCCTGGGCCTGCCATCAAGGAGATGTTAGTAGTCTCCAGTTCCTCCAAATTCCTCCCCCCTCCTGACTCCGGTGCATCTCAAGGGCAGTTTGCAGAACAACATGGCACGGTGATGCCAGTGATACCTCCACCACTGTTGTACATCCTGGTGACGCACCTAAATGTAGCACTCAATCACAAAAGATCAAGAAGATTGAGAGCACTTAGTGGACATTGGGTCATAGCGTCATAGAATCAGACAGCACAGAAAAGGCCCCTCAGCCCATCGCATCTGCGCCAGTCAAAAACAACCACCTAACCATTATCATCCTACTTTCCAGCACTTGGCCCATAGCCTTGTAGCCCTGGGATCACAAGTGCATATCTAAATACTTCTCTAATGTTATGAGGGTCTCTGCCTCCACCACCCTTTCAGGCAGCGAGTTTCAAACTCCCACCATCCTCTGAATAAAAACATTTTTCCTCACATCCACTCTAAGCCTCCTGTCCCTGTGTTAAATCTGTGCCACCTGGTCACTGACCCACCACCAAGGGGAAAAGTGTGTTCCTGCCCACTCTATCTATGTCCCTCATAATTTTAAACATCTCAATCATGCCCCCCCCCCCCTCCCCCCAGCCTCCTTTGCTCCAAGGAAAACAATCCAAGTCTATCCAATTTCTCATCATAACTAAAACTCTCCAGCCCAGGCAACATCCTGGTAAATCTCCTCTGCACCCTTCCGGGGATATCACATCCCTCCTGTAATGTGGATTCCAGAACAGCACACCGTGCTTTAGCTGTGGCCTGACCAACATTTCATACAGTTCCAGGGTACTCTCCCTGTTCCTATGTCACATTACATTCACCCCCTACCATGTGGCTGGGCTTGTGAAATCCTACCGACTGTCCTGGCTTGAGACAATTCACACCTCTTTAACCTGTGATTACCCCTCTCTCCAGTTGTTCCGTCTGGACCTGTAAAGACTTAATTATCTGCAAAGACTTGCATTCAAAGTATCGTCTTGCTTCATTGACTTGGTCTATATATATATGTTTCTGGATCCCACCTCTTCATTCGCCTGAGGAAGGAGCTGCGCTTAGCATCCCCGAACAGGAGCTGGAATGTGGCGACTAGGGGCTTTTCACAGTAACCTCATTGAAGCCTACTTCTGACAATAAGCGAGTATTAAATAAAAACAAACCTGTTGGACTTTAACCTGGTGTTGTAAGACTTCTTAATGTTGCTGTAGTTTGCAGGCTAGATAGAATCATAGAATTTACAGTGCAGAAGAAAGCCATTCGGCCCATCGAGTCTGCACCAGCTCTTGGAAAGAGCACCCCACTTAAGCCCACGCTTCTACCTTATCCCTGTAACCCAGTAATCCCACCTAACCCTTTTAGACACTAAAGGCAATTTATCATGGCCAATCCACCTAACCTGCATATCTTTGGACTGTGGGAGGAAATCGGAACACCCGGAGAGAACCCACGCACACACGGGGAGGATGTGCAGACTCCGCACAGACAGTGACCCAAGCCAGAAATCGAACCTGAGATCCTGGAGCTGTGAAGCAACTGTGCTTACCACTGTGCTTCCAGCCAGTGCCGGCCAGGCATGGACAGAGCTCTTTCTGCTGATGCCTGTTCAATGGTAAGATACTGGACAGTGTAGGTTGCTGCCTGGAGTCCTGTTCTCTTCCGGAGTCAAACAGTAAATGCTTGGGTTCAGGTCCACAGGGCAATATTACAAGTTCTAATAGCTTGGGGGAGGTCATGTGACATACTTCTCTTCGGTGTTGGCCAAAGTGTATTTTCTCCCGGTTGGAATCTTGCGGTGTTTGATAGGAATCAGGATTCCTTTACCTCTCAGAGACACGGCTTTGGGCCAGAATCCTTCTTTAGATATGCAAAGAGGTTTTGTGCAGCTCCAGGAAGAAGCAATAGTGCTCTTTCCAGAGATAAGTTTCTGATGGTTTGTCTTGGTTAGAAATTCCTCATGTCTAGTCAGGGAAAGCTTTGCTCATTTAAAAAAAATATTAGTTTTACTGAGTAGCCTGGGAGGTGTATATGCATGTCTGTTTTCTGTCCTGTCTCAGCTGGGACATGAGGGATGTGACTAGTTTTGAAGCTCAAGTCTTCAGTTATAATGCTGGGATGGTATCCAACCGCCATAGTCTTTGCAGTATTCAGTGTTTTTAACTCTTTCTTGATACTACCTGGTGTGATATTACATGGAGTGAATTGAGTTGGCTGATGACAGGCATCTGTGATGCTGTGATCATCCACTCAACACTTCTGGTTGAAGATCATTGCAAATGTTTCAGCCTTGTATTTGCACTGATATACAGGGTACCCCCATCATTGAGGGTGGGGATATTTGTGGAGCCGCCTCCTCTGGATAGTTGTTTAATTGTTCACCACCATTTACAACTGGATGTGGTAAGACTGCAAAGCTTAGGTCTGACCGATCAGATCTTTGACCTGCTGCTCCACTGTAACGTGAGTTAGTCCTGTGTTGTAGTTTCACAGGTCAGCATCTAAGTTTTAGGTACTGCTCCTGGCATGTTTCTCTCCACTGCTCATTGAACCAGGATTGTTCACCTGGTTTGCCAGTAATGGCAGAGTGAGGGCTATATCAGGCCTGAGGATGTCCTCGGTGTAAAGTTAAGATATGTACACAATTATGGACAGATGCAGCTGTGACAGCTAAATTGCTGAGGGCCAGATTGAGTAGCTTTTTTCCTCTCATTGGTTCCTAATCTGGTAGATATGTCCTTCGGGACTTAGCCAGTTTGGTCAGTAGTGGTGTTAACGAGCCACACTAGATGATAGACAGTGAAAAACCCAGCCAGAGTCCACTTGGCTCTTGTTATCCTCAGTACTTTTTGCAAGTGGTGTTCAACATAGAGAAGTGCTGACTCATCAGTTGAGGAGGGGATGGGGTGGTCGGGGAGGGGGGGGGGGGACATGCAACGATAGGTGGTAATCAGCAGGAGGCTTCCTTACCCATGTTTGACCTGATGCAATGAAACCATGAGGTCCAGAGTCAATGTTGAGGACTTCCACAGCTACTCACTCGCGACTGTGTACAACTGTACTGTAGTAGCATATCTGGTATATCTAGCCTGACGGTGGGACAGGGCATGCTCATGGGTGGTAATGGAGGAGTCTGGGACATTACCTGTAAGGTATAATTCTGGGAATGTAACTATGTCAGGCTGTTGCATGACATGTCTGTAGGTGAGCTCTCCCGATTTGGCACAGGTCCCCAGATGTCAATGAGGATGACTGGGCAGGATATGCAATTTTTGGTCCCGGTGCCTAGGTCAACGTTGGGTAGTTAACTGTGTTTGATTCTTCTTTGACTTTCCTGTCATGGTTTTACACAACTGAGTGACTTGCTAGGCCATTTCAGAGGACATTTAGGGTCAGTTATATTGCTGTGGGCTGACGTTGGCCACAGAAGTAAAGTAAGAGTGGCACATTTCCTTCCGCAAAGGATCTTCGTGAACTAGTTGGATCTTTATGACAATCCTATAATTTCATGATCATCATTAGTGAAGATTTATTCTTTTATGGCAGGCTTTTTTATTGCATTTAAACTCCCTGAGCTGTCATAGCAGGATTTGAACTCACTCCTCTTGCCTAGATTAATGTTGCACTAATAGTTTACAATGCCACCGTCACACGTGTTTTGAGAAAAGTATACAAGAAGTAGGAGTGAGCCATATGTCTCTTTCAGCCTGCTGTGCCATTCAGTAAGAGCATGGCTGACCCAATCTTGGCCTGAACTCCATGTTCATATTCAAAGATGTTCAAAATGAATGTATCCTGAAGTGGGAAAATTTGTAATGTCTCAGTAAAGTCAGAGGCCACACGGAGACTATGGGTAAAACATCTGGGGTGCTAATGGAGTACAGAAAAAACAGGAATTTTTGCCATCTGAATTATCTAAGAAATAATAAGCTATTTTGCTATTTACTGTAAACAACTAAATGTACACTTCTGAACATGTGGTCAGACATTTTTATAGAAGGAAGGCAGTTTTATTATTCTCTGTTGGCACTTGTCAGACAGAGATATTTCTTTAGGGTCTGCTTGCTTCTCGTCAACATCTACAGAAAATAAATTGTTCAATAGTCATTGGACCAGTAGAGCAAATTGATATATTGCATTACCCATTTCAAGCAGCAGAGGGAAGGCCATTTACAGATTTCCCTGGTTGGGGCATGTTGTTATGGTAAATTAATAGCATTACAGTGTCAAAAAACAGCCAGCCCCTTAAATTATATACTTGATGGATTATATATCGTTTCTTCTCATCCACTGTGTATTGAAATAATCTGGAATTCTAAATTAATTAAAGGTGACTTTAATAAAAATATAACCTGTGGCTTGTAAATAGCCATCATGGGCTTATCCTCAGCAGGAAGATTGCATCACCTGTCCTCTGTAAGCAGTCACATTCTTATCTTTATGAAGGAACAATTCACAATGAAAGTGCTATCATTTGTTTCACTTGTCTGCCTTTGGATTCAGGTAACAATGCATTTGCTTTACTTCTTTAATCCACTAATATGTACAGTAACATTATGCTTCTATTTTCTTCTTGACTCCTAGTCATCTCTTTAATAGTAAAAAGAATTTCTTCCGGATTCCAACCACACGGAAACAGAGGTATCAGCGCCTGGATAGGTCACCTGATCCTATGGAATGCCAGCTAACTGAATCTGCATGAACCCTTCCCCTCTCAGTCCTACAATTCATTGCTTCAGCACACATTGGAGACTAGCCTGCTCTCCATTAGGTAGACTCTTAAATGCTTGATGTTAGATGACTTTTTATGCCTGTTCTTGCATGGATTGATGGGTTTATTCCTTTGATAATCAAGGGGCTATCTTGTGTAACCTTCTGAAATTCCAAAATAAATTACTGTTAATCTGGAATTCCAGAATATCCATGTCCTTTTCTACTGTTAGTGTAAGCATATTGTTTTTTGTGAAGCTCAGAGATTGTCACCGCACTCCTGGCAAGCCTCGCCAAATAGTGGAAATTGGACGCCTGCTTGTATAATACTGATCATCTTCTCCAGGGTCCATTCTAGAGGAGATTGATTCAGTATATGTGGTGTTTTAAAAGGAGTGAAAGGCACATAATTGAAGATTTGTTAGTTTCTATTTCCTTCTTTGCTGAAATTGTTGACGTGAGTATAGTTGTACAAATGCCAGGGACCCCCAGTGTCTCTCTGAAGGTTTCCTCAGGTTATTCAAGTATGGAGGCATTACAGCCAGTCCTCACTTGATTTCCAGTCAAGCTGCGGGTTCCAGCAGGGAACATTTAAACCAATGGTAATGTCTCCACAATCGCACCAAGAGTGGTTAGTTAATTTAGCATGAATCATGGATGGGACATAGAACATTGGAGATCCCTGAAGTGAAATTTTCACCTCAAGTGTTTGATTTAGTAGCTTTCCAAATGTCCTTTCTTGTGACCTGACATCAAAAGTATTTTTTTTTACATGTTGATAATGTGAGAAGAGGAAAAGACACTTGGGAAATGATTTAACTCCGTGTCAAAGGATGATGTTGGAGATGTTGCACCCAACCAGCTCATTTCTCTCCACTAAAACAAAACCAAGAGCCAATTATTCCGTTTCTGGTTTAAATCCAGATGATAGTTTTAGATGAAATTCACTGTTTACAGTACACATTAATGTGTTTTGTTTTGAGCTAGAGACTGGCAATGTCAGAGTGGAGAATAGTCATGAAGAGAGGAGGAGAACGCATTTTGAAAGAGTTGATTGCGGTGTAGGGAGTTGAATGGGGAAGCTGGAATAGGCTGACTAGCCTTCCGAAGCAAGTGAACCTGCAACACAAGAACAAATTGCGTTTATGCAGTCCATTTATCACAGTAAAACATCCCGAGGTACTTCACGGGAGCATTATCAAACAAACATTTGACACTATGCCACATGAGAGATTAGGACAGATAACCAAACGTTTGATCAAAGAGGCTTTAATGAATGCCTTGGATGAGGTGCGTTTGAATGAGGGAATTCCAGAACTTAGAGCGTTGGCAGCTGAACACACAGCAGCCAATGGCAGGACATTTAAACCTGGAGCTGTGTAACAGGCTAGAATTGGAGGAGCACCAGTATCTCAGAAGGCTTTAGGGCTGGAGCAGGTTACAGAGACAGAGAGGACTGCGGCTTTATAAGGGTTTGAAAATAATGCGAGCCACTGTAGGCCAGAGAGCAAACGAGTGACAGGTGAACAGGAATTGAGGTAACATGGGCATCAATGAGTTTTATGGTAGTGGATAAGCTGGAGTAGGGCAGAGTAAGACAATGTTTTGGAAGTTATGGTCTTAATGACGGCATGGAGATGTGGTTGGAAGCTCAACTGAGGGTCACACATGCCAAAAACAACAGAAGGAAACAATCTGGTTCAGTCTCAGTTGACAGGGAAAGGAATAAAATTGACAGCAAGGGAATTGAGTTTGCTTGAGAACTGAAGGCCATGTCTTTGGCCTTTTCAATATTTAACTGGAGCAAATATATCCCTCCAGAAATAAGGAGTAGTCCAGGTGTGACCTCACCAGCACCCTGTACAGTTGTTGCCTCACCAACCCCCTGTACAGTTGTTACCTCACCAACACCCTGTGCAGTTGTTACCTCACCAACACCCTGTACAGTTGTTAACTCACCAACACCCTGTACAGTTGTTACCTCACCAACACCCTGTACAGTTGTTAACTCACCAACACCCTGTACAGTTGTTACCTCACCAACACCCTGTGCAGTTGTTACCTCACCAACACCCTGTGCAGTTGTTACCTCACCAACACCCTGTACAGTTGTTACCTCACCAAGACCCTGTTCAGTTGTTACCTCACCAACACCCTGTACAGTTGTTACCTCACAATCCCCCTGTATAGCTGTTGCCTCACCAACACACTGTACAGTTGTTAATTCACCAACCCCCTGTACAGTTGTTACCTCACAATCCCCCTGTATAGTTGTTGCCTCACCAACACACTGTACAGTTGTTAATTCACCAACCCCCTGTACAGTTGTTACCTCACAATCCCCCTGTATAGTTGTTGCCTCACCAACACCCTGCACAGTTGTTACCTCACCAACACCCTGTTCAGTTGTTACCTCACCAACACCCTGTACAGTTGTTACCTCACAATCCCCCTGTATAGTTGTTGCCTCACCAACACCCTGTACAGTTGTTACCTCACAATTGCCTGTATAGTTGTTACCTCACCAACACCCTGTGCAGTTGTTACCTCACCAACACCCTGTTCAGTTGTTACCTCACCAACCCCCTGTACAGTTGTTACCTCACAATCCCTCTGTATAGTTGTTGCCTCACCAACACCCTGCACAGTTGTTACCTCACCAACCCACTGTTCAGTTGTTACCTCACCAACACCCTGTACAGTTGTTACCTCACCAACACCCTGTACAGTTGTTACCTCACCAACACCCTGTACAGTTGTTACCTCACCAACCCGCTGTTCAGTTGTTACCTCACCAACACCTGTACAGTTGTTACCTCACCAACACCCTGTACAGTTGTTACCTCACCAACACCCTGTACAGTTGTTACCTCACCAACACCCTGTACAGTTGTTACCTCACCAACACCCTGTGCAGTTGTTACCTCACCAACACCCTGTACAGTTGTTACCTCGCCAACCCCCTGTGCAGTTGTTACCTCACCAACATCCTGTACAGTTGTTACCTCGCCAACCCCCTGTACAGTTGTTACCTCACCAACATTCTGTGCAGTTGTTACCTCACCAACACCCTGTACAGTTGTTACCTCACCAACACCCTATACAGTTGTTACCTCACCAACACCCTGTACAGTTGTTACCTCGCCAACCCGCTGTACAGTTGTTACCTCACCAACTCCCTGTACAGTTGTTACCTCACCAACACTCTGTGCAGTTGTTACCTCACCAAGATCCTATATAATTGTTACAAGACTTGCCTACTTTTATACTCCAACTCCTTACAATAATGGCCGAGGAAAGCAAGAACACGGTTTGGTGTAATAATTTAATTTTTTTAAAGTCGAGTTTTAAAGTTCGACAATTAGCTTGCCCATGTTGCGTTGGCAGTTTGATAAAGGTCAGTTTTAATTGCTTATACTTTTTTCAGAAAATAATTTAATTTGGATACCATTAGACCAATTCAGGAAAGATACAGAGAGAAAGATCTAATTAAAGTGAAAGACAGTAGTTCCCTTTCTTATTTTAAGTACGTTCCATTAAAAAAACAAGTTGAATTTTTAAAGCAAAATTACCTTGTTGAACAAAACAAAACTGGGCTGCTGCCCCAGTGCTTGGAGAGAGTTGGAGAGTAACCAGGGACCAGCCTCGGTCGAGGTGGGCCGCCGAGGGAGGTGGTGGTATTTTGAGGAAATGACGGACAACGCGTGCAGCAGGAGGCTCCACCTCAAAAAAGGGACTGTACAGCATCTGTGCCATGTCCTTGCGGACTTTGCACCACGTGGAGGTGTAGGATACCCCAAAACCGTGAACTTCTATGCCTCAGGATTATTTCAAAGCTCGAGTGGCAACTTGTATGGCATCTCACAACTTTCACATGGACCAAGCCAAACACGATGCCTGGACAGCAGGATTCTCCGCCATCGATGGGGTGCCCCTGGGCCAGGGGCTAATAGATGACACACGTGTCGCATTGCGCTCACATGGCCATCAGGGAGTGCCCTACATCAACAGAAATGGGTTCCGCTCCCTGAGCATCCAACTCTTGTGCGACCATTGGATGAAGATCATACACGTGTGTGCGTGCTTCCCAGGGAGTGTGAACGACAGCTACATCCTGGGGCATTCGGACATGCCCGGCCTCTTTGAGGCCCACACCAGGATAGCCAGTTGGCTCTTGGGGGATAAGAGGCACCCGCTGAGGACCTGGCGAATGACACGGAGACCGATGCAGAGACCTGATGCAATGAGGCCCATATGGCCACCCGGGCTGTCATTTGGCGGTGCATCAGACTCCTCAAAATGTGGTTCATGGACCTCAACCGCTCTGGTGGTGCACTGCAGTACACTTGCCAGAGGGTCGCCTGATTTGTGGTCGTCTGCTGTGCCCTCCATAACCTGTCGCAGTAACAGGATGACGTGCTGGAGGTGGAGGAGAACGATGATGATGGTGCTGGGCCAGGTGGGGCTGGAGGACGAGCCTGGGAGGAACCACAGGACCAACCGGAGGATGGAGGACAGGCGGCAGTGGCAAGGGCCTGTCAAGCCCGGAGGGCCAGGGAGGCCATCATCCTCGCCTGCTTCACATAGGACATGGCCTGGTCCATCATTCCCCACCTTCCCACCCCTCTCCCCCACCTTCTGCAATCCCTGCCCACCTTCACTATCCTCCCTCTCTCCCCCACCCTGCTCCGCTGTTTCCAACACTCCCAGGTCTGTGTAATATCATTCCAGGGTGATGGGACTGAGTCGGCACTGTCATCGGATCACTGTCGAGGGCAGGGTGGGTGATAACCCACAGAAAGCTGAGCGCTGGTGCTCCTCAATTTATGCCATAGACTGAATCCTGCCTGTCTGCTGGGTACTCAATCACACCCATGTGGCATGCCGGGACAGGGTTGAGGGGGGGAGTTGTTGGTGACGGCAGGAGTCCAAGGCCCCCATGTCCGGAGAGATGTGCCACAGGCGTCATATTGGTTGAGGTGCCGCTATTTTAATAGGTTACACAGAGTGTCCACCACTGCCCCACTCTCCTGATGGTGCCACCCTATTCCCCACCCCTCCCACACCCTTCCCCCACCAATCCCCGTCCAACACACATTCCTTCCCTTACCCCCTACCTACCAACTTCCCCCCAGTGCCCTCTCAATGATTCTCGACGTGCCTTCTGTGCTCTACTACTGCCTCTAGGTGTATCCCCAGGAACCACATCAGAGCTGGAGGCTGCCTGCTGCTTACTCATGGCCTTCAATGCCCTTGTCAGGCGTCCTCTGGGGCCGGGGAGCCCCAGCGCACTTGCTGGTGGCACAGACCCCGTCATACCACACTGTACCGGATGCTGACTGTGAGACATGATATCAGAGGATTGGAACTCAAGGGAGCTGGTGGCTACGATCGCCACTTTGTAGGATGGGTCTGGTTTGGCATCGAGCGCTCCCTCCTCCCGGTTGGTGCACATAGGGCCCTGGGGTTCAACTCAGGACAGTGGGGCAGCTGGTTCGTGCCCCAGCCACCCCATCATCATCTGGCTTTGCCAGCCATGGAGGTGCTGGGCCAGGTGGGGCTGGAGGACGAGCCTGGGAGGAACCAATGTCTGCAGCAAGGTGTCGACGCCATCGGCGATGCTCCTCAATGATTGGACCTTGCTCTGCAGTGCCTCAGCAATGCCCACCTGCGACTGTGACAAGCTCCTCAGCGCCTCACTATTCCCATCTGAGACTGGCACATGTTCGGCAGCGCCTCATCAAGGTCCGCTTGGTACTGGGTCACGTCACCCAGCGAGCGGACATTCTACCGAGGTCCTCAGCCATGGCTGTTATTTACTGAGTCACACCTTGGACACCTCCACTCATTGCTGCTGTAGCCTTGCACTAAGCTCTCCACTGAGGTCGCCACCCTAGCAGTGTTGGTCTCGGTGCCGCACATTGCTGGTGCCATTTCTTGTGCCCATAGCTTCTGGGACTCCTCCAATCAGGTATGGACCTACTGGAGGGTCATAGAATCATCGAATTTACAGTGCAGAAGGAGGCCATTTGGCCCATAGAGTCTGCAGGGCCCTTGGAAAGAGCACCCTACCCAAGCTTCCACCCCATCCCCGTAACCCAGTAATCCCACCCAACCTTTTTGGACACTAAGAGCAATTTACCATGTATCTCACGGCCGCAACCTATTGACTGCAGCAGCTCCGGCATAGCCTAGTCCAGAGGCTCAGCATCAGGCTGGGACCCAGCTGCACCCTGGGATCCAGCACATCTCCGACTGCTGGCTTGCCTGGTTGTACCTGCCTCCACCTGATGTTCATCTGCAACTGTGTGGAGCTCACCAGCAGGTGCCCCAGAAGCCTGACCATTACCATTGCCCACCAAGGTGTGTGTTTCTGCGCTGGTGGGGGGGTGGGGATGACAGCTGTGTTGCGTCTATGGTGGCATCCTCAGGGCTATCATCCGGGATGTTCTCATGGGAGGCAGGGGGGGTGGTAGGGGAGGAACCACCCCGGATGGGCCTGCGATGTTAGCTCGAAATCCTGCAGGAGAATGGACATGTGATCAGTGGGAGGGATGGGTCAGTCTTTATGGCATTAACAACTCACGTTTTTCAGATCATCTGGATTGTAGCCGGTGGATCCTCACCTCTGCGCCGAGCACTGACCTCCGCGTTGGTGACGGATCTGTCGCTGGTCACCCCTGTTACCTCCAGGGCCCCTTCCTCATAGGGCTGAGAACTCTGATGTCTGGCACCGCGCCGCCTGCCTGTGCTCTCTCCTGTCAGTTGTGAGCCAACTTCTCCTGCAGAGAAACAGAGGGGGCATCATTTTCTGCACCCGTGGTTACTCGCGAGGAGGGAGGGGGTTGTGGCAGGGTGCTTAGGGGGATGGGCTGTATGGGAGGGAATGGGGGGGCGGGAATTATGGGGGTAGGGGGAATGTATGTTGGGGGGGGAGGTGGGGGTCTGGTGAGAACTCACCCAAGCGGCCCAGTGGAGGTCGTTGACGTTCTTGCAGCACTAGGTGCTGGTCCTCCTAGTCACGCTTCCCAAGCTGATGGCCGCTGCCACTTCCTTCCATGTGGCAGTGGCTGTTCTGTGGCTAGACCATCGGGGGGACAGGGCATACTGTCTGGTCTCCACCACATCCACGAGTCGTCACAGGTCGACATCACCAAAGCATGGGGCTGGTCTCCATGGCGACATGGCTGCGAGTGGAGTGGTGTTGCCTGTGCAGGAGCGGTTTAAGTGCTGCTGTCACTTGTTAGCAGGGGGCTGCCGAGTTCGATCCCAGGTGAATCAGCTGGTGAACCATGATTTGCGGTGTAAATCCCGTGGGGCCTCTTTAAGTGGGCCAATTAACGTTTTGTACCGGTGGCTGCCTTGCTGGGCTGAGCGTTGGGGAGCTCGCAGCATTTCCCGCTCGCTACCACGCTTGGAAACTTTCCCATTAAATCATCCCCCACACCTTAAAGCCAGATTGAAAAAAGAAAAGTAGCAGAAGAGGACAGAGATTAACAAAAACCTCCTGATCCCTGAATAAACTATCCTAAATCTTGACATCTGTCTTGGAACCTGGACATCAATTCATTAGTATTCCATACTACTTCTGTGCTAGCTACATGTCAACTTAAACACACCGGAGAACATCTGACTTCAAATTTAGACTCTCTTATTTTATCCTCTCTAATTACTTAGAAGACATCAAAGCCAATCTTTGCCAAGTCATGTGTTTCCTATATTACAACAGTAATTAACACTTCAAAATTCCATGTTTTGCAAAGTCATGAGGCCATGAAGGGTGCTATATATATGCAACTCTTTTAATGGCAATGTTGAATTTCCTTGTGTTTATTTGTGTGTAATTTGGCTGTCACTCTTCTGTTCCTTCTCCCCTATCTTTACCTCTTTGTCATACCCAGAAACACTCGCCTTAATTTCTCCCATGTTGGATACTTTCCGTCTCTTCATTCCCACCCTACTCATTCATTATTCCACTAACTTCCTATTCTCCGGCCAGTGTCCAAGACAATCCCATAGCTTCACTCTGTCTCTCAAAATTCCTCAAAGGGCCCATCGAGGCACTTTTTGCTGCTTCTTTACAAACAGGAATTCCACTTGTCCCATCCTCCATGCCAACCAGTGTGCCTACTGGGGGAATAATCTGGCATGATATCCTCTTCTGATCATCTCACTTGGTTTTACTCCACTTGCCTATCTTTTAAAGATCTAATTCTCCGCCAGGATCCAAGAATCATGCAAACATTCTCATTAAAATACCCTCACTCAGGGGTGACATGTGACGCAGTGGTTAGCACTGGGACTGCGGCGCTGAGGACCCAGGTTCGAATGCCGGCCCCAGGTCCCTGTCCGTGTGGAGTTTGCACATTCTCCCCATGTCTGTGTGGGTTTCACCCCCACAACCCAAAGATGTACAGGCTAGGTGGATTGGCCACGCTAAATTGCCCCTTAATTGGAAAAAAATAATTGGGTACTCTAAATTTATTTTTAAAAAAGAAGAAAGATATCCTCACTCCTTTCTTTCTGCAGAGTGACTTCTCATCCTTAGTAATTTAAACTTACATTTGAATTTACCTTCCCTTCTCTGAATTCAGTTTGCTCCTGTCTTCTTCATTTTCTTCTTTCATATAAACTTTCCTACTGTATTCATGGCCATCTCCTCAACTTGCCACCTTATGTGGCCTTCTTATTCTCATTGTATCAATCACAGACAAGGCTATCTGTAATCACTTTCTTGCATCCCTTTTTACACTTCCACCTCCAAACCCCACTTCCTACTGCATGCAATGCTGGAAAAACTGTCTCCCAAATCACTTACAACTGCACTTTTAAATTTCTAATTCTATAACCTTCATTCTTATTTGATCACAATTCTTCCACAACTTCTTCACTTTTGATTCCTCTGTCTCCAGTAAAGTACTTTTTTTCTCCCACCCTGGTCTTTTCACTTTAACCTTCAGCCCCCACCCTCACTGCCTTATATCCAAGAGACAAAGATATGAACTTGTATGAAGCATAGCTGGTTTTGTTACGATTTATCAGAATGTGTTGGATCACATCAAGCACTGTCAGGTCTAACTTTCATCTCAATACTCCAGGAACATGCTGGATGCAAAGGTAACTTCTGGCTTCTTTTCTCCACTGAATGTCTCCTGAAAACCTCTCATGGCCCCCTTCTGCCTCACCTCCAGCAGTAAATGCAAGGAGTTTATGGACGTCTTTGATCATCAGTTGTCCTGCTTTACTCACCCTTCACCCTCCCCTTACTCTCCAAGCCAAGCTTCCCCCAAAGCTGCCCCTGTTCTATCCCTGAACTTGAGTCTCTCTCAACTTTATCTCCCCTTATCCTTATGCTTGCTCCAAGCTTATTTTGTGTATCAGGCCCTACTCTCTCCATTCTATGAACCCCTGATCACCCAACATCCTCAATCCCATGCTTGCAGATATTGTAAAGATTTTCTCAGGTACTGTCTCGGCTTCAAGTCTACCAAAATCACTCATCTGCTGAAAAACTCCACTATTAATCCCCCTGTCTCTGAAAACTATTCACCCATCTTCAATCTCCATTTCTTCTGAAATCCATGCTCCTCATTCACCCAGTTCCGTGTTTGAAACACTCCAATCAGCTTTCTGCCCTGCCAAGTACTAAAATGGCCTTTGTCAAAGTCACAAATGATATGCCCTGTTACTTTGGCAATAGTGCATTATCCATTCTTTTTCTCCATTAACCTGTCTGTAGCCTTTGACATGATTGACCTCACAATCCTCCTCCAATATCCCTCCCCCATTTTCATATTGAGGGGAACAATCAACTCATATCAATCCAGTTAGAAAATCTTCTGCAAATACTTAATTTCCCACCCTAGAATGGTTCAGCACAGAAGGAGGTCATTTGGCCCATTGTGTCCATGGTGGCTCTCTGCAAGAGGAACTAACTTAGTACGACACCCCCACCTCTTCACCATAGCCCTGCAATTGTTTTGCTATTCACATATTGATTTATTTCCTTTTTGAGTGCCATGAATGAATTCACCATTACGAAACTCTCAGGCAGTATATCGATTATTCTAACCAGTCAATGCATAAAAAAGGTTTTCCTCACTACTTTTGCCAATTAATTTAAATCTGTGTCCTCTGTTTCTCAACCCTTTCACCAATTGGAACATTTTCTTCCCATCTGCTCTACAGTGCCCTCATGATTTTGAATACCTATATCAAACCTCCTCTTAATTTTTTCTTCTCCAACAAAACAATCCCAGTTTCTCCAATCTATCTACATCACAGAAGTTCCTCATCTTTGGAACTATTTTCCTGAATCTTTTCTGTACCCCCTTTCATGTCTTCACATCCTTCTTAAAATGTGGTGTCCAGTAATGTAATTGCGGCTGAACCAGTGTTTTATGAAGGTTTGTCATGACTTTCTAGCTTTTATACTTTATGCTTCTATCTATAAAGCCCAGGATTGTACTTGGTTTATTTACTGCTCTCTCAGCCTGTGCTGCTGCCTTCAATGACTCGCCCACATCCCTCTGCTCTGGATCCCATTTAGAATTTTAACCTTTATTTTATATCGTCTCTCCACATTCTTCTTACCAAAATGAATCGCTTCTCCCACATTGGAATCTCTGAAGTCCTCAAGTTCTACCCTTAAGCTACTACTATAGTATTATTTTTATACATATGTACATTTCAGTAAAACAATCTCTGTGTTGTCTGTGTCTGTTCTTTTTTGGTAGAATTTAGCGTTTTTGAACTTGGTCACTTGCGACCTCAGAAGTGTCCTCATTCCTTTCTGTAAATGGTTCTTCTTGAGTAATTATTTCAGTATCTATGTCTATAGGCATTTAAAGTTCTTAGAAACAGAATCTGAACCCGTCACTGTCTCTGGTCTCTGTTTCAAAGTATTGCTCTCTAGATTTTTCAAGGTAAAAACCTCTTGAGAAGTTTCTGCAAACTCACTTTGTGCAGCAAGTAGCTGATCAACATGATGTCGCCAAACTCATTCATCATCCGTCTGTACAGTGTATGGTATTGGACCTGCCTTCACTAGGATCATAGTTGGACCCATTTGTCGTTGGTGGTGTAGGTTCTAGCTAACACTCTCTCCCTGGTTGAATACTCACTTTTTGGAGGGTTTTTTCCTTCCTAGCAATTTGTCTTTGTTGTTGTTGTTGTTTGACAATCTCTGAAGCATCAGGTGGAGTGAACAAATTAAACTGTGTTCGTAGTTTCCTCTTGAACAACAACATTGCCGGAGAAATTTGCGTGGTAGCCTGTACAGTGTTCCGATAAGATATTAGAAATTTATTTACTCTTCTTGATAATGTCCCCTGCTTCTTCAATGCTTTGATAGAATGGTTTAACGATTGCAAGAACATTCAGTCAATCCATTCATTGTTGGATGATTGTGGAGCTGACTTGATAGGGTATATACCGTTCCCTTACAAGTAGTCATCAAACTCCTTCAAAGTTAACTGCGTATCATTATCACTGACAATCTGCTCCAGTGTTTCAAACCTTGCAAATATTTTGTCTAATTTCTCAGTTGTCTGCTCAGTCATCGTTGACTTCATTATTGCGACTTCTGACCATTTCTAGTGCACATCCACAATCACTTAGAGCATGTGACCCTCCAGTGGACCAGCATAATCGATGCGTATTCTCTGCCATGGCTGAGTCAGCCCTTCCTATGGATGAAATAGTTGTAATGGTGGAGCGTTCCTTAGTTTTGCGCAAGATTGGCATTGCCCAACTTTGTCTTCAATTTTAGCATCTAATCCTGGCCACCAAAAATAACTGCATGCCACTTCCTTCATCCTTACCACACCAGGATGTCCCTCATGCAGTGGTCAAGGACTCTACTGCATAAGCACAGAGGAATAATCACACAGATTCCCCATAATACAACTCCATTCTGCACTGTCAACTCAAGTCTTCGTGTGATGTAGGGCTTGAAGTCTGGATTTTTCCTTTGAATGTCTGACAGCATTCCTTTTTCAACCAAGTCATATTATCATAGAATTTACAGTGCAGAAGGAGGCCATTCGGCCCATCGAGTCTGCACCGGTCCTTGGAAAGAGCACCCCACTTAAGCCACGCTTCCACCCTACCCCTGTAACCCCACCTCACCTTTTTGGACAGTAAGGGCAATTTATCATGGTCAATCCACCTAACCTGCACATCTCTGGACTGTGGCAGGAAACCGGAGGAAACCCACGCAGTCACGAGGAGAACATGCAGACTCCGCACAGACAGGACCCAAGCCAGGAATCGAACCTGGGACCCTGGAGCTGTGAAGCAACTGTGCTAATCACTGTGCTACCATGCTGCCATTGGATGATTATGGAGCTGCCATCACCTTCCCCATCACTGGATCAGTTTTTGGGTTTCTTTGAACTTGAGAAGAAATCAGATCCACAATTCACAAGTGAAAAATACAAAATATTGTATTTCAGGGTCATGCTTGACTTGTAGCGGCAATTGTGACAAAGCATAGTATTTGCATATTGCTCTGATTTGCGATATTGGGTATCATAAGTGTCTGCCTCCAATATCAATGACCATCTTTGCAATCTACTAGCTACCAAAGAGGTATACATTTATACAGCCCAAACATTGTAGTGTATTGTCGATGATCCGTCAAAACAGTAAAATTACGGCCCTAAAGGTAATGGCGGAACCTTCTTAAACTGAAATTATCCTCAAAGCTTCTTGTTCTACCTGAGCGTAATTAATTTCTGCGCTAGTAAGAGTGTGTGAAGCAAATGCTATTGGTCGTTCCTCTCCTGAAGGCACAATGTGTGAGACAACTGCACCAACCCCATAGGGTGAGGCATCGCAAGCTAATTGCAATTTCATTTTGGGGTTATAATGACCCAACAGCTCTGGCTTCTTTCACTTTATTGTATGATTTCTCACACTCTTCTGACCACAGCAATGCCTGTTTGACACAAAGCAAAGTGTGTGAAGACGTCAATTATGTTGTAATAATTGATCAATCCTATAAATGACCTCTTGTGTCACGTTTTGAGGATGTGGTGCTTCTGAGATTGCTGACATTTTTTGGCACTTTGTGTAAGCCATCTTTGTCGATAATATGACCAAGATAATTTATGGATGATTTGGAAAAGTCGCACTTTTCCTTTATAACACTCAGATTGTGGCTCTGTAACCGCTTCAGAGTAGCTTCCACATTCTCCAAGTGTTCCTGTTCACTTGAACCAGTGGTGAGTATATCATCTAAATAACATTGCACTCCATTCAACCCACTTAGGATTTGATCCATGGATCTTTGAAAAAGAACAGGCGCTGATGTAATTCCAAAAGGAAGTCTTCTGTAATGAAACAGACCTTTATAATGGTGAGTAGTGGCTGTGATTTGGCAGCCACAATCTTCTGCATCCTTGATCAATTTTACTGAATTTCTGCCTTTCAGAAAGTCCAGCAAACAAGTCTTCAATCAGCAGCAGTAGATAATGATCTGCAAACAATCCTGGGTTAGTACTATTTTTAAAATCTCCACAAATTCTCACTGAGCCATTGCGTTTTAATACAGGAACTATTGGTGTTGCCCAATCACTTATAACATCTGGTTCAATGACTCCTGTTCCTACTAATCTTTCTGGTTCTTCTTTTTCCCAGAGTGGACTGGGAGCAGACACTTTTAGGTAAATCTGTGACAGAACAGTGGGACGCTTCAAAAAGGATATAGGGAGAGTACGGGGCCAACATGGTCCAATAAAGAAAAAGGGTGGGATCAACAAATCCAGTGAACCCTGGATATTGAGGGATATCGAGCATTGGCTAAAGAACCAGAAGGGAGCCTTACGGCAGATATTGAGGGATCAAACAACAGAAGCCCTGGAGGATGTATGAAAGGGAACTTAAAAAGGAAATTAGGAGAGAAAAAAGGGGACATAAAATGATGCTGGCAGGTAAAGTAAAGGAAAATCCTAAGTTGTTTTACAAGCCTGTGTCCAGTGGGGTCCCTCAGGGATCAATGTTGGGGCCCTTGCTGTTTGTGGTATATAAATGATTTAGATATGAATGTCGGAGGATTGATCAGTAAGTTTGAGGATGATAGGAAAATTAGTGGGGTGGTAAATAGTGAGGAGGATAGCCTTAGATTAAAGGGGGATATAGACGGGCTGGTGTACAGCCCACAGCTAGAGTATTATCATAGAATCATAGAATTTACAGTGCAGAAGGAGGCCATTCGGCCCATCGAGTCTGCACCGGCTCTTGGAAAGAGCTCCCTACCCAAGGTCAACACCTCCACCCTATCCCCACAACCCAGTAACCCCACCCAACACTAAGGGCAATTTTGGACACTAAGGGCAATTTATCATGACCAATCCACCTAACCTGCACATATTTGGGCTGTGGGAGGAAACCGGAGCCCCGGAGGAAACCCACGCACACACGGGGAGGATGTGCAGACTCCGCACAGACAGTGACCCAAGCCGGAATCGAACCTGGGACCCTGGAGCTGTGAAGCAATTGTGCTATCCACAATGCTACCGTGCTGCCCTATTGTGTGCAGTTCAGGGATCCACATTATAGGAGAGATGTGATGGCACTGGAAAGGGTGCAGAGAAGATTTACCAGGATGTTGCCTAGGCTGGAGAGTTTTAGTTATGAAGAGAGATTGGATAGACTGGGGTTATTTTCCTTCAAGCAGAGGAGACTGAGGGAGGGGGGTGGGGGCATGATTGAGATGTATAAAATTTTGAGAGGTATAAATAGAGTAGACAGGAACAAATATTTCCCCTTGTTGGAAAGATCAATGACCAGGGGGCATAGATTTAAGGTAAGGAGCAGGAGTTTTAGAGGGGATGTGAGGAAAAACTTTTTCACCCAGAGGGTGGTGGGAGTCTTGAATTCGCTGCCTGAATGGATGGTGGAGGCAGAGACCCTCAGAACATTTAAGAAGTATTTAGATGTGCCTTTGTGATGCCAAGACATACAAGGCGATGAGCTGTAAAATGGGATTAGGACACTTAAGTGGTAGTTTTTAGACCGGCGCAGACTCGATGTGCTGAGGGCTTTTTCTGTGCTGTGGATCTCTATGACTCTATTAGTCTCAGTACATTAAGGGTAACAGGATACTTTGGGAAAGAATAGGGTCCATTATGGCTCATAGTGGTAATTTGTGTGTGGAGCCAGAGGACGAAAGTAGGGTTCTAATGAATACTTTGTGTTGGTGTTCACTAATGAGAGGGACAGTGTGGGTGCAAAAATCAAGGAGAAGGACTGTGATAAAATTCAAGAAATTAACCTAGAAATGAGTTTCTGAGTGGTCTGGCAGGTTTAAAAATAGATAAATCTCCAGAGCCGGATGAAATGTACCCCAGGCTGTTAATTGAGGCAAGGGACAAAATAATGGTGCTGGCAATAATTTTCAATTCCCCCATAGCCACAGGAGAGATACCGGAGGACTGGAGAATAGCCAAAGTGGTATCATCATTCAAGAAGGGAGGAAGGGATAAACCAGGAAATTATAGGCCAGTCAGTCTAACCTCAGTGGGGGGGAAACGATTGGAAGCAATTCTGAGAGACAGAATTAATTTGCATTTGGAGACATTAAGAAGTCTTACAACACCAGATTAAAGTCCAACAGGTTTGTTTCGAATCACTAGCTTTCGGAGCACTTCTCCTTCCTCAGGTGAGTGAAGAGGTGGTGAAGAGGAAACCATCTCTTCACTCACCTGATGAAGGCGCAGTGCTCTGAAAGCTAGTGATTCAAAACAAACCTGTTGGACTTTAATCTGGTGTTGCAAGACTTCTTACTGTGCATTTGGAGAGGCAGGGATTAATCAAGAACAGTCAGCATGGTTTTGTTAAGGGAGGGGGGGGGTCACGTCTGATCAACTTGATTGAATTTTTCGAAGAGGTGACCAAGTGTGTAGACCAGGTATGCATTTGACGTTGTCTACTTGGACTTCAGCAAGGCTTTTGATAAGGTCCCACATGGGAGACTGTTGGCGAAGGTAAGAGCCCAGGGGATCCAAGGAAATTTGGCAAATTGGATCCAGAATTGGCTGAGTGGCAGGAGGGTGATGGACAAGAGGTGTTTTTCAGACTGGAAGCCTGGAAGCTAAAACACCTAGCTTCAGCTTTGTCAATGGGTTTTGCTGCCTTTTGAGTGATCATGAGCTTCATCGACTAATTTGTAGACCTGGTTAGATTGTTTAATAGTGTTTTTCTACTTGCACGTGTAGAAGTCTTCTGAGCCCAACATGCCTTGACAATATGGTCCTTCTTGCCGCAGTTCTTTCATGTATTCAATTTACTCCAGCATTCCCCAGCTCAGTTTCCAACATGAATACAACAGTGACATGGTTGTACATTTGCAGCCTTGTTCATTGAGGTATGCTTTTTGTGTATCTTCGCTCAAGCCCCTTTCTGCGAAGCTTCCCTCATAACAAGTTCATTGATATGGCAATTTCCACAGCAGCTTTTAGATGGTGATTTGCCCAAAACGTGTGCAAACACTTTGCTGCTGTCACTACACATCACATGATGCATAACCAGCAGTAATGTATTCCCAGATACATGCCAGGTTCCACATATTCACTAATGACGCCTCGTCACCATGTTTCTTGATCTCTCCACTACTTCTGTATTATCAGACTGCTTTTCCATCTACCTATCCTGGGGAACTGAATCTTCTATCAAATAAACATTGAGAAGATCAAAGCCATCCTTTCAGCTCCCATCAGACAATCATTTCTGCCCCATATGGAACCAGATGCTTTGCAACCTTGGCATCCTATTTGATTCTGAACTGCACTTCCAATCCTATATCCTCTCCATGACCAACACCACCTTCTTCAAATTCTAAAGCATTAACTGTCACCACCCTGTGTCAACCAATCTGTTGCTTTTGTTACTTTCAGATTCAATTAGTCCAATCTTCATCGAGTTAACCTGCCATTGTCCACACTCCATAGAATCACAAACTTGTATTTATATTGCACCTCTAATATAGGGCGCGATTTTACAGCCACGTCATGCTTGAATGAGAGCGCGACGTGGCCGTTAGATTGCAGGAGAGGCCAAAATCTGGAACCGCGCCGATCTACGACCGGTTTGTGATCTAACCAGACCGCTCTCGTTGGCGAAATCAGGATCCCGCCATGGTGTCGTGAGAAATCAGTAATCACCACTTAATGCCAATCTCCATCCAATTAATGGGAACGACCTCCTATCTAACCCCTACAGCAAGTGGCCACGTGGGCATCTATTAGTACACCATTTTAAAAACGTGAAGCTGACAGATTGGCTGTTGTGGGGATCCGAGGAGGTGAGTAGCCACCTTCGCTCCCGCGCAATGAACCTCAAGGCACTGAGTTGTTGCCCAGTGCTTGAGGGGGAGGGGGGGTGGGGTGGGTGCGGAGCGGAAGGAGCATACCTGGAGCGACCTTGATTGGGGGGGGATGGGTGTGGGCCACCATCGATGATGGGAAGGTTAAATTTGTCCCTGGGCTGAGGGGGGGTGGGTGTCTCCGCCCCCGCAGGTCTGCCATGCCACACCCTGAATCGTGTGTACCCTTAAAGGGGACAACCCCAGCCCCTGCCTGTCCGTCCCACCAACAACGCATAAATCCCACTGGCCGTGGATGCCTCTGGCCACGCGGCTGAAGGCTATTGCTAATAGGGAATTAGCAATCATTGTTACTTGAGCATTTCACAACTCCTAAGTGGATACCTGTGGGTAAGTGGGCCATGTAGCATGTTGGAGTTATAGCCTAGCATCCCAATCAGACTACGCTGCCTGGACACTGTGCCTGAACACTAGGCAGCAACACCACAGACCTAGCAGCCAACATTCGAACACCAAGGGAGGGGATGTGGGAAGGGGGAGGGGGATATGGAGGGTCCTTGGGTGGAAGGCACCACTGGTTGTCAGTCTCTCACCCTCTCCAATTCCTTGCAGATATTACATGGGTTGGATTAAATCTTGGACCCCATGGAGGCTGCCCTCGCGGTAATGGTAGCAGGCCAGTCGGCCAGACGTCGGAGAAGGGAGCAGCAGTAGTGTCCACAGAGGCAGGAGGCGATAGACCATGTGCAGGGCCCAGCGTCACACCCTGAGGACCCAGCCGTCCACCAGGCCAGGGAGAGACCCAGAGCGAGAGGCCAGCGACAGCCCAAGGTGTACTGGCGTCGCTGGTCTTTCAACAGACTTGGCACCACGTGCAAGAGGAGTTCACATTGGCCGTCAAGGTTGCCGCAGCCCAGAACATTTAAGCCTCAAAATCATTCTCGGACTGGAGCGGGACCTTGTGTGGCATCTCACAAGCTACAGCCCACAAGTGCATCCCAGGGGTCACAGGTGCCCTGTTTGCCCAGGCAGCGAACTATATAAACTTTGACATGGACCAGGCCCAACAAGTTGCCCAGGCAGCAGGATTCTTTGCCAATGACGGGATGCCCCAGGTCCAGGGGGTAAGAGATGGCACGCATGTTGCCTTGCGCACTCTGGACAGTCGTGGAGTGCCCTACATCAACAGGAAGGGGCTCCCTGAATGTCCAGCTCGTGTGCAACCACCCGATGAAGATCATGCACGCATGTGTACCCTTCCCAGGGTGTGTACACGACAGCTACATCCTGGGGCGTTCGGACATCCCCCATCTCTTCGTGGACAACCACAGGATGTCGTGTTGCTCTTGGGGGGGATAAGGGGTGCCCACTAAGGACCTGGCCAATGACTCCCGTATGGAGGCTGGCGACCGATGCAGAGACCCAACACAACGACGCCCATCGGGCCACCCAGGCTGTCATTGAGCGGTACATCGGACTCCTTAAAATGTGGTTCCAATGCCTCAACCGTACTGTTGGTGCATTGCAGTACATCTCTCAGAGGGCCGCCCACACCTTGGTGGTCCGCTCTACCCTCCACTGCACTGTACCGGGGCGACGTACTGGACATGGAGGGGGAGGAACATGCGGCCACCTCGGAGGAGGAGGATCAGGAGGAGGTGCCGGACCTGGAGGGGCTGAAGGACGAGCCCATATTATCCAAAATTGATTCACAAAAACACAAATGTTACAGCACAGAAAGAGACCAATTGGTCTATTGTGTCTGCACTGGTTGTCAGGAGTAACAGTACTACCCCTCCACCTTGTCCCCATTGTCCTGCACATTCTTCCTTTTCAGAAAACAATCAAAATACCTTAATTGAACCTGCCTTCACCGCACTCTCAGGCAATGCATTCAGATTAGATTGAATTGGATTTGATATATTGTCATGTGTACCGAGGTACAGTGACAAGTATTGTTCTGCGTACAGTTCAGACAGATCGTACCATATATGAAAAAACATAGGACATCCATAAATACACAATGTAAATACATAGACACAGGCATCGGGTGAAGCATACAGAGTGTAGTACTACTCAGTAGAGAAAATGTGTGGAGAGATCAGTTTAGTCCATAAGAGGGTCATTCAGGAGTCTGGTAACAGTGGGGAAGAAGCTATTTTTGAATCTGTTTGTGCGTATTCTCAGACTTTTATATCTCTGGAAGAAGTTGGAAAAGTGAATAAGCCGAGTGGGAGAGGTCTTTGATTATGCGGCCCACTTCCCCAAGTCAGCGGGAGGTGTAGATGGAGAATGGATGGGAGGAGGGTTCGCATGATGGATTGGGATGTGTTCACCAATGTCAGTAGTTACAGTCTTTGGTCGATCAGTTGCCATACCAGGCTCTGATGCAGCCAGATTGGATGCTTTCTATGGTGCATCTGTAAAAATTGATCTGAGTGAGAGAACTCGCAGAGTCGCTACGCTCTGGCGCCGTTCACATTGGATGGAATCCGAACCACAGGAACATTACAAAACAAAATCTGACACTGGATGAGCAAACCACCTCACTGAACTATGCAGGAGCAGGAAGAGAAATCTTTGCAGGTCTTTCTTTAGCTATGATTAGATAGATAATAGTTAGAGGAACCAGGAGAGTTTTCCTGCCCAGCCGAATGTGGGGAGAGACTTTGGAAGAAGGATAATGTGGTCAACCATGTGAAAATCTGCAGATAGGCCAAGAACGACAAAGAGAGATATCGCACAGGATATCAGAAACCAGAGCTTATTCAAAACTCTGCTGCCATACCTATGAAATCTCACCTAACCTTACAGTTCTCTTTAACCACTTGAACAACCCCAACCCATTTGATCGCTGTGCCTTCAGATTTCTAACCCCTAAGTTCTGGAATTTCCTCCTTAAAGCTCTGCTTTTTCGCATCTCTCTCCATCTGTCTCTTCAGCCAGGTTTGGAGTTATAGATCCTAATACCTACTTCTTTAACTTGGCGCCAGTTTTGTCTTATTGTCTTTTCTGTAAATCACCTTGAGACATTTTACAACATTAAAGGCACTGGGTGAATGCAGCTGTAAAAATACTCAAGGAATTTAACAATATCCAGGGATGTTCAGTCTCCCTAATCTAAAGTTAAACATTGCTTGGTCAGGCAGTTCTGTATTGCACTCCCTTCAAGAACATTCTATCCTTCCTGAAGTCTAGTAACTATACTAAACTTAGTGTAATCTATAATCCTGGATGTACAACTATATATTGGTTAATGTTCTATTCTGGCACTACCTGCAGGTATATCATCTTGTAGCATTCTGGGTTTAACTAGGCTCCATACTGGAACTGGCTTTGTATCATTTTGGGACTGGCTGTGCACCATTCCAGGACTGGCTGTGTTTGTGAGTTGCTAGCTATGTACTCAACGTGGCTCTGTCTATATATTATAGAGTCATAGAATGTACCAACATGGGAGCTGGCCATTCAGCCCAGTGAATCTGGAGTGGTGAGTTTCTTCACAAACAACTTAGCCTCGCCCCACTCTTCTTCTATCTGCCTATTTCCTTACGTATTTTGCAAGAAGCTATCATTTATTTTAAAAATAATTTATGAATTTATTCAGCGACGTTTAGTAGCCGAGAATTCCACATTTGGTAAGCCTGTGTTCTGTTTCCTATCTATGATTGAACATGTTGCACCTTTCAATCATATAGAATTATAGAATTTCTACAGTACAGAAGGAGGCTATTCAACCCATCAAGTCTGCGCCGACCCTCTGAAGGAACACCCTACCTAGACCCACACCCATGCCCCAACTCCATAACCCCACCTAACCTGCACATCTTTGGACTTGGGAGGAAACTGGAGCACTCAGAGGAAACCTATGCTGTCAACTCACACTATAACTGAGTCAATTTGGCATTTGTTGCAGCCCATGTGCCATTTTAAATGAATATGAAAAAATGCCTTTCTTATTTTGCACAAGCATGTTCAATTCTCTTTCCTGTTCTGCCTATGTGTATGACTGAATCAAATGCTGGTCTTCTCAGATCCACTCAAGCGTTTATCCCTTTGTGATTGAATCTCTCATGCTTGGTCCACATGTGATTGAGACCATTTTGAATATTCATGCTGTTTCCAGTTCAGTATGATTGAGATTTAATTTACTAGTTGGTGTGTCTGAGTCCGACTGTCTCCTGGTTGGTGTGCTCTGGTGTCGGAGAATTGGTTTTCGGTTTGTGGGGCACAGGCATCAATACTGAGGAAATTGGGGGCTGTACTGTTGAGACGGCCTACATTTTGAACCGTGCTGGGACCAGTGTTCTTGCAAACCACATAGCGAGGGAAGTAGAGAGAGCTTTAAACTAAATGTGTGTGTGTGGGGGGGGGGGGGGGGCTGGTTCTGTAGAGGGGATATGTAGGCTTCAAAGCAAAAGGATATGGCATCATTACAAGGCAGCTACTAAAGTGCTGATTCCTAGAGTGTGACAGGAAGGGACAGAATGTACAAACATTAAAAAACAGCAAAAAATAGTCAAAAAAGGAAAGATGGTAACAAGGCAAAATGAATGGCTCTTTACTTAAATTCACGTAACAAAATAAATGAATTAACGGCACAAATTGAGGTTAACAGGTATGAGCAGATAGCCATCTGATAGCCGCCCCATTTAGTTTAAAGCCGTCTCTACTTCCCTAGCTATGCAGTTTGCAAGAACACTGGTCCCAGCATGGTTCAAATGTAGGCCGTCTCAACAGTACAGCCCCCAATTTCCTCAGTACTGATGCCTGTGCCCCACAAACCAAAAACCAATTCTCCGACACCAGAAACACCAGCACACCAACCAGGTAGAGATGTGGTTACAAGGAGATGAAAACTGGGAACTAAATATTCAGGGGCATCTGACTTTTTGTAAGGGCAGGTAGGAAAGGGTGGAGGAGTAGTTTTGTTAAAATGAGATGGAATAAGTACAATAGCAAGAAATGATCTTGAATCGGAAGATGTCGAATCCATATGGATGGAGGTAAGACATAACAAGAGGAAGAAAACACTGGTGAGATAGTCTATAGGCCCCCAAACAATAACTATATGGAGAGTGCAAAATAATCAAGAGATAATAACCGCATGTATAAAAGGCTATACATGGGTAACTTTAATCTTCATGTAGATTGGGGAAATCAAAGGTAGCAGAGGAGCCATGAGGAAGAGTGTTTATTCGGGATAGTTTCCGAGAACAATATGTTCTGGATCTAACCAAGGATCAAGCTATTTTGGATTTAGTACTGTGTAATGAGGAAGTAAACAATCTCCGAGTAAAAGATCCCCGAGGAAGCAGTGACCGTAACATGGTAGAATTTAGCATTCAATTTGGGAGTGAGAAACTTGGGTCAGAAATAACTGTGCTATGCTTAAGTAAGGGTAATTATGAAAGAATGAAGGCAGAGTTGGCTGGAGTGGACTGTGGAATGAGTTTAGCAGGAAAGACAGTTGATCAGCAATGGCAAACGTTTCGGAAAATAGTTCATGACTCACAACAAAGATATACCCCAGTAAGGCAGAAGAAGCCTATGAAGGGAGTAAATCAACCATGGTTAACCAAGGAAGTGAAGGATAATGTTAAAACTGAAAGAAAAAACTATAATATGGCAAAGATTAGTGCTAAACCATGAAAGTTTTAAAAACCAACAAAAAATGACCAAAAAAATAAAGAGGAAGAAGATAAATTATGAGGGTAAACTAGCAAGTACGGGTTGAGCATCCCTTATTTGAAATGCTTGGGGCCAAAAGTGTCACCGATTCCAGCATTTTTCCGAATTTTGGAACACCGGTAGAATTATATAATGTGAAAGCTCTTCTAGTGGGGACCCAAGTCTAAGCACAAAATCCATTTATATTTCATTTACAGATATAGATAGATAGCCTTCAGGTAGTTTTATGCAATATTTTTATGAATTAAATAATAAGATATACATTGAACCCCATCACAACTTCAATTAATTTACGTGGAGATTAATTTCAGATTTCATGCAAAAGGATAAAGAAACACTGTGCTAGGCAGCTCTCTTAAATGTTTCTTCTAGCCTCACCTGCATCATTAACAATGGTTTTTGTTGGAGCAGTCTCTCTTTATTTTATAATCAAACATGATTTTTCTTGTTCCGTTATGAATGCACGCCCTTCTATTCCTTCAATACGTCCGTTACACATTTTCACCATGACGTCTAGGGACACTTTTACCTTTGTGTTAACAATGTCATCTTCATCTTCACTTTTATCATCATGATCACCTTGGTTCAGAAACATTCCAGCTATTTCACCATCAGTCATTGAATGAAATACTAAAGCCTCATTATCAATGTTGAGAACTTCTTCGATGTCCAGCTTATTGATGGCATCTGAGGGTATTCCTTTTGCATATTTAAGGAGGTCCAACATCATCTTTTCCTCACTTGTCACACGGAACTTTAGAAACTCATCACTTTGTTCATCATCATCATTGAATATAGTCGTACCAGGTTGTGCCAGGCATGGACACGTGTTCTTTATCTATGGTGTTCCATGGGTTAGCAACGGCATAGATAGCATTCTTTACATTTTACTCCTTTGAAGGCCTTCCACACCTATGCATCTGTTCATAGAGTTTACAGTGCAGAAGGAGGCCATTCGGCCCATCGAGTCTGCTCCGGCTCCTGCAAAGAGCACCCCACTTAAGCCCACACCTCCACCCTATTCCCATAAACCAGTAACCCCACCTAACCTACGGGCAATTTAGCATGGCAATCCACCTAACCTGCACATCTTTGGACTGTGGGAGGAAACCCATGCAGACACGGGGAGAACATGCAGATTCCACACAGTTCACTGCTGCCAACATGTTGTTCAAGAAACATAAATTATGTCTCTGGGGAACCATGCCCTCGTGTTTACGTAATAATAGACTGGTACGGTATTCACTCCTTTAAAACCGCGAGGATGCAGGCTCTTGCCTATGACAGCAAGTTTACATTTGATCGTTCCTACTACATTAGCACATCCCAGCACAGTCAATCTGTCCCTGACATTCTTAACACCTGAAGGGGCCAATAGTCAGTGGGACAATAACACCAGAGCAACAATGTCTCAGCAGCATTGTAGATTTGTTGTGGCATTAGATTTCCATCAGTGATGATCTTGGCAAACACATCAATGAAATTCTCTGCTGTCTCGTGATCAGCAGAAGCTTTATCACCACAAATCTTTAAATGTCTAATGCCGTATCTTTTTTAAAATTTCTACAACCAGCCTGCTATTCACAGTTGCCTTCAATTCAAGTTCTTTATGATTAATCGTTGCTTATTTCATGTTAAGCATACTGCTAGGCAGCACTTGTTCACTCCGACGCTGATGAATCCACTCTTTCAATACACGATCAGGAGGCGGGATTCTCTCTGCCCGGGGCCGGGCCGGAGAATCGCCGCGACCGGCGCGAATCGTGCCTTTCCGCCCCGACGCTGGGACGCGATTCTCTGCTGCCATTGGCACTGGTGCCCGCTCTACAGGGCCCCCCCCCCCCCCGGCGATTCTCGGCCCGGGATGGGCCAAGCGGCCGTAACAAAAAACCCGAGTCCCGCCGGCGCCATTCTAACCTGCTCTCAGCCAGCGGCACATCGGCGTGGAAGGGTCCGGGGGCGGCCTGTGGGGGGCCTCTGTTGTGGCCTGGCCCACGATCGGGGCCCACCAATCGTCTGTGGTATGTTAGGACCTGGGCATCGCCTGGGAACCTTCCTTGAGCCTTGTGGAAGTTTCACTCATGATGCTCGAAAAAAAGTGCTGATTTCAGAACTCGGAATTTCGAATAATGGATGCTCAACCTGTAATATAAAAATGAACAGCAAGAGTTTCTTCAAATATATAAAAAGGAAGAAAGAGGCCAAAGTGAACAGAAGTTATTCTCCCTTAGAGAATGAGACTGTGGAAATAATGATGGGGAACCAGGAAATGGCAGGTGACGTAAACAAATAGTTTGCATCAGTCCTCACGGTGAAGACACGAGTAAAATTACAAAAATACTAAATAATCAAGGGGCAGAAATGGGAGAGGAAATAAATACAATAACAAACACTTGATTGGATGGCATGGTAGCACAGTGGGTAGCACTGTTGCTTCACAGCGCCAGGGACCCAGATTCGATTCCCGGCTTGGGTCACTGTCTGTGCAGAGTCTGCACGTTCTCCCTGTGTCTGCGTGGGTTTCCTCCGGGTGCTCCAGTTTCTTCCCACAAGTCCCGAAAGACATGCTGTTAGGTGAATTGGACATTCTGAATTCTCCCTCAGTGTACCTAAACAGGAGCCGGAGTGTGGCGATTAGGGGATTTTCACAGTAACTTCATTGCAGTGTTAATGTCAGCCTACTAGTGACACTTATAAAGATTATTCTTATCATTATTATTAAAGGCAAAGTTGTAGGTAAACTAATAGGGCTAAAGGCCAATAAGCCCCCTGGACCTGATGAGTTGCATCCCAGGATATTAAAGGAAGTAGGCACAGAGATAGTGGATGCTATGGTAGTAATCTTCCCAGAATCAATAAATTCTGGAAAAGTCCCAGGGGATTGAAAAACTGCCAATGTAACACCCTTATTCAAAAAAGAAGGGAGACAAAAAACAAGTTAGCTTAACTTCTGTAATTGGGAAAATGTTAGAGTCCGTTATAAAGGATGTAATAGTAGAGCATTTAGAAATGCATAATATAATCAAGCAGAGTCAGCATGGCTGTATGAAGCGGAAATCATGCCAGACAAATTTATTGTAATTCTTTGAGGTTGTAACAAGTAGGGTAAATGAAGGGGAACCAATTACTTGGATTTCCAAAAAAGTCTTCAATAAGCTACCTCACAAAAGGCTACTTAACAAGATAGGAACCCATGGTGTTGCTAATAATCTTTATTGTCACAAGCAGGCTTACATTAACACTGCAATGAAGACTTCCGGCAATCACAGACTTTCGGGTTCTCTAGAGGAGCCCCAACGGGAATTTTTTGAAGACGTTCCGTGTGGGAAGGGAAGAGTGAGGTCCCCCTTCACCGTTTATGGACCGGACTAGAAGCGAAACAGCCAAAAAAGCGGCGTTGGTGCAGCGGGAGAAGCGAGGGAAGAAAAACAAAATGGCGGCGGCCGGAGATAAAGTGGAATGCGGGCCGGAGCTGCAAGAGTTCATTAAGCGCTGTTTCGAGGAGCTGCGGAACGAGATGCTGGCGCCTATGCTGTCGGCGATTGAAGGACTAGGGATGACCCAGAAGGCCCACGAAGTAAAGATCCAGGAGGTGCAGAAAAAAGTCAATGAGAACGAGGATGAGATCTTGGGCCTGGCGGTGAGGGTGGAGGCGCACGAGGCGCTGCACAAGAGGTGGGCAGGAAGATTCGAAGACATGGAGAACAGGTTGAGGAGAAAGAATCTTTGGATCCTGGGTCTCCCTGAAGGAGTGGAGGGGGCCAATGCCGGGGCATATGCGAGCACGATGCTCGAGTCGATGATGGGCGCGGAGGCCCCTTCGAGGCCTTTGGAGCTGGACGGGGCACACCGGGTGCTGGCGAGGAGGCCCAAGGCTAATGTGCCGCCAAGGGCGATTGTGGTGAGGTTTCACCGTTTCACGGACAGAGAGAGGTCTTGAAATGGGCCAAGAACGAGCGGAGCAGCAGCTGGGAGAATGGGGAGATCCGAATATACTCGGACAGGAGCACGGAGGTTGCAAAGAGGAGAGCGGGTTTCAACCGGGCCAAGGCGGTGCTGCACCGGAAAGGAGTGAGATTCGGAATGCTGCAGCCAGCGCGATTGTGGGTCACATACAAGGATCAACACCACTATTTTGAAACGCCTGAGGAGGCTTGGACCTTTATTCAAACTCAAAAGTTGGACTCAAACTGAGGGTTTGTGAGGGTGGGGGGGATGTTTGATGTTTATTGTACATAGGGTGTTAATCACGCGCAGGAAATGTTCCACGGGCTGGGGGAGGGATGGGGATGGGGAAAGGGACCGGGTGAGAAGACCGTACGAGACGGTGGGCGCTGGTGCTGGAGGGAGAGGAGGCTCGGGGATGGGGGAAATGAGACAAGGCCGCGACAGGAGCTGCGCCAGAGCAGGCGGGGCAGGCTTAGGAAAGCGCGGGCTTTTTCCCGCGCTAGGGAAGAACGGAGAAGGGGGGAATGGAGGAGCGCACACTGATTGGGAGATTCCCACACGGGGGGGTCAATGGGACGGCGGGGGAAGCCGGGGTCAGCAGGTGTCAGCTGACTTACGGGAGTGCTATGGGGGGAGCAAAAAAGCTAGACACAGGTCTAGCGGGGGGGGAAGGGTTGCTGCTGCACTGGCCGAAGGGGAATGGGACACCGAAGAGGTGGTCGGGACGGGGGTCTCCCCTCTGGGGGACTGGAGGGTGAGGGAGGTGTGGACACGGGACTGGCCTAGAAAAGGAGATGGCTAGTCGGCGGGGGTGGGGGGTGGGAGGCCCCCCAATCCGGCTGATAACGTGGAATGTGAGGAGCCTGAATGGGCCAGTGAAGAGGGCCCGAGTGTTCGCGCACTTAAAGGGACTGAAGGCAGACGTGGTCATGCTCCAGGAGACACATTTGAAGGTGGCGGATCAGGTCAGGTTAAGAAAGGGATGGGTAGGACAGGTATTCCATTTGGGGCTGGATGCGAAGAACAGAGAGGTGGCAATATTGGTGGGGAAGCGGGTGTCGTTTGAGGCCAAGAATATCGTAGTGGACAATGGAGGTCGATACGTGATGGTGAGCGGTAAGTTGAAGGGGACGTGGGTGGTATTGGTAAATGTATACGCCCCGAACTGGGATAATGCCGGATTCATGAAGCGCATGTTGGGGCGCATTCCGGACCTGGAGGTAGGAAGCTTGATAATGGGTGGGGATTTTAATACGGTGTTGGACCCAGCACTGGATCGCTCCAGATCTAGGACCGGAAAGAGGCCGGCGGTGGCCAAGGTGCTTAGGGGGTTTATGGATCAGATGGAGGGAGTGGATCCGCGGAGGTTTGCCAGGCCGCAGGCCAGGAAATTTTCTTTTTTCTCCCACGTGTACAAAGCCTACGCCCGGATAGATTTTTTTTGTTCTGGGCAGGGCGCTGATCCTGAAAGTGGAGGGAACGGAGTATTCGGCCATAGCCATTTCAGATCACGCCCTGCACTGGGTGGAACTGGAGTTGGGAGAGGAGAGGGACCAACGCCCATTGTGGCGGTTGGATGTGGGATTGTTGGCAGATGAGGCGGTGTGTGGGAGGGTGAGGGGGTGTATCGAAAGGTACTCGGAGGCCAACGGCAACGGGGAGGTGCGGGTGGGGGTGGTATGGGAGGCGCTGAAGGCGGTGGTCAGGGGAGAGCTAATCTCCATCAGGGCTCATAGGGAGAAGATAGAGGGAATGGAAAGGGAAAGGTTAGTGGGGGAGATTTTAAGAGTGGACAGGAGATACGCAGAGGCCCTTGAAGAGGGATTACTTAGGGAAAGGCGACGTCTCCAGACGGAGTTTGACCTGTTGACCACAGGGAAGGCAGAGGCACAGTGGAGGAAAGCGCAGGGGGGGACGTATGAGTATGGGGAGAAGGCGAGTCGGATGCTGGCACACCAGCTCCGTAAGAGGATGGCAGCGAGGGAAATAGGGGGAGTCAAGGGTGGAAGGGGAGCTATGGTGCGGAGTGCGACGAAAGTAAATGAGGCATTCAAGGCCTTCTATGAGGAGCTGTACAGATCCCAGCCCTCAGCGGGGGAAGAGGGGATGAGACAATTCCTGGACCAACTGAGGTTCCCGAGGGTGGAGGAGCAGGAGGTGGCTGGTTTGGGGGCACCAATTGGGTTGGAGGAGCTGAGCAAAGGTTTGGGGAGTATGCAGGCAGGGAAGGCCCCGGGACCGGACGGGTTCCCGGTTGAGTTCTACAGGAAGTATGTAGATCTGTTGGCCCCGCTGCTAGTGAGGACTTTTAATGAGGCAAGGGAGGGAGGGACCCTGCCCCCGACAATGTCGGAGGCGACGATCTCTTTGATCCTGAAGCGGGACAAGGGCCCACTGCAATGTGAGTCGTACAGGCCGATCTCGCTCCTCAACGTGGATGCTAAGTTGCTGGCAAAAGTGCTGGCTACGAGGATCGAGGACTGTGTCCCGGGGGTAATTCACGAGGACCAGACGGGATTTGTAAAGGGCAGGCAGCTAAACACCAATGTGCGGCGGCTCCTAAATGTGATAATGATGCCATCGATGGAGGGAGAGGCGGAGATAGTGGCAGCTATGGACGCGGAGAAAGCCTTTGACCGAGTAGAGTGGGAGTACCTCTGGGAAGTGCTGCGTAGGTTTGGGTTCGGGGGAGGGTTTATTAGTTGGGTTAAGCTCCTTTACAGAGCCCCGGTGGCGAGTGTGGTTACGAATCGGCGGAGGTCGGAGTATTTTTGTCTGTACTGTGGGACGAGGCAGGGGTGCCCCCTGTCCCCCCTGTTGTTTGCATTAGCAATTGAACCCTTGACCATGTCATTAAGGGAGTCTAGGAAATGGAGGGGAGTGGTCCGAGGGGGAGAAGAGCATCGAGTGTCGCTTTATGCAGATGACCTGTTGCTGTATGTGGCGGATCCAGTGGAGGGGATGGTGGAGGTCATGCAGACTCTAAGGGAGTTTGGGGATTTTTCGGGCTATAAGCTTAATGTAGGGAAGAGTGAGCTCTTTGTAGTACAGGCAGGAGACCAGGAAAGGGGGATAGATGATCTACCGCTGAGGAGGGCGGAAAGGAGCTTTTGGTACCTGGGGATCCAAATAGCTAGGAGTTGGGGGGCCCTACATAAACTGAATCTGACGAGGCTGGTGGAGCAGATGGAGGAGGACTTCAAAAGATGGGACTTGCTCGCGGGTAGAGTGCAGTCGGTCAAAATGGTGGTCCTCCCGAGGTTTCTTTTTGTGTTCCAGTGCCTTCCCATCATGATCACCAAGGCCTTTTTTAAGAGGGTAGGCAGGAGCATTATGGGGTTTGTGTGGGCGAATAAGACCCCGAGGGTAAGGAGAAGGTTTCTATGCGCAGTAGGGACCAAGGAGGGTTGGCGCTGCCGAATCTGGGGGGGCTACTATTGGGCAGCAAATGTGGCGATGATCCGTAAGTGGGTGATGGAGGGAGAGGGGGTGGCATGGAAGAGGTTGGAGATGGCGTCCTGCAAAGGAACGAGCCTGGGGGCGCTGGTGACGGCACCGCTACCGCTCTCGCCGACAAGGTACACCACGAGTCCAGTGGTGGCGGCAACGCTAAAGATCTGGGGCCAGTGGAGACGGCACAGGGGTGCAATGGGAGCCTCGGTGTGGTCCCCAATCAGGGGTAACCATCGGTTTGTCCCAGGGAGGATGGACGGGGGGTTTCAGAGCTGGCATCGAGCAGGGATTAGAAGAATGGGGGACCTGTTCATTGATGGGACGTTTGCGAGCCTCGGGGCACTAGAGGAGAAGTTTGGGCTACCCCCGGGAAATGCTTTCAGATACATGCAGGTGAGGGCGTTTGTGAGGCGGCAGGTGAGGGAATTCCTGTTGCTCCCGGCACAGGAAATTCAAGACAGGGTGATCTCGGGCGTATGGGTTGGAGAGGGCAAGGTGTCGGCGATATACCAGGAGATCAAAGAAGAGGGGGAGGCGTTGGTAGAGGAGCTGAAGGGTAAATGGGAGGAGGAGATTGAGGAGGGGCTATGGGCTGATGCCCTAAGTAGGGTTAATTCCTCTTCCTCGTGTGCCAGGCTTAGCCTGATACAATTTAAGGTGGTTCATAGAGCGCACATGACGGGGGCGAGGCTGAGTAGGTTCTTTGGGGTAGAGGACAGATGTGGGAGGTGCTCAGGGAGCCCGGCGAACCATGTCCATATGTTTTGGTCATGTCCGGCACTGGAGGGGAGTGGCGGGAACAATATCTAAGGTGGTGAAAGCCCGGGTCAAGCCAAGCTGGGGGCTAGCAATATCTGGAGCAGTGGACGAGCCGGGAGTGCAGGAGGCGAAAGAGGCCGGCATTCTGGCCTTTGCGTCCCTAGTAGCCCGGCGAAAGATCTTGCTAATGTGGAAGGAGGCGAAGCCCCCCCAGCGTGGAGGCCTGGATAAATGATATGGCTGGGTTCATAAAGTTGGAGAGGATTAAGTTCGCCTTGAGAGGGTCTGCACAGGGGTTCTACAGGCGGTGGCAACCATCCCTAACTTATCTCGCGGAGCGTTAGATGAAGGTCGGTCAGCAGCAGCAGCAACCCAGGGGGGGAAGGGGGGGGGATGTCTTGCGAAAGGGGGAGGGAGGGGGAAGGGGGGTATTTGAGCAAGAAAATACATGAAGGATCTGGAAAACTGGCATGTACGGGAGGAATCCAATGTACAAAGTTCTGTAACATGTCGTTTTACCATGTTTATGTCTTGCTATGTGCGTTTTCTTTCTATTTGTTATGAGGGGGGGGGGGTTGTTTGTAAGGGTGAACAATTGTGTTAAAAATCTTAATAAATATATATTTTTTTTTTAAACACTGCAATGAAGTTACTGAGGGTAATATATTAGACTTGATAGAAGATTGGCTAACTGATAGAACACCGAGAGTTGGGATAAGAGGAATATTTTCAGAATGATAACCTGTAACTAGTGGAGTGCCTCAGGGATCCATGCTGAGGCCACAATTATTCACAATATATATTGCTGTCTTGGATGAGCGAAGTGAATGCACTGTTGCTAAGTTTGCGGAAGACACAAAAATAAGTGGCAAGGCAAGTGGAGAGGATAACACAAAAGGGATATGGACAGATTAGGTGAGAGGGCAAAAACTTGGCAGAGGGAATATAATGTTGGAAAATGTAAAGTTATGCACTTTGGCAGAAAGAATAAAGGAGCTGAATATTATTTAAATGGAAAAAGACTGCAGAAAGCTGCAGCACAGATGGATTTTGGGGTCCTCATGCATAAATCACAAAAAGCTAGCATGCAGGTTCAGCAGGTAATTGGGAAGACAAATAGGTGTTGCCATTTATTTTACAGGGAATGGAGTATAAAAATCGTGAAGTCCTGCTAAAACAAAACAAGGCACAAGTGAGACCACAGCTGGAATACTGTGAACAGTTTTAACCCCTTCTCGAAGGAAATATATACTGCCATTGGAGGCAGTCCAGGGAAGGTTCACTAGGTTAATTCCCGGTATGGAGGGATTTTATTATGAGGAGAGGTTGGGCCTGTACTCATTGGAGTTTAGAAGAATGAGAGGTGGCCTTATTGAAACATATAGGATTCTCAGGGCTTGACAGTGTAGATGGTGAGAGGGTGCTTCCCCTGTGGGAGAGTCTTGGACCAGAGGGCACAGTCTCAGAGTAAGGGGTCACCTGTTCAGAGATGAGGAGAAATTTCTTCTCTGAGAGCGTGGTTAACCTCTGGAATTCTTTACCATGGAGGGTGGGTCTTTAAGTATGTTCAAGACTGAGATGGTCAGATTTTTAATCAGTAAGAGTTATGGGGATAAGGCGGGAAAGTGGAGTTTAGGATCATATCAGAGGAGCCATGATCTCATTGAATGGGGTGCAGACTCGATGGGCCGAGTGGTCTACTGCTCCTATGTCTTATGGTTGGTGTGTGTGAGTCAGACTCTCTCCTGGTCGGTGTATGTATAGTTGAACTATTTTACACACATGACAGTGATTATTCCCTCATTTTGTCTAATTTTTGATTGAGCAGAAGGTGCTTCCTATCATACATTTCCAACAAACAGCCACTTGGTAATTGTTACAACACCGGGGGCCAGTGCACGGTTAATTCCAGCCCCACTTGACCCAAAGTTGCAACACAGTTGAAATTAACTTTTATTTTAAAATACCCGAGGTCTTCAGCTGCCCAATAACTGCAGGCGCCAGGTTTGCAAAAACAGTAGTTAGCACTGTTGCTTCACAGCAGCAAAATCCCAGGTTTGATTCTAGCTTGGGTCACAGTCTGTGCGGATTCTGCACGGTCTCCCGTGTCTGCGTGGGTTTCCTCTGGGTGCTCCGGTTTCCTCCCACAAGTCCCGAAAGATGTGCTTAGGTGAATTGGACATTCTGAATTCTCCCTCTGTGTACCCGAACAGGTGCCGGAATGTGACGACTAGGGGATTTTCACAGTAACTTCATTGCAGTGTTAATGTAAGCCTACTTGTGACAATTAAATTTAAACACATACAACTTGTTAACTACTATGTAATCTCTAAACTCTGCACCCCCCTTGTCTCGCCCCACCTTCTACACACACACAGACAAATAAACACAGACAGGAAAGAGGGGAGTAAATTAATGATGAAAGTAAAAGGATAAGAGTCTTTATTTCAGATGAGGCTTTCAGATGGATGTTCTTTCTTTCAGCTTGTAATGGTTTTCACTGTAGACTCACAGAAGTAGCAGGCAGCCAGCATTCGAGAGAGAGAGAGAGAGACAGCTTCCTCTTTCAGGGTCTAGAGGTTTCTGCCTTCAGGCAGTAGGCAGCAGAGCAGAGAGAGAGAGCTACTTCCACCTTGAGGGTCCAGTGGCTTCTACCGGGTTCCCTCCGAAAAACCCTACCTAACAGGAACCAATCACTGTCGGCTGCTGTCCCTGGCAATCCATTGGCCACCAGCTAACCTATTGAAACAAACCCCTCCTATCTCTTGGGTGCCAAAATGTTTGGATTCTTCTGCCCAAACATTACAACATAGTTTACTATTTTGAGACTTTGAGTTACTTATTTTCTCTGCTTGACTTAAAGGTATGTCTCCATTAACAATCCATGGACCAAAAATGATTAGGACAAAGTTAAAGAAATAGGATCTAAGGGAATCAACAGGAAGGGCCCTTACACAGTACAGAACTTGAATATTGCAGAAAAGAGAGACATGTTGCTGTTGTTATGGGCCAGGGTTTAGAAAACTCCAAGGTATATCATGAAGTTCACCTGACCTACAACTGTTTATAGATTTTGATTATGAGGAGCACAAGGGTCTACCTTTCAGGTGTGATGGAACAGAGGCCTCAAGCACGTGTCATCAAAAACAAAGTGTATTCTATAAATTCAGTTAACATTTTTATAAAGACACACAGTAAGCATTTTTATCAACTACAAACATAAATACCCCACACAGCTACAGTACTCTATATAGAACATAGAACGATACAGCGCAGTACAGGCCCTTCGGCCCACGATGTTGCACCGAAACAAAAGCCATCTAATCTACACTATGCCATTATCATCCATATGTTTATCCAATAAACTTTTAAATGCCCTCAATGTTGGCGAGTTCACTACTGTAGCAGGTAGGGCATTCCACGGCCTCACTACTCTTTGCGTAAAGAACCTACCTCTGACCTCTGTCTTATATCTATTACCCCTCAGTTTAAAGCTATGTCCCCTCGTGCCAGCCATTTCCATCCGCGGGAGAAGGCTCTCACTGTCCACCCTATATAACCCCCTGATCATTTTGTATGCCTCTATTAAGTCTCCTCTTAACCTTCTTCTCGCCAACGAAAACAACCTCAAGTCCATCAGCCTTTCCTCATAAGATCTTCCCTCCATACCAGGCAACATCCTGGTAAATCTCCTCTGCACCCTCTCCAAAGCCTCCACGTCCTTCCTATAATGCGGTGACCAGAACTGTACGCAATACTCCAAATGCGGCCGTACCAGAGTTCTGTACAGCTGCAACATGACCTCCTGACTCCGGAACTCAATTCCTCGACCAATAAAGGCCAACTTCACAACCCTATCAACCTGGGTGGCAACTTTCAGGGATCTATGTACATGGACACCTAGATCCCTCTGCTCATCCACACTTCCAAGAACTTTACCATTAGCCAAATATTCCGCATTCCTGTTATTCTTTCCAAAGTGAATCACCTCACACTTCTCTACATTAAACTCCATTTGCCACCTCTCAGCCCAGCTCTGCAGCTTATCTATACCCCTCTGTAACCTGCTACATCCTTCCACACTATCGACAACACCACCAACTTTAGTATCGTCTGCAAATTTACTCACCCACCCTTCTGCGCCTTCCTCTAGGTCATTGATAAAAATGACAAACAGCAACGGCCCCAGAACAGATCCTTGTGGTACTCCACTTGTAACTGAACACCATTCTGAACATTTCCCATCAACCACCACCCTCTGTCTTCATTCAGCTAGCCAGTTTCTGATCCACATCTCTAAATCACACTCAATCCCCAGCCTCCGTATTTTCTGCAATAGCCTACCGTGGAGAACCTTATCAAACGCTTTGCTGAAATCCATATACACCACATCAACTGCTCTACCCTCGTCTACCTGTTCAGTCACCTTCTCAAAGAACTCGATAAAGTTTGTGAGGCATGACCTACCCTTCACAAAGCCATGCTGACTATCCCTGATCATATTATTCCTATCTAGATGATTATAAATCTTGTCTCTTATAATCCCCTCCAAGACTTTACCCACTACAGACGTGAGGCTCACTGGTCTATAGTTGCCGGGGTTGTCTCTGCTCCCCTTTTTGAACAGAGGGACGACATTTGCTATCCCCCAGTCCTCTGGCACTATTCCTGTAGCCAATGATGACATAAAAATCAAAGCCAAAGGTCCAGCAATCTCTTCCCTGGCCTCCCAGAGAATCCTAGGATAAATCCCATCAGGACCCGGGGACTTACCTATTTTCAGCCTGTCCAGAATTGCCAACACCTCTTCCCTACGTACCTCAATGCCAACTATTCTATTAGCCTGGGTCTCAGCATTCCCCTCCACAACATTATCTTTTTCCTGAGTGAATACTGATGAAAAATATTCATTTAGTATCTCGCCTATCTCTTCAGACTCCACACACAACTTCCCATCCCTGTCCTTGACTGGTCCTACTCTTTCCCTAATCATTCGCTTATTCCTGACATACCTATAGAAAGCTTTTGGGTTTTCCTTGATCCTACCTGCCAAATACTTCTCATGTCCCCTCCTTGCTCGTCTTAGCTCTCTCTTTAGATCCTACCTCGCTACCTTGTAACTATCCATCGCCCCAACTGAAACTTCACACCTCATCTTCACATAGGCCTCCTTCTTCCACTTAACAAGAGATTCCACTTCTTTGGTAAACCACGGTTCCCTCGCTCGACGCCTCCTCCTTGCCTGACCGGTACAGACTTATCAAGAACACGCAGTAGCTGATCCTTGAACAAGCTCCACTTATCCAGTGTGCCCAACACTTGCAGCCTACTTCTCCACCTTATCCCCCCCAAGTCACGCCTAATGGCATCATAATTACCCTTCCCCCAGCTATAACTCTTGCCCTGCGATGTATACTTATCCCTTTCCATCACTAACGTAAACGTCACCGAATTGTGGTCACTGTCCCCAAAGTGCTCTCCTACCTCCAAATCCAACACCTGGCCTGGTACATTACCCAAAACCAAATCCAACGTGGCCTCGCCTCTTGTTGGCCTGTCAACATATTGTGTCAGGAAACCCTCCTGCACACACTGTACAAAAAACGACCCATCTAATGTACTCGAACTATATCTTTTCCAGTCAATATTTGGAAAGTTAAAGTCTCCCATAATAACTACCCAGTTACTTTCGCTCTTATCCAGGATCATCCTCGCCATCCTTTCCTCTACATCCCTAGAACTATTTGGAGGCCTATAGAAGACTCCCAACAGTGTGACCTCTCCTATCATGTTTCTAACCTCAGCCCATACTACCTCGGAAGATGAGTCCCCATCTAGCATCCTCTCCGCCACCGTAATACTGCTCTTGACTAGCAGCGCCACACCTCCCCCTCTTTTGCCTCCTTCTCTGAGCTTACTAAAACACCTAAACCCCGGAACCTGCAACATCCATTCCTGTCCCTGCTCTATCCATGTCTCCAAAATGGCCACAACATCGAAGTCCCAGGTACCAACTCATGCTGCCAGTTCCCCTACCTTATTTTGTATACTCCTGGCAATGAAGTAGACACACTTCAAACCACCTACCTGAACACTGGCCCCCTCCTGCGACGTCAAATCTGTGCTCCTGACCTCTATACTCTCATTCTCCCTCACCCCCAAACTACAATCCAGGTTCCCATGCCCCTGCTGCATTAGTTTAAACCCCCCCAAAGAGCACTAACAAATCTCCCCCCCAGGATATTTGTGCCCCTCAGGTTCAGATGTAGACCATCCTGTCTGTAGAGGTCCCACCTTCCCCAGAAAGAGCCCCAGTTATCCAGAAATCTGAATCCCTCCCGCCTGCACCATCCCTGTAGCCACGTGTTTAATTGCTCTCTCTCCCTATTCCTCATCTCACTATCACGTGGCACGGGCAACAACCCAGAGATAACAACTCTGTTTGTTCTAGTTCTGAGCTTCCATCCTAGCTCCCTGAAAGCCTGCCTGACATCCTTGTCCCCTTTCCTACCTCTGTCGTTAGTGCCAATGTGGACCACGACTTGGGGCTACTCCCCCTCCCCCCTAAGGACCCGGAAAACACGATCCGAGACATCACGTACCCTTGCACCTGGGAGGCAACATACCAAACGTGAGTCTCTCACGCTCCCACAAAATCTCCTATCTGTGCCCCTGACTATCGAGTCCCCAATCACTAATGCTCTGCTCCTCTCCCCCCTTCCCTTCTGAGCAACAGGGACAGACTCCGTGCCAGAGGCCCGTACCCCATGGCTTACCCCCCACAAGTATCCACGGCGGTATACTTGTTACTCAGGGGAACGACCGCAGGGGATCCCTGCACTGACTGTTTTTTCCCAGTCCCTCTTACAGTTACCCATCTATCTCCAATCTTTGGTGTAACTAATTCCCTGAAGCTGCTATCTATGACCCCCTCTGCCTCCCGAATGATCCGAAGTTCTTCCAACTCCAGCTCCAGTTCCCTAACTCGGTCTTGGAGGAGCTGGAGATGGCAGCACTTCCTGCAGGTAAAATCAGCAGGGACACTAACGGCATCCCTCACCTCAAACATCCTGCAGGAGGAACATTGCACTCCCTTCCCTGCCATTCCTCTAACTTTCTACCAAGATCTGGCTAACAACTAAATTAAATTAAACAAAAAATAATAATAATAATAAAATATGGTACTTACCTCACACCAATGGGTTTTATTATTAGGTTAGAAGGCGGGTGGGAGACACTACACGTGTAGTGTCTCGGGTTTCCTCTCCACCAGAATTTATTGGTGAGGGACTTCCCAGAAGTCCGCGGGTCGAACTTCCTGTTCCCGCCTTAAATACTAAAATTTTTATAAAACAGCAAAGAGGGATCGAAAACGGGACCAGGTAAGTGTTTACTGCTGAAATTGACTAGCCTGCTCCTGTGAAGGTCTCCCAGAAATCACTAACGCACCGCTCCCGCTGAAATCGACTGGCCTGCTCCTGTGAAGGTCTCCCAGAAATCACTAACGCACCGCTCCCGCTGAAATCGACTGGCCTGCTCCTGCAAAGACAAGTGTTTTTAAAGGAGAAACGTACCTCCCAGAAATCACTTGCGCACTGCTCCCGCTGAAATTGACTAAACTGCTCCGCTCCCGCTGAAATTGACTGGCCTGCTCCTGCAAAGACAAGTGTTTTTAAAGGAGAAACGTACCTCCCAGAAATCACTTGCGCACTGCTCCCGCTGAAATTGACTAAACTGCTCCGCTCCCGCTGCAAAGACAAGTGTTTTTAAAGGAGAAACCTACCTCCCAGAAATCACTTGCGCACTGCTCCCGCTGAAATTGACTAACCTGCTCCGCTCCCACTGAAATCGACTGGCCTGCCCCTGCAAAGACAAGTGTTTTTAAAGGAGAAACTTACCTCCCAGAAATCACTTGCGCACTGCTCCCGCTGAAATTGACTAACCTGCTCCTCTCCCGCTGAAATCGACTGGCCTGCTCCTGCAAAGACAAGTGTTTTTAAAGGAGAAACGTACCTCCCAGAAATCACTTGCGCACTGCTCCCGCTGAAATTGACTAACCTGCTCCACTCCCGCTGAAATTGACTGGCCTGCTCCTGCAAAGACAAGTGTTTTTAAAGGAGAAACGTACCTCCCAGAAATCACTTGCGCACTGCTCCCGCTGAAATTGACTAAACTGCTCCGCTCCCGCTGCAAAGACAAGTGTTTTTAAAGGAGAAACCTACCTCCCAGAAATCACTTGCGCACTGCTCCCGCTGAAATTGACTAACCTGCTCCGCTCCCACTGAAATCGACTGGCCTGCCCCTGCAAAGACAAGTGTTTTTAAAGGAGAAACTTACCTCCCAGAAATCACTTGCGCACTGCTCCCGCTGAAATTGACTAACCTGCTCCGCTCACGCTGAAATCGACTGGCCTGCTCCTGCAAAGACAAGTGTTTTTAAAGGAGAAACTTACCTCCCAGAAATCACTTGCGCACTGCTCCCACTGAAATTGACTAACCTGCTCCGCTCCCGCTGAAATCGACTGGCCTACTCCTACAAAGACAAGTGTTTTTAAAGGAGAAACTTACCTCCCAGAAATCACTTGCGCACTGCTCCTGCTGAAATTGACTAACCTTCTCCGCTCCCGCTGAAATCAACTGGCCTGCTCCTGCAAAGACAAGTGTTTTTAAAGGAGAAACTTACCTCCCAGAAATCACTTGCGCACTGCTCCCGCTGAAATTGACTAACCTGCTCCGCTCCCGCTGAAATCGACTGGCCTGCTCCTGCAAAGACAAGTGTTTTTAAAGGAGAAACCTACCTCCCAGAAATCACTTGCGCACTGCTCCCGCTGAAATTGACTAACCTGCTCCGCTCCCGCTGAAATCGACTGGCCTGCTCCTGCAAAGACAATTGTTTTTAAAGGAGAAACTTACCTCCCAGAAATCACTTGCGCACTGCTCCCGCTGAAATTGACTAACCTGCTCCGCTCCCGCTGAAATCGACTGGCCTGCTCCTGCAAAGACAAGTGTTTTTAAAGGAGAAACTTACCTCCCAGAAATCACTTGCGCACTGCTCCCGCTGAAATTGACTAACCTGCTCCGCTCCCGCTGAAAACGACTGGCCTGCTCCTGCAAAGACAAGTGTTTTTAAAGGAGAAACTTACCTCCCAGAAATCACTTGCGCACTGCTCCCGCTGAAATTGACTAACCTGCTCCGCTCCCGCTGAAAACGACTGGCCTGCTCCTGCAAAGACAAGTGTTTTTAAAGGAGTAACTTACCTCCCAGAAATCACTTGCGCACTGCTCCCGCTGAAATTGACTAACCTGCTCCGCTCCCGCTGAAATCGACTGGCCTGCTCCTGCAAAGACAAGTGTTTTTAAAGGAGAAACTTACCTCCCAGAAATCACTTGCGCACTGCTCCCACTGAAATTGACTAACCTGCTCCGCTCCCGCTGAAATCGACTGGCCTACTCCTACAAAGACAAGTGTTTTTAAAGGAGAAACCTACCTCCCAGAAATCACTTGCGCACTGCTCCCGCTGAAATTGACTAACCTGCTCCGCTCCCGCTGAAATCGACTGGCCTGCTCCTGCAAAGACAAGTGTTTTTAAAGGAGAAACCTACCTCCCAGAAATCACTTGCGCACTGCTCCCGCTGAAATTGACTAACCTGCTCCTCTCCCGCTGAAATCGACTGGCCTGCTCCTGCAAAGACAAGTGTTTTTAAAGGAGAAACGTACCTCCCAGAAATCACTTGCGCACTGCTCCCGCTGAAATTGACTGACCTGCTCTGCTCCCGCTGAAATCGACAAGCCTGCTCCTGCAAAGACAAGTGTTTTTGAAGGAGAAACGTACCTCCCAGAAATCACTTGCGCACTGCTCCCGCTGAAATTGACTAACCTGCTCCACTCCCGCTGAAATTGACTGGCCTGCTCCTGCAAAGACAAGTGTTTTTAAAGGAGAAACTTACCTCCCAGAAATCACTTGCGCACTGCTCCCGCTGAAATTGACTAACCTGCTCCGCTCCCGCTGAAATCAACTGGCCTGCTCCTGCAAAGACAAGTGTTTTTAAAGGAGAAACTTACCTCCCAGAAATCACTTGCGCACTGCTCCCGCTGAAATTGACTAACCTGCTCCGCTCCCGCTGAAATCGACTGGCCTGCTCCTGCAAAGACAAGTGTTTTTAAAGGAGAAACCTACCTCCCAGAAATCACTTGCGCACTGCTCCCGCTGAAATTGACTAACCTGCTCCTCTCCCGCTGAAATCGACTGGCCTGCTCCTGCAAAGACAAGTGTTTTTAAAGGAGAAACGTACCTCCCAGAAATCACTTGCGCACTGCTCCCGCTGAAATTGACTGACCTGCTCCTCTCCCGCTGAAATCGACTGGCCTGCTCCTGCAAAGACAAGTGTTTTTAAAGGAGAAACGTACCTCCCAGAAATCACTTGCGCACTGCTCCCGCTGAAATTGACTGACCTGCTCTGCTCCCGCTGAAATCGACTGGCCTGCTCCTGCAAAGACAAGTGTTTTTGAAGGAGAAACGTACCTCCCAGAAATCACTTGCGCACTGCTCCCGCTGAAATTGACTAACCTGCTCCGCTCCCCTGAAATTGACTGGCCTGCTCCTGCAAAGACAAGTGTTTTTAAAGGAGAAACTTACCTCCCAGAAATCACTTGCGCACTGCTCCCGCTAAAATTGACTAACCTGCTCCGCTCCCGCTGAAATCGACTGGCCTGCTCCTACAAAGACAAGTGTTTTTAAAGGAGATATAAAGGATATATAACCCATAATAACTTCCCTTAATTGTTTCAATTAGGTAACAACATCCATAGTTCAATTCCCGTAACAGCCTCCCCGAACAGGCGCTGGAATGTGGTGACTAGGGGCTTTTCACAGTAACTTCATTGAAGCCTACTTGTGACAATAAGCGATTATTATTATTATTATTATTATTATATAAACCAGGAAACCCTTTAACCAAAACAGTAGGTTTGAATTCCTTCCAGAAAACAGTTACCACTGTTAAATTATCAAGTGATCTGGAGACACCTCTTAACATGCAGAGAGAGAGAGAGACACACAAGATTTCTCTGTCTGAATCCAGCTTCCAAATGTGTAAACGAAAGTAAAACTCAGAGCCACAGCCAGCTCCCAGTTCAAAAATGAAACTAAAAACCAAGAGCCCCAGCTCTACCCACACAATGACATCACTGAAGCCATTTGATAATTTAAAACATTTCTTAAAGGGACACTCCCATGACACTGTCATCAAGACAAGCACAAGAATACCAAATTTCAAATGATCAAGACAATTTGTAGGACAGGAAGAAAGGGATGCCGTTTGGTTGGCACATCGACTCTGATTGACTAAGACATTACAATAGAGAAAGCGATGTGGAACGAGAGGTTCCCCATGCTTTCAAGTAATTCAGAAAAGATGCAAGGCATGAATATATTCCTTTTGTTTACAAACAACCACGATTCAGCAGTGCTTGCTGAACAACCCTGAGTGCGATAATAACTGCACTAACAATCAATCTAAGGTAATCAGTCAAGTTCAAAACTTGACTCATTTACACTTGTTTCTGTTTTCCAAAAACAATAGGGATATGTTCAAACCTTGCACTGTTTTTTTGAATTATCCAGAAGCCTATTGTTCCCTCTTGCTTTCTCCATCAGCAATTTTCGATAAGATAAACAAAGTAAAACAACTAAATTATGATTTCAAAGCTTTGAATAAAATTGTAATTTTGAAACATAACCAAGGCTACATCCTGGGGAATGATGACCAAGGAGCGATAGTTTGAGACATGAGACAAACTGGTGAATAAGTGCATTAAGGACAAACATCAAAGCGGAGATATACACTAAAAGTAAAGCAAAATACTGTTATTGCTGGAAATCTGAAATAAAAACAGAATACGCTGGAAAACCTCAGCAGGTCGGGCAGCATCTATGGAGAGAGAAACAGAGTTAAGGGCGAGATTCTCTGGCCTCTCCCCCACTTGCATCTCGGCTATGGGAGGCGGCCTGCCGTTGGCCGGTGGCAGGATCTTCTGATCCTGCCGCGGTCAATGTGATTTCCCATTGAATCCACCCAATGCTGCCGGGAAATCCCCGGAGGTGGTGCTCCAACGACGGGACTGGAAGATCCCGCCGCCATGAACAGCTGAAAGATCTTGCCCAATGTTTCAAGTGCACATGACTTCTTTAGAGTTGAATAAGAGTCATACGGACTCGAAACATTAACTTTGTTTCTTTCTCCACAGATGCTGCCAGATCTACTGAGTTTTTCCAGCTTTTCCTGTTAGCAAATATATATATTCCAGCTCCCTGGCTACCCAGATTCTATGCTACTTCTAGCACTGATTTCAAATGTTTTTATGCAAGTTGCCCTGTTTTCGGCATCATAAATATGAAGACTAGAAATTTATCACCAACAATTTATTTTTGGAATTTTAAGTCCTGGGGAAAGGTTATGAAATTGGAGCTCTTTTTCTTTGGAAGAGATTGGACTGGAAGCTGGGCCAACTGAAGATTTGAAGGTTGTGAAGGTGATTGTGAAGAGTTAAACTCTTAGATGGAGACAAGTTAAAAATAATGTTGCTTAGAGTAAGAAGGGAAATCATGGGTAACCTTTTCACACAAAAAGTGATTGAGTTTTGTTATAAATTACCAAACAATGTATTTCTGGCCTTATATTGAAAAGATAGGTGGATGAGATTAATCACAACAAGGATAGACTCCTTGATGGACATGAACTTCCCCTGTTCCTCAATTATTTAGTTCTTATTTCTATATATGGGATAAATATATTTTAAACATATAAACATATATTTTGGCATTGTAATGGTGGATACAAGGAATTTCATGCTTTTCTACCATGTTTCAGTAACCAGAAGCTAGGCTTCAGAGACAGGATGAAGATGAATAGCCCAAGGATTCAAAGCATGAGGAACAAGCAAGCATCAGCCCCAAGTATCCAACGCTCACCCAGTACAGAGAATGCGGCACAGGTCAGCCCCACTAAGGTGCAGAAGAGCTGGAGTTTCAATGACAGAACCCGTTTCCGAGCATCACTCCGATTAAAGCCCAGAACAACAGTGGAAAGTAAGAGAGAAATCTCAAAGATGGTGTGGAAATATTATCTGAGTTACTAAGTTAGACCCCGGAGCCAATAACACTGCTACCTAGACACTCTTAGTATCTGAGTATGAATGAGCTAACCTCGCTCCATAATGATGTTGTTTGCTGGCCCCACCCATGCTTGATATATTGGGATGGCCAGTGGAGGAGGGAAAGAACACAATGCAAGGGCTGGAATTTGGTCGTTCAGCAGCCCTTCAAGATCTCGAATACCTATTCATCGAGGGTGGGGTCCGTGGCAGCAGCCTTTTGAGCCTACAGTGCAGAATAAAACAAAAGTGAGGTGACCTAAGAGGGATGGAGGTAAGGCCATCCGGGTCCATTCATTTAACCAATCTTTAAATCCCTAATGAGCTTCATGCACAATTTATTGACTGGCTCCCAGCAGCCTTGGCACGGGACAGTTCCGTTGGGTCCCAGGCATTATGAAACCTTTCACACAGAATGGTCTCACTGAATGAACACATAGAACATAGAACAGTACAGCACAGAACAGGCCCTTCGGCCCTCGATGTTGTGCCGAGCCTTGTTCGAAACTAAGATCAAGCTATCCCACTCATTCTGTCATTCTGGCGTGCTCCATGTGCCTATCCAATAACCGCTTGAAAGTTCCTAAAGTGTCCGACTTCACTATCACAGCGGGCAGTCCATTCCACACCCTAACCACTCTCTGAGTAAAGAACCTACCTCGGACATCCCTCTTATATCTCCCACCCTGAATCTTATAGTTATGCCCCCTTGTAACAGCTGCATTCACCCGAGGAAATAGTCTCTGAATGTCCACTCTATCTATCCCCCTCATCATCTTATAAACCTCTATTAAGTCGCCTCTCATCCTCCTCCGCTCCAAAGAGAAAAGCCCTAGCTCTCTCAACCTTTCCGCATAAGACCTATCCTCCAAACCAGGCAGCATCCTGGTAAATCTCTTTTGCACCCTTTCCAATGCTTCCAATCCTTCCTATAGTGAGGTGACCAGAACTGTACACAATACTCCAAATGTGGTCTCACCAGGGTCATGTATAGTTGCAGCATAACCCCGTGGCTCTTAAACTCAAGCCCCTTGTTAATAAATGACAACACACTATAGGCCTTCTTCACGGCTCTGTCCACTTGAGTGGCAACCTTCAGAGATCTATAGACATGAACCCCAAGATCTCTCTGTTCCTCCACATTCCTCAGAACCCTGCCGTTGACCCTGTAATCCGCATTCAATTTTTTTTTCCACCAAAATGAATCACCTCACACTTATCAGGGTTAAACTCCATCTGCCATTTTTGTAGAGGTGCTTCTTGAGAGTGAAGCTAGGGGATTTCATTGGGGCATTGAAGAGACATCTTTATTCTGCAACTCACCACGCTGTACCTGGCCTGTGAGTGTTTGCTGCAACATTGACTCTCTGAAATGTCTATTTCACAGTGTAAATCTTGATAGCGTCAAAGAAATTGCAGCATTAAAAAGCCCACTCAGTCCATTATGTCTGTTGGTAGCTGTAACCAAAGCTACCAACTTTAATCACATCTCACTGTCATTTCTCCTTACATTTTTTGTGTTCTTTTACAAATAATTATTTAATTCCCTAAATCATTTTTGGGGATCAATGGTACCTCAAGTCACCTTGTAATTATTTGGCAGTTAAAGGACAAGCCGACAGAACCACAACTAAAGAGTGGTGCAGGAGAAGGCTGCTATGGTGTTAAACACTGTTGGAGAAATGGGAGGGCCATTCTTTCAGCGTTGATTCTGAGTGGAACTATGTTTCGATTGCTGCTCAGGAAGCTTGGATTCTTTGCAGGGAAAGCTCCTCATTTGCTTCATCTTGGGCCTAGGTGAGCCTTGCACACTCTGGATACTAATTCTCACCTGAATGGCTGTTCTTCAAAGGATTGATCTAGACGATGAATATTGGCCAGTTATTCTGTATGGAGAATATCACAATAAAATCAAATCCAGCTCTTATTTAAAGTACATTCATACTAACGGACCCATACAGTCCAGGTCACTGGACAGTTCCCTGAAGCAGGAAGTCTGGCTGGCGTTGCCCCATGAGGTCAAACTGTGCTAATTCCACTACAAGACTATGGTGGTGAAATTGTTCTAAGCCAGCAGCAAATTGTACAAATTGACTGCCCATTTCTCACTGCACCTGAACCTCTTTCCACTGAAATTCACAGAATCACTCTTTGAAACTCTTTGAGACTCATTTATTGGACTCCCTGTTGCTATTAGTTAGTTTGTACTTAAAATTCCTGACGATATTTTCCAATTCAATGGAAAATATCAAACTGATGTGTTGAAAATTCAGCTGCCAATTCGCTGGGAGCCCTTTCACATTGCTGGCCTTAACCAATTTCACCCCCAACACCCCTTCGGAGAAATATCAAGGCACACAAGCTCTGTTGGGGTGCCCCTTTAATCCAGGTGCAGTGGCATGAGGCCATAAACCAAATGTGCCTTACTTCCCCAATGAGGCCCCAAAGCGCAATCAACATGATGGACAACAGTGCCCTTTCCAGGTATTTGCCTGTTGTTGGCAAAAACAACCTGTGGATTTTGGATAAAGACAGGCCTCTCACTGATGCTCTCCCCATGGTGGTAAAGTCTATCACTATTCCATGGCCAAGCTCACACAGTTGTTATGGGAAGGAAGGGGAAAATTAGGGACTCAGGAATTATTTTTTAAGGTTTTTTTTTGTTTCGGACCCTTTAATTCTTTTGTGACTCATTGGCTGCAAAGAGCCTTGTAATGCTCTGAGGTCAGGAAAGGTGCTGTGGAAATGCAAGCCTAATTTTCTTTCTGTGTTTTAGATACTGTGATAACTCTTTCTTTTTTTCTAATTAAGCTGAGAATGCGGGAGATGACAACTATGATGAAAAGGCATTTTACTGTGACATCAGTATGGAAGATGTAAAACCTGTTGTGAAAACCCTCATCCGAGCCATTAGGTCAGTGTTTCATTGCAAAGTGCGGAGATAACTCCTCTTCGAGCTACAGTAATGCCAGCACACCCTGGCCAATGAAAAAAATCAGATTACTGATAGACCAAATTCAGGTCTGCGATTGGCTGAGTCTGTTGGGCAGTCGGTCTCCACAGGAGGAACTCTTGTGCTTGCCCACAGGGTTTTGTGGTTTGTCCATTGAGGTTACAGTGGATGAGAAGAGAGAACCACTTGGAACATCACCCCCTGGATATTTTCATCTGAGGACAGATTTGCTGCATAACTTTATCATGGGGCTTTTTTTTGTCACCAACCGAAATATAACAGACATAGAGTTAAATCCAGTACAACAAAGATGGAGGATATTTGCTCAGTTACTAACAAACCTCTTGATTAGATACACATACTTTATTCTGTTGCTCAATTAGAACTGTAATTAAGTTTATTTAAAGCCACAAAGTCCTGATTGTTGTTAAAGATATGGGGCGGGATTCTCCCAACGGGAGTCTAAGTGCCGACGCAGGAGTAAAAACCGGTGTGTTTTACTCGGGCGTCGGCACCCGTTCCCAGACCCCTATTCTGGGGCCTCCATGGGGCAGGCAGGGGCGTGGCGCGATTTGCGGGGGCGGGTCCTCGGCGCGGCATTGGATACCCGGTGCCGCGTAAAAGACGCAACGCCTTGGGTCCCGCGCATGCGCAGTTGGGCAGGCGGCAACTAGCGCATGCGCAGTGGCCGTCCGCCCCCAGGCCACCCTGCACAACAATGGCGCAGGGCTATAACATTGCCGGCGGAGGAAAGGAGGCCCGCCGACAGAGGCAGGCCCGCCGATCGGTGGGCCCCGATCGCGGGCCAGAACCCTTCGGAGGTCCCCCCCGGTGAAGGAGCCCCCCCACACGCCACTGCCCGAGCATTCCCGCAGAGTTCCTGCCGGCAGTGACCAGGGGTGAATGGCGCCGGCGGGGCTCTGTCATGTCGGAGCGGCCGCTCGGCCCATACGGGCTCGGAGAATCGCGTGTCGGCATCGGGGCGCGGTTGCTCCGATTCTCCGGCGCGGGGCTCGGAGAATCACCCCCATGCTCTTCCTGAGGTCAAATGAGATTATTTGCATGTCAATAGATCTTGTGGCCAATTAGAAAATACTTTCTATTGCCTTCAAAGTTCCTTTGTAGGATAATGGGTATTCCTAAACCTTCTCAGGACAGGGAAAAAGTAGAGGGAAATGATTGCATTTTGTTCTTCATCATGTTTTTATAAAGTTTGGTACATATGTGACACCTGAAGATTCATTAATGTGTCTCAAAACATTTATGTGATGTGAAGATAAATTAGTGAGATAGATATATTATACCATGTAATACTGAATACTGCAAATGTAAATCTCTGGGCTAGATGTTTGTCTCCCAGTGGGAATGAGGTCATGAAACACTGGATTTTTTTTGCCAGAGGAACAATTTTCCGTTGCCTTCCTGATCCCACACCATTTTCCTGTTAACATTTCATGGGTTGGCAAGATCCTGGGTGCAAAATGTACACTCACCGCATCAGAGGTCAGGGTCCCCATTGTGAGGACCACAGGAATTTCCTCCCGCACACTATGGGCGGGATTTACCGAACACCCTGTCGCCTGTTTTTCGGCAGCGGAGGTGACCTGACTACGGGATTTTCTCGTCCCGCCTCTGTCAACAGAATTTCCCATTGACTGCACCCCTCATCACCAGGAAACCCGTGCGCTACCGGTGGGACTGGAATATCCCGCCAGCGTGAACAGCCGGTAAATTCCACCCATTTTCTTGTGCTGTTGCGGTTTTTGGAAGCCCTAAAAAAAGCACACCTCCTTGGAGATTCTGTGGCCACCGGGGCAAGCCTACTGAGGAGTCGGCATCACTGTGAAATGTAAGTTTAAAATGTTTTAACACCTTCAAATGTCACTATTAGATGCTACATTGTGATATAGATGTGTTTTTAATGCAGCTATTTATCACGGGGTCTACCCTGCCCATTGAGTCCATACTAGCTCCCCAAAGGGAATCCAGTCGAACCCCCTCTATCCCGATAGCCCTGCAATTTCTTTCTTTCAGGTGCCTGTCTAATTTACTTTAGAAATCATTAATTGCATCTGCTTCCGCCACCTTTGTAGGCACGGAGTTCCAGGTCCTTACCACTCACTGCATAAAAGAAGTTTATCCTCACATCCCCTTCGCAGTTTTTGCCCAAAGTCTCAAACTGTGTGTTCCTAGTGCTTCTATCATCAGCCAATGGGACGAGCTTTTCCTTGTCTACTTTATTTAAGGCTGTCATAACGTTGTGCACCTCGAACAATTCTTCCCTCAATCTGCTTTGCTTTAATGAGAAAAACCCCAGCCTGTTCAGCCTAACCTTGCAATTAAAACCCCAGGCAACGTGCCTCAATGACTACCATCCAGTGGCCCTGACTTCAGTCGTAATGAAGCGCTTCAAGAGGTTGATCATGAAGCGCATCACCTCCATACTCCCAGAATGCCTTGATCCACTGCAATTTGCATACGGCTGCAACCGGTCCACATCAGACGCCATTTCCCTGGCCCTACACTCATCCCTAGAGCATCTCGAAAACAAGGACTCCTACATTAGACTCCTATTTATTGACTACAGTTCCGCCTTCAACACCATAATCCCAGCCAAGCTCATATCAAAGCTCCAAAACCTGGGACTTGGCTCCCCACTCTGCAACTGGATCCTCGATTTTCTGACCAACAGACCGCAATCAGTAAGAATCCAACTCCATCTACAGGTTTGCTGACGATACGACTATAGTGGGCCGGATCTCGAATAACGACGAGTCAGAATACAGGCGGGAGATAGAGAACCTAGTGGAGTGGTGTAGCGACCATAATCTCTCCCTCAATGCCAGCAAAACTAAAGAGCTGGTCATTGACTTCAGGGGCCGAGGTGGAGATGGTTAGCAGTTTCAAATTCCATGGGGTGCACATTTCCAAAAACCTGTCCTGGTCCACCCACGTCGACGCTACCACCAGGAAAGCACAACAGCGCCTATACTTCCTCAGGAAACTAAGGAAATTCAGCATGTCCACATTAAGGGCAGCACGGTAGCATTGTGGATAGCACAATTGCTTCACAGCTCCACGGTCCCAGGTTCGATTCTGGTTGGGTCACTGTCTGTGCGGATCCTCCCTGTGTGTGCGTGGGTTTCCTCCAGGTGCTCCGGTTTCCTCCCACAGTCCAAAGATGTGCAGGTTAGGTGGATTGGCCATGATAAATTGCCCTTAGTGTCCAAAATTGCCCTTTGTGTTGGGTGGGGTTACTGGGTTATGGGGATAGAGTGGAGGCGTTGACCTTGGGTAGGGCGCTCTTTCCAAGAGCCGGTGCAGACTCGATGGGCCGAATGGCCTCCTTCTGCACTGTAAATTCTATGATAAAACCCTGACCAACTTTTACAGATGCACCACAGAAAGCATCCTATCGGGCTTTATCACAGCCTCATATGGCAACTGCTCGGCCCAGGACCACAAGAAACTTCAGAGAGTCGTGAACACCACCCAGTCCATCACACAAACCTGCCTCCCATCCATTGACTCCATCTACACCTCCCGCTGTCTGGGGAAAGCAGGCAGCATAATCAAAGATCCCTCCCACCCGGCTTACTCACTCTTCCAACTTCTTCCATCGGGCAGGAGATACAGAAGTCTGAGAACACGCACGAACAGACTCAAAAACAGCTTCTTCCCCACTGTCACCAGACTCCTAAATGACCCTCTTATGGACTGACCTCATTAACACTACAACCTGTATGCTTCATCCGATGCCAGTGCTTATGTAGTTACATTGTATATGTTGGTGTTGCCCTATTATGTATTTTCTTTTATTCCCTTTTCTTCCCATGTATTTAAAGATCTGTTGAGCTGCTCGCAGAAAAATACTTTTCACTGTACCTCGGTACACGTGACAATAAACAAATCCAATCCAATCCAATCATAGAATCATAGAATCCCTACAGTGCAGAAGTAGGCCATCGAATCTGCACCAACCCTCTGAAAGAGCAACCCTACCTAGACCCATCCCCTGTCCTATCACCATAACCCCACCTAACCTGCACATCCCTCGACACTAAGGGGTAATTTATCAAGGCCAAGCCACCTACATCTAACATCTTTGGACTGTGGATGGAAACCAGAGCACCCGGAGGAAACATTAAAACACAGAGGGCGGGATTCTCCGTCACGCCAGCCCTGTTTCCCTGCTGCCATTCCCACAGCCGGCCAATGGGGTTTCCCATTGTAGGCCACCCCACGTTGTCGGGAAACGAGCGCTGCCGGCGGGGCGGAGGATCCTGCCGACGCCGAATCCTGCAGAGAAAATAGGCCTTTTGGTCCTTCAAGCCTGCTTGGATTTGGATTGGGATTTATTGTCACGTGTACTGAGGTACAATGAAAAGTATTGTTCTGCGTACAGTCCAGACAGATCGTTCCATACATGAAAAACATAAGACATACGATAAATACACAAAGTAAATACATAGACATAGACATCAGGTGAAGCATACGGAGTGTAGTGCTACTCAGTAGAGAAGATGTGTGGAGAGATCAATTCAATCCATAAGAGGATCATTCAGGAATCTGGTAACAGTGGGGAAGAAGCAGTGGGCAGCACGGTAGCATAGTGGTTAGCACAATTGCTTCTCAGCTCCAGGGTCCCAGGTTCGATTCTCGGCTTGGGTAACTGTCTGTGACGAGTCTACACGTTCTTCTCGTGTGTGCACACACCAAAAATGCACACAATAGTCCAGGTGTGGCCTCACCGATGCCCTATACAATTGCTGTAAAACATCTCTATGGCTATAATCAAATCGTCTCGCTATGAAGGTCAACATACCATTTGCCTTGGTAAACTCTTCTTATCATGTTTGGTCTGCCTAAGTATTTGGCTGAGTTTCAAAACCAAAGACATTAATGGGTGGGGAGCACAACAAGCAAGCCCTAACTCCGACGGTGTGGAGGGGCTATCCCTCGTTCAAAGGCACTCAATGACTGACCTAGGGACCCGGCATCAGAAAGGAGTGGCCTGCCGAGTACCACCCCACTCCCTTTCTGCTAACCCCCTCAACCTTCAGCCCACTCCTGCGCAGTCCCTTAACACCACTTAGTGTTATAGCTCAGTGGGCTAGACAGCTGGTTTGTAATGTAGAACAAGGCCAGCAATGCGGGTTCAATTCCCATTCCAGCCTCCCTGAACAGGCACTGGAATGTGGCGACTAGGGGCTTTTCACAGTAACCTCATTGACGCCTACTTGTGACAATAAGCACTTATTATTATCACTTCCATCAACACTTTTCCAGGTCTCTCTTCAATCCGAGACCTTGGTTAGGTGTAGCACCAGTAGCAGCCACCACCTCCTAAGTGGCCTTGCTGAACACAGAAGAGCTGCTGGCCTATCGCAAATGGGATTTCCATCCCGGGGTTCTTGATATCTGGCCTGTTAAGTACCTGAGCGTCATAAGATACAACCGACATTCTTGAAAAGAGGCAACATGGGGCTCTTACCAACCATGTTAATTTTAATTGATTCTCAGAATCTACATCCTTTTTTTGATAGAGACTCCCAAATTCCAGTGATATTTGTGTGAAAAATTATTTTTGATTTTGCACCTTAATAACTTAGCTTGAGATTCCCAAACAAAGGAAGTAGCATCCCTGCATATACCCTATGAAATCACTTAAGTATTTTAAACATATGGGCTTGGATGATGCTGGCAGAGCTGCCGTGTGTTGGGTGAAGCGGAGGGAGTGCATTAAGACCAGAATCATGGGAACACAGATCCAGGGTGAGAAAAGGAGATGGAAAGATTTAAACACAGGCTAAGAATTTAAATTTGAGATGATGGCGAACCAGAGTCCATGTAGGGTAGTAACGACAGGACTGATGGGTCAGTGGAACTTTGTACAGGTCACATTAATGCCAGAAATATTTTGGATAAATTGAGGTTTATGGAGAATGAAGGATGGGAGGCTGGCCTGGAGATCAGTCTTCACCTGACAAACAGATGGATGAGGGATCCAGTGACAGATGGCCTGAGGTAGAAATGGAGGAAGACATTTCCATACATGGAACTAGGTAGCCTTTGTAACAAAGAGATATTGGATCAGTAGCTCAACTTGATATTGAACGAGCGTTTGAGGTTACAATCTGTCTGGTTCAGTCTGCAATACTGGCAATGGGGGAAGTGTGTTGTCAGTGGTGAGATTCATAAATGATGATTTTTCACAGAAACAATAGTTCAGATTGGGAAACCAGCTACGGCGGTGAATATGTGGATTAAAAACAGCTCCCAGATTAGTCTGACATTCCCAAAGTTACATATGGGGATGGTCCCGACATTGCCAGGGCCAATAAACAGTAAAGACAGCCTAATTTGGGTAGCATGGTGGTTTGTACTATGCCTTCACAGCACCCCGGCCCCAGGTTCGATTCCCGGCTTGAGTCACTGTCTGTGCGGAGTCTGCACGTTCACCCCGTGTCTGCGTGGGTTTCCTCCGGGTTCTCCGGTTTCCTCCCTCAAGCCCTGAAAGACGTGCTGTTAGATAATCTGAACATTCTGAGTTCTCCCTCTGTGTACCCGAACAGGTGCCGGAATGTGGTGACTTGTTTTTTTTTACAGTAACTTCATTGAAGTGCTAGTGTAAGCCTACTTGTGACAATAAAGATTATCATTAAAAACTGTTATTATTAACTTCATGCTTCCTGTCAGTGAAAAATAATTAACAAACATTATTCCTGCCTCTACAAAATGGACAAAGTGCTCTGAAAAGTCCAAAAGGCTTAACTATCCCATGACATGTGAGGATGTAATATAAACTAAACCTTTATACATACTTCCTAGGTATCAAGGAGCGTTTAAGTTTGAATAGCTGGCTATCAAGAAGACCAGGAATCAGTGTGAATTAAAAATAACTACGGTTTTAATTTGACAACGATTATGTGCACAGATTACATTGGACTGCACACTGTATCCAAATGGTTAATCTATGTACCCAGTTTAATCACTGCTCCCTGTCAATCTCCCATTGTGTACTCTGATTATATAGAACATAGAACATTACAGCGCAGTACAGGCCCTTCAGCCCTCGATGTTGCGCCGACCTGTGAAACCACTCTAAAGCCCATCTAGACTATTCCCTTATTGTCCATATGTCTATCCAATGACCATTTGAATGCCCTTAATGTTGGCCAGTCCACTACTGTTGCAGGCAGGGCATTCCACGCCCCTACTACTCTCTGAGTAAAGAACCTACCTCTGACATCTGTCTTGTATCTATCTCCCCTCAATTTAAAGCTATGTCCCCTCATGCTAGACATCACCATCGGAGGAAAATGGCTCTCACTGTCCACCCTATCCAATCCTCTGATCCTCTTGTATGCCTCAATTAAGTCACCTCTTAAGCTTCTTCTCTCGAACGAAAACAGCCTCAAGTCCCTCCGCCTTTCCTCATAAGATCTTCCCTCCATATCAGGCAACATTCTGGTAAATCTCCTCTGCACCCTTTCTAATGATTCCACATCCTTCCTATAATGCGGCGACCAGAATTGCATGCAATACTCCAAATGCAGCCGCACCAGAGTTTTGTACAGCTGCAACATCACCTCTCAGCTCAGCGCTGCAGCTTATCTATGTCCCTCTGTAACTTGTAACATCCTTCCGCACTATCCACAACTCCACTGACTTTAGTGTCATCTGCAAATTTACTCACCCATCCGTCTACGCCCTCCTCCAGGTCATTTATAAAAATGAAAAACAGCAGTGGCCCCAAAACAGATCCTTGTGGTACACCACTAGTAACTGGACTCCAGTCTGAACATTTCCCATCAACCACCACCCTTTGTCTTCTTCCAGCTAGCCAATTTCTGATCCAAACTGCTAAATCACTCTGAATCCCATGCCTCCGTATTTTCTGCTATAGCCTACCGTGGGGAACCTTATCAAATGCTTTACTGAAATCCATATACACCACATCAACTGCTTTACCCTTGTCCACCTGTTTGGTCACCTTCTCAAAGAACTCAATAAGGTTTGTGAGGCACGACCTACCCTTCACAAAACCGTGTTGACTATCTCTCATCAAATTATTCCTTTCCAGATGATTCTACATCCTATCTCTTATAAACCTTTCCAAGATTTTGCCCACAACAGAAGTAAGGCTCACTGGTCTATAGTTACCGGGGTTGTCTCTACTTCCCTTCTTGAACAAGGGGACAACATTTGCTATCCTCCAGCCTTCTGGCACTATTCTTGTAGACAAAGATGACTTAAAGATTAAAGCCAAAGGCTCAGCAATCTCTCCCCTAGCTTCCCAGAGAATCCTTGGATAAATCCCATCCGGCCCAGGGGACCTATCTATTTTCACCTCCTCCTTATGAACCTCAAGCCCTTCTAGTCTAGTAGCCTGAACCTTAGTATTCTCCTCAACAACATTGTCTTTTTCCTGTGTGAATACTGACGAAAAATATTCATTTAGCACCTCTCCTATCTCCTCGGACTCCAAGCACAACTTCCTACTACAGTCCTTGACTGGCCCTACTCTTACCCTAGTCATTCTTTTATTCCTGAAGTATCTATAGAAAGCTTTAGGGTTATCCTTGATCCTACCTGCGAAATACTTCTCATGTCCCCTCCTGGCTCTTCTTAGCTCTCTCTTTAGGTCCTTGCTAGCTAACGTGTAACTCTCGAGCGCCCTAACTGAACCTTCATGTCTCATCTTTACATAAGCCTCCTTCTTCCTCTTGACAAGTGTTTCACCTGCTTTAGTAAACCACGGTTCCCTCGCTCGACCACTTCCTCCCTGCCTGACAGGTACATACTTATCAAGGACACGCAGTAGCTGTTCCTTGAACATGCTCCACATTTCCATTGTGCCCATCCCCTGCAGTTTTCCTCTCCATCCGATGCACCCTAAGTCTTGCCTCATCGCATCATAATTGCCTTTCCCCAGATATAACTCTTGCCCTGCGGTATATACCTATCCCTTTCCATCAGTAAAGTAAACGTAATCGAATTGTGGTAACTATCACCAAAGTGCTCACCTACCTCGAAATCTAACACTTGTCCTGCTTCATTACCCAGTACCAAATCCAATATGGCCTCACCTCTCGTTGGCCTATCTACATACTGTGTCAGGAAACCCTCCTGCACACATTGGACAGAAACGGACCCATCTAAAGTACTTGAACTATAGCGTTTCCAGTCAATATTTGGAAAGTTAAAGTCCCCCATAACAACTACCCTGTTGCTTTCGTTCCTATCCAGAATCATCTTTGCAATCCCTTCCTCACATCTCTGGAACCTTTCGGAGGCCTATAGAAAACTCCTAACAGGGTGACCTCTCCTTTCCTGTTTCTAACCTCAGCCCATACTACCTCAGTAGACGAGTCCTCATCAAAAGTCCTTTCTGCCACCGTAATACTGTCCTTGACTAACAATGCCACCCCTCCCCCTTTTTTACCACCTTCCCTGAGCTTACTGAAATACCTAAACCCCGGCACCTGCAACAACTATTCCTGTCCCTGCTCTATCCATGTCTCCGAAATGGCCACAACATCGAAGTCCCAGGTACCAACCCATGAAGCGTGTTCACCCACCTTATTCCGGATGCTCCTGGCATTGAAGAAGACACACTTTAAACCACCTTCCTGCCTGCCGGTATACTCCTGCAACTTTGAAACTGTACTCATGACCTCACTACTCTCAACCTCCTGTATACTGGAGCTACAATTCAGGTTCCCAAGCCCCTGCTGAACTAGTTTAAACCCTCCCGAAGATCATTCGCAAATTTCCCCCCCCCCCAGGATATTGGTACCCCTCCGGTCCAGGTGTAGACCATCCCATTTGTAGAGGTCCCACCGACTCCAGAATGAGCCCCAATTATCCAGAAATCTGAAACCCTCCCTCTTCCACCATCCCTGTAGCCACGTGTTCAACTCCTCTCTCTCCGTATTCCTTGTCTCGCTATCATGTGGCACGGGTAACAACCCAACGGGTAATAACTCTGTTTTTCCTAGATCTATGTTTCCACCCTAGCTCCCTGAATTCCTGCCTTACATCCCGATCCCTTTTCCTACCTATGTCGTTGGCATCAATGTGGACCACGACTTGGGGGCCCCCCTCCCCCTTAAGGATCCCGAAAACTCGATCCGAGACATCACGCACCCTGGCACCTGGGAGGCAACACACCAACCGCGAGTCTCTCTCGTTCCCACAGAATCTCCTATCGATTTTATTGAAGATAACTATGGAGTCTCCAATGACTAATGCTCTACTCCTCTCCCCCCTTCCCTTCTGAGGAACAGAGACAGACTCTGTGCCAGAGACCTGTACCCCATGGCTTACCCCTGGTAAGTTTCACCTCCCCCCCCCACCCGCCAACAGTATCCAAAGCGGTATACTTGTTACTAAGGGGAATGAGCACAGGGGATCCCTGTACTGACTGCTTCCTCCCAGCCCCTCTCACCGTAACCTATCTATCTTTATTCTTCAGAGTAACTACATCCCTGAAGCTTCTATCTATGAGCACCTCTGCCACCCGAATGATCGGAAGTTCATCCAGCTCCAGTTTCCTCACGCGGTTTCTGAGGAGCTGGAGATGGGTTCACTTCCCACAGATGAAAGCAGCAGGGACACTGACGGCGTCCCTCACCTCAAACATTCGGCAGGAGGAACATTGCACTGCCTTCCCTGCCATCCCCTCTAGATAAAAAAAGAAAGAAAGAGCTGACCTGTTATTAACTCCCCTTCTCAGCAAGCACTCACTCAATCTCCCATTGTGTACTCTGATTTCTCTCACTCCACTCCCTGTCAACCTCCCATTGTGTACTCTGATTACTCTCACACCACTCCCTGTCAATCTCCCATTGTGTACTCTGATTACTCTCACCCCACTCCCTGTCAATTTCTCATTGTGTACTCTGATTACTCTCACCCCACTCCCTGTCAATCTCCCATTGTGTACACTGAATACTCTCACCCCACTCCCTGTCAATCTCCCATTGTGTACTATGATTACTCTCACTCCACTCCCTGTCAATCTCCCATTGTGTACTCTGATTACTCTCACCCCATTATCTATCAATCTCCCATTGTGTACTCTGATTACTCTCACTCCACTTGTTGTCAATCTCCCATTGTGTACTCTGATTACTCTCACCCCACTCCCTGGCAATCTCCCATTGTGTATTCTGATTACTTTCACTCCACTCCCTGTCAATCCACCATTGTGTACTCTGATTACTCTCATCCCATTCCCTATCAATCTCCCATTGTGTA